>NW_024870853.1:4170000-4851792 GCF_019054845.1 Dipodomys spectabilis | reverse complement strand
TTTGTTTCTGTTTTTGTCTTATTAGGTCCTGCCATATAAACTAGAGTAGCCTTGAACATCCTTGTGCCTCAGCCTCCTCAGTCCTGGGATTATAGTGCTGGGATTATTATGTCTACTAAACTGGACATTCAAAAAATTTTGACATTGAGCGGAACAAAAAGATTGCTTCATTTATTGCCTAGAGTTTAAGAAGCTGCATGAGTGGGACTCCAGTGGCTCATTCTTGTAATCCTAAGTACTTAAGAGGCTAAGATCTGAGGATAACAGTTTGAAGTCAGCTGGAACCGGAAAGTCTGTAAGACTCATCTCCATTTGACCACCAAAAAGCCACAAGTGGACCCATGGTCAAGTAGTAGAATGTCAGCTTTAAACAAAAAAAAAAACACGGGGACAGTGGTACAGGAACTGGGTTCAAGCCAGAGAGAGAGAGAGGAGACCAATATTGGAGGTAGAATTAGAAAAGGCTTTATACATACTTCTTCAGAGAGCCCTAGGAGGCTAGGGATGCAACTCAGCAGGATACTTTTGCCTGGGAAGTACAAAGCCATAGATTTGCTCCCTAGCACCATACACACACACACACACACACACACACACACACAGGAACATGCACAAGAATGACTCCATTTTAATTTACTATGTCAGTTTCAGCTGTGCCTCTGCATTTGAAACCACTGCTAATTTCTCTTATTTCTTGCAAAACTAGTTAATCACACACTCTTTTCCATATGGGAACAAGGGTGTCACATAAAAACAACTGGTCTGGCTAGAAAGAAAAGGTAAAATTTGAAATGTCATATTTTTTCTTTAGCAATCTATCAAGTGTGTTAGAAAAGCTATGTATTCTTCACATATGAAATATTTTCAGGTGTGTGTACAGGGGGTGCTGCTAACTGGGCTTAGGCTATGAGAAATCAATAATGAACAAGAACCTCAACATTGAAACCCAGGTGTCAATATTTTCTCCATTGCATTTACCATGCCTGCCAGCTTGACACATCAGTCTGGACTCTACATTCTTTCCTACTTTTGTGGCTGTACATACTTGAAACTTGAATACGGAAAATCTAGTCCATGGTCATTTTTTAGTAACCATAGCAAATGATTTTACATTATCCCAGGTTGAGTATTAGTGAAGGCTTTCCTGTTGGACTTTGCTAAGGAGCTGGCTGACAAGACTGGCACCCAGGCATGGGCTTAAGTATAACTGCAGACTTCTGCTGTGTGGGATGGAAAATGAAGTGCAGAAAAGCCCTCAGCACCCCATGTTGCTAGTCCTACCCTTAGATCAAGCCTGGCTTCAGTCCTTTACTACAGTTGGCATCCTTCCCAGTTCCACGCTTGGCTCAGACCCCTTCTTTGCTTTGACTGCACTTGGCCTAGTTTCTTTCCTCAGCCAAAGCCAAGATTTAAAAAGTTTTCAAAGTTAGAAATAGTGAATGTTTGGAGGAAGAAAAA
This sequence comes from Dipodomys spectabilis, assembly GCF_019054845.1. Lineage (NCBI taxonomy): Eukaryota > Metazoa > Chordata > Mammalia > Rodentia > Heteromyidae > Dipodomys > Dipodomys spectabilis. The sequence continues at coordinate 4,850,334 of NW_024870853.1, read as the reverse complement.
AAATCTTCTTCTATAATCCTCTGTAGATCAAACTGTCCACTGACACTTTTCCTTCAAGTTTCTTCTTACATTGTTTTTGGGTGAAAAAACAGATCTGTTTATAGGTTTGGAAATTCATCTCTTAGCCTGTCATGGTGGTACATGCATAGAATCCTAGTCATCAGGAAGCTGAGGCCTGAAGATTTGGAGTCCAAAGCCAGCCCAAGCTAGATAGTCAGATTCTGCTTCAAAAGGAAAAAAAAAATCATGGCTTTGATCAAGAGTTTAAGGCCAGAAAATAGCTTGGGCACAGGAATTTGACATTAGCCCAGAAACATACCCAAACTAATGTATCTATTTTCATCTATGTGAATATATACCCACCAAAATACTGGGGAAGTGTTGTTTTCTGTCTTTGTTTTGGGGGGTGCAAATGCATACAGTTGTGTGTGCCAATACTAAGGTTTGAAATTAGGGCCTCCAACTTGCTCAGTTTACTCATTCTCATTGAGCGGATGCTCTACCACCTGAATCACACCTCCAGCCTGGGTTCTTTTGTACTGATAATGAGGCTTAAATTCAGGAACTGTAAGCTGTTGCTGAGCTCTGTTGTTCAAGGTTAGTGCTCTATCACTTGAGCCACAGCTCCACTTCCACCTTTTCATGTTTAGGGTTAAGAGTCTTTGGCCAGGCACCAGTGGCTAATGCCCGTAATCCTAGCTACTCAAGAGGCTGAGATCTGAGGATTGTGGTTCAAAGCCAGCCCGGGCAGGTAAGTCGGTAAGACTCTAATTCTCCAGTAAACCACCAGAAAAACGGAAGTGGCGCTGGGGCTCAACTGGTAGAGTGCTCTTCTTGAGCTGTAAGAGCTGAGAGACAGCACTCAGGCCCAGAGTTCAAGCCCCACAGCCTACAAAACAAAACAAAAAAAACAGTCTCACTGACTTTCCTCCCTGGTCTAGCTTTGAATCACAATCTTCAAATCTCAGCCTCCTGAGTAGCTAGGATTACAGGCTACTTGTAATGAGCTACCTGTGCCTCATTGTGTGTGTGTGTGTGTGTGTGTGTGTGTGTGTGTGTGTGTGTGTGTGTGTGTGTGTGTGTGTGTGTGAGCGCCAGTCCTGGGGCTTGAACTCAGGGCCTGGGCACTATCCCTGAGTCTTTGTGTTCAAGGGTAGTGCTCTACCACTTGAGCCACAGTGCGACTTCCGGCTTTTTCTGAACTCATTGAAGTTATTGAAAGTCTCACAGACTTTCCTGCCTGGCTTGGCTTCAAACCATAATCCTCAGATTTCAGCCTCCTGAGTAGCTAGGATAATAAGCATGAGCCATCTGTGCCCAGCTTCCAGTCTAATTTTTTTGCTGGCTGTTTTAGGGATGGATTTTTGAGCACTTCTCTGGCAAGGCTGACTTGAAACCATGATCCTCAGAATCACAGCCACTTGGCTTTTGTTATCTGATGCTAGGGACAGAACCCAGGGTTTGCGTATGCCACGTAGGCGCTCTAACCATTTAGCTAACTTCCTCTGCTCTCAGCACTTTATCAAAAGTATTTGTTTGGCTTATTTTGGTTTGGTTTGGTTTTGAGTACTGGAGATTACACTCAGGGTGTTGAGTTTACAAACCAAGTGTTCTACCAATTAAGTCACGCCTACAGTCCCAATTCCTGTATGTATTCAAAGATTACCACTTTCAGCACATTTTCCTATCAGCAGGACCAATATCCAAAGTTCCTAATGAGCAAGGTGCCAGTGGTTCATGCCTCTGAAGGCTGGGATCAAAAGGATCAAAGTTTGATGCTAGTCTGATCATGAAAGTCCATGAGACTCCCATCTCCAATTAACTAGCAAAAAACTAGATGGGGGGCATGGCTCAAATAGTAGCGTGCCAGCTTTAAGCAAGCTAACGAGCTTGTTACCTTATCTGATAGAGTCTTAGAAGGCACTATGATCTATAGAAAAAAACAGAATCTTCTAAGCAGTGCCGGGGGCTCCTACTGAAGAGTAGAAACTAAATGATAATATTCTATTAATAGTTCTTGAATTTCATTTTGCATAAAGAACTTTTTGATGTGCTTGTTGGAAGGGAGACTTCCTTGGGCTCCTCTCTCCTAGATTCTGATGTTATGGTATCCATGGGATAAGGCCAGAAAAGAACAGACACAGAAAATGGGATACTGGTTCTTGGTAGCCTTAAGTCACTGATTCTAGCTACTCAAGAGGCTGAGGCCAGAGGACCACAAATTTGAAGTCAACTTAGAGAGACTATATCTCAGAAAAGAAAGAAAGAAGGGAAGAGGGTAGAAGAAAAGAGAAAGGAAAGGGGGGAGGAGAGAGAAGACGTAAGGCCTTGGAAAACCTGATATTTTTTGGGGGGGTGCCAGTCCTAGAACTTGAACTCAGTGTCTGGGTGCTAACCCTGAGCTTGTTTCTCTGAAGGCTAGCATTCTACCACTTGAGCCATAGATCTGCTTCTAGCTTTTTGGTGGTTACTTGGAGATTAGAGTCTCATGGACTTTCCTGGCTGGGCTGGTTTCCAACCTTGATCCTCAGATCTCAGCCTCCTGAGTAGCTAGGATGACAGGTGTGAGCCATCAGCATCTGGCTGAAAATTTGAAATTTTAAAAAGACATTATTTAGGACTGGGAGATCGTGAGGAAAGGGGTAATTATTTTTCCTAAAAGAAATGTGATTTTTAGCCGGGCACCAGTGGCTCGCACCTGTAATCCTAGTTACTCAGGAGGCTGAGATCTGAGGATCACAGTTCAAAGACAGCCCGGGAAGAAATGTGATTTTTACCTGACTTATGTAACTGTAACCCCTCTGTACATCACCTTTATAGTAACAATAAATAAATTTTAAAAGCTTGATTTAGGGCCAGGCACTGGTGGCTCACGCCTGTAATCCTACCTATTCAGGAGGCTGAGATCTAAGGATCATGGTTCAAAGCTAGCTCAGGCAGGAAAGCCTGAGAGACTCATATCTCTAATTAGCCGCCAATAAGTTGGAAGCAGGTCTGTGGCTCAAAATGACAGTGCCTAGGCCCTGAGTTCAAGACCTAAGACACACACACACACACACACACACACACACACACACACACTTTGGATTAATTTTTTTTTCATTGAAGTGCTGAGCCTTGAACCCAGGATGTGTTAGACAAGTACTCTACCACTGACTCAACCTTCCAGGTTTAGCCCCCTCAATTTTTAACAAGAAACTGAGATGATAATGAAAGATGCCCACGAGCCAAACAAACATGCAGACTTATGTAGTCATACAAGTTTTATCTACTAAAAAGCAGCTGAGAGTATGATTTTCATATATATTTTTGTGGTACTGGTGATGGATCCCATGCCCTTGTGCTTGTGTTAGGCAAGTACTCTACCATTTGAGCTACACCATCAGCTCTTTTGGTTTATGTTTTTGGAATGAAGAATCATTAATTTTGCCCAGGCTGCCTCCATCTCCCGAAGAGCTGGGATTATAGGCATTTGCCACAACACCTGGCTACAAAAAAGGTTTTGATTAATAACATGGGGGAAAGTTTCCATTCCTTGAAAACAGCTAGGTTTTCTGTTTTCCATAATAGTTCATCTTACATCTGACTCTAGGCTAATAATTAAATAAATGTGATTAAATAGCTAGAATTTACATGATATTTTATATTAGGTCACTTCTATTATAAATAATCTGAAATACTTTCCAAAGGGTCTGTAGCCCTAAGATAGGAAGATAAAAATTCTTCAGACATCTAAACCTAGAAAAATCTCTTTTAGTTTTTTTGTTTTTGTTTTTGTTTTTTGTTGTTGTTTTTTAGCCAGTCCTGGGGCTTGAACTGAGCACTGTCCCTGAGCTTCTTTTGCTCAAGGCTAGCACTCTACCACTTGACCAACAGTGCCACTTCCAGATTTTTCTGTGTATGTGAGGCTGAAGAATCAAATCCAGGGCTTCATGCATGCTAGGCAAGCACTCTACCACTAAGCCACATTCTTAGCCCCTTTCCCAACTCTTTTAATTGATTAGTTAATTAATTGATGTTGGTCTTGGGGTTTCACCTTAGGGCCTGGGCACTGTCCCTTGGCTTTTTTGCTCAAGACTAGCACTCTACCAGTTGAACCACAGCCCCATTTCCAGCTTTTTGCTGGTTACTTGGAGTTAAGAATCTCATAAATTTGTCTGCCTGAGCTGGGCTGGCTTTGAACTATAATCTGCAGAGCTCAGCCTCCTGAGTAGCTAAGATTACAGGTGTAAGCCACTGGGCCCAGCTCCCTCACTACCTTTGATGTAGGTATTGTTTGGTCATACTCATTCTCATTTTGCAGATGAGGAAAACAAGCTTAGACCAGTGAAGCAAGTGGTCCAAAGCCACACAGCTTGAAAACAATTGTACTGGGAATCAAACTTTGTGCCTGGGACAGAGGACCTCATTCTTAAGTACTATGCTAACCTCCTAGACTCTGCACTGAATTACCATTTTCTTTTGCCAGACAAGGTTTAGAAATTTGCTAGAAACTGAGCCGGGCGCCGGTGGCTCACGCCTATAATCCTAGCTACTCAGGAAGCTGAGATCTGAGAATCGAGGTTCAAAGCCAGCCCCGGCAGGAAAGATCGTGAGACTCCTATCTCCAATAAACCGGAAGTGGCGCTGTAGCTCAAGTGGTAGAGCGCTCGCCTTGAGCTGAAGAGCTGAGGGACAGCGCCCAGGTCCAGAGTTCAAGCCCCATGACCGACAAAAAAAAAAAAGAAATTTGCTAGAAACTGATCAGGACATGAAAAAGAGCAACTCACCAAGGCAGGACAGTAGTGGAATAGGAAGTGGTATGGCTATATTGGAGATTCATTGTTGTCAGTGTACCTCTTGACCCATCAGTTATGATTTTGAGGATTTGTGCTGCAGATTTCAGTTCAGAACCATACCCACAGGACAAGTAACTGGTGACAGCAAGGTTCTGTAGTAGCAAACCATTTTTTAGAAGACCATTTGTACAAATGATGGATATCCATAGAATGGAACATTACACACACATGGAAAATGATTTAATGTAAAAATGCATCCAACCATGCAAGTACACAAAGTCATCTGAAAAAAAAAAATGCTCGTACATTAATTAGATCTAGATTAGAATTGTCTTGGTATGTTTGTAAGATACAATACTTTAAAAAGCAAAATGAAGCTGGGCACTGGTGTCTCATGCCTAGAATCCTAGCTATTTAAGAAACTGAGATCTGAGGATCATGGTTCAAAGCCAGCTGGGGCAGAAAAGCCCCAGTCTTCGGGCTTGAACTCAGGACTTGGGCACTGTCCCTGAGTTTCTTTTGCTCAAGGCTAACACTCTACCACTTGAGCCACAGAGTCACAAAACTTCCAGTTTTTATTTTCTGTTTATGTGGTTCTAAGGAATAGAACCCAGGGCTTCAGGCATGCTAGGCAAGCACTTTACCACTAGGCCACATTCCCCACCCTCCTTTATCTCCAATTAACCACTTGAGGAAAACCAGAAGTGGTGCTGTGACTCAAATGGTAGAGTGCTAGCTAGCCTTGCGCACAAAGAGGCTCAAAGACAGTGCCCAGACATAGATTTCAAGCCCTACAACTGATTTAAAAAAAAAAAAAAAAAAGCTGAATTCTGGTGGCTCACGCATAACTACTCAAGAGCAAAAAAAAAAAAAAAAGCTGGAAAGTGCCAAAACCTCAGTACTGACGTACTGATAAAGTAAATAAAACTAAAATGGAATTTTAAAATATATATGTGTAAACATATTTCTTTGGGAGTTACTGGAATGATTCTGATTTGAGGAGCAAAACTAGGATAGATTTTACTTTACTTCCTTCCAAGTTGTTTGAATTTTTTATGATTAGCATTTTTTTTTTTTTTTTTTTTAGTCTAGTCGTGGGGCCTGAACTCTGGGTCTGGGCGCTGTCCCTCAGCTCTTCAGCTCAAGACTAGCACTCTACCACTTGAGCCACAGCGCCACTTCCGGCCTTTTTCTTTTTGCTTATGTGGTGCTGAGGAATCGAACCCAGGGCCTCAGGCATGCAAAGCAAGCTCTCTACCACTGAGCCACCTTCCCAGCCCCATGATTAGCATGTTTTGCCTGCATATTAAGAACAAAAATAAGATAGTGATGTAGCTTATTGGTAGGGAAATTTGTTCACTAAATTCTGAATTGTTAGCCTTTATTTTATAATTTATCAATTTTCTTATGACATGCAGTTTGATAAACATTTGAAGGAAATTAACAGAGAACTAAAATCAGATGGCATTTAATCCAGCACTTCCATTTTCACCCCAGATACTACCAGCACATTACCAATTTCTGATTTTGAGATCCCAGTAAACCCAAAGATATTATATTATGTACTTATATATTGTTGTTGATACACAACTTTATTTTTTAAGTCAGAGTGTCACTATATACTCCAGGTGACAATCCTCCTGCCTTAGCCTCTAAAGAGCTGGGATTATAGACATAAGCTGTGTTGCTTGGTTTGATGTAAGCTTTCAGAAAACTATTCTTCCCTCTTATCCCCCATCTTCCCTCCCTTCCTCTTTTCCTTCCTCCCTTCATTCTTCCCTATCTTGCTTGCTTCCTTTCTCTCCCTTTCTAATCCCCTCTCTTTTTTCTTTCTTTCCTTTTCTTCCTTTCATTCTCTTTCTTTCAGTATTGATTTTAAACTCAGGGTTTCACACTTGTTAGGCAGTTGCTCTACCACTTGAGCCACACCCCCTAGCTCTCATAAAACTTCTTTCTTTCTTTCTTTTTTTCAGGTAAGGGGTAGGTTTATTCAGTAGACCTGCTGGGACCAGGCAAGGGTGGCACTCCACGTGGCTGGGAAAGGCCTGGGAATGAGAGAGAGCTGGGAAAGAGAGGAAAGAGCTAGAAAAGAGCAGAAAGAGGGGTAAGAACAGTAGCACTCACGTGGTATTCAGGTAAGGGGTAGGTTTATTCAGTAAGCTTGCTGAGACCAGGCAAGGTTGGCACTCCACGTGGCTGGGAAAGAGAGGAAAGAGAGAGAAAAGAGCTAGAAAAGAGCAGAGAAAGCAAGAAAAGAACAGAGAGAGCTAGGTAGCAGAGAGAGCTAGAATAGAACACAGAGAGAGAATAAAACTTCTTTCTTAAACTATATTAGAAAAGCAAAAAATAAATCAGGTGACATTGTCCATAAAAAGAAATTTACTCATTATCTGATTTATGAAATGGTAACCCCTCTATACAACACCTTAATAATAATAAAATTATATTTTAAAAATCAGTAGAAATTGAGAAAAATGGAAAATATTTTATTTTCAGCCTTTTTAAAGAATCAATCTACAGTAAGCTGAAACTATTGAAGTTAAAATAAATATGCTTTCACTCTTTACAAACTAATAACCATTTTAGAGGAGAACTGAAAATCTGCCACTCTCATGTCTAATGGATACTTTACTGCAACAACCTAAGACTGTTTTATGATACAACTTTATTGAGATATGCTTCCTATGGTGTATAATAAATCCCTTGAAAATGTACAACTGGATTGTTTCAGTATATCCACAAAACTAAGCAACTATTTCCACCATAATACATTTTACACCTTTTTTTTTTTATCACTTCCAGTCCCTATTATAATAATTAAGTATTGTACTACATTTTCCCCAAACTCTTCTTTCTCAGTCAATTTCTCATAAGCACTAATCTTCTTTTGGTCTCTAGATACATGACATTCTTGGCATTTCTTCTTTTAATAGGGCTTGAATTCAAGGCCTCATACATTCATTTAGCTTTTTTTTTTTTTTTGCTTAAGATTAGTCTAACACTTGAGTGGGTCACATCTCCACTTCCAGGTTTTTAATGGTTAACTGGAGATAAAAGCCTCACAGACTTTCCTGACAAGGCTGGCTTTGAACTCTGATCTTCAGATCTCAGCCTCCTGGTAGACAGAATTACAGGCATGAGCCACTGGCACTTGACTTTTTTATGGTGCTAAGGACTGAAACATGGGTCTTGCACTCTCCAAGTATTTTAAATGTACATGTTTGTAGTTGAGACACTAGTGAATCATGTCATTCCTAGAGCCAACAAGTCTAGGAAAATCAGAGGTTTCTGTACCCTTTGTTAGGCTCACTCACCCTATTTGCCCTTTCAGTTTTATTATAAAGCAAATTTACTTTAAAACAAACTCTATATAGTGTTTTTAAGTCCAAATCTATTTAAGCTGAGTGTGGTGGTGCATCCCTGTAATACCAGTAACTTGGTAGGACATGGGTTTCTTGAATTGAGACTTGACTGGTCAAAGTTAGCAAAATCCTATCTCAAAAACAAAAATGAGGGGCTGGGAAGGTGGCTCAGTGGTAGAGTCCTTGCCTTGCATGCATGAGGCCCTGGGTTCGATTCCTCAGCACCACATAAGCAGAAAAAGCCAGAAGTGGTGCTGTGCCTTAAGGGGTAGAGAGCTAGCCTTGAGCTGAAGAGCTGAGGGACAGCGCCCAGGCCCAGAGTTCAGGCCTACCACATCTGTTGGGTCACATCTGTAATCCTAGCTACTCAGGAGGCTGAGATCTGAAGATCATGGTTCAAAGCCAGCCCAGGAAATTTGTGAGACTCTTTTTTTGTCAGTCATGGGGCTTGAACTCAGGGCCTAGGTACTGCCCCTGAGCTCTTTTGCTCAAAGCTATCACTCTACCACTTTTTGAGTCACAGCACTACCTTTAGTTTTCTGGTGGTTAATTGGGAATAAGGTGCTCACCGACGTTCCTGCCAGGTCTGGCTTTGAACCATGATCTTCAGATCTCAGCGGCCCAGAGTAGTAGTTAGAATTACAGGCATGAGCCACCTGAGCCCAGCTTACTGTGTGACTTTTTATCTCCAAATTAACCATCAAAAAGCCAAAATTAGAGCAGTGGCTCAAGTGGTAGAATGCTAGCCCTAAGGAACAAACAAACAAAACCCTCCGGGACAGCGCATAGGCCCTGAGTTCAAATTCCGGAACCTGTAAAAATTACAACCTAGCCAGGAGGCTGAGATATGAGAATTGCAGATTGAAGCCAGCCTGGGCAAGTAAATTCATGAGACACTTATCTCTAATTAACCAAAAGAAAACTGGAAGTGAAACTGTGGCTCAAAGTTGTAGGGTGCTAGCCCTGAGCAGAAAAGCACAGGGACAGTGCCCAGGCCCTGAGTTCAAGCCCCATAACTAACAAAAAATAAGTTACAACCTAAAGGGCTGGGGACATAGCTCAAATGGTAGAGCACTCACCTACTATGCATGAGTAAGGAAGGCTTTGGAGAAGGAGAAGGAGAAGGAGAAGGAAAAGGAGAAGGAGAAGGAGAAGGAGAAGAAGGAGAAGTCTCAACGACAATGTGGTCAGGGTGGGGAGCAGGGGTGTGTAGTACATTGCTCTTTGCTCTGTATGTAATTTTAATTACAATCCAATTGCATAGGTTTTGTTTGGTTTTCCATATGTGCACAAATATTGACCACACAAGTTCTATATTTTTTGTTCTTTCTGTTGACCGAGTGAAGGAATTCTTCCTCAGTGGCTCTTTCATGATTACAAAGGAGAAGAACATGGGTGCTAAGCAGGTGGTAAACTAGAATAAGAGGCAGAAGAAACAACCAAAGCAGGGGAAGAAAAAACTCCTGGCTGGATATCTTCTGGTCTGCTCCTCAGCTCCCTTCCTTTTTTAATTTGGCAGTACTGGGTTAATACTTAGGGCCTTGCACTTCGTACACCAGTGCTATAGTACTTGAGCCATGCTCCCAGATCTTTTTGTTTTTTTAAAAAGGGTTTCATTGTTTGTTCAGGGTGGTCTGGACTTTGATCCTACTATTTATGCATTATTGTAGCTGGGATGACATGTGCTTACCACTACACAGAGGTTTTTATTGGTATAGACAGGATATGGTAAACACTTTTTTCCTCAAGCTGGCCTGATCTCATACTTTCAAGTAGCTAGGCTTAGCCGGGCGCTGGTGGCTCACGACTGTAATCCTAGCTACTTAGGAGGCTGAGATCTGAGGATCGCAGTTCAAAGCCAGCCCGAGCAAGAGAGACCATGAGACTCCTATCTCCAATAAACCACCAGAAAACTGGAAGTGGCACTGTAGCTCAAGTGGTAGAGCGCTCGCCTTGAGCTGAAGAGCTGAGTGACAGCGCCCAGGCCCAGAGTTCAAGCCCCATGACCAACCAAAAAAAAAAAAAAAAACATCAAGTAGCTAGGCTTATAAGCATGTGCTACTGTCTCTGGCCTAGGGATGAAGTGTGTATATGTGTTTGTATGTGTATGTGTGTGTGTGAGTCTGTGTGTGTGTGTGTGTATGAGTTCGTGTGCTCTAGTACTGGGGCTTGAACTCTAGGCCTTGGTGCTTTTCTTTTTTTTTTTTTTTTTTTTGTCGGTCATGGGGCTTGAACTCTGGGCCTGGGCGCTGTCCCTCAGCTCTTCAGCTCAAGGCGAGCGCTCTACCACTTGAGCTACAGCGCCACTTCCGGTTTTCTGGTGGTTTATTGGAGATAGGAGTCTCATGGTCCCTCCTGCCCGGGCTGGCTTTGAACCGCGATCCTCAGATCTCAGCCTCCTGAGTAGCTAGGATTACAGGTGTGAGCCACCAGCGCCCAGCTCTTGGTGCTTTTCTTTGTGGTGCTTCACCACTTGTGCCACAACTTTACCTATGGCTTTTGCTAGTTAATTGGAGATAAGAGTCTCTCAAGTGTGTCTGCCTGGGCAGACTTTGAACCATGATCCTCAGATCTAAGCCTCCTGAGTAGCTAGGAATACAAACATGAGCCACCAGCAATCAGTGTAATTTGTTGTTGTTGTACCACGGTTTGAGTTTAAGGCCTAGTGATCACTATTTCTGCATCCCACTATTCCTATAAGTACTTTTTTTTTTGAGATTGGTATCAGTATGTAGGTCAGGCTGGCCTTCAACTTGTGATCCTTCTTCCTCAATATCCCAAATGCTGGGATTACAAATGTATACTACCACACCTGGCTTCAATTGTGAATATTAATGACTAACAATTCATTTTATTTTTTTGTTTTTTGTTTTTGTTTGGTCCGGTTGTGGGGCCTGAACTCTGGGCCTGGGCACTGTCCCTCAGCTCTTCAGCTCAAGGCGAGTGCTCTACCACTTGAGCCATAGTGCCACTTCCGGCCTTTTTTTTTTCTGTTTATGTGGTGCTGAGGAATCGAACCCAGGGCCTCATGCATGCAAGGCAAGCGCTCTACCACTGAGCCACCTTCCCAGCCCTAACAATTCATTTTAATATTCAAAATTGTTATTATATGCCAGGTGCCAGTAGCACACGCCTGTAATATTAGCTACTCAGGAGGCTGAGATCTGAGGATTGAAGCCAGTCTGGGCAGAAAAGTCCTTGTGAGTCTCTTATCCACTAAAAAACTGGAAGTGGAGCTATGCCTCAAAACGGTAAAACACTAGCCTTGAGCAAAACAGCACATGGATAGCACTTAGGCCCTGAGTTCAAGTTCCCATCACTGACAAAAAAAATTGTTTATATTACTTGAAAGATGATGGGAAAAGGCATAGGCAGAGCAATGAGACAAAAATCACACAAACTAATGATGAAATGGAACTTCAAGCCCAGATATTCTGATTTCGGAGTTTATGTGCTTATTCATTTTTCAGCTACTTCTCCTTTATTATTATTATTATTAATTATAAAGATGATGTTCAGAGGGGCTACCATTTCATGTCGGTAATGAGTGCATTCTTTTGGGACAATGTCACCCCTTCCCTCACTATCTCCTAATTTTTCCCTCCAGTCCCCACCCACAAGTTGTATAGCTCATTTTCAGCATAGCATCTAGTGAGTACCACTGCTGCATTTGGCTACCCTTTGTCCCTCCATTTCTATGCCCCCTTCCTTTAATTATTGTAAATTCAAAAAGTCAAGTGAAGCTAGGGCTTGTGACTCAGTGGAAGAGTGCTTTCCTAGCATGAATGAGAACTGACCTGGACCCTCACACCACAAAATGTAGGTAAAATAAGTAGGATAAATTCTTGCATTCTGTAGGGCAATAGGATATCTGTACTTCACATTCATTTTTTAAAAATCTTTATTAATATATATTTTTTGTACAAGGTTGCATTGTGAAATAAGCATAGAATGCACCCTGATCACCTTCACCCCTTCCATCTCGCTCCCTCACCCTACTCCTGCTTTTTAAAACACTTACAACAGGGTTTGTTTTTCTGTGTTTGTAACAGGCATTTAAGGTACTTTGACTATAGTCACCTTCATTTACCCTCTGTGTTGCCCTTTCTCCCAGTTCCTACTGGTAACTGCTCCTAGCAGTCTGTTCTACTCCTATCAATTTTTTTTTGCCAATATATACTAATTGAACAAAGGGGTTTCACCATAATAATTCACAAGAGCATATATTATAAAGTTGTTAGATTAACCTTATCTACTGTTCTCCTTTCCTAAACCCTACTCCTCTATTGTTCAATAGCTTTCAGCAAGTTTCCTTATGCTATCTTCAAACATAGACACCATATATTTCAATATTATTCATCGTCTAGTCTCTTTTTCCCCTCGAATCCACCCAGACAGTACAGTTACACATATACATTTATAGTTACAATTATGTTTTCATATGTAACTATATAATATATGGTTATATACTCATATTCATGTTATATACATAATTTATTTATAAGGTGTATGTATATCTTTTAAATCTAGATTCTGCAAATAATTGAAAATATGCAAAATTTGGCTTTAGGGACTTGGCTTATGTAGCTCAACATAATAATTTGCAGTTCCACCCATTTTTCTGCAAATGACATTTTATTTTTCTTCATTGCTAAGCAACTATTCTTTTTTTTTGGTCGGTCGTGGGGCTTGAACCCTGGGGCCTGGGTGCTGTCCCTCAGCTCTTCAGCTCAAGGTGAGCGCTCTACCACTTGAGCTACAGTGCCACTTCCAGTTTTCTGGTGGTTTATTGGAGATAGGAGTCTCAAAGTCTCTCCTGCCCGGGCTGGCTTTGAACCACGATCCTCAGATCTCAGCCTCCTGAGTAGCTAGGATTACAGGCGTGAGCCACCAGCGCCCGGCTACCTAAGCAAATATTCTGTGGTGTATATGCATCATGCTTTATACATTCACTTGCTGTTGTGTACCTTATCTACTGCAATAAATATAGATATGCAGGTATCTTCCTTGTATATTGATTGACACTACTTTGCATATAGGCTCAAAATGATGTGATAGAGCCATAAAGTAGATCAATTCTTAGTTTCTTGAGGAATCTCCATACTGATTTCCATAGTGATGTAATGGTTGCACTAGTTTACATTCCCACAAATAGTGGATGAGTGACTTTTTCCGTGTGTGTGTGTGTGTGTGTGTGTGTGTGTGTGTGTGTTTAAGCCCCTGGAACTGAGGCTTGAACTCGAGATCTAGGCACTGTCCCTTAGCTTTTTTACTCAAGGCTAGTGCTCTATCACTTGAGCCACAGCCCAATTCTAGATTTTTGGTGGATAGTTGGAGATGAGTCTCTCAGATTTGTCTGCCTGGAATGGCTTTGAATGGTGATCCTAGAATTGCAACCTCATGAGTAGTTAGGATTATAGATGTAAGCCACCAATGCCCAGCTTGTGTTCTTTCTGACTGGAATCTCAATAGTTTTAAGTTTCATTTCCTTTATGACTAAGTATGTTTAATGTTTCTTTATGTATTCAAAAATATTTTTGTGAACTTGGGTGTGCCAACATTTGGTGCATATGTTAACGATCATTGATTCCTCTTCTAATTTTGCATTACAATTTATTTTTTATAAAATACAAGTGTGGCTATTCCTGCTTGCTCTTGGGACACTTGCTTAGAGAAAATCATTTTCCATCTTTTCACCCTAAGCCTATATTTGTCTTTGTTAGTGCAAGGTTTTCTTACAGACAATACATGGTGGGGTCTTATTTTTTTTTAATCCAACTTGCTGTCTCTTCTGATTAGAAGTTATAATCTTTAACATTCCGTGCCAATATTGAAAAAGTATGTCATATTTCCTGTCATTTTGTTATTTTTATGGTGTTTACTCTTTTCCTATTTGTCCTTTGCTACTTTACTCAGGTAGTACTCTTTCCTGGTCTTATTTGTCTTCTTACTCTATTTGTAATATTTCTTTTTTAAAAACTATTTCTTTAAGCATTTTCTATACTGCTGATCTGTAGTCATGAGTTAGTTATGGTTTTAATTTCTACCTCAATAATGAAAGATAACTTTGCTAAATTTGTATTTAATCTAAGTTGGCAATTATTATCTTTCAGGGCTTGAATTAGATACTTTTATTCACAGCTTGTATTTTGAGTTTGTATTCAGAAATGTGCTGTAACTCTAATGGGCTTGGTGTTCTATGTTTGTTTGTTTGGTGCCGGTACTGGGGGCTCAAACTTAGGGCAACCATCTCTCATTTGATTTTTTTTTATTCAAGACTGGCATTGTACCAATTGAGCCACACCTCCAGGTTTTGCTTTTAGTGATTAACTGGAGATAAAGAGTCTCATGGACTTTCCTTTCCTACACTGGCTTTGAATGGCAATTCTCAGATCTCAGCCTGTTATGTAGCCAGGATTACAGGCATGGGCCACTAGCACACAGCATTTTATACGTGGCCTGTCATTTCTTGCAGCTTTCAGTATTTTTCTTTGTCTTGTATATTTAGTGTTTTAACTATAGTACATCTGAAGGTACTCAAGATGACCCCATTGGTTTTCTATTCTGCTAGTGTTCACACTGCCATTACAGTTCCCTACAGCTTACTTCTCTGTGGGAACCTGTAAGATCTTCTCCCTCTCCTCAACTAACTTTTGTGACTGTCACAGACCCAGATTCTATAGCAACATGTCCTAAATATCCTTGAGGTATAATTGTGCCTTGATCTCCCCACCCCCAGAGTAACTGCACTTCCAACAATAGGCACTCTCCCAGGATGACATCTTACTGTAGTCCTCTGAGGTATGGAAAACCACAGAATCAATTTCTTCACCAACGTTACCTTCCCACACCAGAATAGTCACTGTCTCACAAATCCTTTTCCTGGAGTTAAGGCTTGTGGGATGTCTGGGCTGATCCTGCTGCTAGAGTTCATAGTCTATTGCCAGGACTCACTCATTTACCCTGTAATGGAGGCCTTTGATTTTTTTTTTTTTTTTTTTGTCATTAGGCTTGAACGCTTTTTTTTTTGTCATTAGGCCTGGGCGCTTTCTCTCAGCTCTTCAGCTCAAGGCAAGCACTCTACCACTTGAGCCACAGTGCCACATGTAATGGAGTCTTTAGCTTCCTCTCCTCCAAGAGAGTCAAGGATGAGCTGGCAATTCACTGCTTTTCATCTGTAGGCTTGGTTTTTCTGTTGTTCCTTCTTTGCCACTGTCTCTATCATGGTTCCTGATTCTCCCTTTCTCTTTCTCTCTTCAGAATCCAGTCTCATTTGTTTTTACCATAATCTTCTTACTCACGGAGTCAAAATAATAGATGCTCCTAATCTGCCATCATCCCTGCCTCAGTAAAATTTGACATAATAACTTTTTTTTGTTGGGGTCTGGTCATGGGGCCTGAACTCTGGGCCTGGGTGCTGTCCTTCAGCTCTTCAGCTCAAGGCTAGCGCTCTACCACTTGAACCACAGCGCCACTTCCGGCTTTTTTCTTTTTGCTTATGTGGTGCTGAGGAATCGAACCCAGGGCCTTAAGCATGACATAATAACTTTTTCTGTTTTATGAAAACAATTTGTTAGTCAGCTTTCTATTCCTGTACCAAAATACCTGAGGAAACAAAAAAAAAATTTTTTTTTGTTGGTCGTGGGGCTTGAACTCTGGGCTTGGGTGCTGTCCTTATGCTCTTCAGCTCAAGGCGAGTGCTCTACTGCTTGAGCCACAGTGCCACTTCCGGTTTTCTAGTGGTTTACTGGAGATAAGAGTCTCACAGACTTTCCTGCCTGGGCTGGCTTTGAACTGTGATCCTCAGATCTCAGCCTCCTGAGTAGCTAGGATTACAGGCGTGAGCCACCGGCACCCAGCTGAAAATCAAATTTAATTTTTAATTTTATTTTTTTTTTCAGGTAAGGGGTAGGTTTATTCATCCTTCCGGCTGGCACCAGGCCATCTTGGTCCTCCAGGCGGTGGGGAAAGGCCTGGGAAAGAGAACTGGGAGAGCTGGGAAAGAGGGAGAAAAGAGCTAGAAAAGAGAGCGTCTGGGAAAGGTGGGAAAGAGAGAGCTAGGAAAAGAAGGGAAAGAGGAGAAGGAAAGAGCTGAGAAAGAGCTAGAAAAGAGCAGAGAGAGGGCATCTGGGTCTGGGCTAGGCCTTATCTAGGGTATGGGCAGAGAAAGGTGTGGCCACATCAAATTCAGATATGACCTCAGTGGATGCAGATGTTGACCTCTTCCAGGTGTTCCAGTTGCTTAGGTAACGCAGGTACTGGGAGGAGACTGCTGCGAGGAGGGTGGAGTCTGCTCGCCATTCATGAGCGGACCTTACATTCCAGCCTTTTAATAATCATGAAAAAGGGCGAGGATTCTCTCTGGCCACTTCCTGCTGACAACGGTGTTGACAATAGGGGTAAAAGGCTGGAATTTGGTCCCCTCCCAGAGAAGGCAGCAAGAAGCAGCTGTCCCTTGGTGGCATGAGTCTTTGATGAAGTCTGGAGAAGTCTCATGAGCATTGAGGGGCTGGAAAAAAAAACTAGAAAGCAAATAAATGGCAAGAGGAAGGACTTGGGGCTGAAAATGTTGGTAGAAATGTCCCTAGCTACTTCTGACATCTGGCGACTAGGTAGAGAAGTCAGGTGACAAAGGCAAGAATATAAATTCCTGTTCAGTTAATAGGTAGACAGGTATAGACATTGGATGGGCAGGCTTCTTACTTCTACTGACCTCCCAGCTCTGGTTAATTTTGAAAGGGCAGGCACAAAGTGGTTGATGTGACATCATCTCCTCTTACTCCTGTCCATGTTCCCTTGCTCCCCAGACTGGCTGAGTCTAGGTGCTTGTTGCTGGGATGGCTTGTCCCAGTTGGTATTCAAGGAGGATTGAACTCAAGGCCTGGGCATTGTCCCTGAGCACTTCTGCTCAAGGCTAGTGCTCTACTACGTTGAGTTACAATAGCACTTCCAGTGTTTGGCTGGTTAGAGATACGAGTCTTGAGCCATGCTTCCAGTCTGGCTCTTTGCATGTTAGTTGGGAGATGGAATCTTAGGGATTTTTCAGCTTGGGTTGGCTTTGAACTGAAATCTTTGCCATGGAAATCAATTTTAAAAGAGTAAAGATTTTCTTTAAGAGTAAAGATTTTTTTAAGAATCAAAATGCAATAGTCCTCTTTAATATTTTTAAATTTTGTATCAATAATGTATTAACATACATTAATTGTACATATTTATAGAGTCTGTGTATTTCCATACGTGTAGGCAGCATGCATTGAACAAACGTTACAAATGTAAAATGTGACAAATTTTCTCTAAATTGCAATGCAATTAACCTCTGAGAAACCACCTCTTCTTAGGCTTTGATGTGGCTGGCTACAGAAGAGAATATTCACTCACCAATCTGAAAAGGCTGTTTTAAAGCCATTTTTCTACAACCTTCCATACTAAAGCTATTTTTATTTTATTTACTTCAATTAATAAATAATAATAACTTGAATACACAAGGAGACGTGTTATTTATCCAATTATCCTACTTAAGCCAAATATTAGAGCTATGTAAAAATGTAAAAAAAAATTAAGCCAGATATCACTGGGTTAGAAAGGCTTATTTTGGCTCAGTGTTTTTAGAAATTTAATATCATGTTTGCTTAGCCCACTTCTTTTGCATCTATGGCAAAACAACACATCAAAGTAGGAATATATGTCAGAGAGAGGGGGATTTGTGGCCTTAGCATTCTACTCAAGAGCATGCTTCCAATGATCTAACTTCCTCCCATTAGGTTCAACCACCTAAAGGTTCTATCACCTTCCAATAGTGTTAGAGCTGAGCACAAATTCTTGAATCATGAGCCTTTGGGTGGCAGTTAATACTTAAATATAGCAAACTAGAAGAAAGGAACTGAAAGGCTCCAACCAGAAAGAAATTATAAGAAAAGCCAGGCATGGTGGTACACACCAGTAATCCCAACACTGGGGAAGTTGAAGCAAGAGATCACAAGTGGGAGGGAGGTCAGTCTGAGTTATATAGTGTATTCCAGACAAGCCTGGCCTCATTGCAGTATCCTGTCTTGAAAAAAAAAGTGCCCTGATGAGTGCATGCTGTATGTATATGTTGAAATTTTATCACACCTTTAATATATAAATAATTATTACATGTGAATCAGTTTTTTTGTTGGTCATAGGGCTTGAATTCAGAGCCTGGACACTATCCCTGAGCTTTTCTTCTCAAGGCTAGCACTCTACCACTGAACCATAGCTCCACTTCTGATTTTTTAGTGGCTAACTGGTGTTGAAAGTTTCATAAATTTTCCTCCTTGGACTAGCTTCGAACCACGATCCTCAGATCTCAGCCTCCTAAGTAGCTAGGATTACAGGTGTGAGCCACCAACATCCAGCAATGAATCAAAAATTTAAAAGAACAGGCCCTGGAAAGGTGGCTCCATGGTAGAGTGCTTGCCTTGCATGCATGAGGAGCCCTCGGTTCGATTCCTCAGCACCACATGAGCAGAAAAAGCCAGAAGTGGGGCTGAGGCTCAAGTGGTAGAATGCTGGTCTACAGCTGAAGAGCTGGGGGACAGCCCTGAGTTCAGGCCCCACAACCAACAAAAAAAAATTTTTTTAAGAACAAAAGCAAAAGTGTTTCCTTGATACTTCTACTGCCACCACTATTTTTTTTCAGACAACTATCACCTTGGGTTTAAACACAGCATTGAACACCTTTCAGATCTACATTCTGCCAGCCCACCATTTGTTAAGCAAGTGAAATCTGAGAATTCAAGACTACCCTACATCACAGCTCACTTTCTGTTGCAGGGCTTCTTACCAGTAGGAACCTACCTGATCTGCCTTTCTGAAGTATACTCAAGTCTGGAGATACATGAGAATTAATACTCTATGTAGCAACCCCTGACCAATGGTATATGGCAACTGTGAGTAGGGGGGCGGGAGGTAAAGATTACCTTCAATCCCTAGGGGAAAATTCAGAGTCACATTCCATACAGTAGGATTGGCACTCCTCTCCATAATAGCTCAGCTGGAAAAAACTTCTAATGACTTTCCTCCTCTCTCTCTATCCCTCTTTCCCTCTCTCCCTTCCTCTCTCTCTCTCTCTCCCTTCCTCCTCCTCTCTCTCTCTTCCTCCCTCCTCTGTCTGTATGTCTCTCTTTCCTGTATAGCCCAAGATATCCTCCAACTCATGATACTTCTGCCCCAACCTCCCAAGGACTGGAATTATAGGTATAGGTATATACCACCATGCCTGGTTTTATATTACCCTTACAAGACCATGCATGCTGAAGTTTTTACAAGTGAAATTGTCCTAATGTCTGCAATTTAAAAACAAACTAGGAGCAAAGAGCAAATCAGTGGACTGATGTATTGATAGATCATTAAGATGTAATAAAGGAGAGTGAAAAGTGAACCATGGAATTTAGGCACTATGTACAATGGGAATTCCTTGTCTTTTCATGTTACCCTACTATTCTTTCAATTTTACATACTTTTGAATATTTCTGTAGTAAAATGTTGGAATCAAATTATGGTTAGAATGGAATTAATGAAACTGAAAAATTGTACATGTAAATCTATCAGTATAAAAAATCATTGGAAGTCGTTGGAAAATGATCTTTTTGCTGTAAAATTAGAATTGTGACACATATCAAGTTTATATCATTTCATGAATTAAAAAAGTAAATATCTTGGGGTTCATTTTGCAAGATATTTGCTTTTTTAATTTCATGAAATGGACACAAGAATTTGTTGTTGTTGTTGTTTTTCATGTACTATGTGAATTTTTTGTTTCTTTTGTATGTTCTTCCCCCTGTGATATATCCCCTGTTGTCACTGTATTTGATTTGGGCACCCTGCATCTTATATATACATGTATCTAAGTTGGTGAGGAAAAGGGGAATAACAAAATGCTGAAACAAGGACACAGGATGACCCATTGCAACCATGATACTCACAAGAAATGAATTTTACAACTTTGGGGGCAGGGAGGTGGGGGAAGGAAGGGATAGTAGGAGAAAAACAAAATAGGGGGTAACAAAGCTCAACAAAAAATGCACTCATTAACTTACTCATGTATCTGTAACCCCTCTGTACAGCATCTTTACAAAAAATAAAATTTTAAGAAAGCAAATATCACAGGATGCCTGTGGCTCACGCCTGTAATCCTAGCTATTCAGGAGGCTAAGATCTGAGAATAGCGGTTCAAAGTCAGCCTGGGCAGTAAAGTCCATGAGACTCTCATCTCCAATTAACCACCAGAAAACTGGAAGTGGTGCTGTGGCTCAAGTGGCAGAGCACTGGCCTTGAGCTGAAGAGCTCAGGGATAGGCCCCAGGCCCAGAGTTCAAGCCCCATGACCACCACCACCACCACCAACAAAGGCAAATATCAAATATGGATATGCATAATTATAAACGTTCCTGGATATATTTGTAATTGAAAAAGTATCATGATCCTATTCGATTTGTTCATTAGAGGTACATGAAGTTTTTGTGGAATACCTCTGTGAAAATATGTTAGGTGCCAGTGGCTCACACCTGTAGTCCTACCTACTCAGGAGGTTGAGATCTGAGGGTAACAGTTCAAAGACAGCCCAGGCAGGAAGTCTGTGAGACTCTTATCTCCAATTAACTAATAAAAAGCCAGAAGTGGGGCCGTGGTTCAAGTTATAAAGTGATAACTTTGAGCAAAAAGGCTCAAAGATAGCACTCAGATCCTGATTTTAGGTCCTAGGTGTCCTTCCCCCTCCCCCCACCCCCATACCCTGATATCTATCTTCTACCCTGTTGTTAAACAAGGATCAGGTGTATGCAGACTAGAAGGGCACCCAGGTAATCTGAACACCAACTACACTCACAATTGCTTTATGCTTTATAACCCGACCTCCTAGCCCCATGAAGTGCAGTTTTGAGCCAGAAGTGTTAAGAAAGTTCTTGCATGACATGGTTACATAAATGGTAGACAGATTAGGGAGACCGATTAGTTTGGAGATTGATGTGGAAATTGAAGTTATAAAGCCTAAGGGAAATGGACAAGGACTAGGGAATGGGGTAAAGAGAGGGCAAGGCCAGAGCAGGAATGAAGGGAAAGACATGAAAGCAAACTGAGAAGAGGTTAGGGAAGGGTTTGTCATTAATTCTTTGAGACTGAAGAGAGGCTATGTTTACATCAGGAAGGGTGGAATGTTTGCACAAAGAAATGTGAGACTATTGGAAAGGCAAAGATGTGTGGAGTTCCTAGGACTAGAGGGTTGCTTGTGTGTTAGAGAAAGTTAAACTAGTATTAAATGGTGAGAGTATTTTGTGGATTCAATGGCCATAGAAATCATGGACTAGGCTAGACCTGGCCCCAAGAAGACAAAGAAATGTCTTTCCCAAGAATTTCCCAAGAAATTTCCCAAGCAATGTTAAGTAATAGATGGAACAGTAGGCAATCTTTTCCATGGAAAAAAGAATGCCTTAATATGAGAAATTGTTACTAATTGAATGTCTTCTAATAAGTTGGTATATATAATTTAAAGAAATAGAGGCAAGACAGGATCATGGCAAACTTTTAAACAGGAATTCAGAGACAAACATTGCATTAAGGCATAGTCTAATTAAAGGCACAAAAGCACTGTTTTGGTGTTAAGCCTTACATAGCTACAATATTTAGTAAAAAGTATAGATTTTACCCTATTCACACTAGCCAATCAGATTGTGAACCTGAGCTTAGCCAATCTGAGCATACGGGCAGAGCCCACTGTATTAGGGATAACTAAGAGCCAGCCTGTTTGCTCTATGTGCTTGCTTGCCCAATTTTTGGCTGATGGCCCAGCCCTTCTGCAGAAGTAAACTTTGCCTTGCTGAGACAAAAGAGAGAGATTGAGAAGAAAAGAGTGTGCTGGGGAGAGCAGCTCTCTCCCTCTCACATTGTGTACATGCTCAGCTGATTAGTATGCTCTAAAATTGAACAAAGGAAAGAGACTATTGGACACCCTTAGCTCACGCCTGTAATCCTAGCTACTCAGGAGGCTGAGATCTGAGCCCTGTAGGTCAAAGCCAGCCCTGGCAAGAAAGTCCATGAGACTCTTATCTTCAATTAAGCACCAATAAGCCAGAAGTAGAGCTGTGGCTTCAGTGGCAGAGCACTAGCCTTGAGCAAAAAAGCTCAGAGACAGCTCTCAGGCCCTGAGTTTGAGTTCCAGCACCTGCACACATACACACACACACACTAAATAAAGAAAAGACTTATTCTGGAAAAATGACTACTTTGGACACAAAAAGTGTTTGCTCAGAAAAAATATTTTGTTCAGGAATGAACACCTGTCCTGAAAGCAAAGTATGGCAACATCCATTCTTTTTTTTTTTTTTTTTTTCCCGGTCAGAATAGTTTATTCACAATTAAAGAAGTTCAGTTCCAAAAACAAGGGAGGGGGTGACAATGCTTGATAGGAAACGTACTCATACCTTACTTATGTAACTGTAACCCCTATCATCCATTCTTTGTCTGGAGAAAAGTCCAGCTACTTTTTCTCAAGTTGAGAGAAAAATCTAAACTATATCAGTTTAGCAGGCTAACTTGAGGTCTCTAGGCCCAATTGATAAAATAGTGTAAGAGCAATAATAATGAGATATGCTGTATGCTAGAACAAAAAGAAGCACTTATATCTTAAGGTGATTTTGACCCAAACTCCAAACTAATTTTCTACCAGAAACACCCATGATGTCAAAGTATTCCTTGCGCCTTTCATGAGATGTAGATGCATTCAGCTTTGGGGGTGTGTACTATCTTTCTAACTTTCTTTTACTAGCAAACTTTCTTGGTTTCTGACACAATGTGTTCCCAAATTTGTTTTGAAGAAAAAGATCAAGAACTTGGTACCCACAGGCCAAAGGTAGGCCTCCTCCCTTTTGTAGGCTGCATTCTGGAGTATCCTCAGTTGGGTCAAGGTAATCTTTCAGTAAAAGCTCTTCCACTGCTTTTTGTCATACCTTTGGTTTATCTCCCCAGAGGCAATCAGTTACTAATATGTTGTGTAACCTCCTGCAGTAGTTCATATTCAAGTTTATGAATATAGATATATGTATGTAACTCAGGTAACAGCACACTATACAAATTGCTCTGCAGCTTGCTACCTATATAAAATCTTCTTCTGAGTTTTTCCTCAGTTGTGGGGCTTGAACTCAGAGCCTGAGCACTGTCCCTGAGCTTTTTCATTTAAGGCTAGTGCTCTACCACTTTGAACCACAGCACCATTCTGGTTTTCTGGTGGTTAATTGGAGATAAGAGTCTCACAGACTTTCCTGCCCAGGATGGCTTGGAACCATGATCCTCAGATCTCAACATCCTGAGTAGCTAGGAATACAGGCATGAGCCAGTGGTGCCTGGCCCAGTGTTTTATTCTAATGGAATTTCCTACCTTTTGAGTCAATGTTGACTATTTTTCAGGAAACACTTTCCCTAGACTTTTCAAGTTATCTTAATCAAGTTGTGTATTACATCGTGTTAAAATATAGAACCAAGGACATTCTTCTTTTAGTTTAAATATTAATCAGGTTTGGACCACTTACAAAGTTTGTAAACAATTTTGGACACTTCCCATAAGTCTTACAAGTAGGCATGTTCTCCATGTTCTCACAGAACATGACTTGTTATAAGTTGGTTTGGTAATTTTCATTTACAATGAAAAACAGACTAATTCCTATTTCAGGAGTTTGTCTCTATTCCATGCCCTTCCTTTACCTCCCTTGTTTCTTCCATATATACATCTCACCCAACCTGTAACTAACCTACTAAATGAAGAAAATGGGCACTCAGTCTGAAATCAGGTTGAAGTGTCTTGTTTTATGACAGACTGGCTGTTTTTATGGCCTGTCCCTCTCTCAACTTAACATCAAAATTTTATGGCCTGTCCCCCTCTCAACTTAGCATCAAAACTATCTTTAAAGAGTAGTTAAGAAGTAGAAAGGGCTGGGAAGGTGGCTCAGTGGTAGAGCGCTTGCCTTGCATGCCTGAGGCCTTGGGTTTGATTCCTCAGCACCACAGAAGGAAAAAGAAAAAAGCCAGAAGTGGCACTGTGGCTTAAGTGGTAGAGTGCTAGCCTTGAGCTGAAGAGCTGAGGGACAGCGCCCAGGCCCAGAGTTTAGGCCCCATGACCGGAACCAAAAAAAAGAAAAAGAAAAAAAGTAGAAAGATGAGGTTAAGGATTGAAGTTGGGAGCTTCATGGTTAGGAAGAGATAACTAATTTTGGAGGCGCGGAAGGAAACAGAAGTTATCAGTGGCTTCAGAAAAGTGGGAGAGTAGTTGGTGTTGGGACAAGTGTGGGAAGTTAGGGAGGTGGGAGCTGGAGAAGGAAGTGAGCTGGGAGGCTCAGTCTCCAGTCAAAGCTGGAGATTAAATAGTCTTGTCATTTTAAATAAAGTTTCATATCTATTGGTCTTACTATTTTTTGTGGCAGTACTGGGGCTTGAGGTAGGGGTCTGAGTATAGTCCCTGAGTTTCTTTTTGTTCAAGCTAGCCCTATACCACTTGAGCCACAGCTCCACTTCTGGCTTTTTTTGGGGGAGGGGGACAGTTTATTAGCGATAAGTGTCTCACAGATTTCCTACCTGGGCTGCTTTCGAACTTCGATCCCCAGATCTCAGCCTCTTGAGTGGCCTTACTTTTTTAAATACCGGTTTCGAAGGAAGTACTAGAAAATGTGCGTGGTCTGAAGAACTATTCTAACAATATTTAAGCCAAACAAAATGAGTACAACCTCCTGAAAAAGCTCCATTACTTTGAGAATTTTGTTCCTCTACATTCCATATTTTACCTAGTTCTTATGTTTACCACCTGGATACTTGTAGTTTGCCAAAAAGTAAAAAGTACCTCATCTCATACCCATTTCCTAGCCTGTTGGCTACTTCAATAGCCCCAAAGGGCACCCGTGGAATGGTGACAGTGTTAGAATCAACAATGGCTCTCTTGTTGACATCATTTCAGAAGGGTGGGTGTGTGCAGTCATCGGTAAGAACTTCTAAGAAAGCCCCAGGATGCGGTAGGGGGAAAGAGGTTGGGCCATGTGGCATTTCATTTACCCCTACTTTTTTTGTTTTTGTAGTAAAATGTGAACACTTCCAGTTCTGGCCCCAATTTGCTTGGCCATTTTTGATGTCACGGAGAAGTCTGGCTACTGGCGGTCTATTTGTCCTCTTCAGGGGTGAGCAACGAATCCCTTGAGAGGAGGGGTGCCAGCCAGCCGGAAAGATTACCGGTGTGGGAATGTGAGTCAGAAGACAAGGGGGTCCGCGGGGCAGGGGTGGGGGGGTTGGTGGTGGCGGAGGGGGGATGCTGCAGATCTGAGATAGACCGGAGACCGATGAGTTCTTTCCGGGGAAGATAGTGCTGAGGGCAGGTCCGCGGAGCCCACTCCCGGCAAAGGGAACGGATGCATCGGGGGAGTTGGCGGGTTGGAAAACCCGGAGCCCGACCCCGGTTGCACCAGGGCTGCGTGCAAAAGGGCGAGCGAGTGACCCACAAGCCGCGGACCTGAAGAAGCGAGGCTACGTGGAGGCCCGGCCCACGCTCGGAACACCCGGCTCCGCTGGCTGGGACTGGATCCATCAGCAACGGCTAGGCGCCTTTCGGTGACGCAACGTCGGCGCGCTGACGCACTGACCGCCCGCGACCTCCACGTCTCAGGTTCCGCAAAGAGTTGTGGGAGCGACCCGGATCTTGGAGAAGGAGCGCCAAGATGGCGGAGGCGACGGAGTCTCCCGGAGACCAGGAGACAGCATCGCCCAGGCCCCTGGTGAGCTTGGGAACTGCGACCAAAGGGACCGAGGGTGACGCAGAGTGCCCCCTAAAAGAAAAGTTGGGGGACGGACTCATGACTTGACCAAGCCTGAGTTCCTCTGCCCGGAGGACCCAATGATAGCACCAGTCCCAACATTGCACCTCTGCTCTGAGAGCTACTCTCATCCCCTGCCCTGCTTGCTCGTTCCAGCCTCCTGGTGAAAGTCTTCTCCCCTCCCAAATCCTCGGGGCGCTTCCTCGGTCCTCTACACTGTGCCCAGTTCCCACTGTCACTGCCCCCTCCCGCAGATTCAAGACCTATCACCAGCCCATGGAGTAGCAAGATTCTCCATACAAGGAGAAATTGCATCCATGGATGATAGCTTGTTGCTGCTTGTAACTAAAGGCTTTCCTTCTGGAATGAACCCCCCCACCCTGTGGCATAGTAGTTGCTCAATAAATGATACTTGCATTTTTTTTGTTGTTGGAGATTGGCAATTAAGCAGACTAAGGATTGAGTTTAGAAACAAGTGAATTTGTTTGTACTCCTAGTTCTGCTTAGGCGCTTAATCTGTTAACCTCCATCCGTGTTGTAGGCACCTCATTAAGGGACCTGGGACACAGCAATAAAAAAGTGAATTTTTAGGATTTGGAATGGAGTTCACGGGTAGAATGCTCATCACATGCAATGCTGTGAGTTCCATATCTAGCGTAGAGAAAGGAAATAAAAGAGGAAAAAAAGTAAACTGATTTATTTGAGCCACGTTTCCAAGTATTTATGGGGCAGTTGTAACCTTGAGTAAAATCACTATATACCCCAGTTTAATCATTTGGAGAGTGTAGAAACATCACAGGAATCATGAAAGGACAGAACGAACTAACATATCTATAATGCCTACCGTGTCAGAATTAGAGATACTTAGCTGTTAAGCTTTTTAGATTTTTTTTAAAGTTCCTGTTTTACATCCAAACTGGCCCTCCCCATTCCATGAAGGTTTTCTGCCCCCCTAAACTTTCATATAGCCCAACAGGCTGTTAATTAAACTCCTGCAGGGTGTAATGTATTATGCTAGTTACCTCAGGGAATACAAAGGGCCTAACCCTATTGTCTAGGCCTATCAGTCCCTATTATCTAATTTGTAAGGACGTTACAAACACACACTGCTAAAAATAAAGCAGTACAGAAGTGGAAGTTTAAAATATTAGGGGGATTTAAAAGAAGATGTACTGTTGGTTCATACCTGTAATCCTAGTTACTCAGGAGGCTCAGATCTGAAGATCATGATTTAAAGCCAGCGTAGGCAGGAAAGTCCATCAGATGATCTCCAGTTAACCACCAAAAAGCCAGAAGTGGAGGTATGGATCAAGTGGTACAGTGCTAGACATCAGCAGACAGTGAACGCAAGGGATCCTGACTTCCAAGACCCAGTACACACACACACACACACACACACACACACACACACAGATGATATTGTGTTCACTTGCAGTGATCAAGCAAGATACAGGGAAGAAGTTGTGTTTGAGAGACAAGCCTCCAAGGATTGGGAATATTTCAAATTTCAGGTGAATGAGTGTAAGAGTTCTCAGTGACTGCATACCTGCTATGTAATGGGTATATTTCTTTTTTTTTTTTTTTTTTTGTCGGTCGTGGGGCTTGAACTCTGGGCCTGGGCGCTGTCCCTCAGCTCTTCAGCTCAAGGCGAGCGCTCTACCACTTGAGCTACAGCGCCACTTCCTAATGGGTGTATTTCTTACTTCAGTTACCTGCTGCTTAATTGTAAAAATGCAGGCCGAAAAATGAGAAAATGACTGGAAAAGAGACTTGATTTTTTTTACCCCCTAAGATCTACATCCAGTTAGTGGTCAGACAGCACATACCACACCTTGGGTTTTATTCTCTGTACTACAAACAGAAAAACAAGGATCACTTATTGTTCACCAGTGGCTCACACCTGCGATCCTCACCAGGCTGAGATCTGAGGATGAGATCTGAGGATCGCATTTCAAAGCCAATTGGGGCAGAAAAATCCCCATGAGACTCTTATCTCCAATTAACCATCAGAAAACCAAAAGTGGTGCTGTAACTCAAACTGGCAGAGCACTAGCCTTGAGCAGAAGAGCTCAGGGATAA
This sequence comes from Dipodomys spectabilis, assembly GCF_019054845.1. Classification (NCBI taxonomy): domain Eukaryota; kingdom Metazoa; phylum Chordata; class Mammalia; order Rodentia; family Heteromyidae; genus Dipodomys; species Dipodomys spectabilis. Next base: position 4,822,312 of record NW_024870853.1, on the reverse strand, counting down.
TGCACAAGCCCTGAGTTCAAGCCCCACAACTGAGAGAGAGGGAGGGAGAGAGAAAGAAGAAGGGAGAGAGAGGGAAGGAAGGAGAGAGAGAAGGAAAGAAAGAGGGAGAGAGGGAGAGGGATGGAGAGAGGGAGAGAGAAGAAAGGAGGGAGAGAGAGAAGAGGGAGTATGGGAGGAGAAGGAAAGGGAGAGAAATCTTTGTGGTATTGGAGATTGAATTCGGGGCCTCACAGATGGCACAGAGCTACATTCCCAGCCCTAAAGCACTCCTTTTTGAATTATTTTCTATATACTGCTATAACACCATTCTTCCAAACTCTAGAATTGCTTGTTTTGTGTTTCTTTCCTGCCTGCTACAGGTAGCAGAAGCAGAGCAGTATAGTAGAAGGAACAAGCTCTGAAGCCAAAAGGAGCTTGTTCTCATTGGAAACAATGCTCCTATAAGATTTAGTTGAGGAAAACAAAGAATTAGTGGCTCTGGTGCAGTGGTTCACACTAGTACTCCAGTTATTGTAGTTAGAGGGCAGCCCCGGCAAGAAGCTAGTGAGACTCCATCTTAGCCAACAATATATGAATAGTGCCTTATGAATTCAATTCTATCTATGTAGGAAGCCATAGCTAAGAGGATCACAGAGAAAGGCCAGTCCTGAGCAAAATCTTGACACCCTGTTTAAGAACTAAAGCAAAAACAAACAAACTAGGGGTGTGTGGCTTAATTGGAGGAGCACTAGCTTTGCAAGTGCTAGGTACTGAATTCAAACCCTAGCACTACCAAAACAATTTGAGTGACATACACATAGCACACAGTCAACCTTCAACATGTGAATTCAAGCCAAAAACCTTGGGCTCCATCTTTTATTGCTAGTGTAACATTTTTTTTGTGCACTGGTACTAGGTCTTGATCTTTTCACTTTGAACTCTCATTCAGCATTTTTGTTCATTCAAGTGCATTCTGCCACTTGAGCCACACCTTCAGTTCTGGATTCTTGCTGGTTAGTTGGAGATGAAAAGTTTTGGATTTGTTTCTTCAGGTAGGCTTTGAACTTTTATTCTTAGATCTCATCCTCCTGAGAAGCTAGGATTACAGACATGAGCAGCCAGTGCCTGGCTCTGTGTCACTTTTGAGCAGATGACTTACATATTTAGGCTTCATTTTGCTCTGGGCAAAATTATTATAAAGGTACTAACATGGCAGAGTTGCTGTAAGGAAGAAATGTGTTAACACATGTAAAACACATAGTATCAGGCACATAGCAGGAGCCAGAGACTCAGTTCTTCTTCTGTCCCGGTGGTACAGTAACAATCTTGACTACACTCTGCTCTAGTTCCTAGGAGGTGGCCTTTAGATGCTTAGAACTCCCTGAGTGGTAGGATTTACAGTATTCATTGTGGACCCTGGCAGTCTTTGCTAACAGGCTCCCTAGATTGAAATGTTTACATATTTAGTGTAGTGTGTATCTCAGCTTATTCATTTATGAAAAAATGCTTATTTTCCCTTTATGCTTGACAACTGTCTTTGCCAGTTCAGAATAGTTTATCCTTCAGCACTCTCAAAGTGTCCTCCTGGCTGGTGTGATTTTAGTGAGATAGCAGTGATTCTTATTTCTGTCCTAATGCTTTCTCTGGCAGCCTTTGAGATTTTCTCTTAATCCTTGGTGTCTTGTAGTTTGAAGGTTTAGCTTTGTGGATTTTTTTTTTAATTTTGGCTTTGAGTGTTTATCTGTTGTGTGTGTATACCAGTACTGGGACTTGAACTCAGCCTGGGCGCTGTCCCTGAGTTTCTGTGCTCAAGGCCAGCACTCAACCACTTAAGCCATAGCTCTACTTCTGGATTTTTTTGGTAATGAATTGGAAATAAGCTCAAACTGGCTTTGCACCAAGATCCTCATATCTTAGTCTCCTGACTAGATAGGTTTATAGCCATGGAGTTACTGGTGCCTGGCATTGGGTGTTTATCTTGATTGCAGCTCTCTAGGCTTAGATATGTCATTAAAAACATTTCAGGGCTGGGAATGTGGCTTAGTGGTAAAGTGCTTGCCTACCATGCATGAAACCCTGGGTTCAATTCCTCAGTACCACATAAGCAGAAAAAGCCAGAAGTGGTGCTGTGGTTCAAGTGGTCAAGTGCTAGCCTTGAGCTAAAGAAGCTCAGGGGCAGTACTCAAGCCCTGAGTTCAAGCCCCAGGACTGGCAAAAAAAATCAGAGCTGGGCACCAGTGCCTCATGCCTGTAATCCTAGCTACTCAGGAGGCTGAAATCTTAGGATCACGGTTCAAAGCCAGCCTGGGCAGTGAAGTCCCTGTGATACTTTTATCTCCAATTAACCACTCAAAAACTGGAAGTGGAGCTATGGCTCAAAGTGGTAGAGTGCTTGCTTTGAGCAAAGAGCTCAGGGACAGCTCCCAGGACCTGAGTTCAAGCCCTATGACAAAAACAATTTTCCATCATTATAATTTCAAACATTTCTTCAGACTGCTACATCTCTCTTCTCATTCTAGAATTCTAAGTTTATAAGTAGACAGATGATAGATGCTCTATTCTATCCCCCCTAAAAATAAAAAGAGCTCTTTTTTTTAAGTTAGTGTTAGTGTTGCCCAAGTGGACTTCAAACTTTGTCTTCCTTATCATCTGTTACTATATTAATTTTTATTAGTGCTACTCTGTGTAGGTGTGCTCAAGCACATATATACTGCTCTATGGTTTGAACTCAGGGTCTAGACACATTCTCAACTTTTTCACTCTAGGTTAGGATGCTACCACTGGAACCACAGCTCCAGGTCAGTTCCAGCTTTTTCCTGATTAATTGGAGATAATAGTCTCCTGGACATTCCTGCCCAGTCTGGCTTCAAACAGGGATTTTCAGATCTCAGCCTTCTAAGTCTGTAGGATCACAGGCACAAACTACCCGCTCTGGTTAGTGTTGCATTCTGATTCTTAGGCTTTTCATCTTCTTGCATTCACCAACATTCCTGCATTTATTTTCCTTCTGGAGCACCTAGCATATTCATTATAATCCTCTTAATTTCTTTTCTGATCACTCCAACATGTGGGTTGTATCCAAGCCTGGTTTTTGGTGGGGAGAATTTAGTAGAGCTCTATATTTTTCTCAGAGAATTAGTTGCTCCCTTTTCTATATCTGCAACCCACACTGTCCTCCCTCTCATCTTTCTGTGGGGAGCCTGCAAGTGGCTGCAAGTGAATATTCCTTCAGAATATTGTTGTGAGGAGTTTGATACTTTCCTGTTAGCTATATTTGGCCTTTAGCAACTCACTTAATACCATAGCTAAATTCTTTCTAATCCCTGTGATGCCTGGTATTGGTGTTTTATGCTAAGCCAGTGCTAATGTCCTGTGTCTTCTTAGATTTTACATTCTGACCACTTGATTGCCTATTGTGGGTTCAGGGACAGTTAGGATTTTGTAGTTTCTGTAGTTTTTTTCTTGTTCTAGTAGGGAGGATGTCCTTCTAAGCCTTCTAGATCTTAGAAGTTAACATATAGTGTTACCATGACCTAGGTACTTATAGTTGTTCTTGCCTGGACACTGATGGCTCGTGCATGTTATCTTAGCTATTTGGAAGGTTGAGAATGGTAGGATCATGGTTTAAGGATAATCTGGCTGAAAAGTTTGCAAAACCCTTTTCAAACCATGCCTGAGTGCAGTGATGCACACCTGTTATCCTAAGTTATGTGGAAAGCTGAGATTGATTAAATTATGGTTCAAGACCAGCCTGGACAGAAAAGTCTATGAGAACCCAACTCAATGGAGAGAAGCTGGATGAGATGGCACTGCCTGTCACCCTAATGATAAGAAGCCGAAAGTAGGTGGATCATGGTCCAGGTGCATGCTCAGAGAGGAAAGCAAGATCCTACCTCAAAAAATAAGCACTGAAAAACAGAGCTGGAGGTATGGCTCAGTTGTAGAGTGCTTGACTAGCAGGTGAATAAGCACTGAATTCAAACCCAGTAGTACCAAAAACTAATTACTCTCTTTGTGGTTTTGTATCTAATTTGATATACAGCAAGTTCATTTGTTTATTTTTACTGTTTTCTTCACTATGTGAACCAGTTAAGTACTTTCAAGTAACATACAGAGAAAAACATTTGAGAAAGGCTAGCTTCTCTCCCAGTATGCTCCATCACCCAATTCCCTCCTTTCCTTTGGGAAGACATAAAAGATCATATAGCCTATTCCTTGATCATACAAAACAGAGTGGTTAGGAAGTTTTCCATTAGTTGTCTGAACAACCTCATTCTTCATAAAGTTTCACCATACTGTCTTGTGTCTCATTTATCTACAATCGTGGCTTACTAGGTTGAAATTGTATGAGAAGGGATTACTTCTGTTTTCTTAGGAATGTATAGATTCCAGATCTTGGGTCATAATAATCAAGTTCAGCAAATGAACATAGTTTCAAACTGCTGGGCGTTGGTGGGTCATACCTGTAACCGTACTACTCAGGAGGCTGAGATCTGAGGATCACGGTTTAAAGCCAGCCTGGGGAAGAAAGTCCATGAGACTCATCTCCTATTAACCATCAGAAAACTGGAAGTGGTGCTGTGATTCAAAATGGTAGAGTGCTATCCTAGTAAAAGAGCTTCAGGGACAGTGCCCAGGCCTTGAATTCAAGCCCCATGACCTACCAAAAAAAGTTTCAAACTGTATTCTTTTTTTTGTTGTTGTTGTTGGTCATGGGGCTTGACCTCTGGGCCTGGGCACTGTCCCTGAGCTCTTCAGCTCAAGGTGAGTGCTCTACCACTTGAGCCATAGCTCTATTTCTGGTTTTCTGGTGGTTAATTGGAGATGAGTCTCACAGACTTTCCTGCCTGGGCTGGCTTTGAACTGTGATCCTCAGATCTCAGCCTCCTGAGTAGCTAGTATTACAGGCATGAGCCACCGGAGCCCGGATCAAACTATTCTTTATTCACTTGGAGTGTTTGATTATATGTGTAATGTCCAGGAAACTTGGTAAAAAGAAGGCCACATGAGACTTATTTTGCTGTCTCCCTGTTCCTCCCATTTCCCATTACGTCTCATGCAATGCTTTATCTCAGCCAGAAGAGGGCACTACCACCTACAAAAAGCATAGCTGTTTAAATTTCACTTCTTTGTTGGACTGAGTTACCTTTCTGAGGATTTACATCATTTGAGTTCTTCCCAAGTCTACCATATTTAGGTTAATACACTGGTGTATACTTGGATACCAACCCAAAGTGTATATTTATATATTTATAGATTCAATTCTAGCTTCCACATATGAGGGAAAACATGGATTTTTTTTTTGTCTCTCTGTGCCTAGATTTTAACCATTTTTTCCATGTCTTTCCATTTCTTTACAAATAGCACAATATCATTCTTTCTAATGGATGAGTAAAATTGGATTGTATACCATTGTGTGTATGCATGTGTGTGTGTATGTGTGTGTGTGTGTGTGTGTGTACATACATATATACATACACACATATCCTGGTTTGTAATTTTTTGGATAAATTCCCAAGAGTGGAATTGCTGGATCATAGGATAGGAATCGGGTATTCAAAAGTGGGGGGTAGGACCAAGGGGAGGAGGGTAGATAAAGAACAGGGAGGAAATACAACCATAAAAATCAATGCAAATTCTACAAAATTAAGAAAATTGAGGGAAGCCAGGCACTGGTGGCTCACGCCTGTAATCCTAGCTACTCAGGAGGCTGAGATCTGAGGATCACGGTTCAAAGCCAGCCCGGGCAGGAGAGACCGTGAGACTCCTATCTCCAATAAACCACCAGAAAACCGGAAGTGGCGCTGTAGCTCAAGTGGTAGAGCGCTCGCCTTGAGCTGAAGAGCTGAGGGACAGCGCCCAGGCCCAGAGTTCAAGCCCCACAACCGACAAAAAAAAAAAAAAGAAAAGAAAATTGAGAGAAAAGGTGGGTTAGGAGAGATGGGAGAGAATGATGGAAAGGAGTGACATGGATTAAGATTAATCAAATTCATTCATATACTAGTTTGTTGACTAGTAACTCCTTTGTACAATTAAAGATAAAAATAAAAATTTTAAAAGATCACTTTTTATTTAATAGTTTCAGCTCTTATATCAGTGTTGCTAATTTGTATCATGTAGACGTTTAATCTTGAAAGAAAGGAAATGTATGAGAGAAAGTGTCTGTGGCGTTTACTTTTAGTACTTTTTATTACATGCCATCTCCTTAAATTAAAAGGCGTGCTAGAGAATTATAGTTTAGCTTTATTGGTTAATGTTGTTGACCTAACATGTCCATTCACTCCAGAAATAATTGGTCCCTACTCTAGGAAATGATGTGTTTGATGAATGCTACAGTTGATTGTAGGCTCAAATTTTTCCTAATTCTTCTTAGTTTGCAGGACTTTCAGATATATCCATCTCTCAAGACATCCCAATAGAGGGAGAAATCACCATTCCTATGAAATCTCGAATCCGAGAACGTGACAGCTCCACTTTAAATGAATCTGTTCAGAATACTATTGTAAGTTCGAGTGATTGATAGAAAAGTTCTGTTCTTAGCGTCATGAGAATAAATAGCTAATATGACTTTGCAGTAGTATTTTTGGTTGACTGAATTTCAGTATATTTTATTTATTGAAATTTAATATTTTCTCCTGATAGTCTTTCTAGGAGAGCAGTTGGGCTACAACTGATACTCAGCTGAGCTCTTTATTATAGGATATTATAATATTATAGCTAGGATTATAGGCATAAGGAAGCTGATGTCTGGGGATCATAGTTTAAAGGCAGACTAGGCAGGAAAGCCCAGTTCCATTAAACACCAAAAAGTCAAAACTGGAGGCATGGCTCAAATGGTAGAGTATTTGCCTTGAGCAGAAAAGCTCAGGGACAACATCCAGGCTCTGAGTTCAAGCTCCATAACTGTTATATACACACACACGCGCGCACACACACACACAAGAATTTTTAAATGCTCAGAGTACTATTGCTTCTCTAAATGTAATACAATGGCAAAACAATTTTAAAGATTTTAACACAAAATATTCAGTATACAGAGTTCATTATAACATTTTTTTGGTAACACAGGAACATTGAAAATACACCAACAACACATGAAATACTGCTTGAATAAATCATGTTATATACAAGCGGTGAAATGCAAAAAAATCATCAAAAATTAAAAACTTGAGTTGGGCACAGTGGTTTACACCTATAATCCCAGCACTTAGGAGGGTCAGTCAGGGGAATAGCAAGTTTGAGGCCAGACTAAACTATATGAGACCTTGCCTCAAGAAAAAGTAGGATAGAATTATTTTTACTCTATTTTGAGAAGTTATATTTGCCTGCAGTAATATATTAATTTGCCAATTCAACTGTAAATATTGGAAGCCAGTTTAACTGTTACAAAGAATACCTTGTCACCAGGTGCCAGTTGTTCATGCCTATAATCCTAGCTGCTTAGAGGCTGAGATCTGAGTATCATGGTTCAAAGCTATCCCAGGCAGAAAAATTTGAGACTGTCTCCACTTAATCACAAAAAAAGCAAAAGTGGAGGTATGGCTCAAGTCTTAATACACTAATCCTGAGTACAAAGCTCAGGGACAGTGCCCAAGCCCTGAGTTTAAGCCCAAGGACTGGCATACACATGCACATTAACACATGAGAATGCCATGTCTAGAAAGCAGGATAATTGTCCTGGAGGACCTCATGTATCAACTGCATGTCACATGCTATGTTTGGCTGAACAGCTTTTCTTAGTGGTATATATTTAGTTTCCCTAGGTAGTTTATAGGAATGGATATGTTTCTCTTTTTCAGAGTTTTCAAATTTGGAGCAGAACTGGTAGATGGGCCTGAAGGCATAGTTCATTTGGTTTAGTGCTTTGAGGACTGGCCTTGACTGCAAACCCTGTTGGTGAAAAAAAAAAAAAAGGAAAAGTGTTGGATGTTGGCTTAAGGAGTTAGTAGAGAAAATATCCCCTTCCTCCCTAGTTTTCTGGAATTAGCTCTGAAATTCAATGAAGAGCTCTTAGGAGATTAAAATAAATTTTAGCAAATTAAGCGAAGTGATTGTCTTGTAGCCTTGTTTTTTACAAGTTGTTTATATCTTTCAGATGCGTGATCTGAAAGCTGTTGGAAAAAAATTCATGCATGTGTTGTACCCAAGGAAAAGTAACACTCTTCTGCGGGACTGTAAGTATTTGTGGTTTTGTGAGGGTTTGCTGCATAACATTGTACCTTAGTATTATAGAGGTCATTTTGTCCATGGAAGAAATATGTAGATGGAAGTTTTAGAAGAAATTTTACAAAGTATCTGAGGTTGAAAGGGATTGCTTATTTTATCAATTGGTATAGATTGTCTACCCTTATCTAGAAAATGCCATAGTAGACACTACAAAGCAATACTGCTACATGTTCAAGAGAAGGCAGGTGTGTGCACTAGTGGCTTATAGCTGTAATATTAGCCACTCAGGAGACTGAAATCTGAGGATCCTGGTTCAGGGCCAACAAGACAGAAAGGTCTTTGAGACTTTCATCTCCAAATAACCAGCAAAAAAGAATGAGTGGAGCTGTGGCTCAAGTGGTAGGGCACCAGTCTTGAACAAAAAAAGCTAAGGGACAGCACTTGGGCCCTGAGTTCAAGCCCCAGTATCAACACAAAACAAAAAGAATATTGAAAAAAAAAAGAATATTGATAAAATACTCAGTAATGATCCACGGGTTGATAGTACCTTTATGGGCATTTCTGTCATTTCATTTGATGACATTTTCTTTGTTAAAGAATTGTCTCAAGAGTCCAATGATTGTGCTCTTAGATTTTGTTTTCTTAAAATTATTGGGCTATTTGTTTTCCTTTTCAAGCAGTCTTCATTTTGTTACTATGTTGTTTGGTGTTTTTTTTTTTTTTGAGACAGTCTCTCCATGCATCCCATATTGACTCAATCTATTCAAAAAAATAAAATCAAGCTGGGCGCTGGTGGCTCACGCCTGTAATCCTAGCTACTCAGGAGGCTGAGATCTGAGGATCAAGGTTCAGAGCCAGCCCGGGCAGGAAAGACCGTGAGACTCCTATCTCCAATAAACCACCAGAAAACCGGAAGTGGCGCTGTAGCTCAAGTGGTAGAGCGCTCGCCTTGAGCTGAAGAGCTGAGTGACAGCGCCCAGGCCCAGAGTTCAAGCCCCACGACCGACAAAAAAAAAAATAAAAAAAATAAAATAAAATAAAATCAGAGCCAGCTGGTGTGGCTCATACCTTTAATTCCTTCCCTATATGGGAGGCAAAGCCAACCTGAGCAAAGTTAGCAGGACCCCGTCTCAACAAAATAAGCTGGCATAGTGCTACACATTTATCATTTGAACTGTGCAAGAGACCATTAGGTCATAATCCAGGTCGATGCAGGGCAAAGATATTAGGCTCTATCCAAAAAATGACTATGGCAAAGAAATGAGGAGGCCTTCAGTTTAAACTCCAATCATCACAAAGAAAAGCTAGAGCAGTCCTACAATGGAGACTGGATGTAGCAACAGGATCATTGGGTGCTGAGGGTTGCAGCTAACAAAGGCCTGGACATAGACTTCTTGTAGGGGAATCAGTGTGGGTAAATATGGATTTTCATAGTAGTTCCCTCAGCAGGGTGTGATCTTGGATAAAATAGTTAACTTTTCCAGGGCTCTAGATTCTTCATGTTACAGTGGAGATAATAGCATAATCCTTGCCAGTGTAGATTAGAGACTCTAAATCTGTAGATCATATGGCACAGCACCTGGCACTTAGTAGGCATGCCACTGATGGCAGCTATTTTTGTAGCATGCCCCCACATACATATGGACACATTATTTTTTTGTGCTTGTCCTGGAGTTTGTGTTGTACCTGAGCTTCATTTGCTCAAGGCTAGTGTTCTACTACTTGAGCCACAGCTCCAATTACAGCTTTTTTTTTTTTTTTGGTGGTTAATTGGAAATTAATCGGAGAATCTCACAGACTTTCTTGCCTAGACTGGCTTCAAACTAAGATCCTGAGTAGCTAGGATTACAAGATAAGCCAGCAGCTGCTGTACACATTATTTTACTTAACAGTATAGCCTGTGAATAGCCTATGAAGTCAAAGTTACTGTTCCTATAGGGCTTGTTGTTGCTGCTTTTTGGTGTTTTTGAGACAGCATCTCAGTTTGTAGCCCAGGCCAGTCTTAAATTCCTCCCCATCCTTATGCCTTGGCTTCCTGAGTGCTAGAATTGTATGCTTCTCCATTTAGAATTGGGAGTCAGGGTGGGCACAGTGGGAGGCAGTAGAAGTGGAAGCCTTGCCATCTGAATTCCAAGAGCAAGAATTAGAGGGGAAATACTGGAATAAAGGTAGAAAATGCCACCAGCATTTGACTGTGAGTACTCCTAGGCAGATGGCGATAGGAGTGTATGTCAGCATACAGTAGAGATTTGCTCATCTACATTTATGTTTATGGCAGCACTGTTCACAGAAGTGGAGCTGTGGAATCAGCCTAGGTGCCCAGCAATCATGAAGGATAAAGAAAATACAGCTATCGAGAACAATGAAATTGTGTCACTTGCAGAATGGATAAAACGAGATTAGTATGTTAAGCAAAATAAGCTGGAATGAATATGACATGAGTATAAAAAGGAGACTATTTTCAAGGAACCACCATGAGGGTAGAGAAGGGGAGGCTATGGTGATGGGGTGTGAATGTGATTAAAGTACTTATTATGAGCATGTATGAAAAATCACCATGAAACCACTCAAACCCCTCACTTCACTCAATGACTGTATACTAATAAAACACCAGGGAGAACATTTTCCACTTACGTATTTAGGTTGATTATTTATGCTTATTATTTATTATGTTAAATATAATCAATTTATTAATTTTATAAATTTATATATTATAACAGCAATTTATGTATATATTGCATCTGGCATTCAAACAGTCATAAGTAAGTTAACTGAAGTATAATAGGCTCTATAAGAGCACAAATATACTGGACTGTGGGAGGTGGGGGAGGGAAGGGATAGTGGGACAACAACAAAGGAAGGGGTAACAGTGATCGACAAGTAATGCACTCTTTGCCTTACTCATGTAACTGCAACACCTCTGTACAGCATCTTTACAATAAAATAAAAAAGAACACAAATAGTATAATTTTTTTAGAAAGACTAAGTCAAATCCCAACAAAATAAGTACCAGGAAATGGGTACTTGCAAGGGAGTAGGAAGGGGAGCGGTATAGAAGAACGAATGGGAGAAATGAGTAGAATGCAGGAAGAAATGCATTGTTTATGTCACAGAACTGAGAAAAAAAAGGTCAGGGGGTGGATCAAATAAGGGGGTAAAGATACTGAAGGGATGTCAGTTTTTTACAGTGCTTTCTTACGCACTTTTCTGTTCTTGCTTGCCTTGTAGGGGATCTGTGGGGCCCTTTGATCCTCTGTGTGACACTGGCACTGTAAGTACCACATGTCCTTTCTTCTACATGTGAGCTATGCTATGCACTTTTGTGCAATTTCAGAATTCAGGGTAAAACAGGGGGAGTGAAGGAAGGGGTGACATTGTCCAAAAAGAAATGTACTCTTTACCTGAACTAAGTAAGTGTAACCTACCTTACTTTTCTTTTCTTTTCTTTTCTTTTTTTTGTTGGTGTGGGTTTGAACTCTGGGCCTGGGCTCTGACCCTGAGCTCTTTGGCTCAAGGCAAGCGCTCTACCACTTGAACTACAACACCACTTCCGATTTTCTGGTGGTTAACTAGAGATAAGAGTCTCACAGACGCCGGGCGCTGGTGGCTCACGCCTGTAATCCTAGCTACTCAGGAGGCTGAGATCTGAGGATCGCGGTTCAAAGCCAGCCCGGGCAGGAGAGACCGTGAGACTCCTATCTCCAATAAACCACCAGAAAACCAGAAGTGGCGCTGTAGCTCAAGTGGTAGAGCGCTCGCCTTGAGCTGAAGAGCTGAGTGACAGCGCCCAGGCCCAGAGTTCAAGCCCCACGACTGACAAAAAAAAAAAAAAAAAAAAAGAGTCTCACAGACGTTCCTGCCTGGGCTGGCTTTGAACCATGATCCTCAAATCTCAGCATCCTGAGTAGGATTACGGGTGTGAGCCACCAGTGCCCCGCAGCATAACCTTTCTGTACATCACCTCTATAATAATATATAACTATATATATAGATATATATATCTATATATATATATATATTTTTTTTTTTTTTTTTGGTCAGTCATGGGGCTTGAACTCTGGGCCTGGATGCTGTCTCAGCTCTTCAGTTCAAGGCTAGCACTTTACCATATGAACCACAGCACCACTTCTGGTGTTCTTGTGGTTTATTGGAGATGTGTCTCACAGACTTTCCTGCCCTGGCTGGCTTTGAACTGCCATCCTCAGATCTCAGACTCTCGAGTAGCTAGGATTACAGGTATGAGCCACCACCTCCTGGCAACAATAAATTTTTTTTTAAAGAATTGAGAGTAATTTTGATACAATATATCCTTTAGGACTTTTTTTTTTTTTTTTTGTCGGTCGTGGGGCTTGAACTCTGGGCCTGGGCGCTGTCCCTCAGCTCTTCAGCTCAAGGCGAGCGCTCTACCACTTGAGCTACAGCGCCACTTCCGGTTTTCTGGTGGTTTATTGGAGATAGGAGTCTCACGGTCTCTCCTGCCCAGGCTGGCTTTGAACCGTGATCCTCAGATCTCAGCCTCCTGAGTAGCTATAGGATTACAGGCGTGAGCCACCAGCGCCTGGCTAAACATATTGCCTCAGTTTGTTTTTTTTTTTTTGGTCGGTCGTGGGACTTGAACTCTGGGTCTGGGCGCTGTCCCTCAGCTCTTCAGCTCAAGGCGAGCGCTCTACCACTTGAGCTACAGCGCCACTTCCTAGGACTTATTTTTGAGTCAGGATCTTATTATATATAGCCCAGGCAAGCCTAGAACTCATGATTTTCCTGCCTCAGCCTCCTGAGTGGTGGAATTACAGGTGTACACTACCACACTTGGCTCATTGAGGACTTTGATGGCTTTTCTCCTACTAACTTTTGTTGTGGTTTTTGTGGAGCTGAGGATGGGATCCAGGGCCACCTGCATGTCAGGCAAGTGCTCTGCCGATCTGTGCTCTATCACCAAAACCTAATTTGTTTTGAGTGCTGCTGGTGATTGAATCCAGAGCCTTGCAAATGCTAGGAAAGTGCTCTACCAACTGAATTATGCTCCCAGAGAATATGAGAATATTGAATATGCTCATTCACATCATAATGTAATTATTCTATATAACTTTACAGACATATCAAGGAAAGGTTAACCTTAAATATTATGTAGCTGAACCCTACTTTGTTGCAGAGAAGATGAGTCTTACGTATGACATATTTAGTGACTGAACTTGGATGAATGTGTGGGTGGGTGTTCTGCCTTCCAGACTAGGCAGGACTGTTTTTCCATCTATATAGAAGCAATAGGAGGACATGCAGAAAACAAACCTCATATGCATCCTATTGTCAGAACTGGAGCTGGAGCATGTGCAGCCAGAGACATGGAAGCCCACATGTACTGGCAGACAGCATTGTGTGCAAGAAACTACTGTGTGCCTTCTCTGGACTCTATAGGAGGAACGGATTATGAGCTTGCTGTTACTATTTTTTTGTAGATAATGTAATACCAAATCCAAGTATTATAAGCCCAGAATTTGAAACTTTTGACAAAGAATATTTATGTTAGCTATCTCATTCCTTTACAAAGCAACCTCTTAGTAATCAAAGCATACATATACATATATATATGTAAGTACATATGTGTATATATACATATATATGTGGGTGTATGTGTGTGTGTGTGTGTGTGTGTATATATATATATATATATATATATAAACAGCTTATTATATATATAGACTGTTTCCATTTTTAAGCATCTGAACTAAATCCAAATGTGCCTAATAGCTAGAGAATAACTTAGCACAGAGTAGTGTTCTAGTGACTCATGAAGCCCTTGATGCTCTGTCAGCAGCACATGACTGCTGGCCCCATTGTGACATATTTTGGCTTTTCAAGGATATCCAGCCAGGCTGCATGCCAGTGGTTCATGGCTGTGATCCTAGCTACTCAGGAAGCTGGGGATCACAGTTTGAAACCAGCCTGGGCAGGGAAGTCTATGAGACTCTTTTTTTTTGCCGGTTGTGTGGCCTGAACTCTGGGCCTGGGTGCTGTCCCTGTGCTCTTCAGCTCAAGGTGAGCACTCTACTGCTTGAGCCACAGCGCTACTTCTGGTTTTCTAGTGGTTTATTGGAGTGGTTTATTTCCTACCTGGGCTAGCTTTGAACCATGATCCTCAGATCTCAGCCTCCTGAGTAGCTAGGATTACAGGTGTGAACCACCGGCACCTGGCCTAAGCCATTTTTGACTACATGGCAAGTGCTAGGCCAGGTTGGTATATGTATTGAGACCTCCCACCCCACCTCCACCCCACCAAACAAAAATGAAACCCAACGATGGTGACACACAGCTGTTATCCTAGCTATTTTAGGAGCAGAGATTGAGAAAATCATGGTTCAAGGCCAGCCTAGGCAAAAAGTTAGCAGAAAGATTCTATTTCAAGCAACAATCTGGATATTATGGTATATATCTGTAATTCCAGCATTTTAGAAGCTATAGGTAAGAAGATCATGCCCCTGATCCTTATTTATTTATTTACTTACTTACTTACTTATTTGATGGTACTGCAGTTTAAACTCAGCATCTTATGCTTGCTAGTTAGTCATTCTGCCATTTGAGCCATGACCTCTCTTTTAAATTATTAAATTATATGCAAGTGCATGTGCACACTGGTTCTACAGTTTGAACTCAGGGCCTGGACACTGTCACTGAGCTTCTTTTGCTCAAGGATAGCACTCTATCACTTGAGCCACAACTCCACTCCACTTGCAACTTTTTATTTATTTATTTTTATTTTTATTTTTGGGTACAGTCGTGGGGCCTGAACTCTGGGGCCTGGGCGCTGTCCCTCAGCTCTTCAGCTCAAGGCTAGCGCTCTACCATTTGAGCCATAGCACCACTTCCGGCTTTTTTTCTTTTTGCTTATGTGGTGCTGGGGAGTCGAACTCAGGGCCTCAGGCATGCAAGGCAAGTGCTTTACCACTGAGCCACCTTCCCAGCCCTGCAACTTTTTTTTTTTAAAGTGGTTCATTGGTGTCTCACAGACATCCTGCCCAGGCTGGCTTCAAACCTTGATCCTTAGTTCTTATTTTTCTGAATAGCTAGTATTACAGGCATAAGCTACTGGCACCCAGCTATCTTTTTTTTCTTTTAAATTAGGATCATACTCTGTAGTCTAGTCTGGTATCAATTCCCAATCTGGCCTCTGCCTCCCAAGCACTGGAACTGCATTACTCTTAGGTGAAATTATCCGATTTTAAAATACTGCTAAAATAGATTTAAAATGGCTTTAAGTTAATTGTATGAACCCAAAGCCTCATGGCTGTGAGCCACATTCAGCCCTTTATAACCTGTGCTAGAATGAAAAGGGCTTCAGTAATCCATTTAATACTCAAATACTGTTTTGAGGCATTTGTTATTTGAAGAAAGGGAGCCTTGCCAAATACTTACAGTATCTTTCTTCCAGCAAGACCTATGTATTCCAAGTACCATACCTCCACATGAGATATGACAATGCAATCTGATTCAAAGTTTGAGAATCTGTGCTTTAACTTTGTTCCTCTGTGTAAAACATTAAACAGTTCTCATGCTGTATCATTGTCTTAGAATGCTGCAAAGAAGCTCTTTGGATGGTGAAGAAGATGGAGGGCCCCAATTTGCCGAAGTATTTGTCATTGTCTGGTTTGGAGCAGTTATTATTACCCTTAACTCAAAACTTCTTGGAGGAAACATGTGAGTACCATACCTTCAATTTTAACCTTAGATTTTTAAGGAAGCCATGCCATTTAGATATCTCTTAATGAAAATCAAACTAAGAACCAAACAAAAACTTCACTTTGAATAAGCCAGGCTCAAGTATGTAGTCTTAGCTACTTTGTTGGTGAAGATTCAAAGATTATAGTTGGAGGCCATCCTGGGAAAGACTGGTTGGGTTTGTATCTCAATCAGTGGTTGCATGTGGTGGTGCACATGTTATCATCCCAGCAAAGATGTGAGGCACAAATAAGAGGATTCCATTCCAGACTGGCCTGTGTATAAAGTAAGACTTTATCTCAAAAAATAAATGCAAAAAGGGCTAGAGGAGTGGTTCAAGTGGTAAAACATCTGCCTAGCAAGCATGAGACCCTGAGTTCAAACCCCAGTACCATGAAAAAAAATGAACCAAACAAACAAAAAACAACTACTGAGTAGAAAGATAACTTAGTAGAATTAAAATATATTATTTTGGGGTCCTTTAATAATCTGCAGATCTTCTCTCTAGCCCTTGGAGGCACAATATATATTTGGGGAATTAATGGTACATAGTTTTAAACAATTTCTCAAATAGTTCCCTGAGCCTGAAAAGGATATGAAGCACCATGTAAGAAGTTCAGCGGGGGGTGGGGGGGTGGGGGGATGGGGTGTGGGGGTGTGGGGGAAGTTCAGCAGAAAAAGGAGATGTTTAGAGTTCTGTTTGTGTAGTGTGTGTCTGCATGGGCATGCACATGCCAGTCCTGGGGCTGCTTTTTGCTCTACCACTTGAGCCACAGCTCCACTTCCAGCTTTTTTTGAATACTTTATTGGAGATAAGAGTCTCATGGCCTTTTCTGACTAGGCTGGCTTTGAACCATGATCCTCAGATCTTAGCCTCCTGAATAGCTATGATTATGGACATAAGCCACCGCTGCCCAGCTAGAGTCAACTCCTAAGGAAGAGCATGGGAAGAGAAAATGAAAGTTCATGCTTTAACCCACAGGAAGTTAATGTTAGGGTATAGCTATAATGTATGCAGGGAGACAAGATCTATGGTATAAATACGCTATGCCACAATCAACTATACTAATGATCTTTGTGGATGCCTGTTGTTTGTAGATCTTTTTTTCAGAGCCTCTGTGTGCTGGGTTACTGTATACTTCCCCTAACAGTGGCAATGGTAATCTGTCGCCTGGTACTTCTGACAGAACCTGGACCAGTAAACTTCATGATTCGACTTTTTGTAGTGACCCTGATGTTTGCTTGGTCTGTAGTTGGTATGTATTTAGCTCTGTAGAATGGATTAAGAGCAATGATATTCCAATGTCTGACGTGAGTGTTATGATTCCTGCCAGTAATATCCTCTTCTAAATGAGTTCTGATTAGAGTGGGGTCCAATGTGTCTCAGTCATGTATCTGTACTTATAAAATATGGAGAATCATTGAGTGTGGTGGTCCCTGCCCTTAATCCCAGTTCCTTGGGAAGTTGAGTCAGGAGGATTGTGAGTTCAAGGGCAATTTAGTAATACTGTTTCAAGATAAATTTTTTTTTAAAAAAGGTCTGGAGATGCAGTATAACTGATAGAGCACTTGCCTGACATGTATAAGGCCCCAGTACACCCCCCTCCCCCAAATGAGATGACAAGTCACATTTTTTTTTCTTTTTGAGGAAGTCTTGCCATAAAGTCCACACTAGCCTTCAATTTGCTGTCCTCCTCCCTTAGCCTTCTGAGTGTGGGATTAAGGTATGTCTCACCAAGCCCAGCCAAGAATCACACCTTTCCTTAAATAATGTTTACACTAGATTCTACTCAATCCTAGTATATACAAGGCATAAGTTACTTGTGAAATTGATTCGGACCTTTTCTTGACAAAGTCAGTTATTATAAAAGTAATACCATCTACAGATTGCTTATTATGGGCCAGGCACAAATTATCTACTTTACCTCTCACAACAACCTATTAGACAAATGTTAGTCTTAGTCCCATCTTATGGGCAAGGCTCCTTTCCCTAGGACATATGCTGAGGTTCAAACACAAGACTTTGCCCTTGGTAGGCAAGTTTTCTACCACTTGATCTGTGCACCCAGCCCCTAAAATTCTTAAAGCTTAAAGTAGCATTTCATTGGCTTAGTATGCAATATTTTTAATACTTAATATTTTTGAGTGAGGTTATATGTCATTACTCTGAAACATGGATTAAAAACTAAGACATAGCCTTGGACACTGGTGGCTCATGCCTGTAATCCTAGCTACACAGCAGGCTTAGATCTGAGAATCACGATTCAAAGCCAGCCCGGGCAGGAAAGCCCACGACACTCTTATTTCCAATTAATAACCAGAAAACTTGAAGTGGCAATGTGGCTTAAGTGGTAGAGTGCTCACCTTGAGCTGAAGAGCTTAGGACAGCACCCAAGCCAAGTTCAAGTCCCATAACCGACAAAAACAAAACCTAAGAAGTAATCTAAGAAAACCCCAAAGAATTGATTTTTATCAAAGACTATATATTAAGTTTGGATGCTTTCCCCTTCATTCTTTCACTTAGAGTCTGTTAATTATATGGTTATTATATATTATATATACTATATATTAGTAGTACTCTCTGTATATTTGTTATTTTATATATAGTTATATATTAGCCCATTAAATATATGCAATATAAAATATATAATAATATATTGTATATCATATATAGTTATATAGTACAGTCTTAAAAGTGTGTGTGTGTGTGTGTGTGTGTGTGTGTGTATGCATTTTTATTAGCTTTGTTATTTGGTGTCCGGGCCCACAGATCAGAAACCAGGATCTTGGGCTGGGAAGGTGGCTCAGTGGTAGAGCGCTTGCCTTGCCCTGGGTTCAATTCCTCAGCACCACATAAGCAAAAAGAAAAAAGCCGGAAGTGGCGCTGTGGCTCAAGTGGTAGAGCTCTAGCCTTGAGCTGAAGAGCTGAGGGACAGCGCCAGGCCCAGAGTTCAGGCCCCATGACCGGACATAAAAAACAAAAAATAAAAAACCAGGATCTTAAGTCAGATGTGTATGGTGTTACACAATCTGTAGTCCCAGCACTTGGGAGGCTAAAGCTGGAGGGTAGCAAGTATGAGGCCAGCCTATTGCACAGAGTGACATCCTGTCTCAAAACATGTAGAATCTTAGGAGAGAGAGGCTTTAATTCAATAACTCCAAGCCATGTGCAGACACTGTGCTGGAGCATGGTCCTTGGAGTACACAGTGATAAAACAGGCACCCATGAAGACATGTAGAGTCATAGTGTTGAAGTAGGAACTGGAAGTCTGTTCCAGTCACAGGAAGGATACAGAAGACAGAAGTGGGTACTTCTACCTAGAGGATGCTAGATGGTTGTCCAGGGAAGATTTCCTAGAGTTGTTACTCATGATTAGTAAAAAGATAAGTGGGTTTTTCACGGATGTACAGGGGGATACCATTCAGAAGAGCATATAACTTCAGAAAAAGAACTGAAAAAAATGCCACAGTACTATAGGAACAAAGAGACTTACCTATCTTATACATCTGTGTAATATAGCCCAATAACTTTCCACAGAAGAATAAGAAATGTCTTCTAGAAAGCTTCCTCTCCAAGTGATTGAAAACTTTTGAAAGCTTAGTACTTGGAACCATAATCCCTCAGCTGTCTAGAGATCACAGTATTTAAGTGGACTTTCTTCTATTTTGTTTTTTGTGATGCTGGGAATGGAGCCTAGGGCCCTCTGTGCGTGCTAGGCAAGCACTCTACCTCCAGCCCACTAGCCCACTTACTGAAGTTTTACTGTGAGTCTTTGAGGATCACAAATATAAGAGAAACTTGGTGTAGTTCTACATTCCAAATTGTGCCCAGTGCATTAAACTTAAGTCAGTGTTTGTGGTTGTGACGATATTGTATTAAGTATTGCTTTTGTTTTTGCCTTGTCTTGTTTAGCTTCTACCGCTTTCCTGGCTGATAGCCAGCCTCCAAACCGCAAAGCCCTCGCCGTGTACCCTGTCTTCCTCTTCTACTTCGTCATCAGTTGGATGATTCTCACCTTCATCCCTTAGGAAAAGAGGACAGAGTTAAAAGCAATGAACTGAAGGCTTGTTGGAATGATCCAGTTTACTACGGAGCTTTGACTCTAGTCCTCTGTTATCTGAATTGGAGGTATGAAGAGGGAGCCATACAGCATACGGCACTGCTGTCACTTGTGTAAGGAATTGATATTTGCAAGGCTGTCCTTTTCCCCTTATTACTCCTTTCCAATGCACATAGTATGATACCTCCTTCAGGCAGCATGGTGTCACTGTGATTCAGGTAACAAGCAGTGACTCTGGAAGCACATGGACATACCCTACAAGTTGAATCAAGTTGGGAACTATTAAAAGCTTTGGGAATGCCAGTTTAGGTGCAGCTCTTAAACACATTGCCTTATGACTATTAGAATATGCCTCTTTTTTCCTAAATAAGAATGGATAGTCTGTATCAATTTTCTTTTTCTCTGAAGTTTAAAAAGGCAATGAAGGGTTGGAAAAGGGTTTGTAGATGTGGGAGGAGCAAACATGCATTAATCAATGTTCAGATTGATATCCAAGGCAATCCTGTGTCTGTTGCTATTTTTTTTTTTGTTCTGTCATGGGGGTTGAACTCTGTGCCTGGATGCTGTCCCTGAGCTCTTCAGCTCATGGTGAGCACTCTACACTTGAGCCACAGCCCCACTTCTGGTTTTCTGAGTGGTTTATTGGAGATAAGAGTCTCACGGACTTTCCTGCCCAGGTGGCTTTGAACCACGATTCTCAGATCTCAGCCTCCTGAGATCTGAGGCATGAGCCATTGATGCCCGGCTCTGTATCTGTTGCTTTGAAAAACAAACAAACAAGAGCATAGGAAATGTAAATAAATTGGTCTTTTTGCAGTGACCTTTCTGTTGTGCTTACCAGTACCTTAGATTTCGGTCTTGCTTCCCCAAGTTCTAATTATGCCATGTTAGCAGTCGATGTGTAATTTTCCTTTGTCTGAAATTCCCAGTGATCTGATGTTGGAGCTTATCCACATAGCTATCTCAGAAGTTTTGATTGGTAAGGTTTGTAATGTGTGATCATGTGGCTACCTTCTGTTAGGTGCAGTTTCCATGCAGCATAGCTGTAAGGAAGTCTTTATTATTTTGTGCATTCCAGCCATTGTCTAGGAAGAAATACTGAATGGCCAGTCTATTTTGACAAGCAAATGAACATAAAAGGATTAAGGATCCTGACAGCTGCTAAACAGAGTAGGTACTACAGCTACACATGCCAAGTTGTGCTGTAGCTGCCACCTTTCCATAGGAGGCCTAGTAGATTTTTCATTAGATGTGACTACTAGGCTGGGGACGAGCAATTTCTTTTCTGGGTTTTCACCTTCCTTTGGCAAAAGACAATTGGCTCCTCTCTTAGACAAGTACATCTTGCATATGTGTGCCTCCTTGTACTCTGACATATTTGTGCACACAGTGCAAAGGCTTTTCAGGTAGCAGAGCATCTGGGACAGGCTAGTCTCAGCTCAGAGAGCTCCATTAAGGTAGCTTTTGCCTTCTTGCACATTGAGGAACTTGAATAGACAAAGATGAGGAGTCAGGCAGGAAATGTCCCTTGTATATATGCCATTAACATATAAAAGGAATTTCTTATTCCACATGTTTCCTGATTATATTAAAGTATTTATTTGTTTTGTATTTAAAGATTACTTACATAGATATATGAGTCTAAAACGTAATTTCTCCATCCCCAGATTAAGTAATGAATAATTTAGGCCAAATGGTTTGTTGGAATGATCATCAAGAACAGAATATTAGAGAGCTGCTCCCCTCTGTTCCATCTCCAGAGTTTAGGGTTATGTGTGTTTCTTTTTTTCTTTTCTTTTTTTTTGGATTAGTCATGGGGCCTGAACTCTGGGCCTGGGTGCTGTCCCCAAGCTCTTTAGCTTAAGGCTAGTGCTTTACCACTTGAGCCACAGCACCACTTCCAGCTTTTTCTGTTTATGTGGTGCTGAGGGATTGAACCCAGGGCTTCATCCATGCAAGACAAGCACTCTACCACTGAGCCACCTTCCCAGCCCCAGAGTTAGTGTTTGTATTATACAATTTACCTTTTAAACTATAATGTAATATCCTTGTGACAACAGACCCAGTGTTTCATTCCTAAATTGATGAAATGGTTGGAAATTGTGCCTAAATTACCCTCCATTTCCCTTATCTGAAAAATATCTCACTTGCCACTAAAATATCTTCCTCCCAACGTTACTTGTAAGATATTCCAGTGATTATAATGTAAAATTAAAGGAGTAACTATACTTCTCAAATGAAGTCTTTACCAGATTTTACTCAGGTAAAACATTTGGTCAGAAATTCCTAAGGCCACACTTGGTGGGGGTATGTGTGCATGCGGGGGTTATATATATTGGGTGTTAAGGCAGCTTAGTCTATTAATCTGTTGCTCTTGGGAAACTTGGTAAATGTTTTTATATGTTTAAAATGAAGGTGTAGGGTTTAACTGGAACTGAATGATGAGTTACAAAGTATAAATATTTTAATATATGTAAAAAAGTGCATTGCTTCCTGTGACAGAAGACCTGGGTGTCTGGAAATTGTCAGCATAGCTTTTCTGGATTTGCTGCAAAGACGTAGCTAAGCATAGAAAAGAGGATGAGTAGGGCAGGGCTTCCAGCACTGGAAACATGTTTCATGCCTCAGCTGAGATTCAGGCACATGAGCATCTGTGGAAGAACACGGGGCCTTGTCTGTATTTGCTGCTCCCACTTGTGATACCAAGACTGCTTATATTCTTTAGCAATAGAAGCATGAAAATTTGATTCAATGATTGTTCAGATGATAAAGACTGAATTGATGACAGCATGCTTAAGTTTGCAGGAGTATGGTCTTAAAAGTAATCATGAATCATTAAGTCTGATTTGCCTCTTAAGTTGTTTATGGCTTAAGGTGATTTGATGTTTTCAGTGGGATTTTTCTTGCATTGGGCAAAGGTTATGGGCAGAAAACTGGTAAACATTTCACTGTTGATTTGTCTGTCTTTTAAAAACACTGTCCCCAAAAATGTGATTAGAAAGCTATCAAGCTTGTGATTGGAGAGGTCTGAAATGTACAAACTTGCTGTATGTGAACTGCCTATTTAATCGTGGAGATGAAAATGAAAATATGTCAGCTGAAGTTCTTGAATAATATCAAGTCATTGGAATTTATCAAAAGCTTATCATGAATGAATAAGACATTAATTTGCATGCAGCTGTTTATTCTAGTTTAAACCACTGAAATTGTGATTCTTGACTATTAGTTTCTGAGAATTTAGAGGAAAATAAATGTATGAATGTTAATACATATATGTAAGTTAGAAACACTTTTCTAGATTCGGTGGGCTTTTATTAAAAATGCAGAATTTGTAGGGATTCACTTAGGCTATAGAATGGCCAAAATAATAATGACAATAATATCACTATGAATAATAGCTAACATTTAATGGGCACATGCTGTGTGCCAGGCACTATTCTATTTTTTTAAGAATTTTTTATAACAGTTTTATTAAGATACACTTTACCTTGAAAGTCACCAATATTCAAGTGTACAACTTAGTAGTTTTAAGTAGTCACAAAGTCACACAACTGTCTCCACTAACTTGACAACATGTCCATCACTGCAAAGAAACCTGGTGTCAATTAGCAGTCAAGCTTCCTATCAGCCCCAGTCTGCTCTCTGTCTCTGCTCACCTGACCAAGTGGCTGCTTTTCCATGCTTGGAATGTCACCTCTATTCCTTCACAGAAAATGCTACAATTCTCATTTTATAAAGTAGAAAATTTAGCCAGGCATAGTGGAATCCTAGCTACTCAGGAGGCTGAGATCTGATGATGATGGTTTGAAGTCATCCTGTTAACCAAACCAGAAGTGGCACTGTGGTGTGAAAAAAACTCAAGGACAAAGCCCAGGTCCCCACGACTAACCCAGAAAAAGGTAGAAAATTAAAATACAGAAAGGTTAAGTCAATTAATTTGCACTGGATGAGAGCAGGTAGGACTCAGTTGTAAATTGCACAGTTGTGTATATGAAAGAAATAGACCGCTTTCTGGGCTGCTTCCTGGTTACTTGCTTCTGGCCCCACATCTGACTGCACGCCCATGATTGGTTCTTTTCTCTACTAAGTGGCCTCTGACAACATAGGAGCAGCTGAACATGGGGAGAGGACTGGACCCAAACCCTTCCTCCAGCCCCTTTGTTCTCCCTTCCCTTTCCACATACATCCCTGTTTCTCAAAGTCTTAAGAATCAAATTCTGCCAGAGGCATTGTTAATGCCTCAAAATGTTCTTGTATCTTCCAGTGTTCAAAGACAGGGCATGCATCTGGTAACTCACAATAGTGGTTATTTTCTGAAGACCTGAGCACAGGGCTGGCAACAGCATGTCTTTCTGTTTGAGCTAAACTAGGTGAGAGCAAGGAATGACAGCAAAGGCAGCCTCATTGGTCTCTGTCTTCTGCTAGGAGGTGGCCCCATGCTCTTGGCATGGTTGTCCTGTTTGTAGCCTTGGTATGCCATCAACAATGCTGCTAACCCTGGGTTTGTTCATACGCCATTTTCATCCTGATCTTTGTTAGAAATGGAAACTTGTGCAAAGAAGAGACCTGGAAAATGGTTTGTGAATGTCAAGTATGTAAATAAAAACACTGGAAAAGGAGAATGTGTGTGCCTGTCCTTTAGCCAAGAGTACTGTTAGTAGTTCTATATATTCTCACAGACAGTTTAGCTGAGAGCTGATTAGGGTTGCAGAGAGCACAGCAGAAAGGGAAGGCCTATATACGGAGCAAATACTATATGCTAGGACCTTTCCTAGGACTTTATAAACAGTCTCTCTCACAAAAGAAGCCTTTTTGAAACTGAAGTGCAATACATAACCTGGAGATTTAAGAGTGGGCAAAGGTTTCTTTCTTTCTTTCTCAGCTCTTCAGCTCAAGGCGAGCGCTCGACCACTTGAGCCCACAGCGCCACTTCTGGCTTTTTCTGTTTATGTGGTGCTGAGGAATCCAACCCAGGGTCTCATGCATGCAAGGCAAGCACTCTACTACTGAGCCACCTTCCCAGCCTGGGCAAAGGTTTCTTATTTGCAGCTAGTAAGGAAAATGCCAGGGATAATTCCCAAAGCAGTGTTTTCTCTCTCAGTAAAGAAAGCAAGAGGCTTTTGTTGGGAAAACTCATACATATTTATAAAGGAAATGAGCATGCTCAGTTCTTAGACATGTTTCTTTTTACAGCAGGTGTTCAAAAAATGGCAGATGAGACACCTCTGAGGGGAGAATTCATATTATGAGCAGTTTACTCCATGTCACCTAAAAGGGATGGGTCAGAGTGACAGATTTTGGTATTCTTTATTCTCTCCCTTTCTCCCTCCCTCTCTGGTGCTGGAGTTTGAACTTGGCCTCAATTGCTAGGCAGGAACTCTACCACTTAAGCAATGTTCACAACCTTTTCTTCTGCAGTTATTTTTTGATAGAATCTTGAGTTTTGCTTGGGGCTGACCTTTACTGTGATCCTTCTATCTATAACTCACATGTAGCTGGGATTACAGATGGACACAACCATGTCCAGCTTGTTGAGATGGGATAGGTTCCACTAACTTTTTCCTGGGTTGGTTTGGAAACAGATTCTTCCTGTCTCCACTTCCAGGGTAGCTGGCATGCACTATCATACTCAGCACTTAGTTTCTTGTAAATATCTTTGAAAGGCCTTGTCTGAAACCAAGCATCAACTTTAGAGGCATCCTTACAGTCATTTAAAGAGGCTGGGCATGGTGGTTTCTACCTATAATTCCAGCGCTCAAGAGGCCTTAGGGGAAACTGTCTAAAAAAGTAGTACCTGGACACTTGTGTCTCATGCCTGTAATCCTAGCTACTCAGGAGGCTGAGATCTGAAGATCACGGTTCACAGCCAGCCTGGGCAGGAAAGTCCATGAGACTCTTATCTCCAATTAACCACCAGAAAACTGGAAGTGGCGCTGTGACTCAAATGGTAGAGCTCTAGCCTTGACCTGAAGAGCTGAGGGACAGCACCCAGGCCCAGAGTTCAAGCCCCAGGACCAACCAAAAAAAAAAAAAAAAGTAAATTCCCCAGCCAATAAGCATTAGGCGATTGTCAAAAAGTAGGTGCCTAGACTGAGAAAAGCCATATTTTGTATTAAAAAAAAATGAGCTTAGGGGCTGGGAAGGTGGCTCAGCGGTAGAGTGCAGGCCTTGCAAGCATGAGGCCCTGGGTTCGATTCCTCAGGGCCACATAAACAGAAAAAGCCGGAAGTGGCGCTGTGGCTTCAGTGGTAGAGCGCTACCCTTGAGCTGAAGAGCTGAGGGTCAGTGCCCAGACCCAGAATTCAGGCCCCATGACCGGCAAAAAAAAAAAAAAAAAAAGAGCTTATTTTCTAGCCAGCATGCCCGGGGATAGAAGCCAGATGCTGAAGAGAGCTCATCTGCTTTGAGAATATACTGTGGGCTGAGACTTGATTATAGTGGGATGCTTAGAACTTACTCTGCTGGGGGGAATGGAGTGGCTTCTGTGGACTGACTAGCTGAAAGTGATTTCAAAGGACCAAATGGGAACATGATAAGGAGTGGTTCTGGGAGAAAGGTGGGGAGAAGAAAGTGCCAGTATATTTCTTTTTTTTTTTTTTTTCATTTGAATAGTTGTACAAAGAAGTTTCAATTTGATGTGAGTATAGTACATCTTTTCTTTTTTGTATTTTTTTTGTCGGTTGTGGGGCCTGAACACTGGGCCTGGGCACTGGGCCTCAGCTCTTCAGCTGAAGGCTACTTATTTGGTGATAAGGAATCGACCCAGGGCCTCATGCATGCAAGGCAAGCACTCTACCACCAAGCCACCTACCCAGCCCCATAATACATCTTTTTTAACCAAAAAAAAAAAAACCCAAACCAAAAATCTTTTCATTTCCTGGAGTTCATTTCTAGACATAGATAGAGATATGTATGTATATTATCTCTATCTATATCTCTGAGTGCCCAGTCCTGGCACTTGAACTCTGGGCCTGGGCACTGCCCAGGATCTTTTTTTATTCAAGGTGAGTACTCTACCACTTGAGCCACAGCACCACTTCTGACTTTTTTTGTTCGTTGTGGGGCTTCAACTCAGATCCTGGGAACTGTCTCTGAGCCTCTTTGTACTCAAGGCTAGCACTATACCACTTGAGCCACAGTGCCACCTCCAGTTTTTGAATGGTTAATTGGAAATGAATCTCACGGGGACTTTTCTGTCCAGGCTTGCTTGAAACCATAATCCTCAGATCTCAGCCTCCTGAGGAGCTAGGATTATAGGCATGAGCCATCTGTGCCCAGCTAACGTCTGGCTTTTTAAAAATAGTTTATTGGAGATGAGTCTCTTGGAGTTTTCTGCTTGAGCTGGCTTTGAGCCACAATTCTTAGATCTCAGCCTCCTGAGTTACTAGGATTACAGGCATAAGCCACCAGCACCCAGCTTTGAGACAGATATAGATACAGATATAGATAGAGATAGTTGTGGGGCTTGAACTCAGGCCACCGGTGCCTGGCTACAATATATCAGATGCACATAGACATTGCACCTTTGTGTTGAGTATAATGCATCTTGATCAATGTCACCCTTCCATCAATCTTCCCCATTTCTCCCAACCCCACTCATGCCCTCCAGTTCCTGGACCCGTTTTTGCATATGTACATTGAGGATTATGTTTATTTACCCACCTTTCTTTGCATTTGACTGTTTCTATCCCCTGAGGCTCCAATCACCTCAGACAGTGTTTCAGCTTCCTGGTATCCAGTCTTTTCAACTGTTGATTGTTCAAATGGGTTACACATAACAACCCACCCATGCATATGCCATACTTTAGTCAGTTTATGCATAGTGCCAATTCACTTGTCATTTGTAAGCTGGAAGCCTGGTAGGGTGGTTGCTTCTGGGAAGAGCTGGGTAGGCCTTGGCAATGGCCAGCAAAGTGGACCACTGTAGAGTCTAGGGTAATAGTGACAGCTTACAGAACATGGTATCACCGACAGCCTGGATGACAGCCATTGTGATGTAGACAGTGGAACCCAGGGCCCTGTGCATGCTGAGCAAACTCCATTACTGAGCTTTGTCTTCAGCAACTGGTTTCTTGAGACAACCCAGGTTGGCCTCTGACTCCCAATCCCACTGTCTTATTCTCCAGAGTGCTAGGATTACAGGTGTGTGCCACCATGCCTGTCTGTGATTGTCATTTTACTTTTCAGAGGAGGAAGTTTAGAGTCAAGTCTATGTCTCACAGTACGCGAGAGAGGAAGTGTGGGAGCCCAGCAGAGTACTTCTGCTTGTGCCTCATTGCGAGGGAGCTTGCTCAGATGAGCGGCAACAGCTACAGCAAGAGCCCGAAAAATGGGCTTTTGGTGATTGCCATTGTTGCCTTGAATAAACTTGGAGTATTAAGGAGGAAGGGGCACTGGATGTTGAGTGCAGAGGGCATTTTCCATAGTGCTTTCTTTAAATCAGTTTTTGTTATATGTTAATCCTAGGGCTTGAACTCAGTCTGAGTGTTGTCCCTTAGCTTTTTTGCTCAAGGTTGGCACTCTGCCACTTGAGTCACAGCTCCATTTCTGGTTTTTTTTTTTTTTGGTTAATTGGATATATGTCTCATGAATTTTCCTGCCCAAGCTGGCTTTGAACCATGATCCTCAGATCTCAGCCTCCTGAATAGCTAGGATTACAGGCATGATCCACCAGCACCTGACTGTAGCTTAATGAGCCACAGCTCCACTTTGGCTTTTTTTTCCCTTTTTTTTCCTCTTCCTCCTCCTCCTCCTCCTCCTCCTCTTCCTCCTCCTCCTCCTCCTCTTCCTACTTTTTTTTTTAAACCAGTTCTAGGGCTTAAACTCAGGGCTTGGGTACTGTCCCTGATCTGCTTTTGCTAAAGGCTAGCACTCTACCACTGAGCCACATTCCCAGCTACTCAGCTTTTTTTTTTTTTTTCTGGTTATTTGGAAATGAGTCTCACAGACTTTCCTTCTCTGGGTTTCGAACTTTGATCCTCAGATCTCAGCCTCCTGAATAGCAAGGATTACAGGTTTGAGCAAACAGCTCCTGGCAGAGCTGTTTTAATTTCTGCAAGATATTTTCAACACCTCTGTCACCCAAGGTGCATCTGTTAGGTTTTTTTCCCTTGTAAATTGAGTTTCTCCTCGTTCTTCATATGCTCAGTAACCTTGGAATATATTCCAGATGTTTTAAATGATGAAAGTTAATCTTTTTGGCAGGCAACTGCCAGGTGGCTTCTGACTAACCAGCCTTTTGTGTTTTATTGTGTTGGTGTTGATTGAATCTATGGCCTTGCATATGCAAAGGAAGCACTCCACCATTGAGCTACAACCCCAGCAACAGCCTTTTGTGGTTTGCAGCCTTCCTGAGCATTGTTTTCAGTTTTTGCAATGCTGTTCAGATGTGTATGTGTGCGCCACCCAGTGGCCAGCCTGGGACATGGCAGTGTTGTCTCCTTTCCACTCTCAAGCCACACACAGACATGTTTTCTCCTTATGTGAAAACTAAAAAAAGTAAGCCCGGCGCCAGCGGCCATCCAGGAGCTGGTGGCTCACACCTGTAATCCTAGCTAAGCAGGAGGTTGAGAGCTGAGGTGCAAGATGTAGAAACATTATCCTGAACCCCACTGATGTGTGCAATAAATACCTGCATTAAAAATAAAACCTTAAATTAAGAAAATCTGTGTGTATTCATGTGAGTCAGATCCATCATATACAGCTTTAGGTTTAAGCTAGGAGTTCAGAAAAGTTAGCAGAAACTCTGCTTGCAACTCTGCTCACCTTTGGATCCAGCTGAAAGATGAACAAGAGAGAAAAAATGCAAAGGAGATCTCTTTGGTGATCTAGGACTACAGGAACCCATATGGCCTGGGGAACCTGGAAATGGGAAAGAGAAAACTAAAGGAAAGCGATTGAAATGGATCAATCCTGCACTGCATGTGAATGCTAAGAGACCTCTTTTCAGCTCCCAGCACCAGAACTAGAGGTCTTCCCCAGGACTTCCTTCTCCACAATGCCCACCCCTGGTTGAGAGGCTGTACTGAATCCAGGCTTGGAGCCCTTGAGGGAAGAAAAGGGTCACATGCCTCATGCATGTGAGGCAAGCTCTCTACCACTGAGCCACCTTCCCAGCCCCCTGGTCTGGCTTTGAACTGTGATCCTCTGATCTCAGCCCCCTTAGTAGCTAAGATTACAGGCAAGAGCTTCTATATTTCTGGTTTGTTAGTTTTGCCTGTAAGGAAGAATCAGTACTTAAAGTGATTGATATTGCCATATCAGAAAGAAACATGACAATTATTATTACCGTGTCCTAAGCATAGACTCAAGTTTTTCAATTAGGGACAAAATACCATCCAAATTGCTCCCTGAAGCCCCAGACCTCCTGGTACTTGTGGTTCTTTTGGGAATGTCTATGACGGTTCTACCTGAAAGATGATGGCAGCTGGGTGCTGTCATCAGACCTGTGATCTTAGCTATTCATGAGGCTGGGGTCTATGGATGTTAGTTCAAAGCTCGCCCTTGCAAAGAAGTCCATGAGACTCTTATCTCCAAATAACCAGGCAAAAGCTTGAGCTGTGGCTCAAGAGGAATGGAGAGCCAAGAGTAAAAACGCCAAGGGTGTTCAAGTACCAGCATCAAACAAAAACTAAAATATACTTCCACAAACTCTTTGATGCTCCTTCTGTCAAAGGTGGACTCTTCATCCCCTTCCTCTTAAGGCTTGCTCCTAATAGAAAGCATACACAGAAGTGACAGTCATTTCAGAGAGTAGGTCATTAAAGGCAGAGTGACATCTGCTGAGGTTTCTCTCCTAGTTATCATTTGTTTTCCCAAGGTGCTGGGGACTGAAATAGCATGGGTCTTGTACATGTGTCACAAGCTCTCTACTATTTGAGCTATGCTTACAGCCCCTCCCCCCCAGCACCCCCCCCCCCCCCCTCCTCGCTCCTTGACTTTTTTTACATGGTCTTGCTAACCTATGTGGACCCTGGGACTATAGGTGTATACTATAGTACCCAACCACAGTTTCTCTCCTAGATGAGTCACTCTGGAGGAATTTAGTTACCATGTTATGAGGAGATTCCAACTGCCTAAAGAGGGGCCTATGGGATGAGCAGTTGAGTCTTTTTACCATCAGCCATGTGAAGTATGATCTTCTATCACTAAGCCTTTGGATGACAGCAACCTGGTTCAGAATTTCTATATGAGTCATTCCTAAATTCAAGAACAATGGAGACAATGACATAGTAAATGTTGGTTTGGGAGACTAGGAGAATAGCAGCATTGTCTTAGCATGAGCCAGCTCTCGAGTCTCCCAATACTACACACACACACACACACACACACACACACACACAAATGCTTGTTTCATGCCACTGAGTTTTAGAATAATTTGTTACTCAGTAATGGATAGCAAATAGCAATTTTGGTAGCTAGAAGTGGGATATTATAATAAATATCTAAACATATGAGAGTACCTTAGGCCTTCAGAGACTGTTCATGAAAGCCATTTTTGAGACACCATTTTTTTTTTTTTGGTCCGGTCATGGGGCCTGAACTCTGGGCCTGGGCGTTGTCCCTCAGCTCTTCAGCTCAAGGCTAGTGCCCTACCACTTGAGCCACAGTGCCACTTCCAGCTTTTTCTGCTTATGTGGTGCTGAGGAATGGAACCCAGGGCCTCATGCCTGTAAGGCAAGCACTCTACCACTGAGCCACTTACCTAGCTCTGAGACACCATTTTTTGAGATAGTTTTGTTACATAGCCATGGCTAGCCCCATCCTTCTGCCTCAGCCTTCTGAATGTCGGGATTACAGGTTTATCACAAAGCTTTTTTTTTTTTTTTTTGTCCGTCATGGAGCTTTAACTCTAGGCCTGGGCACTATCCCTCAGCTCTTCAGCTCAAGGTGAGCACTCTACCACTTGAGCCACAGCACCACTTCCAGTTTTCTGGTGGTTAATTGGAGATAAGAGTCTCTTGGACTTCCTGCATGGGCTGGCTTCTAACCTTGAGCCTCAGATCTCAGCCTCCTGAGTAGCTAGGATGACAGGTGTGAGCCACCAACACCTGGCCCACAAAGCTATTTTTGAGCAAACCTTCTCTTTAATAAAGCAAACCTTAATAAGTTTCACAGGAATGTGGCTCAGTGGTAGAGTGCTTGCCTAGAATGCATGAAGCCCTGTGTTTGATTCCTCAGTACCACATAAGAGAAAAAGCCTGAAGTGACATTGCGGCTCAAGTGGTAGAGAGCTAGCCTTGAGCAAAAGAAGCTCAGGGACAGTGCCCATGCCCTGAGCAAAAGTAAAGAGTCACAGAAGCTACGTGGTAGTGGGTCGCACCCATAATATTAGCTACTTAGGAGGTTAAGATCTGGAAGACCACATTTTTAGTGCCAGTCAGAGCAGAAAAGTCAGAGAGACTCCATCTCTAAAAATAACCCACAAAAAGCCACTCTGGAGATGTGGTTCAAGTGGAAGAGTGCCAGCCAGGCAAAAAAAAAAGCTGAGCAAGTTCAAGGCCCTGAGTTCAAACTCCAGTCATGGTAAGAAAAAAAGATAGAGATTCACAAGCTGGGTGCTGATTTGTCACACCTGTAGTCCTAGCTACTCAGGAGGCTGAGATCTGAGGATTGAGGTTCAAAGCCAGCTTGGACAGGAAAGTCCATGAGACTCTTTTTTTTTTTTTTTTTTTGGGTCCAGTCGTGGGGCCTGAACTCTGGGCCTGGGCGCTGTCCCTCAGCTCTTCAGCTCAAGGCCAGCACTCTACCACTTGAGCCACAGCGCCACTTCCGGCTTTTTTCTTTTTGCTTATATGGTGCTGAGGAATTGAACCCAGGGCCTCATGCATGCAAGGCAAGCGCTCTACCACTGAGCCAACTTCCCAGCCCTCCATGAGACTCTTATCTCCAATTAATCATAGTAAATGCTGGAAGTGGCCCAGGATGGCAAAAAAAAAAAAGATTCACAGAAGAGTTGCAAAGTTTTAAATGAATTCCATGTACATCGCCATGCATGGAAAGGGGCATAAACTGTACAAAATTTGGAAACGCCTTTGGGCCTACAAAACTCAACTGGCTGCCAAAGGAAGACAATAAAACCAAACAAAATCAAACAGTCCCATGCAGCTTCAAGTGCAGATTAGCTTGATGGGAGAGGAGAGCTGAGCCATAGGTATACAACTAGGAATCCAGGGGGCAGGGCCAACAGCCTGGAAAATTATTCCCAGGCTTCAAGGAGCTTTTAGCATCTCCCTGGATTGTTTAGAACAGTTTCTGAAAGACTCCTTTGTGTCTTGTTTTCTGTGTTGCACAGTACCATTTGTAGAAGTCATCTACACTTTCCAAAGGTTGTGTATTGATGTGGGGATGTGGGAGGTCAAATGGACTCACAGATAAGGTTGAGAACATTACCTAAGGCATTTTACTTATAAAACTGTGTGTGAGGATCCTCAGTGATATGCTTGTGTACCTCATAAGGATGATAAGAATCTGCACTTTGGCTTGGTGCAGTGGTACATGCCTGTAATCCCAGCTACTTGTGAGAGGAGGATGGCAGTTAAAGGACAGTCTAGGCAAAAATGAGTGAGATCCTCCCATCTCAACAAATGAGCTAGGTAAATGATATCTGACATCCAACCTATATGGGAAGTATAGGTAGGAGGATCACTAACTGAGGCCAGCCCCTGGCAAAACTGTAGGGCCTTATCTGAAAAAATATTAAAAGGATCCCTAGCTCGACATGCTAGGATGACATGTTTGTAATCCTAGGTACTCTGGAGGCTGAGATCTGAGGATCACAGTTCAAAGCAGCCTGATGAGAAAATCTGTCAGATTCTTCATCTCTAACCACCAAAAAAAGCCAGAAGTGGAGCTGTAGCTCAAGTGGTAGAGTGCCAACCTTGAGCACCAAAGTTTAGAGGCAGCACCCCGGCCCTAAATTCATGGGCTAGGGATGGCACAAGAAAAATACTGCAAAGGAAAAAAAAAAAAGAATCTGTGCTTGGCACTGATGGGAGAAGGCCATTATGAGCCTTAGGAATGGTGAATCTATTTTGCATGTTGGAGAGATACCACCCAATGTGGACAGAGGGACAGCTGTGGAAGTTTTGTTTTTTCCCACAATGGGTGGGGCTACAACTCAGGCCTGAGCACTGCCCCTTGTTTTTTTATTTTTTTTTTTAGCCACAGTTTCACTCCCAGTTTTTTGGTAGTTAATAGATCAGAGTCTCTTAGACTTTCCTGCCCAGTCTGGCTTTAAACTACAATTTTCAGATCTCAGCATACTGAGTAGATAGGAATACAACCATGAGCACTGGTACCCAGCTAGCTGTTGAAATTTTTGAAATACAGCCACACTTTCTTTTTTTTTTAATAGTAAGTTTTTTACTGTGAAAATAATGTACAGAGGGGTTACAATTACATGAGCAAGGTAATAAGTACATTTCTTATCAAGCATTGTTGCCTCCTCCTTTGTTTTTCCCTTACCATCCCTTCCCTCCCATCTCCATAACTACACTCTCCCCCCTACCCATAAATTGTAAAGTTTGTTGTTCAATAGTGTCTTATACATCTCATTATTACAATGGGTCAACCTGTATCCCTATTTAAACATTTTGTTTTTTTCCCTTCCCCTCCCCAAATTATATCAACATCAAATACAGTGAAAACAGGGGTTATACTATGGGGAGGAACAAAAAAAGCAACAAAAAAATCATATGGTACCTTATAGATACATTAGAAACAATAGCAAGAAAGAAAAAAACCACTTGTGTCCCTATCACAAACAAGACCATACTAAAGCTACCAGCACAACTATGTTTATTGCAGCATTATTTACCATAGTTTAGATATGGAACCAACCTAGATGCCTCTCAGTAGATGAATGGATCAAGAAAATATGATATATATATGTATATATATATGTATACATATATATATATACATACATACATACATACATATATACATACACACACACACACACACACACACACACACACACACACACACACACACACACACACACACACACACACACACACATATATATGGGAATTCTATGCCTCCATCAGAAAGAATGGCATCACCCCATTTGTTAGGAAATAGAAAGACTTGGAAAAAATTATATTAAGTGAAGTAAGCCAGGCCCAAAGAAACATAAGTCCTATTATTTCCTTTATTTGCAACAACTACTATATGTCTGGGACAAGCAGGAAAGGTCAAAAGCTATGTACATA
The DNA here is from genome assembly GCF_019054845.1 of Dipodomys spectabilis. NCBI lineage: Eukaryota > Metazoa > Chordata > Mammalia > Rodentia > Heteromyidae > Dipodomys > Dipodomys spectabilis. The sequence goes on along the minus strand of NW_024870853.1, from coordinate 4,787,175 downwards.
TGACCAGATAAGATGATGTTACAGCCACAATTTCTTCACCATTTCACCTACCCAAAGGCAGACACTAATTCCTCTGTTCTGGAAAGAAAGCACTTGTAGGTCTTGTTTCTAATGATTAATGGATGGCCTGTAATAAATAGAAAAAATGGAGGACTGTGTGTAGTAAGATTCCTAGGCACAAAGAAGGTGGTACAGTCCCTTGTGATGATATCTCTGGTTCCTGGTGAGGCACCGAACCATCACCCAAGCCTTTAGATGAATGCAGACCCAGCCCATACCCTCACTAACTGTGGGGGGCACCTTAATGCACAGAAAGTATGAGATAATATGGTGTGTGTGTGTGTGTGTGTGTGTGTGTGTGTGTGTTTACTTGACAATACTGATGAGTGAACTCAGGGTCTGAGTATTGTCCCTGAGCTTCTTTTGCTCAAGGCTTGCGCTCTGCCACTTGAGCCACAGGGCTACTTCCCAGCTCTTCTGGTAGTTTATTGGAGATAAGAATCTCATTGACTTTCCTGTCCAGGCTGGCCTTGAACCTCGATCCTCAGATCTCAGTCTCCTGAGTAGCTAGGTTTGCAGGTGTGAGCCACCAGTGCCTTGCTTGCATTTGCTTTTCAAACTCACTACAAATTGAGGAAGGGGGAGGTGTCGTTTGTTATATAGTGATACATAACTAATACAGGGACTGAGATGAGATGGAGGAGTGGAAGTTGTAAGGTTCACCCTGGGAATGCGAGGCAAGCTCCTCACTCCTCTTGGCTAAGTCTCTGCCCAGTACCTGTGTCACCCAGGTAACCGCACACCTGGAGATCACATCCTGGGCTCCCCCCCCACACACACTCTTCCCCTCAGACCAGGGGAGGGTCCCAGGCCCTGAGGTCACATCTGCATCAAGTGTGGTCACACCTTCCCTCACCTGGCTGTACCTTTTCCCCTCCCCTTCCCTACTTAAACCCAGGTCAGACCTCAGCCTGCCCCTTCCTCTGGCTATGTGGTCTCTACCTTGCATGGCGGGGGCAAGCAGTTCGGTAAAATAAACTTCTCTTCCTGCCTGAAAGCAGGTGGTATTCCTTTTACCAGCTACCTAATTAAATCTACCTATTTAGATAACCTAACTGAAGACTTCAGCGAATATAGAGAAGTAGGAAATGAATGGAGAACCTTCTGGGCATTCTCTCACAACTTGCAGAACTGCAGTTACTATACCTGCCTAAGATGGTGTTAAGGGAAGATCCTGATACTCTGCTGGGCTTCTAGTTGCAAATCACCGCCCCCCCTCCCACATACACACATACAAACTCTCTACAACACCATGCCCTTGCTGCTTCTGCCCAAATGACTTGAGGTGAAGCATGCTTCCTCATCCAGTTGTAAAATTTTGTAGAAGCAGGCCTTACAAACCCTCAGAGACGACAAAGGCAATGTTCAATAAGAGAAACTTCTTTTTAAAAGAGGCAGGCTGGCCAAGTTCCAGTGGCTCTCAGAAGTCTGAGATCCAAGGATCGCGGTTCAAAGCCAGCCTAGGCAGGAAAGTCACTGTGAGACTCTTATCGCCAATTAGCCACCAGAAAACCGGCCCTGTGGCTCAAGTGGTAGAGCACTTGCCTTGAGCTGAAGAGCTCAGGGACAGTGTCTAGGTCCAGAGTTCAAGCCCCATGACTGACAAAAAAAGAGGCAGTCTGGCCCCTTGTTCTGAAATGAGTCTGTGCTTCCTGGCAGCTCTGTGTATGGTGATTAGACCTGGGACAGAGAGGCCAGACATCTGCTGGTCTGGGCATAGGCTCCAGTATCCCTAGATCTCTCCCTCCCTTCCTCCCTCCCCATACTCTCTCCCTTCCTCCCTCCCTTCCTCTCTCTTCCACCTCCCTTCCTTCTTTCCATTCTTTTTCAGTGCTGAGATTGAACCCAGGGCCTTGTACATGCTAACCAATGCTCTACCACTGAGTTATATCTCCATTCCTCTAACCACTCCTCTTTTTTTTTTTTACTGGGGGGAGACATTCTTGCTGTGTAGCCCAGGCAGACCTGGAATTCCTCATTCTCCTGACTGCTGGGATTACAGAGGTGTGTCACTAAGCCTGGAAGCATTTCCCACCAGAGTGAACTAAATCCTATTTCAATAGATTCTAGGTCAACTCTTTGAGATCACAGCAAGTCTGATTGGGTGAGATTAGCAGACATCTGCTGCTGGAAAGAGCCTGGAAAGCCCTGCCTACATTTGCAGGTCAGAACAGAGCCACGGGTGCTATACGTCAGCAGGCACCCATGATGCTGTACATTGACACCCATGACATAGAAGAACCTTCACCTGCAGCAACCTGTGAACTCTACCTGCGTTTGTCATGCTGCATACTAGTAAATAAGCATCTTCAAAAAGAATTGGTAAGGGGGTGGGGAGGAGTTGCTCCATCCTGTAACCAGAAGCACTCCATGAATCTTACCTGAGCCCTTGCAAAAGATGCTGCAATGTCAAACAGCATGTGCACAGATTCAGCCTTTGCTGATTTCCTGGGTTGAAAATAACCCCACGAAAGCAGCTTTCAAACTAATATATATTACACGTATGAGCCACTGGCACCCTACTTCCAATCACTGAGGTTTTTTGTTCAAGACTAGTGCTCAACTCTTGAGCACAGATCCACTTATAGCTTTTTGGTGCTTAATTGGAGGTAAGAGTCTCACAACTTTCCTGCTCAGGCTGGCTTTGGACCACGATCCTCAGATTGTGACTTTTAGGCATGAGCCACTGGTGCCCAGCAACTTGGTGAGTTGTTGGGTTTTTGTTTTTGTTGTTGTTTTTATCCTGGGGCTTGAACTCAGGGCCTGGGCTGTCCCTGAGCCTCTTTGTGCTCAAGGCTAGCACTCTACTACTTGATACACAGCACCACTTCCAGCCTTTTCAGAATAGTTTAATGGAGACAAGAGCCTCATGGATTTTGTTGCCTGGGCTGGTTTTGAACCACGATCCTCAAATCTCAGCCTCCTGAGTAGCTAGTATTACATGTGTGAGCCATTGGCACCTGCCTTGGTGAAGTTTTTGATGGGGTTGCATGTGACCCAATATTCCAAAGGACACAAAATCAAGTTGGACCCAGGATATAGACTAGGAAAATCTCTGACAGGCAGTAATCTAATGTTATGTTTCTCCTTTGTTCCTCCCTTCCTGGTGGGCCATATTTACTGGGAGGCAATCACCTGACCAAGAGGTCCACTTCCTGCCCCATGACATCAATATTTGTTGCCCTGTTGTTCACTGACTGAGACAAATGTTTGTTATTTGACTAACACAATCACACTAGTAGATTAAGATGCCCCAATTTGGGCTTTACCCATTCTCCCTGTCCCCTGCTTCCATTCCTCAGAAGGCTGTGGAGGGAGGTCCTCAGATAGTCGTCCTAACATTTGGCATGGCAGGATGGCAGGCTTCTCCAGCCCTCTGGCTTTCCACATAGCTTAGTTCTTTAAAAAAAATTGTTATTATAAAGATGATGAACAGAGGAGTTACAGTTACATAAGTCAAATAATGAGTACATTTCTTTTTGGACAATATCACCCCACCTCGCTCTCTTCCAATTCTACAAAGCCAACTTTAACATATCCTACACTTTACTCAGAAGCTTGGATCATTTCTGTCATATATGACACTGTCTCTGCTACTTATCTGCACTCCCTTCCCAATATTTGAGTTGATACCTTTGAGACTTCACCCCTACCAACAGATACTGAGTCAATGGGACAGGGAGGGGGAGGGGCTGCTGTCCCCATGGGAATCTAACCTGGCTTCCCTCCAGTCTAACTTCTACCTCACATCTCCCACAGCAATCCTAATACAACCTGAGGGTGCGTTCCTGGCCCTGCCCATTCCAGGTCTCTGAAATCATGAGCTTCTTCACACTGTTAGAACTTCTCCAATGTCCAATGGGCACTTGGCTCCCTTTTGTCACAGGGCTGCCAAGACACTTCCACACAGAAGAGAGTTTAGTAAGAATTGTTCACTCAACAAATGTTTATTAGACATCAATTTGGCAGGTGGTGTGCTAGGTAGTGCAATTATAGTGAGTAAAATACTCATATATGTAACCATATTATCCAGCTCTGCATTTGGGAATCTAGTAAGCACGTCAAACTGTGTTTTTAAAAAAGCAGCCCTACCCAAGCACTGGTGACTTCTGCCTGTAATTCTAGATACTTAAGAAGCTGAGATGCAAGGATCACAATTCAGAGACAGCCCAGGCAGAAAAGCCTCTGAGAATCTTATCTCCAGTTAATCAGCAAAAAGTTAGAAGTGGAGATATAGCTCAAGTGGTAGAACACCAGCCTTGAGGGGGGGAAAAAAACCTAAGGGACAATGCCCAGGCCCTGAGTTCAAGCCCTAGTACTTCCACAATAAAAAGAAAAGACATCCTGGAATTAAACTGTGGTCATGACTGTATGATTTTGGCATAAACCACAATCCATTGACTGCTAACATTTAGAAGGATGAATGTTACAGTATTTGAATTATACATCATTAATAATTTTTTTTAAAAAAGGAGTGGCAGCCAGGCGCTGGTGGCTCATGCCTGTAATCCTGGCTACTCAGGAGGCTGAGATGTGAGGATTGCAGTTTAAAGCCAGCCCGGGCAGAAAAGTCCCTGTGAGCCTCTTATCTCCAATAAACTAGTCAGAAAAAGCAGGAAGTAGCACTGTGGCTCAAGTGGTAGAGCACTAGGGCACTAGCCATGAGCACAAAGAGGCTCAGGGACAGCACCCACGCCCAGAATTCAAGCCAGAAGACCAGCAAAATAAATAAGTAAATAAATAAATAAGTAAATAAATACATAAATAAGGAATGGCTTGAGTAGCTTGATGGCACAGATTACAGATGGTGATTACAGATGATAGATTTGGAATGGCCTCAAAATTACAAGAAGGAAAACTGGTTAGAAGGCTAGACTCCTATCCAGGTAAAAGAGAATTGTTGCCTAAGTGGGAATTGCAAAATATGGATGCCCTGAAGACTTTTTAAGAAGTAGCATCAACAGGATATTATGACACATGCTTCAGGCAAATGTGGTAAGACCCATCTGGCACTGTGCATTACTCACATTAAGTGTATTCAATAAAGGCTTTATTTCCAATCTCCTCCCTTCATCTCTCTTTTTTCCTACCTGACACCTTTGGGAACCAGGTATCTGGATTGTAGCTCTCGACCACCCCCTGCTGGCCACCATATATTGACAGAAGAGATGGACACAAGCAGGCCTGCCTGAACTTCCCATTCCCAGCCAATACTACACAAAATGATACAATTGGATTTGGTACAAAAATCAGATTGATAGACTTCTGCTTCCAGACAAGACGTAGTTAGATGTATTTTCATTCATATTTCTTCCATTAGAGTATGGCTGAACCCTTGGACACTGTATATAAAACAAAAAAAAATCCAGGATTAGCATTATTGGGCTATCGAGGTGCTAGAAGGTAATATTCACTTCATTGTGACTAATTATCGCATGGCTCTAGGATAGAGAAGAGAAAGCATCTCCTCTTTGGCATCTTGGGGACCTTCTTTGTTACACAGTTAAACTCTCAAAGACAACAGACCTGTTAGACCACTGACACAGTAGAAATCAGAGTGTGTGTGTGTGTGTGTGTGTGTGTGTGTGTGTGTGTGTGTGTGTGTGTGTGCACGCACATTGTACTGGGGCTTGAACTTGGACATTAGGCACTGTCCTTCAGTTTTTTCACTCAAGTCTGGTGCTGTATTGCTTCAGCCACGTCTCCATTTCAACTTCTTCCCAATTTATTGGAGATAAGAGTCTCATGGACTTTCCTGCCCATGCTGGCTTTGAACCAAAATCCTCAGCTCTCAGCCTCTTGAGTAGCTAGGGATTTAGGTGTGAGCCACTGGCTCCAGTCATAGCTATTTGCTTTTTTTGTTGTTGTTAAATTTATTGTTATTATAAAAGTGATGTACAGAGGGATTACAATTACATGAGTCAGGTAATGAGTACATTTCCTTTCCTATAGTATCTTCTGTTCCCTCTCTCCCAGCTCCTCCCTCTCATCTCCACCCATGAGTTGTATAGTTCAGTCTAATCAGTGTCCAGTGAGCTCCACTGCTGCACTTTTTCATCCAGTTCTGAACCCCCCCCAAAGATATACATGTGAATACACCATACATAAGGTAAGGCAGACAGAATCATCAAAAACTAAAAAAATAAGTCTTTTGTTTCCTTATCTTGGAGTTCATTTCAGTATGTGTATTATTTTACATAAATATGAAGAGGCACTTAGGTATTGCATCTTTGTGTTTCTCTCTTAAGAGAACCTCTTTTGGTCTCACTGTGTGTGAATATCTAGAATCCTGTATAATTTGTCATATCCCAGTAGCTATTTGCTTTGTTTTGATTTGCTTTTACAGTGTGTGGGATGAACCCAAATAGGCTAGCTAAACCAGCACTTTACCACCCAGCTATATCCACAACCTTAAACCACTCCTAGTTAGCTGTCCATTGACATCATTAACCAGAGAAGACAGGAAGTAAAAATCCTAGCATCACTGATATCCTGGCTTAATACAGGGTCAATAGGCACCACTGCAACCCCCTTCCCCCAGATACTTGACTGTGTCTGGGGACATTTTTTAGTTCTCACAACCGGAGAGATGCCTCAGATGTCTAGTGTACAGAGGCTGGGGAAGCTGGGGAATACTCCACAGTGTGAATCATACCCCCCACATACACACACAACAAAGAAATATCTACTCCAAGATGTCATCCATGCTAAAGATGAGAAGCTTTTTTCCTCAGGTAGATTAAGATTTTGGGTAAATCAAGATGTTCAAGGTTTTCCCTACATTCATAATTAATTCAGGCAAACTTATAGAATGGTGACTTCCATATTTTTCTTCCCTTTTATAATATTGGATACACACATATGTATATATGTATTCCCAATTCTGGGTCTTGAACTCAGGGCTTAGGTGCTGTTCCTGAGCATCTTTGTCTTCAATGCTAGTGCTCTACCACCTGAGCCACAGCTCCAGTTCCAGCTTTTTCTGAGTAGTTTTTACTGGAGATAAGAGTCTCACAGACTTTCCTGCCCAGGCTGGCTTCAAACTGTGATCCTCATATTTCAACCTTCTAAGTAGCTAGGATTATAGGCATGAACCACCGGCACCCAGCTCCATATTGGATATTTTTTAGAGATCAAAAACAGACTGAGCATAGAGGTGCATACCTGTAATCCCAGTACTTAGGAGTCTGAGGAAGGAGGATCATGAATAGAAGGCCAGTCTGTAATACAAGGTGAGTTTCAAGCTAGCCAGGAGAACTTAAAGAGACCTTACCTTAAAAAAAAAATAAAATAAACAAATAAAAAAGATAACTGGAGAGGCTGGGAAGGTGGCTCAGTGGCAGAGCACTTGCCTTCATGCCTGAGGCCCTGGGTTCGATTCCTCAGCACCACATAAGCAAAAAGAAAAAAGCCGGAAGTGGCGTTGTGGCTCAAGTGGTAGAGCGCTAGCCTTGAGCTGAAGAGCTGAGGGACAGCGCCCAGGCCCAGAGTTCAGGCCCCACGACCGGACCCCCCCCCAAAAAAAAGATAACTGGAGAAAATATTTGACACCTAGGATTAATGAAAATTCCTTTAAAATGACACCAAAGGCATAATCCATAATATTGTGTATAAATTGGATTTTATCAAAATTAGAAGCTTTTGCTCTGTGAGAGACACTGCTGAGAAGATGCAAAGACATGAAACAGGTTTGAAAAAAATTTTACAAGTCACAAATCTCAAAAAGAACTCATATATAGTACAGATAAAGAACTTCCAAAACAACAGCCACAACAGTAAAGCCAAACATCCAATTAGAAAAACACAAAACCACCTGAACAACACAGGAAGGAAAAGGATAAAAAGGGAAACAGCACATGAAAATATTTAGCTTTACTATCCATTATAGAAATGCAGATAATTCCATGATGAGATATTACTACACACTTATTGAAACAGACAAAATAAAAAACAGTGACTCCATAACAAAAATAAAAGTAATCAATTAAAAATGGGCAAAGGAGCAAGGGAAAGGGTAACATTGTCCAAAAAGAAATGTACTTATTACCTGACTTATTTAACTCTAACCAAACCTCTGTACCTCACCTTTACAATAACTATAAAAATTAAAAAGAATGGGCAAAGCAAACCAGGTGCCAGTAGCTCCTGCCTGTAACCCAACTTACTCAGGAGGCTAAGATCTGAGGCTTGAGGTTCAAAGCCAGCCAGACAAGAAAGTCTGTGAGACTATTATCTCCAGTTAACCAGCAAAAAGCTGGAAGTGGAGCCGTGGCTCAAGTGGTAGAGCACCAGCCTTGAACAGAAAAGCTCAGGTACAGGGCCTGGGCCCTGAGTTCAAGATCTGAAACTACACAGACACACGGACACATACACAGACAAGTGCTTGAATGTTTCCCTTGGTTTTCAGTTTTCAAAGTAAGTTCATTTCTTTGACATTCTCTGATGGTATCTAACTACTGTCAGTCTATAACTTCATGTATTTTAATGGGACTTCCTCTAAGTCTCTCCTTGCTTAGGCTTCTGTTACCCCTGTATATGCTATGCCTCTGACTTCCACACAAAATGCCACCCAATTCCCACATTCCCCTATGATGTTGGCTGGGCCAAAGTCATGTCTTCCTTTTTTCTCTCTTGTTCCCCTTCCCCGACCTTTTCTTTCACTCCTGCCTTCTATCTGTCCTTTGACCATAATTCATACGCCACTAACCTCTAAAAATCATGGCAGTACAAAAGTGAGGACAAAGCTTCTGCTTTTCTTCAATCAAAATGGATCAAAAACTTGAATGAGTTACTGTCATCAACCTCCATCCCTTTTGTTTATTGTAAAGAGATAGGCAAATTGAAGTTCCTTGCAGTTTGTTAATTGCATGAAAGCCTTTAGCATCCTTGCAAGACTGAAACACAGAGTGGAAATCATAGCTGGAGGTCAAATACAAGAGCTTTATTAGCCAAGTGCCAGTGGCTCATGTTTGTAATCCTAACTGAGATCTGAGGATTGCAGTTCACAGCTAGTCCAGGCAAGAAAATCTGTGAGATTCTGATCTTCAGTTGACCACTAAAAAGCCAGAAGTGAAGGTGTGCCTCATGAGGTAGACAGCCAGCCTTGAACCAAAAGACCAAATAAGAGCTGGAGACCCTGATTTCAAACTCTAGTACTGGTGTGTGTGTTTGTGTGTGTGTGTGTGTGTGTGTGTGTGTGTGTGTGTGTGTGTGTATCCTGGGGTCCTGGGGTGCTGTCCCTGAGCTTTTTTTGCTCAATTCTAGTGTTCTACCACTTGTGCCACAGTTCCATTTCTGGCTTTTTGCTGGTTAAATTGGAGATAAGAGTCTCATGGACTTTCCTGCCAGACCTGGGCTCAAACCACAATCCTGAGATCTCAGCTTCCTGGGTAGTTAGGATTACAGGCATGAGCCACTAGTGCCCTGGTCCAAATGGTTAATCTACAAGTCAGAGCTACCTTCCATCCTTGCTTTCATCCACTCTCCCTGGCATCTGTGGACTGCTTTCCTCCTCATTTGCAGCCAATATGAGGACACTCTTTCCTAAACAGCTATGCGTTTGAAAAGGGCGCTTTCTTCTATGTCTAAGAGCAGACTTTGTCAGGGCCATAGGCTGACCATGTGTTACCAGATCACAGAATCACTGGAGTTCACAGAAACGTTTGGCAAAGAAACCAGAGGCAATGCAGCAAAAACAGATAACCACAGTCTAGAAGCATCCATTTCTTGAGTAAGAAACACAGGTATTAAGTGCCAGAAGAATCAGCAATGGGAGAATACAGGTTCAGTCTATGGTATATCAAGATGTTTCCATGAACAATGGCTTTTCTGATCTCATGAGATGAGAATAGAGCTGAAATTCTTATCCTCTGGTGACATCATCAACATGGTCAAGTCAAAGTGAAATGTGTTACTCACATGCTTGTGGTGTAAGCAATCCTACTGTGCTTCCTGGTGTAGAAGTGATAGTAGATGAATATAAGTTATTGGCTGTGTATTTAATATATTGTACTTGGGATTATTGTTTAGAAATGAAGGAAAGTGCAGCATAAACAATATGCCGTGTTACACTAGCAGCACTGCCATGTGTCCTGTATTTACAGCATTGCTTGCCCACATTACCAAGCCATGCCAAGCCAAGAGTGGTGGCTCATACCTGCAATATCAACACTCAGGAGGTTGGGGCAGGACGATCATGTATAGGCTATATACAAAGTTTGAGCCAGCCTGGGGGTACATATAGACATTCTTCCTCAAATAAAAACAAAGAAGGAAGGGAGGGAGGAAGGGAAAGAAAGAGAAAGAGAAAAGAAGGAAGAAGGAAAGAAATGAGGAAAGAGAAAGAAAAGAATGAATGAAAGAAAAATAGAGAAAAGAACACAGTTCTTTAAAGGAGCCAGAGGCTCAAATTCCTTCTGGAATGATTTAGAATCTGGAAAATTAACAGAGGCCACTTAAATTCACTCATTTCTGCATCCTCAGGCTCTTGATGAACAGAGCTGGTATTAACTTCTAGGCATGTGAGAGGTACTTAGGGGAGAACTGGCCTCTTACAAGAATCCCTGTGGCCCATATGCCTCCCACTGGAGTGGATTTGATTGAGCCAGGAAATTCCAGTGTCCCTGTAATCATGCACTCTGGCTTCCAGTTCCTCAGGGGTGGAGGGTATGGGGTTAGGAAGGAGTAGAGGAAGCTTAGACGAATGTGTCCACGTTGAGGACTGGGTTGAATGCATTTGTGTAGATTCAACCAGTTGGCAAATCCTTTCTATGAACCACTCTCTGTGGTAAGTACTAGGGGTACAAGGGGTACAGACCATACCGCTGCCCTCAAGAGCCTCAGTGATATTGAGAAAGAGAAAGAATAAATACCTAAATATACAAGGTTATACATGGTGAATTATGTAGTCGAAAAGCAGACAAGGTGGGGTTAGGGAGTTAGCACAGTGAGAAGAGCACTTGCCTGGCAAGTACAAGGCCCTAAGTTTTGTCCTCAGCTCTGAAAAAAAAAAACTGCAAGAGAATGGAGATGGATGGCAGCACAGCTACTTCATATGGAATGATCATAAGTATACCACTTTGGCATGATGCTGGTGGCTCATGCCTATAATACTAGCTACTCAGGAGGCTGAGATCTGAGGATCGTGGTTCCAAGCCAGCCTGGCCAGGAAAGTCTCCATTAGACTCTTATCTCCAATATGCCAGCAGAACACTGGAAGTAGCACTATGACTCAAAGTGGTAGAGCACTAGCCTTGAGTGCAAAAGCTCAGAGACCATACCCAGGCCCTGAGTTCAAGCCCCATGGCTGACAAAAAATACCATCAGGCACAAGTGGCATTTGATCACAGATCCAAACTAAGGCAAGCCAGGCACATTCCAGGCAGAGGAAACAACATGTGCTGGCCCTAGCCAAGAATGAATTTGATCTTTTCAAGGACAGCCAGACAAAGCTCATTGGGCAATGAAAAGAGAAAGAAAGGAGATGGATTTAGAATAGCAGGCAGTGGCCAGATCACAAATGGCACAAGGCCATAGAAGAATCTGAGTTTTATTTCCATGTGTATGTGCTGGTACTGGGGCTTGAACTCAAGGCCTGGGCACTGTGCCTTAGCTTTTTCACTCAAGGATGGTGTTCTACTACTTGAGTCACACCTATGTTAGTGACATTTTGGTGGTTAATTGGAAATAAGAATCTTGCAGACTTTCCTACCTGGGCTGGCTTTGAATTGCAGTCCTCTGATCTCAGCCTCTTAAGTAGCTAGGATGATAGGTATGAGCCACCACCACCTGGCTTCTAAGTTAATTTTTAAGTAGGAAGTTTTGATTACTGTTTTAATCACATCACTTATAAGTTGATTCAGATTTCTTTTTCAGTCTATCTTGGTAGTATCATCTTAGGAATTTGTCTATCCATCTAATAAAATCTTATAGGTTCAGAATATAATTGTTCATACTATTCCCTCATGGTCTTTTTATTTGCAGTACTGGAGAATGAACTCAGAACATAGCGCTTGCTACGTAAACATTCTACCCTTTTAGGCACATCCCTTTTCTTTTTACCTCTTTTTAATTTTTTTTTCGGTTAGGATCTCAATAAATCTTTTTGCCTGAGTTGACCTTGAACTGTGATCCTCCTATTTCAGCCTAACTAGTTAGTATTATAGATATATGCCACCACATCTGGCACTAACAATCTTTTTGCTTCTGTAAGACTGGTAGCAATTTACCCTCTCCCTTTCCTTCTTTCTTTTTTTTTTTTTTGGTCCAGTCATGGGGCCTAAACTCTGGGCCTGAGCACTGTCCCTCAGCTCTTCAGCTCAAGGCTAGTGCCCTACCACTTGAGCCACAACGCCACTTCCAGCTTTTTTCTTTTTGCTTATGTGGTGCTGAGGAATCGAACCCAGGGCCTCAGGCATGCAAGGCAAGCACTCTACCACTGAGCCAACTTCCCAGCCCCTCCTTCTTTCTTTTGTCTGTCTCTCTTCTATCTAGTTAAAAAGTTTTCAGTATTTTTTTAGTCTTCAAAGAACTATTGGTTTTGATTATTTTCTCTGTTGTTTTCCTATTTTCTGTTTTATTTATTACCCGCTGTGTTTGTCATTATTTCCTTCCTCTGCCTTCCTAGTGTTCGTTTGTTAACACTTCTCTAGCTTCTTAAGATGAATGTTTAGATTATTGATTTGAATTATCTTTTTAGTACTGGTCTTGGGGCTTGAACTCAGGGGCCTGGGCACTGTCCCTGAGCTTCTGTTTTGCTCAAGGCTAGCACTCTACCACTTGAGCCACAGCTCCACTTCCAGCTTTTTTGGGGGGTAGTTTATTGGGGGTAAGAGTCTTATAGACTTTCCTACCCAGGCTGGCTTTTTTCCAAAATCCTTAGATTTCAGCCTCCAAAGTAGCTGGGACATTTTTAGCCTAACATGATGGCCTTTTTGTAATTATATTATTCAATCCTTCTATTATTTCCTTATTAAACTTCTTTTCAGTTGTTCTATCCACAGTTGCAAGCGGAGTCTTTGATCAGGGCATAGTGGCATACACTTGTTATCTTAGCTACCGAGGGATCAATGCCAACCCCAGTAAAAAGTTCACAAGCCCTCATGTCAATGAAAAAAAAGCTGGGCATGGTGGCATGATTCTACCATTCTAGCTACCAGGGAAGTGTAAATAGATGATTGTGGTCTAGGTCACATAGGATAAATTCAGGCCTGTATTTGAAAAATAACTAAAACAAAAAGAATTGAGGGTGTGGCTCAAGTAGTAAAGCACCTGCCTAGCAAACACAAGATCCTGAGTTCAAACATCAGTTTAATTTTAAAAAGTGGGATACTGGGAATCTCCAACTATTATTTTTAAATTATATAGTTCTTTCTTTAATTCTAACAGGTTTTGCTTCAAACATTTTATGGCTCAGTTGTTAAGTGTTTATAATAGTTTTATAATAGTTATAATAGTTTACAATAGCTTATAATGGTTATTTTTTTTTTTTGTCAGTCATGGGGCTTGAACTCTGGGCCTGGGCATTTTCTCTGTACTCTTCAGCTCAAGGCAAGTGCTCTATCGCTTGAGCCACAACACCACTTTCGGCTTTCTAGTGGTTTATTGGAGATAAGAGTCTCATGGAGTTTCCTGCCCGGGCTGGCTTTGAACCGTGATCCTCAGCTCTCAGCCTCCTGAGTAGCTAGGATTACAGGCGTGAGCAACCGGTGCCCGGCTAATAGTTATTTTTATAATAGTTATTTTATAATAATTTATAATAGTTTATTACAGTAGTTTATAATAGTTATTATAATATAGTGTTTATAATAGTTATTTTTTCTTGAATGAGCCTTTTGTAATTATAAATTGCCCTTCTTTGTCCTTGGTAGTACTTTGTCCTATCATCTGTTTAGTTTGGCATTAATATAGTTATTTCAACAAACTTATTTTTTGGTCACTCATGGAGCTTGAACTCTGGGCCTGGGCACTGTCCCTAAACTCTTTTGCTCAAGGCTAGTGCTCTACCACTTTGAGCTACAGCTCTACTTCTGGTTTTCTGTTGGTTAATTGGAGACAAGAGTCTCACAGACTTTCTTGCCTGGGCTGGCTTTCAACCATGATCCTTAGATCTCAGCCTACAGAGTAGCTAGGATTACAGTTGTGAGCCACCAGTGCCTGGCTTCAGCAAGCTTTTTAAAAGGCAGAATCTGGCTATGTAGCAACCCAGACTGGCCTTAAATGTACACCACTCCTGCCCCAGACCACTGAGTGCTGAGATTACAAGTATGTACTACCATGCTCAGCTCTTCAGTAATCTCTTGATTAATCTTTGAATGGTATATTATTTTTCACTGTTATCCTTTAGACCTATTTTTGTCTTAGGAACTAGTGTCTCTTGTAAAACAGAACATAACCACATCATGTTTTTCTTTAACACAAAAAAGTGGGAGAATAAGGGTCTTTGAAAAGCTCTGACATATTCATGAGCTTGTAGGCTATTATATATAAGGATAGGGCTATGGACATCACAAGAGCTAGAGCATAATCAGGAAAGACCTTAGATTAGCCTATTGTTTGTTCAGCTTGTTATTTATTACCTCAAGCAACCTTTGATTGCCTCAGATTCTTTTCAAACAATATGCTTGGGGGGGAGGGAGGAAGGCTTCTGCTTAGTGTACAAAGCACTAGGGAGATGAAATAAAGATAGCCCTAAGAGAGCAATCTTGCAGGAAGTGTCCGGAGGGTCAGATAATAGCAATAGTTTGGAAATGGGTCTTTAAAGGAATTCCAACCTTGTATTTCCCTAAGCTTCTGGGTTGTGGCTGTTCTGTTTCTGGGCTATTGTCAAAGCTATTATGGAGTTAGGAAAGAGGAATGTCAAAAGACAGTGTTACTATGATATGTCCTTTTCTGTCTGTCTGTCTGTCTGTCTGTCTCTCTTTCTCTCTCTGTGTGTGTGTGTGTATTTAGGATTGAACAAAGGTCCTCACACATGGTAGGCTAAGGCTTTCCCACTGAGCTACATCCCCAGGTCCAAACTGGAAGCTTTTTCTCCCTTACATAGTTCCCTAAATCCTGAAAGACTATCACTAATTTGCAAAACTCTGCAATGAGTAATTATGATATTTTTTGCTAATATTCTTGTTGATTTTCTGGAGGAAAGACTTTCTTGCATTCCTTACTCTGCTATTTTTGATGAAATGATTCTCAGCAGTGCTGCATAAAACTCGTAGCTATGTTTTGTCTGCTATACTAAGGGGAAAAAAACACCTCCAACATCATTTGGTTGACCTCAAACACTCTCTTCCCCCTTTCCCTCTCTTCTCAAGCTGGAAACTGCATGCTCAAGGGAAAAGAGCTGGCTTATTCTGTAAGGCCCTCTCCTGGATGGCGAGCAGACTCCACCCTCCCAGCAAAGTCTCCACCCAGTACCTGCGTTAACTAGGCATCTGGGACACCTGGAAGAGGTCACATCTGAATTTGATGTGGCCACACCTTTCTCCGCCCATACCCTAGATAAGGCCTAGCCCAGGCCCAGACTCTCTCTCTCTCTGCTCTTTTCTAGCTCTCTCTGCTCTTTTCTCTCTCTCTGCAATTTTCTAGCTCTTTCTCAGCTCTTTCCTTCTCTTTCCCAGCTCCTTTCTCTTTTCTAGCTCTCTCTCTGCTCTTTTCTAGCTCTTTCCTCTCTCTCTCCCAGCTCTCTCTCTTTCCCAGGCCTTTTGCCAGCCGCGTGGAGTGCCAACCTTGCCTGGTCCCAGCAGGTCTACTGAATAAACTTATCCCTTACCTGAATACCACGTGTGTGCTGCTGTTCTTACTCGGTTACCTCTTTTTAAAAACCTAACAAAAATGGTGCCTTGACTCGGATTCGAACCAAGGTGCTGCTGTTCTTACTTGGCTATCTCTTTTTAAAAACCTAACAATTCTACATATCATCATAAATCCTTTCCCTTGGACTGAATTATATGATCTCTCTGCATTCCATTAGCATTTAAGATTTATTGTGGTGGCTCACGTCTGTAATCCCAACTAATTAGGAGGCAGAGATCAAGAGGATCACAGTTTGAGGTCAGACCAGACAAAAAGTTAGTGAGCCCTCTTCTTTACAAACAAAATGGGCATGATAGTGTGCACCTGTAATACTAGTTACTCGGGAGACATAAATAGGAGGATCACAATCTGAGGCAAGCCCTAAGCAGACATGTAAGAGCCTAACTAAAAAATAAAGCCAAAAAGGACTGGCTATGTGGCTCAAGTGATAGCACTTCTGCCTAGCAAATTTCAGCTTTTGAGTTTAAAAAGTGCCACCAAAATGATATATTGTGGTTATTTTGGCAACATCTACTTTCCTATTAAGACTCAAAGTTCTGTGAGGAACTTTGCCTGTGTGGCTCCCAGTTCTAATTGTAAGGAGACTGCCACATGGTTCAGGCAGAAAAGTGTTTAATTGGGGGAGAGCAAACTGCCAGCCACATGAGATGGAGGTGTGCAGAGAGAAAAGAGAAGGAATTTATGGTTGAGAGAGATTATATTGGGAAAGGTTGGAAGGGGGGCCACAGTAGATGCAGAAGTGATCTCAGGGCCTGGGGAACCTCTCATTGTCTGAAGGAGACATGAACAGGGCAGTTCAGGAAGTAACTTCAGTGGATCAGGAAATGACCTCAGAGTCTGGGTTCCTTTGCTGACTCACAGTCAGGTGATTGATAGGTGACTGACAGTCAGATGATTACTGGTTTCAGGCAGGTGATTTCTAGTAAGGCTACATGCTGTTCTTCATGAAGATGAAGGGGAAAGGGGGCTGTTCTCCTGGGTAGACCTAACATTCCAGCCTTTTGATAGTTATAAAGGGGTGCCAATTCCCTCTGGCTATTTCCTGATGACAAGGGGTGTTGACCTTACGGGTAGATGGCAGAGATGTTGTCTGGTCTGGGAGAAGGCAACAGTAACAGTTGCTAGGTGATGGATGCATGTATGTGTCCTTGGATGAAGTCTGAAAGAAATCTTATGAGGTAGGGACTGTACAATAAGGAAAGAAAAGAATTATTAGAGGGCACACAAATGGCAGAAGGAAGGAAAGCCATCCATTCAGGGTAGAAAAGAAAATAATGGATGACTTGGCTAGTTCCTGTAACCTGCATTCTGGGCAGTCCTGGAGTTGGTGGATCGTGTCTCTATTTCTGACCTATTAACATCTGGTGACCAGAGCATGGTGGACTGGTTAAGAAGTCAATCAGGGGCTGGGAAGGTAGCTAAGTGGTAGAGCGCTTCCCTTGCATGCCTGAGGCCCTGGGTTCAATTCCTCAGCACCACATAAGCAGAAAAAGCCGGAAGTGGCACTGTGGCTCAAGTGGTAGAGCGCTCGCCTTGAGCTGAAGAGCTGAGGGACAGTGCCCAGGCTCACAGTTCAGGCTCCACGACCGGACCCAAAAAAAAAAAAAAAAGTCAGTCAGAAGCTGGGGCTACATTGGAGTGGTTAAGGGCCCAGGAGGAGGCCTATCCTGAGTCTAAGACTAACTATAAATTGAAATAGCAGGTAACAAAGGCAAGAATGTAAGTTCCTGTTCAGTTAGAAAAAAGAGAGGTATGAACATTAGATAGACATGCACATTAACTATTTTCTTTTGACCTACCAGCTCTGGTTAATTTTGAAAGGGCAAGCGCAAAGTGACTTCATTTAGGATCTGACACCACTCCCTCTTATCTGTGCAGTTTTTCCAATTGACTCTGGATAGACTCTTGTAGCCAGGACAAGCTTTGTCCCAGGGGTATCTGCTCCTTGCTGGGATAATGTCCCATTTGTTCATTGCTGGGGTGGCTTGTTCTAGTTGACTGATGGCATGTCTCATGTTGGAGGGGCAGATCAAGTGAGTTTTATGCCACAACACACTTATTTCCAATTGAAGCAACAGGGAGATCAATAGAAATAGTTTTTAAGCCAAGCTTACCTGGAACTTGTTAAGAATGAAACAAGTTTGACCAATAAATATTTATAAGAGTTATTTATCCCTCTGTGGGTCTGACTGTAAATGCTGCAGAAGATCAATCTGTAAACGTGAAACTGTTCACTATTGTGTTTTGAAACAATAACGGATTAAACAATCATATTTTCTTTTTTTTTTTTTTAAGTTTTTTTTTTCTGGTCGTGGGGCTTGAACTCTGGGCCTGGGCGCTGTCCCTCAGCTCTTCAGCTCAAGGCCAGCACTCTACCACTCAAGCCACAGCGCCACTTCCGGCTTTTTTCTTTTTGCTTATGTGGTGCTGAGGAACCGAACCCAGGGCCTCCGGTTTGCAAGGCAAGCACTTTACCACTGAGCCACCTTCCCAGCCCTCATATTTTCTTAATTTTTAACTAACTAGAGCACTTTAGGATACTAACTGAAACCATTTTGTCAAACCTTTGTGATTTACAACAAAGAAATCTAAAAAATAGCTTTGTATGCAAGGCAACTCACATCCTTGGGAAACAGACATTAGATAGCAAAAGTAGCATTTGACTTAAAAGGTGCTCATTTGAAAGACCCTGATATAAACAAATACTTTAGTGAACTTTGGTATTCTTAATTTTCCCCTTTCTCCACGTTGAGACAAACATTTAGGACAATTCTTACTTCCCAATTTCTTTTTATCCCAAAGAAGCCATTTTTAACTCCCTTTCCAAAGCCACTCCACTAACTTCCCCTTTTTGCTTTACACTCTTTTGATTTTATTTGGACTTAAAATAACCCTTAGAAAACCTCTTGAGTTTGAGGGCCCTATTCTGTCCTTCTGGAGAGCTACTACCCTCTAGATTGTTGACTAGGGAACAGGATTCCTGACCCTGATTGATTTGCCCAGGTTCAGGCTAGGTTGGCATAGGCATTGAGAGACATCGGGTCAAGCCAGAAGGTCCACATCTGTATCAAATTCTGTCATAGAAAAAGTGCCAATTCTATAGTGTGGGCCCCGATGGTGTCTGGGTGGTCACAGAGGAGGGTCTTCCTGGACTTTCTGCTGTACCTATGTAGTCGGGTGCCACTCTCCTAGAATCTTTTCTCAGCATCAGAAATGCAAGCTAGGACAGAAGTGCATTCTCCAGGGGGCACAGATCCCAAAGTTCACTGTGGGTGGAAGAGACTGTTAGGGTTATGAAAAGAGGTAGTGGACCAAGAACGAAGAGACAAACGGTACATGGTCTCCCTCATAAGTGGATGCTAAATCCAAA
This sequence comes from Dipodomys spectabilis, assembly GCF_019054845.1. Lineage (NCBI taxonomy): Eukaryota > Metazoa > Chordata > Mammalia > Rodentia > Heteromyidae > Dipodomys > Dipodomys spectabilis. The sequence goes on along the minus strand of NW_024870853.1, from coordinate 4,767,935 downwards.
AGGTTAGGTGATACGACAAAACTAACAGGACTTAAGAAACAAAGAACTCCCGCTCATCTGGTTGAACCACTACTAAATATCCTCATGCTGCTGATCACAAATATGGTATATAACATGTGAACACTGTTATATATTACAGACTGTGGTAGACAATTTGCTCCAGGGAAGTTAGAATGAACTTGTGACTTTGAAATTATGTAATCATTTAATCACAATCAAAAAAAAAAAAAAAAGAACCTCGGGGAAGGGAGGGAGGGAGGGGATGGTAGGGGGAAAACAATGGAGGGGGTAACAATGTTCAAGAGGAAGTGTACTCATAACCTCACTCATGTAACTGTAACCCTCTGTATAGTAGCTTTACAATAAAAAAAAAAAAAAGAAAAAAAAAAAAAAAAAAAAGAAAAGAGGTAGTGGAGTAAGAACAGCACCACACAAATGGTATTCAGGTAAGAAGTAGATTTATTCAGTAGACCTGCTGGGACTAGGCCAGGTTGGCACTCCACGCGGCTGGCAAAGAGGGCATCTGGCCCTGGATTAGGCCTTATATAAGGTAGGGGCAGGGAAAGGTGTGTCCAGGTAAAGGGAAGTGGGACTAGGTAAGAGGAGGTGGGACCAGGTGAGAGAAAGGTGTGGTCACATCAGATCCAGATGTGACCTCTTCCAGGTATCCCAGTTGCCTAGGTAACGCAGGTACTGGGAGGGGTCTGCTCACCATCCAGGAATGGACCTTTTAGAGACATTGTCTGGTTCTGAGCTTACTACTTCAATCATAGCTCTGGAACCCAGGAAGTTCTGAGCTCTTTTGGGGTACATGTGTCCTGTGCACACACCATCGGGAATCTGGAATGAGTTCAACCTGGAAAGAACTGGAACATGATCTTTTTTTTTTTTTCTAAATGGTTGTAAGTAAATCTCTAAGCTGTGAGGCAATCCCTTACTATGTATCAATCAATCAATCAAAAATAAAGGAAAGAGAAAAAAGAAAACCTTGTAAGTTCCTTTTTAATGCAATGTAATAATCCTCTGAAATGTGGTGATGCCTAAATCTGATAACCTTCTTTGTAGTTTAACACCGCCCATTTTTTAACCTTGGCTGATGTTCAAAAACAGTACAGAGTGCCAGGAAGGTAGCTCAATGGTAGAGTGCTTGCCTTGCATGCATGAGGCCCCGGGTTCAATTCCTCAGCACCACATAAGCAGCAAAAGCTGGAAGGGATGCTGTGGCTCAAGTGGTAGAGCCCTAGCCTTGAGCTGAAAAGCTGAGGGACAACACCCAGGCCCAGAGTTCAGGCCCCATGACTGACAAAAAACAAAACAAAACAAAAAACAACGGTACAGATACTAGTTACAATTGAAGTTAAAAGGGAAATAATTATAGGAAGCATTAATAACAAAAGTATCAATATTTAAGACAGAAGCACTTTAGGTTGATAGAAAAGACTTTCTCATACCATGATGACAGTTTTTATGTATTAAAATGAGGTTATTTTGAACAGGTTCACATACACACACTTGTTCACAAAAGTTTTAAGGAGCATTTAGGCTTTAAAAAAATGAAAATCAGCTGAAGTTTTCTGGAATTCCAGTGACAAAAAACATGAGAGAACCATGTGGTCAATGCTAAAACAAGCAACAGCAAACAAAATACAAAGCAAAACTCAAGACAAATTTTTTTTTTTTTGCCAACAAATAGAATCTCTTACAAATAACCAAGACCTAGATGGCTAAGAACAGAATATGTTTAGACATTTTTGCTAGCAAAGCACATTAGATGGGCAGGCAGACAGGCCTCAGTTTCCAAAGCTTGAGGAGAGAGGCAGCAATTTGTTAGCAAGGCATATTAGCATATGAATTTATCACTGAATATTTCATGGATGGATAGAGGATGGAATCAAGGGGGTCATGGAAAGCTAAACCCTTAGTCCACCATTTGGCCAAGATGATAAATTTCTGGACAAGTCACAAGGGTAAGAGAACTTGGTGGAGCTTTACTGAGTGAGTAAGCAAGTAAGAAAGCAAGCAGACAAAAAGCAAGCAGACAAAAAGCAAATAGATGAGCAGAAAGGAAGTAGCATACTAACAGACAGCAGCTCTGAAAGGGATGGGGGGGGGAGATCCTACTACAATTGAGGATGTTTACTTAGAAAGACAGAGAGAAGGATGAGCAAGGAAAACAAAGAAAACCTAAACATTTGGGACATTTGACCATTTATCATTGCCTTGACAGAAATTGTCTAAATCTTGCAATATTGTGGGGGTCAAAAGTGCTGTATTGAGGTCAATGATTGCAATTATCCAATTGGTACTGCAGTCTAAGTGGATAAGTTTTTTTGTTTTGTTTTGTTTTTAGAGCTGCTTTCAAGCCCAGAGTAGCTAGCCTTTGACAGGGAACCTAGAGGGAATCCCCGGGACCCAGCCAGTGCTTCACTTTTGAGAGTACAAGGCAGAGGGTTGCATTTGGCTTTATGGAGTAGTCTGGTGAGGATGTAGGAGTCCAATAAGTATGTAGAGAGTGTTCACAAGGATGTAGAGGGGAGTCTGCAAGAACATAGAGTCAAATTCTCTATTCAGATGTCCCTGGAAGGAAAACAGACTACTAAAAAAAGTGTAGGGGTTCCCTTTGGCATGGTACCACATAGAAAAATACAGACAGATGAACAGAAGGCCCATAGATAGAAGTCACTCATCAGACATAGAGAAGAGATGGTGTGTTGGATGTATAGCCAGCAATAGAATAGTACAGGCTAGAAGTCTGAGGTGAGGTTCCTTTGGCTTTTGGCAGTTTAGATCTGAGGAGGGGTGGTCAGGAGACAGATTCACCCTTGGAGAGAGAAGAGGAGGGGATTCAGTGACTCCTGACACTATCCCCTCCTGGGTCTCCCGGATAGAAGGTTTGCTGAAAGGAGACTGCCATATGGCTCAGGCAAAAAAGAGTTCATTGGAGGGAGAGCAAACTGCTGGCCTGCACAAGATGAAGGTGTGCAGAGATAAGGGAAAGGAAGGGGAAGGAAGGGAAGGGAAGGGAGGGGGAGGGGTGGGAAGGGGAAGGGAAGGTAAAAGAGAAGAAAGGGAATTTTTGGTTGAGGGGGATTATATAGGGAAAGGCAGGGAGGAGGTGTGACCACAGTGGATGCAGAAGTGATCTCAGAGCCTGGGGAAACCTCTCACTGGCCAAAGGAGGCATGACCAGGGCAGTTCAGGAACTGACCTCAGAGGATGAGGAAGTTACCTCAGACTCTGGTGTCCTTTGCTGACTCACAGTCAGGTGATTGACAGCTACAGGTGATTACTGCTTTCAGGCAGGTGATTGCTGGTAAGGCTACATACTGTCCGTCATGAAGAGGAGCGGGCTGTTCTCCCAGGCAGACCTAACACTAATCACTTCAGACACACAGCAAGTATTTGTGATGAATGTGCTTCTTACCAAATGAAGAAGGAAACTAAAGCTCAGGGAATTTAACTATCTTGCCCAATGCTATTGGTATAGGGAGCAGCAGAGGTGGGGTTTGAACCTCCATTTGTTTTCAGAGTCAGTGCACCTTCTCTGTCCAGTTCCTTCCATAAGGCCTCAGAAGGTGGCTGGACTCTTGGATTCTTGTGAATTGAAGCTGCAAATGAGCTTTGCTGAGTGCAGGCAAGGGATGGGGATGTTGCTGGTGAAGGTCCTGGAAAGAAAGAAAACCAAGGAAGTGCTTAGTTCCCTCCAGCCTCCTGTGATAGGGTTTCTGTATGCACCATTCATACTAGGCCAAGCCCCTGGGAAAAGCCTGCCACTGGCTGCCGTATCATCTATGCAGTTACCTTAATCTCAGGAGGTGCACGGAGGCCCTGAGGAGGGAGGCCTGTCCAATTTGGAATTTCAATGTTACAAATCCATTTAGGTTCAGTACTCTGTGTGTGTGTGTGTGTGTGTGTGTGTGTGTGTGTGTGTGTGTGTGTGTCTGTGTCTGTGTGTCTGTGTCTGTGTGTCATCTGTGTGTGTCTGTGTCTGTGTGTGTTGGTCCTGGGGCTTGAACTCAGGGTCTGGGTGCTGATCTCTAAGCTTTTATGCTCAAGGTTGGTGCTCTACCACTTGAGAAACAGCTTTACTTCCAGCTTTTTGCTGGTTAATTGAGGATAAGGCTTATGGACTTTCCTGGCTGGGCTGGCTTTCAACCTAAATCTTCACATTTCAGCTTTCTGAGTAGCTAGTACAGGCATGAGCCATTGGTGCTCAGCCCATATTTTAATTTATTTTTATAAGGATGAAGATGCATTTTGTCCTGTATTTCATCTGTCAATTGGTTCAGAAGTCAGACAGCAAGAGAGCATGTGTCAGAATTCGAGGTTTCTCAAAACCTTGTCCCTCATGACCATCTGGCTTTTCCCTCTTCTTAGCTGCCAGCTCTGTGATTTCCAAGCAAAATTTTGGAACATCTGTCTGTAGGAAGCTGGAAAACTCAAGATCAAGAATTCTAAGCGGGACACTGTAAGGTCTACACAGGGACACCTCTCTACCTCTTGGCTAAGTTTCTGCCCAGTATCTACTACCTAGGTAACTGGTAGACCTGGAAGCAGTCACCTTCCCCTCCTGCTAGGTCACATCCTGAGCCACCTCTGGTCACATTTCTCCTATCTGACCTTAGGAGGGTCCTAGACCCTGAGGTCACATCTGGATTCAGTGTGGCCACACCTTTCCCCCAGCTGGCCACACCTCTTCCTGTTCCTGGTCTAGATAAGTCCTGGCCCAGAGGTGTGTCACCCCTTTCCTTTTCAGCCCTGCCTCTCCACCACGCATGGCGTGGCCGGGGCAGCAGTTCGGTAAATAAACTTCTTCGCCCATCTGAATAGCTCGTGGTGTTCTTTTCATTGGCTACCTAATGAAACCTACCTATTTAATATACCTTACACACACCAGTGGCTCATACTTATAATCCTAGCTACTCAGGAGGTTGAGATCTGAGGATCACACTTCAAAGCCAGCCTGGGCAGGGAAGTACATGAGACTTTCATCTCCAATTTACCACCAGAAAACATTATTTCACTTTCTTTGTCTATTGTCCAACTCCCCATTCAGCAATTTTAAAACTAAGTCTACCATTCTGAGGTAGAATTTTGCATGGAAGCTGAGACACCCTGGTAACAATTTAGCAAAACCTTCTTACCTACTCACAGAAAAGGTTTGTTTATTTGTTGTGGCAGTCCTAGGGTTTGAAGTGAGGGTCTTGCACTTGTTAGGCACTCTACCACCCAAACCATACCCCTAATCTTTTTGATGTAGTTATTTTTTGAATAGGGTCTCAAATTTTTGCCTAAGGCCAGCTTTGGATGCTAATTGTTTGAACTAGGCATCCCATGTAGCTGGAACTACAGACATACTCCAGTTTTTTTTTTTGTTGATTCAGAGTCTTAGCATTATTTTTTCCAAGGCTGGCCGTGATTCTCAGTCTTCCCTAATCCTGCCTCCTGAGTAGCTGGGATTATGAGCATGCACTATCGCTCTTGATTCTAACAAGATTTTTTAATTGTTTGAAAATTAGTTTTACAGAATTTTAACAATACTACCCTTTACCCAGGGTCCAAAACTTAACATTTTATCATGATTACTTTGTCTCATCCCCTGACATCCATCTATCAGCTATATAATTAGCTACATCTTTCTCTCTCTATATATAGTATAATATATAATACATATACATATTAAAATATATAATATATAATTGTATAGTATACAATTCACATGATAAAATTATATAAAAATATATAATACATTATGATGTATTATATAATGCAACAAATAATTATATATTTCATTTAATTTGTAAATATTTATTATATATGTTTAATTATATACTTATTACATATACTAATTATATATACTATTATATATTCCTATATATACCTATTACATGTACTAATATATAATTGGTATATGTAATATAATAATATCTAATTACACATTATATGATATGTTATAGTATATTGTATATTATAATATATAATATTTATTTTATATTCATATATTACATACTGTGTGGTACATGGCAGCATAAACAGTTTACGTATGTGTTAGCAATATACTTTCAACAGACTGAGAGTCAGCTGTCTCTTTGGTGAGAACAACAGTCTTAGCCTCTGGGGTTTGAGTGCTTACTGAGATTGCCTGTGAGTAATTTCTATTCCCTAGATTCCATCTATAGGGCTGAGGTCACCTATGAGTCAGTCAGAACTGAGCACTTGAGATCTTATCCTCCATTTTAGGTTCTCTTTGCATTTTCCCATTGTTCATGGTTAGCTGTTACCTATTATGGAGATGTGAAGACAGGAATATCAAGTGCAATCTTGGTTACACAGTGAAATCTTGGCTCAAAAAACAAACAAAAACACAAAAGGAACCTATACCAATTTGTACACATAGTAATATAATATTAATATACTATATTATATATAATGGTATAACATTAATAAAACCCAACAGTGGCTGGAATAATTGTTGCACCTAAACTTTTAGTCAGCATAACAAAGTTTTCTTTTTTTTCTGGCATGAGTCAGTAGTAAAGTGCAGACTGACTGGATTTTTTTTCTTTTTTGAGGCAAAGTCTCACTATGTAGCCCAAGCTGACTTCAAACTTATGATCTATCTGCTTCAGGCTCTGAAGTACTGGGATTACAGTTATGTATACACTATATCTGGCTCACACTGACTTTGTCAGTATAATTATCTCTTTGTGTGTTTGTGGTACTGAAGATCAAATGCAAGGCTTTGGGCAAGGCAGACATGTACTCTACTACTAAACTACACTTTTAGCCTTAATTATTTTCTTTCCTTTTTTCTTTTTTGGAAGTGATAGAGTTTGAACGAAAGGCCTCTGGCTTGCTAAGGATGTTGGTTTTTGTCTAGAGTCTGGACCTCAATCTTCCTATTTACAGGTCCCGTAGAGCTGGGATGACAACAGCTTTTATTGGTTTGGAAAGGCTCTTGGGAACTTCTCTGCTTGCTCTGACCTTGAACTACAATCCTCCCATCTAGGGCCTGAGCCCTGTGCCCAGCTACACTTTAGCCCTAATTTGTTTTCTTTTTTTTTTTTTTTTAAGTCAGAAACTGGGACTGAACTTAGTACCTGATGCTTTTGTTCATTTGGCTAGCACCCTATTAACTAAGTCATGTCTCCAACCCCCTTTTTTTCCAATTCTTTTTCTTTTGTTTTGGTTGCAAGACTGGGATTTGAAATTGGTACCTGACGCTTTGCTCATTGACTTCCACTCTACCAACTGAGCCAAAACTCCAACCTCCTTTTTTCAATTCTGTAAATACAGTTCACACCCTTGCTGCCTGCAGCAGAGGCAGCCTATACTTCTTATTCTAACCCTGATCCACCAGGGAAGAATTATGGCTTTGAGACATGGGTTTGTACATGGTGAGCTAAGCAAGGTATGAATTCAATGGAGCCTAAAGCAGTTCTGGGTAAATTACATGGTTGTGTATTTTACATGAGGCAAGGACAAGAGGCAGGAAAAAAGGCACAGCCTTGAAGGCTGCTCTCATTCACCTAAGGGCAATTCCTAAAAGGAGGGGGGCTTTGAATATTCAAGGCTACCTGGAAGAGTACCCACCCTGAAGATGGGCAAGACCTCAACAGCTGATGAAGGTAAACAGAGGTAGAGAAAGATGGAAACAAAGGAAAGGAGCACCTGTCGGGACAGGAAGAAAATTGAGATTCTTTATCATGATTGACAATATAAACAGTGAAGAAACAACTTAAAACAACCTAAAAATAAATGCAAATTTGGGAAGGCACAGTACAGGTTGGAAGAGGTGGGCCAAATCCTTCCAACATTTATTATAAGCCTTTCTAAACTATTAATTTTTAAACTATACCTATGTTATAAAAACTCTTCGTGTGGGGCTGGGGAGGTGGCTCAGTGGTAGAGCGCTTGCCTTGCATGCATGAAGTTCCTGGGTTCGATTCCCCAGCACCATATAAGCAAAAAGGAAAAAAGCTGGAAGTGGCGCTGTGCCCCAGGCCCAGAGTTCAGGCCCACAACCGGACCCCCCCAAAAAATACTCTTTGTGTGTATGTGTGTGTGTATTGGGGGTCCTGGAGCTTGAACTCAAGGTCTTGGAGCTGTTCTTTTTTCTTTTTTGTCATCATGGGGCTTGAACTCTGGGCCTGGGCGCTGTCCCTCAGCTCTTCAGCTCAAGGCGAGCACTCTACCACTTGAGCTATAGCGCCACTTCCGGTTTTCTAGTGGTTAATTGAAGATAGGAGTCTCACGGTCTTTCCTGCCCAGGCTGGCTTTGAACCACAATTCTCAGATCTCAGCCTCCTGAGTAGCTAGGATTACAGGTATGAGGCATCAGCGCCCAGCTCTTGGAGCTGTTCTTGAGCTTTAAATTGTTTTTCCTTGAGTCATGGCACCATTTTTGGCTGTTAGTGGCAGGAAAGGCTGTGAGATCTTAGTTCCAATTAAGCAGAAAAAAAATTGGAAGTGGACATGTGGCCTAAGTGGTAAAGCAAACAGCCTTGAGCTAAAGAGCTCCAAGGTAAGTGCCTAGGCCTTGAATTCAAGTTCTAGGACTGGCACACACACACACACACACACACACACACACACACACACACACACACACACACACACACACATCAACACACACAAATTGTTTTAAAATTATTTTATTTTTGAATCAGCATACATTTGTTACACGAAAGGGGTCATTCATTGTAATGTTTCCATACATACACATTTTACATAAAAGTTCTTTATAAACTAACACAGGCTGGGCACCAGTGGCTCACACCTGCAATCCTAGCTACTCAGGAGAGTGACATCTGAGGATCACAGTTTGAAGCCAGCTTGGGCAGGAAAAACAGTGAGCATCTTTATCTCCAATAACCGCATAAAATCTGGAAGTGGTGTGGCTCAAGTGTTAGAGTGCTAGCCTTGAACACAAAAGCTCAGGGACAGCACCACACACACACACACACACACACACACATACACAAAACCCCTAGTAAGTCCCTTTGTACACACATCACAATATATCAGGAGATGGGTATAAATATATTCCTCATATGTAGCACTGTTTTTTTTTTTTATTTTTTTATTGTGAGAATACCGTGCAGCACTGTTTATAATTGTGAAAAGTATTAAATAATCTACATGTTCATTATACATTGCAATGTATTTGTGTGGTGATGGATTCACGCAGGCTAAGTTAATACACTGGATTTACATATATGATGGAGGACAGATAGGTCCAACATATTAAAGAAAAATAGAAATTCAGCCACATGACCCAGTGACTCACCCATCTAATCTTAGCCACCAAATAGGCTGAGATCTGAGGTTTGCAATTCAAAGCCAACATGGGCAGGAAAGTCTGTGAGAATCTTAACTCCAGTTAACTACCAAAACAAAAACAAAAACAAAAAACAAAACCACAATTGTGAGTGCAGCTCAAGTGACAGAGCACCTACCTTGATCAAAAAAGCTAAGGGATAGCGCCTAGGCCCTGAGTTCAAGCCCCAGTACTAGCACAAACACACACAAAATACTTGTAAGTGCATCCATTTCATGGGTAAAGAAATGAAGTCACAGAACTTCCATGTAATTTCAAGATGCTAATGAACACTGAGCACAAGATGCCAAGTCTCCAGGTACTTCATTAGCAGGGAAGTTGGTCTTGAAGTCACTGTCTTAATCAAGGACAAATTTGTCATGACTGCAGAGGAAGCAGAGGGTTCCCCCAATCCCCATCCCTAGGGCTAAACAGATTCAGGGACTCTAGCAGGTACTCTTGACATTTCCCAAAGAATTGCCTTGTTTTTATTATTTATTTATTTATTTTTTGGGTCTGGTAGTGGGGCTTGAACTCTGGGCCTGGGTGCTGTCCCTCAGCTCTTCAGCTCAAGGCTAGCGCTATACCACTCGAGCCACAGCGCCACTTCCGGCTTTTTTCTTTTTGCTTATGTAGTGCTGAGGAATCGAACCCAGGGCCTCAGGCTTGCAAGGCAAGCACTCTACCACTGAGCCACCTTCCCAGCCCCAAGAATTGCCTTCTGCAAGGAAGATAGTGGCATGGTTTTTGAGCTCCACTCAGCAGAGCACACACACACACACACACACACACACACACACACACACACACACACCTCTGCTTCTGGTAGCCTGGCACTCCTACCTAGCCTCGTGAAAGGGGACTATTGATGAGACTCCCACAACACCGAATAGTCACAGTTGGGAAAGTCACAGTTCATAAACAGCTGCCAGGGGAGGCATGGCCAAGGCCTAGGCAAGGGGCCAGGCACTGGGAGGACCCTACCAGCAGAGGAGACTGAGGAGGGGAGGGATTGGTAAGGTGTGGCACTCACAGGCACCTCACTGTTCCTGCCTGGCCAGAGGGCAGGGGGACAGAAAGCTGGATCCTGGGAGGAGCACAAAGGCCCTCTTAGCCCACTCTGTACCCACAGTAGCACATGGATATACATTCCCTTGGGGAGCTGTGTCAGCTCCCCCAAAACTTAAACATGGTGGTAACTCTGGAAAAGGCACTCAATGACCCTAGTACAACCTCCTAGAGCAAAAAAACACATACACACATATTCTCGTACACACACATGCATGCCTGCATACATGTATGCACACCCTGGTCCTTCTGGTCCTGCAGAAACACGTCTCTGTATTGACAGTGCAAGAGCAATGGGAAACTAAAATCTAACACAATCCCCTTACCTTGCTCATGTGCACGAAGTGTGCAGCTGGCCCCCCTCCAGGCACATAAACACACACATGCACACACATGTGCATACACACAGGCACATGCACACAAACTGCTGAGGCTAGCCAAGAGGATTCTGAGCCTCCCACCTTCCCTTCAGCGACATTCAGCATCAGTCCTCTACCTTTCCTCTCCCTGTTTAGGCTCCACTTCTTTTTTTCTTGATGTTTATTTTATTTTTATTTGTTGTTATTATAAAGGTAATATACAGAAGGGTAACAGTTACATAAGTCAGGTAAAGAGTACATTTCTTTTTGAACAAAGTCATGCCTTCCCTCTCTCTCTCCCTCTCTTTCTCCAAGTTTTTCCCCTCTCATCCCCACCCACAAGTTGTATAGTTCATTTTCCACATAGTGTCTAGTGAGTACCACTGCTGCATTTGTTCACCCTTTGTCCCTCCATTTCTGTGCCCCCCTTTCCCTTCCAAAGACAAAAATGAACAAACAAGACTGAAAGAAAAGAAAACAAAGAAACTTTTTTTTTCCATTTCCCAGTGTTTATTTCGATAAACATTATTTTATATGATCAGATGCACATAGGCTTTGCACCTTTGTGTTCCTCTCCTAAGAGTATCCTCCTTCAGTCTCATTGTGTGTGAATGTCTATAGAGAGTCCTGTATAATTTACCACATCGTGGTATATATTAGATCTAGCTTCTGCATATGAGAAAAAAACATATGTCTTTTGTGTCTCTGAATTTGGTTTACCTTACTTAACATTATTTGTTCTAGGTCTATCCATTTCCCTCATTGAGAAAAACACTGGCTAGGCTCTGTCTCCTAGGGTCCTTTCTTTCCAGAACACTATCTGACATTGTGAACTTCTCTGGGTATCTCTGTGGGCTGGGATGTCTGCAGAGGAAGGGGTTAGTGTGGGGGCCTCTGAGATGGGTGGTGGTGGTGTCTGAACAGACCTCAGGCCCCTTCTTCCTTGTCTGGAATCCTTCCCTGGCTCTCACAGGGCCACAGCTCCCAAGATAAACCTGGAGGGGAATGAAGAGGAAGCCCTGCACCCCACCACAAGGTTCCAATCAACCCGCCATGCTGCAGCTAGATCTGATGTACAGCAAACTGGGGTGCTGCCAGGGAGGGGTCTGATGCTCATGGGGGCTCCCCAACTCTGTGTCTGTGGGATGTGAGGGCTTGGCCATCTTCACCCAGGCTCACTGAGCCCATCCCTGATAGCCACCTTGTCTTCTGTCCCCTCAGAGCCCCTGGAGGACATCAGAGAGGCACAGGACCTGTGTTTAGACTTGGACTCAGCCAGTGGCTGTGGGGTCTGCTTGGACTAAGATTCCCTAACAACCCCCCCCCCCTCAATGGGCTCTTCCCCAAGCACAGCACTGCCCCGCCCCAAATCCATGGCCCTCCCACATGCCTACCCTCTCACCCACTTCCAGGTTCTACCTGACCCTCTGCCTGGGCTGGGGCTCCCCCCAACACCAGCCCTGGCCAGCCAGGCAACACTGGCACCTTGTTTGTGCCCAGGCCTGGCACAGAAAATGCATGGGGAGGGGGAAGACAGGCTAAATAGCATGGTCCCTGCTGTCACAAATGAGAAGAGGGAATCATGGGAAACGCAGGCAGGTCAAATCCCAGAGGGAAGAGAGGAAAGGGAAGCCAGGCTTCCTGGGTGGATAGGACCAACTTTATATCTCTAGATCAACAGACACTCCAGGAAAGTGGCCTCTGGGCTCTTCCTGGCCCTCACCAAGACTCCTGGTCCAGACTGGACACTGTCACTCTGGCTTCTACCATGAAGGAGCTATGCAACTTGGTTGAGTGTCTTGCCCTCTCTGAACCTCACTGTTCTCATCTGTACATTCAGGAACTCACAGTACTGCCAGCACTTCAAGTTCTATGATAAATGTATGGCAAGGAACCCAACTGGATCTGTACTTTGCAGTCTGCCAAAATGACAAACAGGGAGAGCTGGGAGGAGGTTAGTGGAACTCAAAGTCCCCTCACACACTTGGGGTATAGAGGGTTTTGAAAAGGCTGGGTGAGTCTCTCGATTTGTCAGTGTAGCTAAGTTATGACACTGCCCGTTTTGATCCCTCAGCATCATTCCAGATGTAAATGCACCTTCTGGAGGGTTGGGTGCAGAAGCTAGAAGTACATCCATGGGAACATTGGCAGTGTGCACCAAGGTGCCAGTTAGGGTACTGCTCCATTTCTTTTGTTCCAGTACTGTGGCTTGAACTCAGCGTTTTGAGCTCTCAGTTGGCTTTTTCACTCAAGGCTGATGCTCTGTCACTCAAACCATAGCTTTACCTCAGGCTTTTTACTGGTTAATTAGAGATAATAGTCTCATCAACTTTCCTGCCCAGGCTAGCTTCAAACAACGATTCTCAGATCTCAGCCTCCTGAGTAGCTAGGATTACAGGTATCAGCCACCAGTGCCTGCTTTACTGCTGCCTCTTGTATGTGAGGCAGAAATGGGGCTACAAGCTGCATCATATTTCCCTGCCTATCCTGACTCCTTTCTGCTACTCACCTTAAGAAAGCACTGCATACCCATACCACAGCCATGTCACCACCACAATATGGCATCTTGGTTATGTTTTATTGGAGGAAAGTGAGATGCAGACTCAGGACTGAGAGTGCTTGTGCCAGGCAAGTCTCAGGTCCACAGTAAGTTGATGAGAACTGGGGGCTTAAGGGAGGAAGGTGGTGTTTGGTTTGCTGATGTTCGCATGAGGCTACCATGTGTGCTCTGAGAGAATTGTGTGTCCTCTGGGGTCTTCTGGGAGGGTCTGAAGTCTGTGGGTCTATGTACCTCCTCCCTTTCCTTTTTCTCTTGTCAGCTCCAGGTCTGGCAGTCACTCTGGGGACAAGAGCAGGGTTGAAAAAGGGGATGGGAAACTAATCAGGAAAGAAAACTGTGAGTGCTCCCAAGTCAGCTTTTCTCCACAGGCAAGCAAAATGGAATGGTTTGATCATTACCCAAGGTGGCTTGACGTGGGAAATAATTTATTGTGATGTGAAACGCTCTTCTGAAAAATTCCAGATGAGGAATAAGCATGAGACAGACCCATGTGGATTCAAAACGCCAAATGGTTAGAGAATGGAAGGTCTGTGAGGAGGTTCTGTCTTTTTCTCCTTTTATCAAGAACTTTCTAGAAATCTTCTCTGCCAGTTAGTGTGAGCAAAGGGAAAGCATACGTTTTAAAAGTGTTTTTGATTGGACTGGGAAGGTGACTCAGTGGTAGAGTGCTCGCCTTGCATGCATGAGGCCCTGGGTTTGATTCCTCAGCACCATATAAGCAGAAAATGCCGGAAACGGCTCTGTGGCTCAAGTGGTAGAGTGCTAGCCTTTGAGCTGAAGAGCTGAGGGGCAGTACCCAGGCCCAGAGTTTAGGCCCCTTACTGACAAAGAAAAAGTGTTTTTGATTGTATGGGTGAGATGGATGAGTCTCCTGTTGTATGTGTATCTATGTGTATGTGTCTGTGTGTGTCTGTCTGTGTGTGTGTGTGTCTGTCTGTGTCTATGTGCACATGTACATATGCAGACACGCATCTGTAACTGGGCTTGAACTCAGGGTCTGGGTGTTGTCCTTAAGCTATTTTGCTCAAGGCTAATGTTCTCCTACATGAGCTACAGTTCCACTTTTTGGTGATTAATTGGAGATAATAGTCTCACAGAGCTGGGTACTAGTGGCTCATGCCTATAATCCTAACTACTCAGGATCTGAGATCTGAGAGTCATGATTTGAACCCAGCCTGAGCAGGAAAGTCCATGAGATTCTTATCTCCAATTAACCACCAGAAAACCAGAAGGAGAGCTGTGGCTCGAAGCTGTAGCTCGGAAGTAGAGCTATGGCTCAAGTAGTAGAACACCAGCTTTGAGTTAAAGAGCTCAGGGGCAGCACCCAAGCTGAGTTCAAGCCCCATGATCACACACACACACACACACACACACACACACACACACACACATACACACACACAGACAGACACACACACGTCTCATGACCTTTCCTTCCCAGGCTGGCTTCAAATAATGATCCTCATGTCTCAGTCTCCTGAGTAGCCAAGATTACATATGTGAGCCACCATTGCCCAGCTTTCTTTGTGAGGTGGGGGAGGTGGTACTGGTGCTTGAACTTGGGAACTGGGAGCTGTCCCTTAGCTTTTTCTCTCAAGGCTGGTGTTCTACTACTTGAGCCATAGCTCTACTTCCGGCTTTTTGAGGATTAATTGGAGATAAGAGTCTTACAAACTTTCCTCTATAAGAGGAAAGGCAGGCTGGCTTTGAACCATGATCCTCAGATCTCATCCTGTGGACTAGCTAAGATTACAGGCATGAATTTGTAAAAGTGAAATGTGCCTGGATTTCTGCTTTATGTTTGTTAAAGGAATGTCTGAGAAACCAAATGGAATGATCCATCTAGGTCTGGAATGTGTAGTGGGAGCTAGAGCTGTGTTTGTGTACAACCTCTCTCTCCAGTTAACCCACTCTTATTTTTCTCTTATCTGGCAGTTGGGATTGATTGTAGATGATAACCAAGAAATGTTAGATAGAACAGTCTTTTTGCTGTGACTGAGGGTTTGAACTCAGGGCCCCTTGCTTGCTAGGCAGATGCTCTGTCACTTGCCAGACATCTATCACTTTTGTTATTTTTCAAGTAAGGTCTCGTTATTTTTCCTGGGCCAGTTTCAGAACATGATCCTCCTATCTATACTTCTTGAGTATCTGGGACTACAGACTCTCCATACCCCGACCAACTTAATGTTTGAGATGGGGATCTCACTAACTCTTTTTTGACCTGGGCTGGCCTTAGAACATGACCATCCCCATTTCTGTCTTCTGAGTACCTGGGATTACAAGCATGAGTCACTTGACTGGGCCAACAATGTTCTTGGTTGTATGTTGGCACAATCATCACAGGGAAAATAAGAGGACCATTTCATTCCATGTGTGTCCTTATGGTAGGCAGGAAAAGTTTTTTGAATCCATTTCCCATGTTCCAAATGCAAGGGATGATGGAAAGGCAAGTTACAGCGTTTCAACTTTGATTAAACACTACCATAAGGTAGAGCTAGTAGGAAAAAGTCATAAAGAAATCAGGTTATACTAAAAAACAGGAAGTGGTGCTGTGGCTCAAAGTGGAAGAGTGCCAGCCTTGAGCAAAAGAGCTCAGGGACAGTGTCCAGGGCCCAAGTTCAAGTCCCATGACCAAAAAAAAAAAAAATCAGGTTATGAAGGTGTGCATGTAGATTTGTGATCATTTCTTCTCTTTTTCTTTCTTTCTGTCTTTTCTTTTTTACTGAACTGGGATGTTTTATTTCAAAACGCTCTTTAGCTTTAAAACATTTTAAAATTGTTATTATAAAGATGATGTACAGAGGGGTTACAGTTACACAAGCCAGATAATGAGCACATTTCTTTTTAGACAATGTCACCTTTTCTCGCACTTTCTTCCAGTTTGTCCCTCCCGTCCCTGTCCACAAGTTGTATAGTTCACTTTCCACATAGTGTTATTATCGTTTTTAAGGAGAGGAGTGGGGCTTGCAGAGGGGGAGGAAGCCACACTTTTTTTCCTCATTCTTGGTAATCCATGGGGAAAGTACTCCTCCACCCCACCCCACCCGCCCAACCCAGGAGTTTTTGCCAAGATCTCCAGATGTTTTTCTAGTTGTCATAACTGGAAGAATGCTTCTGGAGTCTAGTAGTCTACATGGATGTTGTTAAATACCCCATAAGACATGAAACAGCTCCCACCAAGTCCAAAATGTTAATAGTGTTAAAGTCGAAATATTCTAGTCTATAGATCTATTAATTGGCCCATTGTTGGCTGCAACACACCCACTCATTAAGGAAATTTATTTTTTAAATGTTTAATAACAGAATTGCATACAACATTTTGAAAGGAGTGTTGGAAAGTAGACTGCAAAGGTGAAGCCTGGTGTTGAGGAGAACAGTTAGGAAGCCACTGAAATATTTAATTGGTGATTTTCAGGTTCCTTTTTCCATCCTCCCTGACTTGACGCCTTTTCTTTCTTTCTTCTTTGCTTTCTTTGTTTCTTTGTTTCTTTGTTTCTTTCTTTCTTTCTTTCCTTCCTTCCTTCCTTCTTACCTTCTTACCTTCTTTTTTCCTTCTTCCTTCTCTCCCTCTGTCTTTCCTTTCTCCCTCCTACCCTTCCTCTCCCCTCTCCACTATTACAAGCCTTTTCTTTCCAGTAAAATTTTATATTGACTTGCATATATAGATCAATTTATTCATCTGCCAGTGCAGCTGTGGTTGAAGCAGGGGTAGGGCCTGTGCTGTAGCCACACCCCTCCTGTTGTGTGCAGTTGGAATATCCCCGAGTACATGCTGAGGCTTGGCTCAGGACAAACATATTAGGGATGAAGAGATTAAGAAAATTCAAAAGTTAGATGTGTGTGTGTGTGTGTGTGTGTGTGTGTGAGAGAGAGAGAGAGAGAGAGAGAGAGAGATACCAGCTCATTATAAACCATTTGTTACAATTCTATGAAAAGAAAAAAAAAATCCCAAAGTGTTCTAAATTTGATTATAATGGCAAGAGGATGGAGGGGAGGAGATGGAGATGGAGAAATGGAGAACGTTATTCCATTAACAGCTATAGGCCCAAGGTTGAACCAGACCCTTCCCATTCCTGGATGCCCTCTAGATTCCTCCCATCCCCAGGCTTCACTACGTCTTGATTATGCTCCAACCAATCCACAAGTGGCCATTAATTATTTCTTTGCCAGTCCTGGGGCTTGAACTCAGGGCCTGGGCACTGTCCCTGAGCTTTTTATGCTCAAGGCCAGCACTCTACCACTTGAGCCATGGTGCCACTTCCAGCTTTTTCTGTTTATGTGGTACTGAGGAATCAACCCAGGGCTTCATGCATGCTAGGCAAGCTCTACCACTAAGCCACATTCTCAGCCTCACAACCATTAATTCTTATGGTCTGCCTTTCTATCCCAAACTTTTCCAGTTTGGCATTATCCCATTCCTCTTCTCTGTAGGTAATGAAGGATCAGTGTGAACA
Source organism: Dipodomys spectabilis (assembly GCF_019054845.1). Lineage (NCBI taxonomy): Eukaryota > Metazoa > Chordata > Mammalia > Rodentia > Heteromyidae > Dipodomys > Dipodomys spectabilis. The sequence goes on along the minus strand of NW_024870853.1, from coordinate 4,750,175 downwards.
ACTTACTATGTTCCTTTTCAAAGGTTCCTAATTAAAATGGTTTTAGCTCACGTGCAATCAGTGGGTGTTTTCAGCTGCTCCCTAGCCGTGCTGCTGGAAGTGGCAAGAGCTTGTCCTAGGACCTGCTTCTTTCCTGACTACCATTTGCAATAGCTCAGTAAGGCCTTTATTTCAGAGATCCCTTCAGTCTCAAAAGTTGTTTTTACCATCACTAAGAAGAGGCATTTTTGTGATATGTAGGAAGAGAGGCTGCATAGGCCACTGTATACATAGGTCTTAGCTCAGGGAGAGGTCGAGCTTAACAGCAAAGGTAGGGCCAGGTACCAGTGGCTCACTCCTGTAATCTTAGCTACTCAGATGGCTGTGATCTGAGAATTGTGGTTTAAAGTCAAGCCTGGGCAGGAAAGTTCATGATACTCTTACTCCAATTAAGCACCAAAAAACCAGAAGTGGAGCTGTGGTTCAAATGGTAGAACACCACTTAGTCAAGGACCATGCCCAGACCCTGAATTCAAGCACCAGGACCAGAACAAAAACAACAACAACAAAGGCTTGGGCATCACTAGCACATAATCAGGAGTTGAAGCCTTGACAATAGATGAGATGTATCAGATTTGAGTTCAGTGTGGTGGTATATGCCTGTCATCCCAGCATTTGGTTTTCTTCTTTTTTTCTTTTATTATTGTCGGTCATGGGGCTTGAACTCTGGGCCTGGGTGCTGTCCCTCAGCTCTTCAGCTCAGGGCAAGCGCTCTACCACTTGAGCCACAGCACCACTTCCAGCTTTTTCTGCTTATGTGGTGCTGAGGATTCGAACCCAGGGCCTCTGCATGCAAGGCAAGCACTCTACCACTGAGCCACCTTCCCAGCCCCACTAGAAATATCTTAGTACTTAAATTCAGTAGGCATTCTCTTTTTTTGGTCTTGTTTTGTTTTGTTTGGTCATGGGGCTTGAACTCTGGGCCTGGGCGCTGTCCCTCAGCTCTTCAGCTCAGGGCAAGCACTCTACCACTTGAGCCACAGCACCACTTCCTCATCCCAGCATTTGGGAAGTAGACATAGAGGCCAGCCTGGTTGAGACTTCTCAAAAATTAAAAAAAATACACATAAATAGATGAATAAATAATGAGATCAGCCAGCCTGGGAAAGAACTGTAGTGGCAAAAAGAACTTTGGTGGCAGAAGCAAATAAGGAGACAGAAGAGTTATCAAAGAGAACTGCATCAAAGAAATGGAAGTCATCAGTAGTCAAAGTCAGCTGAGATGTCAAATTTTAAAAAATGACTAAAATGTGATTTACTTAAGGTTCTCTCCTGGAGTACTTTTATAGTGCTGGTTATAACACATTTTAGGGTGAAATTTCAAGGATGGAAAAAAAATTCAGGACTCAGGTTGTCAGAAATTGTGTTGGTCAGCTTTCTATCACTATAACAAAATACAATTGAGATAATTAGAAAAAAAGTTTTTGGCTTAGAGTTTGGGGAGTTTCAGTACATGATTGATTGGACCTATGGAGAATAATCATTTTCATCATGATTTAAAGAGCAGGGTCCCACAGTCCCTTTTGAGGACCTCCCTCAGGACCCCACTTCTCAAAGGTCCCACCATCTCCAAATAGTGCCACCCTGGGGATAAAGCCTTATTATATGGGCCTTTGGGTACATTCAACATACAAATTATAGTAGAGCTTGACTATGTACTACAAAATAAGGCTAGTGTAAGTGAAAAGTAAAGTAAAATGTAAGGTTGAACAAACAGGAGAAGCATGATACAACTGGGCCTAGACCCCTTCCTCCTACCCCTCACGAGTTGTAGGGAATGAACTCTGGTTCTGGGGGCTGTCCCTGGGCTCTTTTGCTCAAGGCTTACACTGTACTACTTTGAGCCATGGCTCCACTTCCAGTTTTCAGCTGGTTAATTGGAGGGAAAAGTCACATGGACTTATCTGCACGGGCTGGCTTTGAACCACAATCCTCAGATCTCAGCCTCCTCAGTAGCTAGGTTTACAGGCATGAGCCTCCAGCTCCTAGCTAGACCCTTTTTAAAACTTCTAATTAGAAAAGCCCAAGGGTGGGCTATAATTGTACCTACTTGAGAGATGGAGACAGGAAGTTCCTGATATGAGCCTGGCCCAGGCAAAAGCATGAGACCCTATCTAGAAAACAAAATGTAAACTAAAAAGCAAAATAACATAACTCAAGTGTGTAGGGTACTTGCTTAGCAAGTACAAGGCTTAAGTTCAATCCATAGTATTAAAAAATGCCTAAAGAAGCTGGCACCAGTGGCTCATGGCTGTAATCCTAGCTACTCAGGAAGCTGAGATATGAGGATCACAGTTCAAAGGCAGCCCAGAGAGGAACGTCCACGAGACTCTAATCTCTAATTAACCATCAGAAAACCGGAAGTGGTGCTGTGGCTCAAGTGATAGAGTGCTTACCTTGAGCTGAAGAGCTCAGGCACAGCATCCAGGCCCAGAGATCAAGCCCCACAACCAACAAAAAAATGCCTAAGGGTAAAGACTCAGTGACTGAGCATTAGGTCATCCATTAAGCCCTAGGTCCATCTCTGGGTCAAAAGCTGTTGGGAGGAAGTCTGTTTTAGTAGGACAGTGTCAGTACTGGACCTAACAATATGACAGTACCATTAAACAAAGCATCAAAATTTCTGAAAAAGGGGGTGCTAATATCTAAAGGAAAAAGCTTTGGACAACAGTTTTCATGTAATAATACTGAGGAATCCTTGAAGTTTCTGAGTATCTAAGATGTCAAATATCAAATTATATTAAGTGAAGTAAGGCAGGCCCAAAGAAACATAGGTCCCATGGCTTCCCTTATTTGCAATAACTAGTATAAGTCTAGGACAAGCAGAAAAGGTCAAAAGCTATGTGCATATGACCATATAAGATGATGTTAAGGGAAATGAACCCCAAGATAGGGACACAACTGTTTTTTTTCTTGCTTGCTATTGTTTTTAATGTATTTAAAATGTACTATGTGATTTTTTTTGTTTCTTTTGTATATTCTCTCCCCCCCCCCAGTATAACCCTTGTTTTCAATGTATTTGATGCTGGTATTTTGCATCTTGTATATACATTTTTCTAATTTGGGGAGGGGAAGGGAAATAATGAAATGCTGAAATATGGATACAGGTTGACCCATTATAACAATGAGATATACAAGACACTATGTTGAAAATGAGCTTTACAACTTGGGAGGGAGGGAGGAGTTGGGGAGGTGGGGAAGGAAGGGATGGTAGTGGATAAACAAAGGAGGAGGTAACAATGCTCTATGGGAAATGTACTCATTACCTTACTCATGTATCTGTAACCCCTCTGTACACTGCTTTTACAATAAAAAACATAAAAAGATGTCAAATATCTCTTTTTACAAAAGATGTTGTATCCTGTTCCCACAGAAATCAAGTGGGCATAAAATGCTATATGGCATCTCTCAGGTCTACTGGTCTGGTTACTTGAGGCGTGGAATAGAGAAACTTTGCCAAGCTTCCCAGTTTCTACACAAATCACAGGAAATTCATATCAGTAATGAAATTCATTTTAAAGGGCCTTTACCAATGGGGAAATGTCACAAGTCACAAGTTTTAGCAAGGATTTATTTGAGTATAGCAGGATTAAATAGAAAATTATTTGAGACAATGATACCATGTGGTCAAATTGGAGTAATAGGCCAAGAAAGGTGCTGTTTACTATTCTAAAATGTAAAGGTGGGTCTAGGGCTACCCAAAAGATAGGGACATTAGGTGAATTTCACGCCTTCCATTTGTCAGACATGCCCATCAACTTTCTCTCTACCACTTGGTGAAGTTGACAGCTTACCATTGCAAAGAACAAAGCAGATTTAGGCAGCCCTTCTGTCTTTCCCTATTGCTGTAACTTACATCTGAATGGAGATGAAAAGAAGGGCGCTTTCTGCTCTGCTTTTATTTTTGATTTGCTGCTTCTATCACTGACTGCCACTTTTAATATTCTTTTTTTTGGTACCATTCCTGAGACTTGAACTCAGAGCCTAGGCATTGTCCCTGAGCTTTTGTGCTCAAGGCTAGCACTCTACCACTTGACCCATGACATCACTTCCAACTATTTGGTGATTCATTGGAGATAAGCGTCTCACAAAACTTTCCTGCTCAGGCTGGCTTCAAACAATGATCCTTAGATCTCAGTCTCTTGATTAGCTAGGATTGCAGGCATGATCTAACAACACCCAGGTTGTATTTTGTACTTTTAAAAATTTCCTTGTCACTTTACCTGTCTATCCTGTCTCAGCCCTGTTCCTACCCCTGTACACTTTAAACAAAGGGTTAGAGAACACTCTAACCCTCCATGTTGTGTGTAGGGGGATAAGTACTAAATGTCTGATTTTCCGTATACTGCCAGATTAAATCTCTGTGCTCCTGAAGGCCTGTCTGTGCTTGGAAAAGCATCACATCCTGTTCCCACTACTGAATCTTTAACCTGGTGCAGTTTGGCCTCCTCTGTAGAACTCAGGTGGATCTAAGGGCCCATCTACCACATTGCTAACATATGTTCACCTTACACACCAAATGACCTCTCCTTCCAGACATGGGCCCCACCAGAGTACCTAAATCCAAAGGAGGGGATTTTAGAAGGAATTCTCTATATTAAGCTCTACATTTGATATAACACATTTTCATGGTATTTTCCATTCACAAAAAAGTTATTTCATGTAGCTGGGACTAGTGTACATGCCTATAATTCTAGCACTAGGGAGGCAGAAGCAGGAGAATCTAGAATTCTAGGCAGGCCTGGGCTATACGGTAAGACCCTGCTTAAAAACCAACAGCCACCCACTGGCAGCTCATACCTATAATCCTAGCTAAGAGGCTGAGATCTGAGGATCATGGTTTGAAGCTAACTAGCCCAGCCAGAAAGCTAGTGAGCCTCTTATTTCCAATTAATCATTAAATTAGCAAAAGTGGAGATGCAGCTCAAGAGGTAAAATGCTGGCCTTGAGCTAAAAATCTAAGGGACAGCACCCAGAATCTGGGTTCAAGTCCCAATACTGACTCAAAGAAAAAGAAAAACAAACAAGTTTCACATACACTAAGCTTTCTAATCTATGCTCAGGTGAAAATTAGAGAGAAAGTTGTATATAGGTGATGGAATATTCCAAAATCATGTGTGAGTTTGCATTTGATTTAAATGTTTACCATAATAAATGTGACTGCACGGCCTTGAGTTCCAGCTCTTACTCTTAGATATGGGCAATATGGACAATTGTCTCTAGATTTTTTTATTCCACTGTGTGTGTGTGTGTGTGTGTGTGTGTGTGTGTGTGTGTGTGTGTGTGCGCGCGCGCATGCGCGCGCGCCGAATCTGGGGCTTGAACTCAGGGCCTGTGTACTGTTCCTTAGCTTTTTTGGCTCAAAGCTAGTGCTCTACCACTTGAACCACAGCTCTGCTTCTGGCTTTTTCCTGGTTAATTAGAGGTAAGAGCCTTAATGACTTTCCTTTCCTGTCTGGCTTCAAAGTGTGATCCTCAGACCTCTGCCTCCTGAATAGCTAGGAAGCGTAAGACACTGGTGTCCAGTTGTATGCAGATCTTTCTTTCTTTTCTTTTGTTCTTTCTTTTTTTTCTTTCTTCTTTCTTTTCTTCCTTTCTCTTTTCTTTTCCTTCCTTCCTCCCTCCCTCCCTCCCTCTCTCCCTTCCTCCCTCTCTCTCTCTCTCTCTCTCTTTCTTTCTTTCTTTTCTTCCTTTCCTTCTTCTTGCTTGATTTGTTTCTTTCTTTCTGCCAATCCCGGGGCTTGAACTCTTGGCCTGGACACTGTCCTTAAGCTCCTTTCGCTTAAGGATAGCATTCTACCACTTGAGCCATAACACTACTTCTGATATTTTTCTGTGTTAATTGGAGATTAGAGTCTCACAGACTTTCCTGCCCAGGCTAGCTCTGAAGAGTGATCCTCAGATTTTAGCCTTCTGAGTAGCTAAGATTACAGGCATAAGGCACTGGTGCCTGGCTTGTATCCCAATTTTCCACAGGAAAAATTGATGCATGGAGTAACACAAAGCTTTGCTATTGATCACCCAGCTATCAGGAGTTGGAGCTAGGAATACAGGCTGCCTCTCAGCCTGGGAAATACTTCCTTTGCAATTGGTCCTGAGAATAAACTGAAAGTTCTCTGAGGGCAGGACTGTGTCCCATTCATCTTGGATAAAAGACACAGCACCTGATGACCAATAAAAACTGCCTGACTTTGTGAATGAGGCTTCATTCATTTCATTCAAGTGAAGGATTGGAAGACTTAACTCCTGGTGAGTTTGGGAAACTTTCAAGAACTCAACCCTCTAACTGGGCACTGGTGGTTCACGCCTATAATCCTAACTACTCAGGAGGCTGAGATGTGAGGATCACAGTTGGAAGCCAGCCTGGGCAGGAAAGTCTGTGAGACTCATCTCCAATTAACCACCAGAAAACAGGAAGTGGTGCTGTGGCCCCAAGTGGTAGAGTGCTAGCCTTGAGTGAAAAAGCTCAGAGACACAGACCAGGAATTCAAGCCCCACAACCAACAAAAACAAACGAACAAAAAAACACACCAAAAACAAACAACACACACACACACACACACACACACACACACACACACACACACACACACACACACACACACACAAAACCCTCAAACCTCAGATCATTTCTTGGCTTTGCCACTAGGGGTCAGAACGAGGGTGGGATACAGGGAGAAGAGAGAAAAGACAATGTGAAGCTGGTATTTGCTGAAGCTGGTCACGGGATTCCCATTGCCTATGATGGAGCCACTCCACCACAAACCCTGTAATTGGTGAGAAATTGCAGAACCCAGAGATTTTAGTGTGGATGGAGGGTCAGAAGACAAGGGAGTACCGTGAAAAGAAGCCTGTGCTGGAAGAGGACGCTGGCTGTACTTCCCATCCTGGTGCTTTGATCTACTGTGAGACTTCCCACAGATGATTGTTACCCTTGGTCCCCAGTTTCCCTTTCTATTACACAGTAGGTTAAGCCAGAGCAGTTAATCATAATCAGAATTGCCATCAATATATTGTGAGAGGCTTCTTTAAAATACACAGTCCCTCCCAGGTCCCCTGACAGTCTCCTGAAGCAGAACCCTCAAGGTAGGATATGTAGGTGAGTATTTGGAAACAATGTCCCCGAGATTCTGTGCCACACTCTTGCTTTAGGAGCTTCTGGGTAAGTGGTTGCTAGGTTCACTTTCAGCCATGTGGCTTCTGCCTCTTCCCAGGCACTACTAAGCAAGAGGGCTTTCGAGCTTCCAAGCACTTCTCTTCCTCTCTTCCTAGAACCCGCACTGGCTATGTGTGACACACACTATCCTTTCTGCTCACACTTTGACTTCTCTGGATGGAAGAAATACCCCTGAGCAAGGCACCCTCGGCCTGTGGCACATTTCCTGTGGCACATGAAGCCTTGTATAAATGGGAAACAGACGGGAGCCTGTGGCTCTTGACTGTAATCCTAGCTGCTTAGCAGGCTGAGATGTGAAGATTGTGGTTCAAAGCTAGCCTGGGCAGGAAAATTAATGAGATTCTTACCTCCAGCTACCCGCCAGAAAACTGTAAATGGAGCTATGGCTCAAAGTGATAGAGTACTAGCCTTGAGCATAAAATCTTAGGGACAGCACCCAGGCCCTAAGACCTGCACATGCACACACACATACACACACACAAAGGGAATGAACCACAGAAGCATCGGGAAGGCCTGGGGAAAGGAGGATATTTCTGAGACAGGGGCTTTATAGAGATAAAGAGGAAAAGACAAAGCTCCCCACTATCCTGGAACTAAGGATGATACAAGGAACCCCTCTTCCCATTTCATAGGTTTATAACTTCACAGACATTCACCATTTGACATTCTAGCCCTTTAAGGTAGAGGCCATTGTTCCAAGGTTTCCAGGCTCTTCTTTCCTGACCATCCTCCTAAAATATCCACCCTGTGCATCATCATCTTCTTCCTCTGGCGTGTGTGTGTGTGTGTGTGTGTGTGTGTGTCTTTTATTATATGTGTGCTGGTTCTAGGGCTTGAACTCAGGGCCTGGGCACTGTTCCTGAACTGTTTGTACTCATGCCTAGCACTCTACCACTTGAGCCACAGTGCCACTTCCAGCTTTTTCTGAGTAGTTTATTGATGATAAGAGTCTCACAGGGGCTGGGAAGGTGGCTCAGTGGTAGAGTGCTTGCCTCGCATGCATGAGGCCCTGGGTTTGATTCCTCAGCACTACATAAACAGAAAAGGCTGGAAGTGGCACTGTGGCTCAAGTGGTAGAGCGCTAGCCTTGAACTGAAATGCTCAGGGACAGCACCCAGGCCTTAGAGTTCAAGCCCCATGACTGACCAAAAAAAAAAAAAAAAAAGAATCTCACAGACTTTTCTTCCTGGGCTGGTTTTGAATCACAATCCTCAGACTTTAGCCTCCTGAGTAGCTAGGATTACAGGTGTGAGACATCAGCACCTGGTTTCTCCGATATATATAAAATCAGTAGTAGGTGTTTTGTTTTCTGTGTACTACATATTTACTTGTTTGGTCATTGTTGATTTCTCAATGTGAGTGGACACTACAGGAGGCCTGTACCTGCCTCATTTATTATTATATCCCCAGAGGTTAAATCTCTCATGTATGATGATAAATATTGCTTAATGCTTGATCATAATCCACATAGAAGTGCATGCTCCTAAATCCTATGTCCAATCACTGCTTCAAATAGGATTTGAAAAGAAAAAAATAGCCAGAAAACAACAATAACAACAACAACAACAGGATTGGGCTCTATGTCCTTTTTTCTCCTGACTTCCAGAATAGTGGAGTCAGGACTTAGCTCTATAACTACTGTCATTGGGTGTTAGTGGCTCATGCCTGTAATCCTACCTACTCAGGAGGCTAAAATCTGAAGATCTGGCTTTGAATCCAGCTCAGGCAGACAAAGCCTTGATATTCTTATTTTCATTGAACCAAGAAAAAAACTGGAAGTGGAGACCTGGCTCAAGCAGTAGAGAACCAGTCATAACGGGAAATGCCAAGCAAAAGTGAGAGTCCTGAGTTCAAGTTTCAATACTAGCACTAAATAGATAGATAGATAGATAGATAGATAGATGAGATAAAGCATAACCACTTTTGACAAGATACTAAGAAAAGCACTGGTCATCGTGGTTAGGACTTGAACTTAAAGGAGCATGAAAATTGCTATAGTCATGAGAAAAGCTGGTGTGCCTTCTGTAGAGGAAATTTTTAGCCCTAGTCAAAGCTGAGTCCCTTGGCCTGGCCAGTCAAAGCTACTCAGTCATCTGAGAGATTGAGGAAGTTTGGATAATGGCCACTCCTTCCCCAATGCTGAAGGTGCTTCTATTAACTACCAATGGGCCAGCCAGAGAGTATAGTTATCATGTATGAAACATATCCACTAATGGGGATTCAGTGTGATATTTCTCTAATTTCATGGGGACAATCTAATATCTTTTTATACAATTTCCTAATCATCAGTAATCACTATTCTACTTTCAATGTGTGTGTGTGTGTGTGAGAGAGAGAGAGAGAGAGAGAGAGAGAGAGAGAGAGAGGCAGAGAGACGTCACACTGGAGTTTGAACTCAGGGACACATCTCTACTTGTGGATTTTTGCTGGTTAATTGGGGATAAAAGACAAACAGACTTTACTGCCTGGGCTGACTTCAAACCATGATTCTGTTCTTAGCTTCCTGAGTAGCTACAATTACAGTGCCCAGCAAGTTGATTGTTATTTAGTTTCCACAGATGAGCAAGAATATGTAGTACTTTTCTTTACCTGGCTCACTTTCTTTTTGTGATACTAGGGTTTGAACTCAGGACCTTGTATTTACTAGGGAGATGATTTACCACTTGAGTCACTAACTTCAGCCCCTGGCTTACTATATTATCATCTTCCAGTTCCATCTATTTTACCACAATGACAGGATTTTATTCTTGCTTATGGCTGAATAACATTTCATTGTATATACACACCATATTTTCTTTTACCATTCATCAGCTATTGGAGCCTTAGATTGTTTCCATTTCTTGGATAATGTGAATAGTGCAACAACAGAAGTCCAAATATCTCTTCAACATACTGACTTCCTTTGGCTAGATAGCCAATAGTCAAAAAGCTGAATCATATGATGATTCTATTTACAAGTTTTCTTCTTTTTTTGTGGTGCTGAGGCTTGAACCTAGGATCTCATGCCTGTTAGATAAATGACCTACCAATGAGTTATATTATCAGCTACTGTATTTGTAATTTTTTTTTTTTTTGTCGGCTGTGGGGCTTGAACTCTGGGCCTGGGCGCTGTCCCTCAGCTCTTCAGCTCAAGGCGAGCGCTCTACCACTTGAGCTACAGCGCCACTTCCGGTTTTCTGGTGGTTTATTGGAGATAGGAGTCTCACGGTCTCTCCTGCCCGGGCTGGCTTTGAACCGTGATCCTCAGATCTCAGCCTCCTGAGTAGCTAGGATTACAGGCGTGAGCCACCAGCACCCGGCTGTATTTGTAATTTTTTTGAGTAACCATCATACTGTTCTCTGTATACCAACTTACATTCCCAGTAATAGTTTATGAATTTTCTTTTCTCTACATCCTACCCAACATTAGGTTTTTAAAACTTTTTTGATAATAGACATTCTAACTAGAGATCTGCACAGCAAAAGAAACAATCAACAAAGTGAGCAACCTATAGAATGGGAGAAACTACTTTCAAACTGTTCATCTGAAAAAGATTAATAGCATTCAGAATATATAAGGAACTCAGAAAACTTAAGCCTAGTGCTGGTGGCTCACATCTTGTAATGCTAGCTATTAAGAAGGCTGATAAGCCAGGGGCTGGTGGCTCAAGCCTATAATCCTAGCAAATCAGGAGGCTGAGATCTGAGCATCACAGTTCAAAGCCAGCCCAGGCAGGAAAGTCCATGAGACTCCTATCTCCAATTAAACCACCAGAAAACTGAAAGTGGTACTGTGGCTCAAGTAGTAGAGTGCTCACCTTGAGCTGAAGAGCTCAGGGACAGCGCTCAGGCCCAGAGTTCAAGCCCCATGGCCAACAAAAAAAGGCTGACAGCTGAGGCTTAAACTTTTTTTTTGCCAGCAAAAAGTAGAAGTGGAGGTGTGGCTCAACTGCTATAGCACTAGCTTTGAGCAGCAAAGCTAAGGCACAGCACTCAGGCTCTGAATTCAAGCTCTAGTACTAGAGAAAGAAAGAAAGAAAAGTAAGAAAGAAAGAAAGAAAGAAAGAAAGAAAGAAAGAAAGAAAGAAAGAAAGAAAGAAAGAAAGAAAGAAAGAAAGAAAGAAAGAAAGGAAGGAAGGAAGGAAGGAAGGAAAGAAGGAAGGAAGGAAGGAAAGAAGGGAAGGAGAGAGAAAGCAAGGAAGGAAGGGAGAGAGAAAGCAAGCAAGGAAGGGAGAGAGAAAGCAAGGAAGGAAGGAAGGAAGGAAAACATAGAAGTTAGTTCAGAAAGAAAGGAAGGAGGAAGGAAAAAAGGATGAAGGAAGGGAAGGAGAAAGAAAGAGAAAAAGAAAGAGAGGAGGAAGGAAGGAAAAGAAAGAAGTTAGTTCAAGCCCCAGTACCAGCAGAAAGGAAGAGAGACAGACACAGAAAAAGAGAGTAACAGACATATAGTGAGTTCAAACCCCAATACCAGCAGAAAGAGACATGGAATTAGACACATAAAGAGAGAAAGAGACAGACACATAGAGAAAGAAAGAGAAAGAGAGAGAGAAAGAAAAAGAAAGGAAGAAAGATAGAAAGAAAGGTAGGAAAGAAGGAAAGAAGGAAGGAAGGAGGAAAAGAGAAGGGAAGGAAGGAAGGAAAAGAAAGAAGTTAGTCCAAGCCCCAGTACCAGCAGAAAGAAAGAAAAAGACAGACACAGAGAAAGAAAGAGTAACAGTAACGGACATAAAGCGAGTTCAAACCCCAGTACCAGCAGAAAGAGACACGGAATTAGACACACAAAAAGAGACAAAGACAGACAGAGAGAGAGAGAGAGAGAGAGAGAGGAAGGAAGGAAGGAAGGAAGGAAGAAAGAAAGAAAGAAAGAAAAAAAGAAAGAAAGAAAGAGAAAGAAAGAAAGAAAAAAATTTTAACAGGCATGACAGCTTGCATCTGTAATCTCAGCACTCAGGAAGCTGAGGCAAGATGATTATGAATTGCAGAACAGCCTAGGCTACATAGCAAGACCATGTCTCAAAAGACAAACAAAAACAACACAGACCAAATAATCCAGTTTTTAAAATGGGCAAATGATCTGGGCAGTCACTTCTGAAAAAAAGAAAAGAAAGAAAAGAAATACAAGGGCTGGGGATATGGCACCACAAGTTTCCTGGCTCACCTCTTACCTGTTCTATAACCTCAGACAAATGTCTCTGAGTCTCCTCCATTTCTTCTGTCTACACATCTGACATGGTTGATGTGAGGGTTAAATGAGGTAGTTGCTAAAAAAAAAAGTTTACAGTGATGTCTGGCCCATAGTAAGTATTCAATGTATGCTAGTCATAACCGAGGTTATTAGACAGAATTCATCCTTATATTTTTCTTCTTACTCTTTCATTGTTAATAGCTTTTATTACCTTTATTTTCATCACACTCATCAGTTATTATTTTACTTTTTTTTCCTTCTACATATTCCAGTTGTTTTATCTCCCCAGTTCTTTGGGTTGATGATAAATAGGAAAATGAAAATACAGAGACCAGCAAAAGCTTGTGCCCAGTCTCATGTTCACCAAATCACCAAAGAAACCACACTTTGCCGAAGAGGATGCAGGAGACAGGAGAAGGAAAGAACCCTTATACACCGGTTGTGGGATTTATTGTAAATTAGTACTATTATGCAGCAACAAACATAGAGGTTCCTCAAAAACTAAACAATAGGCTGGACACTGGCAGGTCACATCTGTAATCCTAGTGACTCAGGAGGCTGAGACCTGAGGATCATGGTTCAAAGCCAGAGTGGGCAGGAAAGTCCATGAGGTACTTATCTCCAGTTAACCACCCAAAATGCCAGAAGTGGAGCTGTGGCTCAAGTGGTAGAGTGCTAGTCTTGAGTGAAAAAGCTCAAGGACAGTGCATAGTCCCTCAGTCCCCAGGGCTGGCATGTGCGTATGCATGAGCACACATGCTCACACACATGCACACACACACATACAGTATATAACTATATATATATAGAGAGAGAAAATATACATATAGAACTCCTATATAATCCAGCTATATCATTCCAAAGAAATGAAAGTCAGCATAAAATAAAGACCCCAGTACATCCATGTTTATTATGGTACTATACACAATAGCCAAGGAATGGAAGCAGCTTAAATACTCTACAACTGATGAATGAAACAAATGTGGTATGTGCACACAATAGAGTAGTATATAGCCATAAATAAGCATAAAATTGCAGGAAAATGGAGGCTTATCTTATTTTTTAAAATCCTATCATGTTTTCTCTCGCAGAATCTAGGTTTTAAAAAGACATTTATTAGGGATGGGGAAAGGGGATGGGAAAGATCGACTGATAGAGAGTGTAAGATTGGTTGGGACATAGTGTATAAAACCTAGAAATATCACAATGCGGGGCTGTGCATGTGGCTTAATGTTGGAGTGCTTGCCTAGCATAGATAAGGCCCTAGGTTCAAGTCCTCCGTACCACCTAAACAAAAAAGTAATAATAAAATTATATCAAAATTTTTTAATGATAGGGAAAACTGGGTGAAAAAATATGTGAGACTCCTTTACTCTCTGCAACTTTTCTGTAAACCCAAAATTAACCCAAGATGAATGAAGAGGAGAAAGGAAGAATGGAGTTCAGAATTCAATATATCTTACAAAATTAAGAAGAGTGAGGGAAAGATGTAGGTTGGGGAAGGATGGATGAGAATGTTGAAAGGGGTGACATTGATCAAGATGCATTGTATACATAAGCTGCTTTGCTGAATGGCAACTTCCTGACTTCTTACAGCCAAGATGGTGACCCTGACATCTGACCACTTGGAACCACTATTAAATGCACCATTACATATACTCATGTGCTAGAAGGCTAAAGCCTGACACTCTGCTAATAATCAGGTATTTATAAGGTCAGTCTCCAGTTGTCACTATTTTTTTTGTTTTTGGTGCTGGGTTTGGGACTTGAACTCCAGGTCTGGGCGTTGTACCTGAGCATTTTTTTTTTTTTGCTCAAGGCTAGTACTCTGCCACATGAGCCACAGCAAAACTTCTGGCTTTTTGCTGGTTAGTGGGAGATCAGAATATCACAGCCTTTCCTGCCCAGGCTGACTTCAACCACCATCCTCAGATTTCAACCTCCCGAATAGCTAGGATTACAGGCGTGAGCCACCAGCACTGGCTTATTACTTTTTTTGTGAGGCCAGGAGGGCTGGCAAGTTGGCAAGTGGATGCCCCACCAAGACAGCTGTGGCCACAAGGAGCCATCACACTTACAAAAGGAGTCTAAAGGTTCCTGGAGGGGAGTGGGTTGGTCCAAGGTAGTGGTTCCTAGTAAACAGAGCACAACATGGTTCTTGCAGATCTCATATCCTCTGCCCTGCCTCTTGCATCATACCGGGAGGGCTGAAATAGTCGTTCTAGGAGCAAGGAGGGACTGAGCTGACCTACTTATGGGCAGTAGCCACTGTGGCAATGGGCATGAACCCTGCGTTCCTGACTGGCAGATCTGTATTTCTGGATCTAAGCCCTGACAACTGTAAAAGCCAGACTTTCCAATGGCAAGAATTTCACTTTTCCAAGGGGCATCTATCTCATCATCCATTTTTTAAAGATCACGTTCAGCTCTGCCTCAGTGTATGGTTGCTTGCTTTGAGGCTCGCTCCTGTGACATACAAAACCCCAAGTTCCATGCCATTCCCCATCTTCATCTCCCATCTTAAGAGGGAATAAAGTTCTGTGAAGACAAGACATATGTTGCAGCAAGGAAATGATTAGCTTTTTCCACCTGCCTGAACTCTCCACAGTGGGCACTTTCAACATGATGAACTTCTGAAGCTTGGAGAGGGATGGAAGAGGAGTTCCTTGCTGAAGAGAAAACTTGAGATAGTCTTAAGGATTTAGAGGTATAAAAGTATAGTCTACTTCTCTCATAATCAATTAGATTGTGACACAAAAAAATAGCTGAACTCCAGTGGCCCTAACAGACCCTTGAAATCAAAATCAGGCTCCACCCCTTAAAATTCTCATTCAGGATATCTGTGAGGGTCTTATGACCCTCACAGATATGACCACCAATGGCTCGTGTCTGGAATTCTGGCTACTCAGGAGGCTGAGATGTGAGGATCAAGGTTTGAAGCTAACCTGGGCAGACAAATCTGAGAGACTTTTATCTCTAATAAACCACCAGAAAACTGGAAGTTGCACTGAGGCTCAAGTGGTAGAGCACTAGCCTTGAGCTGAAGAGCTGAGGGACAAAGCCCAGGCCCAGAGTTCAAGCCCCATGACCGACAAAAAACAGAAACAGAAAAAGAAAAAGCTAAGGGAAAGTGAGAAGCCTTGAGTGCAAGCCTCATTACATACAGACACTACACACACACACACACACACACATACACACACACACACACACACACACACACACACACACACACACACACACACACATTTGGAGCTAGTCCAGTGCTCTCATATTACACATAGAGCATACTAGGGATCACAGAGACAGATTCTCAGGGTCAGTTGGCTGATTTTCAAGGTCAGTTGTCAACTAAGTTGACATTGAAGGCCTCTATTTGGGCCTGATTCTAATCTACCCGTTCTCCTTGTGACAGCCCCTTCTGTCCCCTGTACATAATATAGGAGCCAGTTAAATTGAAATGATTTCAGACATACTAAAAATTATTTATTGTTTTTCTAAAATTCACATTTGACTGGGAATCATGTTCTTTTATTTGTTTAATATAGCAAGCTTATGTCCCCAATATTATAGACTGTTAAGACTGCCACCTGGGGCTGGGAAGTTGGCTCAGTGGTAGAGCGCTTGCCTTGCATGCTCGAGGCACCACATAAGCAAAAAGAAAAAAGCCGGAAGTGGCTCTGTGGCTCAAGTGGTAGAGTGTTAGCCTTGAGCTGAAGAGCTGAGGGACAGCGCCCAGGCCCAGAGTTCAGGCCCCACGACCGGACCCCCCCCCCCAAAAAAAAAAAAAAAGTCTGCCACCTCTCTGAAACCAGTAATCACCTGACTCAATCACCAGACTGTCAGTCAGCAAAGGATCCCAGGCTCTGAGATCACTTCTGTATCCACTGTGGTCCAGCCTCCAGCCTTTCCCTATATAATCTGGCTTAACATGAGTCCCCCTCCTCTCTTTGTGTCTTTTTCTCTTCTTCCTTCCCCTCTGTCTCCACATGCCTCCATCTTGTGCAGGCCTGCAATTTGCTCTCTCCTCAATAAACTCTTTTCTGCCGGAACCATGTGGAAGTTTCCTTTCCAGTGAACCTCACACAGAGCACTTGAATGAACTTTCTCATGTGATTTCTGAATTCCTACTTCCAGATATTTGCAAATGCTGTTCCTTCTGTCTAGAATATTCACCATTGTTTCCTCATGTCCTGTCCACCTTTCAACCAGATCACTAACTCTTCCCTTAGCTGCCTCATCCCTGAACCTTCATGTAGCTTCCAAGAAAACACTTCTTCAGTCTCCCTTTCTACCAGTACTTGCTCTGTTTTGGATCAGAGCTCTATGTCTACCTGGCTTAAGTTTCCTGTGGAGTGTGAGCTAGTCCTGTGCCAGGATAGAGATCATATACCTAAGCAGAGGATAAAATGTAAAAGCAGGGAATATGTTAGATGGTTTTTACTTGAACCCCATCTATGTGAACTTGGGTAACATTCTCCACTGTTCTGAGATTCAAGTTTTCTCACCTGTAAGGTATGAATTGTAAGAATAGTTTAGAGTTGCTACGAAAATTAAATGAAGTAAAGCTTTGAGAGTACTTAGTACAGAAAGGGTATACATACAGTGTCCATTAAATGTTTGTCATGGTTAAAGGCTACCAGCACCATCTTTAACCTTTCAACAAAGCACAGAGTAGTGCTCAGTAAAGTCTACTGAATGAATTAATGGGAAAATAGTTGATTGAAAGTAGGAGGCCTGGATATAAGAACCTGCAACCTATTGACAGGAAGTGCTACATGTCAGGTTGAATGGCTTTGCATTAAAAAATATGTGTGCATTGTGAAACAGTGGAGAAGGTTTCTACCCTTGAGAAGCTGTGTGCAAGACCATATTCCTATCCAGGGGAGCAAATTGCTATTTGGAGATTATTACATAAATGTTTGTTTCCTAGGAGCTCTTCTGAGCTTCTCTTCAACAGTAATGATTGGAAATAGAAATCCAGACCTGTGCCTTTCAGAAGTCCCTGCCTTCCTGTGGAATGCTAGGAAACTTTTATTTCCATTGGGTTCTGCTCACTCCCTTCACTACAATGGAATGCATTCATTGAAACACTGGTAAATACTCAGAGACCAAGGATATACAAATGCTGAGTTCTGTCCAGGTTCCCTTTTCTAAATCCTCAGTATTACCCTCCTTCCCAGTACGTGCAATAGTCAGGGGTTCAGTAGACCCATGGCACTCCCTAAAATGAGCATAAATAAATAGGCATGGGGGAAGGGGTAAGAAAGAGAAAAAGAAGGTGTGAATGTGATCCGAGGATATTAAACATGATGGAAATAGTACAATGAAACTCCCACTTTGTATACTTAATATGCACTAATAAAATCTGGAACCATGAACAAGACAAGACAAGACAGATCATTCTCTACTGCAACAAGGTATGCTATTCTCATATATAATCACTTCTGCATCAGTGACAGACCTGGTGCTAGTGTCCAAGTGTTTTATTATCCAGACAAGGCAAATGTCACCATACTATAGTTGCCTCCTTTAGAGCCCAAGAGCTACATTTCATTGAAAAGCAATGGGAAAGAAAGTTTCCTAGGAAGCAAGAGACCTGAATTCAAGCCTTGGCCTGCCATTGACTTGTACAAAATTGGGCAATTTCTTACCCTATTTGTGTCTTGATTTCCCTTTTTGACCAAAGGGGTTTTGGGCTGGGGGCTCCGGAAGACTGCTAGCTCAAATACTCCAAGATTCTCTAGTGTGATCAATTTAGAAGCTTTTGGGTTTTCTTCTTTGTTTTTGCTGGTACTGTGGTGGTTTGAACCAGGGCCTTCAATGGCTACTGCTCTACCACTTGAGCCATGCCTCTAGCCTGGTTTTTGGATGGTTATTTGGACATGGTTGTATCTCATGGCCCTTTCTACATGGACTGGCCTCAATTTGTGATCCTCTGGATTTTGGCCTCCAAAGTAGCTAGAATTACAGGTGTAAGCCACATGGTCCCAGTAACTTAGGGACTTCTAATTCGGAGACTTTCAAAGTGTGGTCCCTGGGGTTCACTGAGAAACTTTTCTAAGGGCCAGTGAAGTCTTTTTTGCCAAACTATATATCTGCAGGAGGCAAGACTACCTTTATATCCTCCTACCCAAACCACAGTCACAGCTGAGTGCATGCAGAAACAAGAAAGAAAATGCAACTGTCTTCTATTAAGCCAGACATTTGAGACCCCAAAATGTAAGATGATGTCCCCCTTCTCTCCAGATTTATTTTTGTTTTGGAAAATATTGCAATTTTTATAAAAATATATACAACTATGTTTTAAGATGTTATTTTGTTAGCATTTTAAACATTTAGGCATGTTTTATTTTTTTATATTTATTTATTTTTGGGTCTGGTCGTGGGGCCTGAACTGTGGGCCTGGGCCCTGTCCCTCAGCTCTTCAGCTCAAGGCTAGCGCTCTACCACTTGAGCCACAGCGCCACTTCTGGCTTTTTTCTTTTTGCTTATGTGGTGCTGAGGAATCGAACCCAGGGCCTCAGGCATGCAAGGCAAGCACTCTACCACTGAGCCATCTTCCCAGCCCATTTAGGCATGTTTTAAATATCAACCAATATTCTTTCATTGTCTGTCTTAATTTCTAAAATGATAAGTAGTAATTAGTATAAGCCACATAAATAAAAACTCTTTGGAGTCCTTTGAGGAGTATAATGTAATCCCATTCTAGTAAATCTATGATTCCCTGTCAAATTCTATACAACTCTCTATATCCCCTACTGTTCGAAGATGTGATCTGCTCAGTGTCACAAGCATAGATGGTGTCTGCTTGAGTCACAGCCACACCCAAAGATCAGAGGAGAGATGCCATGCCTTTCTTCTCTTTTACCTGGCTACATTCCTTGTAGTCTAGCAATGCAGGTCTGAGACAAGACACCCCTTCACGGACAGTTCCAGTTCATAGCTGGGAAAAATAAGACAGATGGTGAGATGAGGGTTAAAATCAGACTCTGCTCATCTGTCCATAGCTACCCAGTTCTACCTGGTTGGTTGCCCCCTTGCTAGACTGCTACACACTATGGACTTCCTGTGTCCTGAGCCAATCAGATTGAGGCCAGCCTTGGTGTGAAGCAAAGGAGGTCCTGCTGAATTCAGAGCCTCCATAGGTGCAGAGGGAAGGAGAGGACTCGCTTCATATCAGGCCTCTGTGTCCCTTGTTTCTTAATAACAACCCTGGAACGTTACACAGCAAATAAGGAGCTGGACTTGGCTTGGAACCAGAATGTGGATTAAGATACTGAATGGATGCTGCCTTGTGCTTCCAGAATTAGGGGTCAGGAGCATCCTGGACAGGAAGAGGGAGGAGGGGAGCTAACATTCATGGACTGCTTACTATGAACCAAGCAGAGAAAGGGCATGTGAATGTTATCTCAGAACGCCTAAATGCAGCACCCTTATGTAACCATGAGGCCACAGTTGGGCTTTGAGAAGGAATGTGACTTTTGTAAAGGCAGAACCAGACCAAGAAGATATAAACCACTTAAACAGGCTCATAGCACTCAATGAAATTGGGGAAGTAATCAACAGTCTTCTAACAAGGAAAAGCCTAGGTCCTGATGAATTTACAGCTGAATTCTATAAGACTTTTTAAAATTGAACTAATATCAGAACTTCTCAAACTTTTCCATGAAATAGAACCAGAAGGATTAATTCTAAGCTCATTTTACAAAGCCAGCATCACATTCATCCCCAAACCAGGTAGGGGTCCAATGAAAAAAGAGAACTATAGACCAATCTCTCTGATGAATACAGATGCAAAGCTCTCCAATAAAATACTAGCCAACAGAATTCAGCAAGTAAATAATACATTGTGATCAAATAGATTTCACCCCAGAGATGCAAGGCTGTTTTAACATATGTAAATCAATAAACAGAGCCAAGGACAAGAACCAAATGATCATCTTCAATAGCTGCAGAAATAGCCTTTGACAAAATCCAACTTTCATTCATGTTAAAAGTTCCGGAGAAGCTAGGGATAGAAGGAACACACCTTAAAATAATAAAAGCTATGTACGACAGACCAATAGTCAGCATCATAATGAATGGTGAAAAACTAAAACCATTTCTTCTAAAATCAGGAATAAGGCAAGAATGTCAACTATCTCCACTCCTCTTCGATATAGTCTTGGAATTCCTATGCAGAACAATTAGGCAAGAAAAAGATATAAAAGGGATTCACATAGGTAATTAAGAAGTCAAACTATCCCTATTTGCAGATGACATGATCTTATATATAAAGGACCCCAAAGACTCCATATCCAAGCTCCTAAGGCTTATTGATAACTTTGGGAAAGTAGCAGGACACAAAATTAATCCACAAAATCAGTAGACTTCCTATATCCTAATAACATACAAGCAGAGAGGAAATCAGGAAAACAACTCCATTTGTAATAGCCTCAAAAAAATATAACACCCGAGAATAAACCTAACCAAAGAAGCAAAAGACATTTATAGTTAAAGCTATAAAAATTTGAAGGAATCAAAGATGACATCAGAAAATGGAAAGACTTTCCATATTCATTAGTAGATAGAATTAATATTGTAAAAATGATCATAAAGCCAAAAAACATCTACAAATTTAATGCAGTCTCATCAAAATCCCTATGAAGCTCTTTACTGAGGTAGAGAAAACAATCCAAAAATTTATATGGAGCCACAAAAGACCTCAAACCATCAATACAATTCTAGGCCAGAAAAAGTAACACTAGTGGTGTCACAATCCCAGACCTCAAGCTGTACTACAGAGCTATAATAACAAAAACAGGCCAGGAGCCAGTGGCTCATGCCTGGAATCTTAGCTACTCAGGAGGCTGAGATCTGAGGATTACGGTTCAAAGCAAGCCCAAGCCAGCCCGGGCAGGAAAGACCGTGAGACTCTTATCACCAATAAACCACACAGAAAACCGGAAGTGGTACTGTGGCTCAAGTGCTAGAGCGCTAGCCTTGCGCTGAAGAGCTGAGGGACAGCGCCCAAGCCCAGAGTTCAAGCCCCACGACTGACACAAAAAATAATAATAACAAAACAGCTTGGTATTGGTGCAAAATAGACCCAAAGATCAATGAATCAGACTAGAAGACTCGGAAATAAAAACATATGCTTACAATTATCAGACACTTGTTAAGGGAGCCAAAAATATAAAGAGAGAAAAGATAGCCTCTTCAACTATTAGTGTTGGGAACCTGGGTCCATATGCAGAAAACTAAAAGTGGATCCCTGTTTGTCACTATGAACAAATATCAACTCAAAGTGGATCAAAGACCTCAACGTCAGACCTGGAAATTTGAAAGTACTACAAGAGAATAGGAGAAACACTAGAACTCATAGGCATAGGAAACTTTTTGAAAATAATCTTAGGGGCACAGTAGATAGAAGAGAGACTTGACAAATCAGATTACATCAAAATAAAAAAAATTCTACACAGAAAAGGACTAGTTGCTAACCAGAAGTATGACCAATCATCAGTATGTCTGACAAAGGCCTAATTAGAAATATACAAGGAGCTTTAGAAAATAACCCCTTCCTAAGCTAATAAACCAATTAATAAATGGGCAAAGGAGCCAAGGAGAGATTTCTCAGAAAAAGAGGTAAGAATAGCAAAGAAACACATGAAGGAATGCTCATCATCCTGGCCATAAAGGAAATGAACTCTGAGATTCCATCTTACCCCACTTAGATTGGCCAACATCATGAATTTAAACAAATGTTGGCAGGGATGTGGGGATAAAGGAACCCTATTGCATTGCTGATGTGAATGTATACTAATACAACCACTCTAGACAACAGTCTAGAGGTTCCTCAGAAAACTAAACATAGATCTTCCCAATAACCCAGCCATGCCACTTCTGGATATCTACCCAGAATGTCATGATATTATATAAAGACATGATATATGATATCAAATATCCATGTTCATTCCTGCACTATTCACAGTTGCCAAGCTATGGAAACAGCCCAGATGTGCTACAATAGATAAGTGGATCCAAAATATGTGGAATGGAGTTTTACACAACCATTAGAAAGAATAATATGTCATTTTCAGGGAAATGCATGGACCTAGAACAAACAATGTTAAGTGAGGTAAGTCAGGCTCAGAGAAACAAATGGCATGTGTTTTCTCTCATATGTGAAAGCTAGGTCTAAAATACACTATAACATGATAAATTATACAGGCATTCACACACTGAATGAAGGAGGATACTCTTAGGAGAGGAACACAAAGGTGCAAAGCCAATGTGCATCTGATCATATAAAATAATGTTTATCAAAATTAACTCTGGGAAATGGAAAAAAAGTTTGTTTGTTTTTTGTTTTCTTTTCTGTCTTGTTTGTTCATTTCTGTCTTTGGAAGGAAAAGGGGAGCACAGAAATGGGGGACAAAGAGTGAACAAATGCAGCATTGGTACACACTAGACACTATGCGGAAAATAAACTACACAAGTTGTAAATGGGATGGGAGGGAAAAACTGGGAGAGAGCTAGGGAAGGGGTGACATTGTCCAAAAAGAAATATACTCTTGGGCTGGGAAGTTGGCTCAGTGGTAGAACGCTTGCCTTGCATTCCTGAGGCCGTGGGTTCAATTCCTCAGCACCACCTAAGCAAAAAGAAAAAACCCGGAAGTGGCGCTGTGGCTCAAGTGGTAGAGCACTAGCCTTGAGCTGAAAAGCTGAAGGACAGTGCCTAGGCCCAGAGTTCAGGCCCCACGACCGGACCCACCCCCCAAAAAAAGCAATATACTCTTTACCTGACTTATGAAACTATAATCCCTCTGTACATCACCTTTATAATAACTATTTTAAAATTTTAAAAAAAGACAGAACTAGCATTTATTTTTTAAATTTATTGTCAATACTAGAGTTTATACTCAGGGCCTTGCACATTAGTTTGGCTTTTTTGCTCAAGGATAGTGCTCTACCACTTGAGCCATACCTCTAGTTGTAGCTGGTTAATTTGAGATAAGAATCTCATAGATTTGTTGGCCTATAATGGCTTCAATCCACGATCCTTAGATCTCAGCCTCCTGAGTAGCTAAGATTATAGAAGTGAGTCACCAGTGCTCACCTTCAGAACCAGAATTTAAATCTAAATCTTTCCAGTCAAAAGTCTCTGCTTCTTCACGAATTACAAGAAATATTTACTGAGAACTTTCATTTTGCTAGGCTGTGTGTGTGTGTGTGTGTATCTGCTGGTACTGAGGCTTGACTCCGGGTCTTGCTTGCTCATGGTTGGCACCCTAATTTCTTTAACTCATTCAGTTTAAACCTCCCAATAAGCTAGGGATTTTTATTACATCCCCTGATCTAACAGATAGGGAAACTAAGGCAGTAACAGGCCCAGGTCACCCACCTAGAGAGCAAGAGAAGTAAGTTCAAATCTAGACAGTATACTTCCAGACTTCATGGGCTTCACCACCTGGAAGCTAAAGTAGTGTGAAAGGGTCAGTTCTGGGAGCGAACTCCCCTGATTTCTTATGCTGGGTTGTATGGTGTGCATTCCTAGTAAACACTTAATTTCCATATCTGTGCACTTCCTCCTTGGGGACCAAATGTAAGGGGGATGAACTCCAGGGAGCTTCTGGACCATTGATCAAAGTTGTTCCATACTTCTTTATCCTCAGGCCTCTGGGTAAACTGAGGGCCACGAACTAAGTGTAAACAAATAGAGGTGGGGAGAGGTGAGGATCCATAAAGATATTCTAGAAACAGCCCAGAACAAAACTCCTAATGGAGAAAGTCCTCAAAGAGAGACAGAAGCTTGCTCAAAGAAGCCTTAGGACATTCCAGGGTCTTAGGATTTGGCACTTTGCCTGACTAACTTGATCTTTGAAAGAGAAGAGAGGCCAGGGCAAGGAAGTTATTTTGAGCCTCAGGATGACATGTGCCTCCAGAGGCCGAAATGTAGCCCTTTGCCATGGGGGCTCTTGGGAGCCATCTGGCCATCAGCTATGGCATCCAGTCTTCTGAGGTCTGGGGAGGGTGTATGTGTATGTACTATGTATATGTAGAGATACTTGTTTCTCAATGGCTTCTTGTCCATACAGTCTTTAGAAAGGCTAGGGCTAACTCTACTTCTTGTAAATAGACTTAGAGCCTGCAGAGAGTTGGAGTATATTTATTTATTTACTTACTTACATACTTATATTTATTTGTTTAGTACCAGTACTGAGGCTTAAACTCAAGGCCTATGTGCTGTCCTTTAGCTTTTTGCTCAAGGTTGGTGCTCTACCATTTGAGCTCACAGCTCCAGTTCTGGCTTTATTTTTGCCAGTCTTGGGGCTTGAATGCAGGGCCTGAACACTGTCCCTGAGCTCAAGGCCAGCATTCTACCACTTGAGCCACAGCACCATTTCTGGCTTTTTCTGTTTAGGAATTGAACCCAGGGCTTCATGCATGGTAGGCAAGCATTCTACCACTAAGCCACATTCCCAGTCCCCACTCTGCTTTTTGCTGGTTAGTTGGAGACAAGAGTCTTGTGACTTTTTTGCCCACGCTGACTATGAACTGCAATCCTCAGATCTTAGCCTTCTGAGTAGCAAAAGATTACAAGTGTAAGCCATCTACTAAGGTTGGAGTTTAGCACCAAGGATTCCAAGGTTCAGAGCAAGGATGAAGTTTATATCTTCAAAAGACCTTCAGAAGAGGATTGATACCCAGTCTGTGTAAGTGGTGAGGGGAAGGGGACTACTCTGCCTCTAGGTGGAAGAATGGATGAAATGGCCTTTGAGAAGTCAGATTATTTGGAGTATACTTACTGACTTCTTTAAACTCCCAGGGATAGCTCAAGAGATATGAGTAATGTGATCATCTAGAGTAGTTAAAAAAAAAAGAGCTGGGAATGTGGCTCAGTGGTAGAGTGCTTGCCTAGCATGCATGAAGCCCTGGATTCGATTCCCCAGTACTACATAAACAGAAAAAGTGTCACTGTGGCTCAAGTGGTAGGGA
Organism: Dipodomys spectabilis; assembly: GCF_019054845.1. Classification (NCBI taxonomy): domain Eukaryota; kingdom Metazoa; phylum Chordata; class Mammalia; order Rodentia; family Heteromyidae; genus Dipodomys; species Dipodomys spectabilis. The sequence goes on along the minus strand of NW_024870853.1, from coordinate 4,724,814 downwards.
CAGCACCGAGGCCCAGAGTTCAAGCCCCACGACTGACAAAAAACAAACAAGGACTGGGAATGTGGCTTAGTGATAGAGTGCTTGCCTAGCATCCATGAAGCCCCTGGTTCATTCCTCAGTACCATATAAACAGAAAAAGCTGGAAGTAGCATTGTGGCTCCAGCGCTAGAGTGCTAGCGTTGAGCAAAAGCAGTTTGGGGACAGTGTCCAGGCCCTTTGTTCAAGCCCCAGAACTGGCAAAACAAAACAAAACAAAATTGTGCTGTAACTAACATTCAAATAATAGTCATATAACAGACCTCTAACCATTCCCTTCATTGTATAGTTGAGAAACTGAGACCCAGGACAAAGGAGCCTCCCTGAAGTGCCAGACTGAATAAAAATTTCTGACTTCAGAGAAGGTCAGGAGAATGCCCCACCCCTACCCTGGCTAAAGGAACTGGGGTTCCACTGACATCCCTGGACCTTCCTAGGGTGAACGACCTGAGTCCTTTCCCTTGTCACTCTTGCCACAGACCCCTTGTGTGGTCTTGGTTGTACCTGGAGGCCTCCAGGGCGAGCTATGGTGTTAATCAGCCTGGAGAGAAACTAGCAGGTATGAGGTGTCAACATGAAGGTGACAGAACTGCTTCGAGAGCCAGTAGATGGGATAGATTCCCGGGACAGGGAATTGTAATGGTCAGGGAATTTCAATTGGCATTACAGTTAAGTCCCAGCCAACTGGTTAACGGAGTTTGAATCAATGACCCGCCTCCTGGTCCCTCCTCCTTAGTCAGCCTCTCCCTTCTTCCCTCCCTCAGGCAGCCGGCTGCAGTCTGGCTGCCGCTGAGCTCCAGCCAGCTGCTGCTCTCTTTCCCATCAAAGCCCTTGCTGAGCCCCCACCCCATCCTTTCTAGCCTTGGCCCCAGAGAGGGAGAGGCTCATGCCAGCTCCGAACACACCACCATGCCTCTACTGGACGTTTTCTGGTCTTGCTTCAAGAAAGTGAAGGTAAGTGGCAGCCCATCTCACCGTTATAGGGGAAATGAGCATTGCTTGCTAGCTGGGAAAGGGCAGACCGACCAGCTTCTGAAACTGCTTAACACTCCTATAGCCTCAAAGGCTTGAGTTCAAGTCTTGTCTTTGTTACTTAATCAGCTCTGTGAATTTTTTTTATTGTGAAAATATTGTACAGAGGATAAGCTCTGTGAATTTCTACTGCTTTCCTAATGAGCTCTTTAAAAAAAAAATAAAACTTGCCTCTGTTGTTTTCTAAACCTTGTTCCAAAGGCAAGATATTGAACCTCCCTGTTCTTCCTTAGCTTTAAAATAAGGATGATACTTAAAGAAACCTCATGGGGGCTGGTGTCACTTTGTATATTTAAATGTATGCAAATGCAACCAATAAGGTGTGTCTAGTACCAGCATAATACCAGGCTTATGGCATCCACACAAGTAATAATAACAGTCATTACTGTTGTTAATTCCCATTAATTATTACAAGAACCTACTTTGTGATAGGTAGCATGGGAGCTATACAAAGACAAAAAATTGTTTTAAATGGATGTGGCTCTGTTTTCAAAAAGGAAAGTAAGAAGTCAATGATTTATGCTTATAATCTCTGATACTCAGGAGGCTGAGATCTAGAGGATCATAATTTGTGAAGCCAGACCAGGCAGACAATTTTGCTATACTCCATCTCCAAAACGACTAGCTACATCGCCAAAATTACCAGCAAAAAGCTGGGCTAGAGGAATGGCTTCAGCACCTGTTTAGCAAGCAGAAGGCCCTAAGTTCAAACTCCAATAGCATTAAAAAATAAAAGAAAAGATCTAGACATGGTGGTACACAAATATAATCCTAGCACGTGGGGGCTGGAGGAAGATGAAAATTTCCAGCCTAGCCTGAGCTATGTCGAAAGACCCTGTCCAAAAAAAGGGGGGGGATGGGCTAAAAGAAGTGATATTTATGAGGATCTCATTACATGCAGGCACTGTGATACACAGTGAGGCAATCAGAAAATATAGTATGACTTCTGCCCTTAAGCACAGAGGCACTGATGGTCATCTAGCACCAGCAAGGCCCAAGATTCAAGCATTTTCAGTTTATTCACTATGGTGGTGATGTTACCAGAACCCATTGTTTTCTTGCTTTGACAGTTGAAGAAAGACTGCCATGAGTGGTCAGAGGCTGACAAGGCCTTGGATCTGGACTCCTAAGTCTTGGTCTTTGGTGTGTGTGTGTGTGTGTGTGTGTGTGTGTGTGTGTGTGTGTGTGTGTGTGTGTGTGTGTGTGTGTGTGTGTGTGTGTGTGTGTGTGTGTGTGTGTGTGCGCCACAAGTGAGGCTTGAACTTAGAGCCCATATGCTGTCCCTTAGCTTTTTCGCTCCACTTGAACCACAGCTCCACTTCTGGGCTTTTGATGGTTAATTGGACAGAAGAGTCTCACAGACTTTTTGCTTGGGCTGGCTTCAAACTGTGATCCTCAGATCTCAGCTTCCTGAGTAGCTAGCATTACAGACGTGAGTCACTGGTGCTTAGTATCCCTGTCTTTCTTGATATCTTATGCCCATAGTCCCCAAGTCCAAGCTAATAAAAGAACTTTCAGACAGCTATCTGAACTTTTGGAGGATGTGAGAATTGCTGAGAGCCTTAGGAAGGAAGGAAACTCCATTCTACCTGGGGCCACTTGGAAAGGTTTCACAGAAGGTCACATTTGAGCTGAGCCTGAGGGTAGAAGAGAGAGAACTTGTCAGTGTGTGGTTGGTGGGGGGAGGTCAGGGCATTCCAGGCATGCCTGGCAGAGGGAGCTGCATGATGGAGAGTTTGTAGGCTGTTGGGGGGGGGGTTGGGTGAAGGGTTCATTTGGTGATGTGGCTCGAATGAGGGTGTGGCTCCAGGGAAAAGATTGATAGGAAGAAACAGGGACTTTGGAATGGCCCCATGAGCTCATGGTCCTCACTTGGTGGGGGGTCTGTAATGAGCGTTTCTATCATCTGTGGTGGAATGGAAGAGGAGAAGGGCTAATACTATGTACTTTTCATGAAGCTAAATTAATTCAACTTAATTGGAGATTATTGCGTCCTTCCTGTGGGGGTGGCAGTTCAAATGATTCTTCTTTTTTCATTTCTTTTATGTTGATACTGAAGCTTGAACTCTGAGCCTTGCATTCTTGCTTGGCATTTTCACTTAAGGCTGGTGTTCTACCACTTGAGCCACAGCTTCAATTCTGGCTTTTTGCTGGTTAGTTAGAGATAAGAGGGTCATGGACTTTCCTGCTTGGGCTAGCTTTGAACAATTATCCTCAGATCTCAGTCTCCCCAATAACTATAATTACAAGTATGAGCCACAGGTACCTGGCCCAAATGACTTTTCTTTTACAAACTAGGAGTGATTTTTTTTTTATTAGCTAACATTAGTTATACAGGAAAGGGGTGGGTTTCATTGTTCATTTCCACACATATTTACACTATATTCCAGTCTTGCCCCTTATCACTCTCCCTTCCGCCTCTCCCTTCTTCCAAGAACAATTTCACAGGTTTCATTGTTCTATTTATCATAGAGAAAAGTGTTTAAATGTGTGTTTCTCAGCAGAAAAAAAAGTTTGTGACATGCTGACTGTTCCCGCATTTATCTACTTTTTTTTCCTTATCCATGAAGGCCTAATGTCTGGAGGCTATTGTTTTAAAGAAGCTGATTTCAAGAATTAGGGCTATAATTAAATGGGTGCTTTTAGAATAAAAACTCCAGAAGCCACAAGCAGAACAGTATAGAAAGAGCTAAGTGGAAGTTTAGAAGTGCCAGTGAGGTGCTGTGGGAGGATGAGAAAGAGATAGATGGAATGCGGAAGACAAAGAGAATTCTTTGTGTGTGTGTGTGTGAGTACTGAGACTTGAACTCATAGCCTGGATACTGTCCATTAACTTTTTCAATCAAGGCTGGTGCTCTACCACTTGTTCCATAATTCCACTTGCAGCTTTTTGTTGGTTAGTTGGAGATAAGAGTCTCAAGGAGGGCTGGGAAAGTGGCTCAGTGGTAGGGTGCTTGCCTTGCATGCCTGAAGCCCTGGGTTCGATTCCTCAGCACCACATAAGCAAAAAGAAAAAAGCCGGAAGTGGCGCTGTGGCTCAAGTGGTAGAGTGCTAGCCTTGAGCTGAAGAGCTGAGGGACAGCGCCCAGGCCTAGAGTTCAGGCCCCACGACTGGACCCAAAAAAATATATATATATATAAAAAAAAAAAAAAAGAGTCTCAAGGATTTTCCTATTCCGGCTGGCTTTGAATCTTTTTTTTTTGGTCGGTTGTGGGGCTTGAACTCTGGGCCTGGGTGCTGTCTCTCAGCTCTTCAGCTGAAGGCGAGCACTCTACCACTTGAGCTACAGCGCTACTTCCAGTTTTCTGGTGGTTTATTGGAGATAGGAGTCTCATGGTCTCTCCTGCCTGGGCTGGCTTTGAACCGCGATCCTCAGATCTCAGCCTCCTGAGTAGCTAGGATTACAGGCGTGAGCCATCAGCACTGGCAACAAAGGGCATGGAAAGTGCCTCTGAAGTCTAATGACTGAATGATCCCCTACCGATTCCCTTGGATAACTATTCCAGGTGCTTGACAAGAAGTTGTATCCCTTTACACATCTTAGCCAACTTCTCAGTTGCCTTGCAAACACTCCCTGACCCATGTGACCCTCTCAGAACCCTTTGACTGCAAAACTTCCCACAGAAAAGTTGAATAATCTCTATCTCTTGCCAGACACCTGTAATCCTAGCTATTTAGGCTGAGGTCTGAGGATCGCAATTCAAAGCCAGCCCAGGCAGGAAAGTTCATGAGACTCATCTCCAATAAACCACTCAGAAAAAGCCAGAGGTGGAGCTGTGGCTCAAATGGTAGAGCACTAGCCTTGCAAGTAACGAGCTCAAGAATTGTGCCCAGCTCCAGAACCAGCAAAAAAAAAAATAAATACATAAATAAAATTCTTCATCCCAGACCCAAGATATTTGCATGCACATACACATATACACATGTATTTGTGCACAATTGGCCACACATATTCACATACACATATGCAGTCACACATAGACATGCCCTTCAAGTGTGCCCACCCACATGCCCACAGGGACACAGGTGCACATAGACGTACCTACATACACAGGTAGCATACACATGCAAGCATGTAAATTCATCTGCATACAACTACTAGAGATTAACCTCATGGCCTCATACTTGCTAAGAAGGTACTCTACCATTTGTGCCAAGCCCATAGCTCTTCTTTTTTTGTTTTGGTCTGGTTGGTCTTTCCTTTTTTCTTGGGGCCAGCTTCAGATGGTGATCCTATTTTTTATAGCCTCCTAAGAAGCTGGAATAACAGATATGCTCCACCAAGCCTAGCTTAGTAAAGATAGGAGTCTCATCAACTTTTTGGTCAGCTGGCCTTGACCCTTGATCCTCCCAATCTCTACCTTCCAGGGTAGTTGGAATTAAGAGTAAGCTACTGTATTCAGCTTTCACTTGGGCCATATGCCCCCTTTTCAAATGTTGCTTCTTTGAGCTCTCAGTCAGAAAGGCAGACACTCTGGGCTAGTTAGCCCAGCAAAAAGCAGAGATTGCTTAGATCCACCTCTCCTGTCTGATCAAAGCTGCCTGGGAAGCAATCAGCCAGAGGGCAAAGGGATGTGGCCTAGAGAGGCTGTTCTACTTGAAAAGATTTTCTCAGATCTCATTGCATCTTCTTGTGGTCTAGATGAGGAAAGCAAGCTGATCCCCTACCCCCATGGGCTTCTTTATAAGCTGGAGAGGCTTGAGAGAGAAGGAAGCAGACAAACTTTTGGGGGTTTGGTCTTGCCCTTACCCTCATGCACACTTCATAGCCTTGTGCCTTTAAGTAGATCTCTCTGAACCTCACCTATGGCCTGCAGAAGGCATTGGACATGGCCTGCCACTCAGGAACTGAGAACTCAGCCAGGTGGTACCTTTTACATGCCCTGGGGTGGCTGCTCAGTACCATGACTGGAGAAAAACAAGCTTTAGTTCATATTCAGGTCCTTTGCCACGACTCATCTACTTTGACCCTGCCTACATCTAGGAACAAAAGTGACCCATATGGGGGCAGAAAGATGACAAGCCTAGTAGTCAAGGATACTGGGAAGGTGGCAAAGGGCCAGGACAGGGTTCAGGATTGTTTTGAGCTTCTCTAGGGTTAGGGACAGCCAAGGGATAAGACATTTGGGTATATAAGTAGCTCCATACATTTGTGTGATTTGTCTTCCCTGGGAGCCAGCAGGGACCAGGAAGGTAGTATGGTCTCTCTGCCCGATCAAGCATGTGTATGACTGGCAAGAATCCTTCTTTCTTTCTCCTCTCTTTGTAACACACACACACACACACACACACACATCTTTGATTCTGAGCTTTTATTCTCTTCCAGCACCTAGCATGGTGTTCTCCAAATAGAAGGCCAGGACCAGATTGTTTCAGGTGAGCATATCAATCCTAGAAGGAGCACTGGCTTGGAAGGTGGAGATCTCACTTAGTCATGACCACTGGGTAAATTTGGAAGGACTATCTCTCCCCATTTGTCTCTTCTTACACCATAGGTAGACAACCACACAATACACAGAGATGGAAAGGCCCTTTGGGGTCATCTATCCCTTCCTCCATACTACTCATAGGGAAGTTGTACCCTATGTCACAAGACACACAGCCAGATTGGAATAAGGTCTGTCTATATGATATATTGTAAAGTCTTCATTTGTCCTGTGGGAAGATCCAATCCTGATTTATCTCTGGTATAATCTAACAACAACAGGGAATTGGAGGCCATCTATACATGTGCCACCCACACATGCACATGAAAGCAACCTAGACTCACCTACCCATAAGGCTCTCTGATTGTTGAAACAAGTCAGGAACTGGGAAGAGATTAGGCATCCACTTGTGCTCTCACTTATGCCTTTCCCCTATTCATAATACTCATATCCTTAGGTCATATACAGGAGTGTATGGGTACACAAGGGCAACTGTGAGTATACCCAGCTCCATGTACCCTCTCCTGTGAATACTGTTCTCTAAGTACCAATGGGGGTTCCATGTGGCTGTTCTTAGACCTGGCTGTCCACATACCTACCTGTTCACATGAGGTGAAGTGCTCCCTGGAAGGCTGGTACTCCCATATACATGCATGCACTGGGATGATTAAGGGTCCTCCATGAACATGCTTGCTATCACCCGAGCCCTCTCTACCTCCAGGCCAGCTCTAAGCTTCTCCATATACCCAGATGTGGGGCATAAGTGTGACAATGACTAGGAGATTCGACAGTCCCACTCTCAGTCTCCAAGACAACTCTACTTTTCCATTCCTTTATTCTTGCATCACCCAAACCAGACCAAACTACCTGCAGTGTATGTCATGAAATCAGCATCTTGGTGTTGTGGATAGAAGCCAGGGCCTCAGGAATGTGCTTTACCACTAAGCTCTCCATATAGTGTGTGTTGGTTGTAGGAGGCACAGGGGTGTGTAGAGAACTCAAGAGTATACACTAAGGTCTATGGAGTCATAGAGTTGCAAAGGGCCTTCAGAAACTTCTAGATGTCATCTCCACATTCCATGTAGGAATCCTACTTTACAATGGCATACCTATGGTGACATGGAGTTCATCACTTTCTCAAATAGCAATCAATCTGAAGCCAGGGTGTCAGGTTCTAGAAAAGCTACTGAGCAGGGGCGGAGATAGGCCCTATGTCAATGAAGGTGTGGCTCTGCCCCCGAGCTCTGCTCTGCTCTGCTCTGCAGAGCTCCACAGACCAATCAACCACTCTGTCGGCTATATGGTGGAGAGTGGCACCTGATAGGTGTGAACAACCCACACTGCTTGGCTAACTAACATCTGTTAGGCAGGGGCCCATTGACTAGGACAAGACAACAGGTTAGGAGGATATGATTGGCACAGAGAGAATTCAAGAGATATATGGGGTAGTTTCTGGGGGATCTCTGAAGGAAGGCCTTTGGGAAGAGTTCATAGGGAAGTGTAGCCAGGTATAGAAGAAAAGTCCCTGGATGCCTGAGCTGTGGCATATCACCTGCACTACAATGTAGCTAAGTGGACTTGTGCCAGTCACTTTTCTTTAACAGAATTACCAGGAAAACTTCATGCACAAGAGCCTGGCACATGGATACCATTCTGAAGAGAGAAAAGGTTGGCTTTGAATGGTGACATGAAGAGTGAGGGGTAGAATGACAGACTGAAAATGTTTTAGCAAGTGTTACACTTGAAATCCAGGACCTTGCTTTGCCACTGAACTCCACCCAAGACTGACACTTCAAAATTAGTGTGGGACTTTGGAAAGTAGTATGGAGGTTCCTCAAAAGACTACACATAGAGCTCCCCTATGACCCAGCAATCCCACTTTAGGGCATTTACCCAAATGATCACAAACAAGGCCATACTAAAGCTACCAGCACAACTGTGATTATCAAAACATTATTCACCATAGCTAAGGTATGGAACCTATCCAGATGCCCCTCAAGAAATGTGGTGTATATATATATATATATATATATATATATATATATGCATACATACATACATACATATATACATATATATATATATATATATATATATATATATATATATAATGGAATTCCATCAGAAATAATGATACCATCCCATTTTTAGGAAATGGAAAGACTTGAGAAAAATTATATTAAGTGAAGTAAGCCAGACCAAAAGAAACATAGGTCCCATGGTTTCCCTTATTTGCAATAACTAGTATATGTCTAGGATAATCTTACCAGAAAGGCAGAAAAGGTCAAAAGCTATGTACATATGACCATATAAGATGATGGTAAATGAAATGAACCCCAAGATAGGGACTCAAGAGGTTTTGTCTTTGTTGCTGTGGCTTTTAATGTACTTATAATGTACTATGTGATTTTTTTGCTTCTTTTATATGTTCTTACCCCATGGTATAACCCCTGTTTTCACTGTATTTGATTTCAGTGCTCTGCATCTTGTATATACATTTTTCTAATTTGGGGAGGGGAAGGGAAATAACAAAATGCTGAAACAAGGATACAGGTTGACCCATTGTACCAATGAGATGTATAAGACACTGTGTTGAAAACTTCTGTGGGAGGGGAGGAGTTAAGGAGGTGGGGAGGAAAGGGATGGTAGGGGAAAAACAAAGGAGGGGGTAGCAATGCTTGATAGGATATGTACTCATTACTCATGTAAACATAACCACTCTGTACAGTATCTTTACAATAAAAATATGTATTAAAAATTAGTGTGGGAAGTTCCACCTGAGTGTTCTTGATGCTGTCAAAAACCAGGTTATCTATACTATGTATACATAGTTGGTCTGAGTCACAACTTGCTAGCTGTGTGACCTTCTGAAATTTGCTTCACCACTCTTAGCCTCAGTTTCTTGCTCCAGAAAATAGAAATAAAGGAGTTGTTGATATGGCTCAAATGATAGAGTTCCTGCTTACCAAGTAAAAGGTCCTAAATTCAAACCCATTATTACAAAATAGAAACATAGGTACCAATAATATTAATCCCCTTACAGTGTTGTTTTAAGGCTTAAGCCTTAGAATTGCTACTTCTAAAGCTCTTAGAGAAGTAGTGAACAATAAGAATCAACTACTTTAATTATAATGTCTACTTTTCAAGAGTCAAATAAACTTGGGCACTGGTGGCTCACACCTGTAATCTTAGCTATTCAGGAGACTGAGCTCTAAGGATCATGGTGCAAAGCCAGCCCGGACAGATGACAAATTGAAGAGACATTTTTCTCCAATTAACCAGCAGAAAACTGGAAGTAGAAGTATGACTCAAGTGGTAGAGTGCCAGCCTTGAGCAGAAAAGGCCAAGCTCATGAGCAAGGCCTTGATTTCAAGCCCCAATACTAGCACAGAGAGAGAGAAAAAAGAACGAGAGTCAAATGAAATAAGAATAAATGTTAAACCCTTTTGGTTGTTATGTTGAATAAAATGGGATGTTTCCTTGGGCTGAGTCTTCCCTTAAGGAATTCATTCTTTCATTCAAACAGGTGATTTTTATTTGTTTTTATTTTTCTACTCCTGGGGCTTAAACTCAGAGCTTGGGCACTATCCCTGAGCTTTTTTTTGCTCAAGGCTGGCACTCTACCATTTGAGCCATAGCCCCACTTCTAGCTTTTTGGTGGTTAATTAGAGATCAGAGTCTTGTTGAGTTTCCTGCCCATGCTGGCTTTGAACTGTCTGAGGATCCTAAGATCTCAGCCTTCTGAATAGCTAGATATGAGTCACCAGTGCTCAATCCCTGCTAATACATACATACATACATACATACACACACACATATATACTACAGATTCAGGCCTTATTATTCTGGGCAGGCATTGTGTTAGACTCTGAGGAGCTTTACTGTGAACACAGTAGCTGCAGATCCTTAACCCCATGCCACTTATTGCATAATATACATAAAACAAGATATTCATATTCCTACATCCAGTGCACTGTTGTTGTTTTTTTTTAATTGATTCAAGACAGAAAAGCTTAGTATTGGAAACTGTTCAACCAGTTAGTACTGTCTCTCTCTGCTAACTGTGCTTGGCTATCCTGCCTAGTCTTCAAGGGAAAGGGGCAATCACACTGTAGTCTAAATAATTCCTGACACCGCCAAGCTTGGAACAATCTTGGGCCCAGCCTAAGAGTAGGGATGGTTCTCCTACTCCTGAATTTGACTGACTTGAAGCCTCTAACCCTTGTGCCAATCCCTCGTGCTGACCCTTCTTTCAGCACGAGTAGTGCTATTTGTTCAAGAGTCATCTGAAATTGGACAATATTTGTTCTGGAAGGTGGGAGAGACAGGGATGGCTAGGGGAAGGTCACATAGTGAATAAGAAGCCAAGTTCTGACTTTTCCTTTGCCTTCAGTTTCTTTGGTGTTGAAAGGTAGTTGGGAACAGCTCGGGGGGGGGGGGGCATGCAAGGCAAGGATACATCTGTTAGTGTAGTGGTGGACAAGGAAGGATGTAGGGAAAGTTATGGGTGGGCAATGCTGGGCTCCATTTCCCAAAGAGTACAACTAGCTACTCCTTTTTATTTTTTACAGCCCTGGGGCTTGAACTCAGGGCCTGGGCACTGTCCCTGAGCTTCTTTTGCTCAAGGCTAGCACTCTACCACTTAACCCACAGAGCCACTTCCACTTTTTCTTTTTATGTGGTACTGAGAAATTGAACTTAGGGCTTCATGCATGCTAAGTAAGCACTCTACCACCAAGCCACTGCCCAACCCTAGCTACCACTTTCAAGGCATGTTCTCTAAAAGTGCACCCCATTCCAAGCACTTTACACAAATTAATTTGCCTTACCATTGCAATAAAGCTCTAAAGTAAGCATTATTATTTTTATCATCTTCATTTGACTGAAACACACAAAGATCTGGAAATGTCACCACTGTCACACAGCTATTAAAGCAGTTATCTTTGATATCTATCTATCTATCTATCTATCTATCTATCTATCTATCTATCTATCTATCTATCATCTATTGGTCTGTCTGTCCTTCTGTCTATCTGTCTATCTGTCTATCTCTCTATCTAGCTATCTGTCTATCTCTCTATCTAGCTATCTATCTATTGGTGCCAGCAGTCCTGGGGCTTGAACTCAGTCCCTGGGTGCTATCCCTGATTTTGTTTTGCTTTTGTTTTGTTTTGTTTTGCTTAAAGCTAGCACTCTCTTACTTAAGCCACAGCTCCACTTTCAGTTTTTTGTTGATTAATTGGAGTCTCGTGGACTTTCCTGGGCAGGCAGACTTTGTACCATGATCCTCAGGTCTCAGCCTTCTGAGTAGCTCACAGGCCTGAGCCACCGACATCCAGCCTGACTTTGGAATTTTTAACCCAGGTAATCCAGTTCCAAAGTCACTATGATTATATGATCTGGGCCTCAGTTTCTTTCCCCATGTTAAGATCAGGAGTTTGGGAGTCCTTCCAGCTCTGATATCTTCATTATATTTCACATATAGGTCTCTGGAGTTCAAAGCCCATTGAAAAACAGTTCCTGCTTCCAAAATGTCAATGATTTCCACTCCAGGTCTCTGGGGAGGGAGGAAGGGAGCCCAAGCTGATCCTCCCAGCAGCCCCTAGGGTTTGAGAACATCTGGAGTCCTGGGAAGCTCTGAGAGACAGGGTCTGGCCTGAATTTCTAAGCCCCCAGTAACAATAACAAGGAACAGCAGTTCAGATGACCTGTGCTGGGATTTGGGGTCAGAATTTTCACAGAGAGGTGGGGGAGGGGAGCTCCTTCATCTTCCATTCCAGTGACTAACCACTAAGCAGTTGCCCAGGGACCTTGGAGTCCAGATCCATGGGTAGGGCTGGGCCTGCCCAAGTGTACCGGGAAAGAAATGTTGCACTTAGGAATGGGGAACAAGGCCCCAGAAATAAGTGAGGATCCACCTTCTCTGTTCTTTTCTTTGGTTTGGATTGGGCCATCTTCTAGGATCTGAGGGACAGAATATGGCTGGCAACATCATAGAGTAGTTGAACACAGGACACTAGCTGTCAACTAGCTTCTGCCTCCTCTTCTCTCTGAGACTGAGTCTCTGCGTTCTTATCTACAACATAGGAAGAATATGTCCTAGTTCATCACTGATAGTATATTTGTAGATTATATAGTAGGTGCTCACTAAATACAAGTCAAATGTGAAGATCAATTACTCTAGGTGATCCTAGGCTCATGGCTTAGGCTCTCAATTTGCTTCTTTACAAAAATTTTTTAAAAGTTTATTTATAATTCCCTTCTTCTTGAGGCTGAAGAAAGCCTAGAACTCCCTTAATTCTTCTTGCTCCCACCTCTACTCTCATCCCTAGTCAAACAAGTTCAGAGTCTAGAAAAGAGGCTCCAGCAAACACAGGAATGAGCATTCTCTCCTCTCTCGCTCTTTCCTGCAGGCACCCCCTGTAAGGCCTCGCTTCTGGAAAGACTCTGCTCCAGACAGGAAGAAGGTCCCTGTTGACTGGTGGGAAAGTCAAGTCTTTAGAATATGACATTCCTGAGATTATCCAGGGAACCCCTGGGGGTTGTAGCAGTTGACATATGCTTTGCTCAAGCCCATCTCTGTGGTGGTGGGGACAGTAGAGTGACAGGTTGGAGAAGACTGAAGGGAAAGGGAACCTAAGAGCAAGAATCCATTCCTGAAGCAGTCCTGGGCCAGGTAAGGGGATAGGAAGGGGAGAGAAGAAAGCCATGCCAGGACTGGTAGGAAAAACCCTTGGAGAAGAAGAGCCCAAGGCAGTACAAATTTCTCTCTCTCTCTCTCTCTCTCTCTCTCTCTCTCTCACACACACACACACACACACACACACACACACACACATGTATATGTGTGGGAGGTGGCGTGATTTATGAAACAATCAGCATGTGACATCTGAAGCAACAGGTAGGGTGTGTTTTCATGGGGTGGTAAGGAGATATGAGCCCACACTCATCCTGGTAGAATGGAGACTTGGTCCTTCTAAGAGACCCAATACTTCATGCTACTGTGGAACAGCTGGCATCCTCAGTGTGGAGACAGAGGTGACACCGGCCTCTCTGGGGATTCCTCCAAGACAGAGTTCCTGAAGAGTCTCCTAAAAATGACTTTTTCCACTGTTCATTCCCAGCTGGGATTGTCCCTCACCCTTTTCCTTCTACTGGAAGGGGACAAATTGGTAGTGATTCAGCTATCACAATAGACAACAAATTTTCAACTCAGTGAAAAACAAGCCAAAGGTACATGGGGCTGGTTGAGTCAGTCAGACCTTTTCAAATCTGCTCTGCTCTGCCTTTTGTCGCATCCCCCAGGAATACAATACCCCACAGCCAGCAGATATTACTCCTTCAGTGTAAACACGCGTTCCTAGGCCACTGGTTTGGGGTTTTAAAGTGGCAGGATGTCAAAAATGTTCACTGTGTGCTATGGCTCACACATATAATGCCAGCTACTCCAGAGGCTGAGGTCTGGGGATCATGACCTGGGCAGGAAAGTTCATTTGACTCTTAGCTCCAATTAACTAACAAAAAACTAGATGTAGGGCTGGGAAGGTGGCTCAGTGGTAGAGTGCTTGCCTTGCATGCATGAGGCCCTGGGTTCAATTCTTTAGCACCACATAAGCAGAAAAAGCTGGAAGTGGCGCTGTGGCTCAAGTGGTAGAGTGCTAGCCTTGAACTGAAGAGCTGAGGGACAGTGCGCAGGCCCAGAGTTCAGGCCCCACGATCGACAAAACAAAATAAAACAAAACAAAACTAGAAGTAGAAGCATGGCTCAAGTGGTACAGTGTCAGCCACAAATGAAAAAGGCAAGCAAGACCATAGGACCTGAGTTCAAGCTGAAATATCTGCATTTTTTTAAAAAAGTTCCAAAGCCAGGGTCTGGTGTCTTACACCTGTAATCCTAGCTACTCAGGAGGCTGAGATCTGAGAATTGTGGCTTGAAACAAGCCTGGGCAAGAAAGTCGGTAAAATTTTTATCTCCAGTAACCACCCAAAACCTGGAGTGGACCTGTGGCTCAAAGTGGTAGAGCACTAGCCTTCAGCCAAAAAGCTCAGGAAGAGAGCCCAGGCCCTGAGTTTAAACCCCACAAGTGACCAAAAAAAGGCTTCACTTAGCCACTAGCTAAAAGACTTATTGACAAGCTCAAAGCAGCCCCAGCAAATACCATCTCTCCTATACCTATGCCAGACTATAAGCTCCTCTAAGGACCTAGCCTTTGCCCTAGCCACCCTTGTGTCCAGTGGTAGCTTCGCCCAACAAATCTCCTATTTCAGGTCTAACCCAGAGCAAGTTTACTGAGTGTCTAGAATATGCGTGTGTGTGTGTGTGTGTGTGTGTGCGCGCGCGCACACACACACACACACACACACACTCACACGAGTGCCAAACCCAAAGCACCCACCTCCCAGCCCAGAGGCCCCAAAAGACAGAGCAGTCAGCTTTAGAGAGGCCAAGAGAGCCTGCTTTCCACAGTGCCCATAGTCTGTGCTGGCTAAAGCTGGGCTGGGCCTGGGGGCGGTAAGAGCCCACTGTGGAGGGAGGAGGGCCAGGCAGTGAATAAGGGCTCTGTGTGGCCCAGTTGAGAGGGCTGGGGGAGGCTGGAATGTGAAGAACGTTGCTCTCATGACTGTGGCCCTAGGCCTGAGTCTATGGTACAGGGTTGACCAGGGGTGAAGAGGGTAGGTTGCTGGAACAGTGAAGGGGGAAGCAGAGAGATCAGGCCCCTATGGGCTCAGGATTGCCTGGGTTGTGGTGCAGCCTTTACAGCTTTTATCTGAACTGCCTCTGTCAGTACTCCTTACATTCTCATCTAGCCACCATCTTTCTGCTTTGTACTCTGACTTTTTTTGTACATTTTTTATTGTAAAAATACTGTACAGAGGGGTTACAGTTACATGAGCAAGGTAATGAGTATATTTCCTATTCTTTCAGCCTGTTTTCTCAAAACCTTCTCATATGTCTTTTTCTGTCTGGCCACTTCACCTCCCATGAGATTGCAAGCCGAACTCCTATCCCTCCTTTCTTGCTTTCCTTCTTTCCTTCCTTCCTTCCTTCCTTCCTACCTTCCTTCTTTCCTGCCTTCCTTCTTTTTTTTTCTTTTTCTTTTTGCTTATATTGAGACTTGAACTCAGAGCCTGGGCACTGTCCCTGAGCTTTTTCATTCAAGGCTGGTGATGGAGATAAGGGTTTTTCGAATTTTTCTGCCCAGGCTGGCTTTGAGCTGCAGTCCTCAGACCTTAGCTATGCAGGAGCATAGATAGGATTACAGGCATGAGCCATCAGTGCCCAGCACCAATTCCAAGCTTCTGAAGATGACCTACCCAGTTCTCTGTGATGTGGGCCCCATCTGTTGTTCCAGCCTCTGCCAGGCACACTGTTGTTTAGTCAGACTCTACACAAGTTCCTTTAAGCACCTGCATTAACCCCTTTTCTCTGAGCTTCCTTCCACCTGACATGTATTTCTACTACCTCCTTCAAGATCTGTTGCAAATGCTACTTCCTCCATGAAAAAGTCCTCATGACACTGATTCCCAACTCCCAGCTTTTCTCAGCCCACAGGGCTTGTGCTTTCCAACAACACCTATGTGGAATCAGGATGATTCAAGCCTGTGACTACTTCTTCACCTAGCTATGAATTCCTCAAAGGCAGGCAGCATGTCTGGTTTGTCTCAATCCCTAAGTAGCTACATAGCACTGGGCCTAGCCCTGAGGAGGCACCTAGAGAATGAATGAGTAAATGAATAAATACCATAGGAATGAATCATTCACTGCATGGGAAGATTGTCACTACCTGGCCTTTATCCATAGTGACTGTCTTTGTAGCTGCAGCATTTCTAGATCCTGGGTTCAGAACATTCCCAGTTGGAGAGCATTATATTCTGTAGTCAGGAGACAAAATGCTTTCAATGACCAAAAGAACACAGGATCAAGATTAAAAGTAGAGAGGGCTGGGCACTGGAAGCTCACACCTATAATCCTAGCTATTCAAGAGGCTGAGACCTGAGGATCAAAGGTCAAAGTTAGCCTGAGCATGCAAGTCTGTGAGAGTCTTATCTCTAATTAACCACCAAAAAGCTGGACATAGAGCTGTGACTCAAGTGGTAGAGTGCCAGGCTTGAGTGAAAAAGCTCAGGGACAGTGCCCAGGCCTTGAGTTCAAGCCCCCCTAGTAGGAGCACATGTGCAAACACACACATAGAGAAGACTCTTTGTTCTGGTCCAATGCAAATTACACTGCAACTCAAAAAGGAAACAATATGGTTCAATGAAATCAGGTGCCCTGAAGGCCTCATGTGTAGAGAATCTTAACATTTATCAGCTAGATGGCCCTGGGTATGTCACTTCATTTCTTTGGGCCTCATTCTTCTCATGTACTATGAAAGGTTAATGAAACCTAACCTTCAAGTATGGCTGAGACAGTCAAAGGTGACCACTCATTTATAATCTATAAATCCTGTGTTAATCTAAGACCTATGAGGAGGAGGAGATAGAGGAGGAGGGGGGAGGATTGTGTGTGCTAGTCCTGGAGGTTGAACTCAGGGGCAGGACACTATCCCTGAGCCGGGCTTAGTTTTTTGTGCTCAAGGCTGGTACTCTACCACTTGAGCCACATCTCCACTTCTGGCTCTTTTGGTAGTTAATTGGAGATAAGAGTCTCACAGACTTAACTTGCTCTGTCTGGCTTTGAAGAAAGAGCCTCAGATCTCAGCCTCTTTAGTAGATAGGCATATGGGTTAAAGGCATGAACCACCTGGACTAGGCTCTAATTACCTTTTTTCTAGTCATGAGGCTTGATCTCAGAGCCTGGGCACTGTCTCTGAGCTTTTTGCACAAGGCTAGTGCCCTACCACTTTTACCCACAACTCCACTTCCAGTTTTCAGGTGGTTAATTGGAGATTAGGAGTCTCATGGTCTTTCCTGCCCTGGCTGGCTTCAAACCATGATCCTTAGATCTCAGCCTCCTGAGTAGCTAGGATTACAGGCATGAACCACCAGCACCCTGCTCTAATTATGTCTTTTTAACTAATCCTAATTCTGTCATGTCCATGATGAATTGGACCGATGTGATAGGAGAGGAGGGGACTTGAATATAATCAGAGCAGAAATGCAAAGTAGTGTTCTGTTCCAACCATTCGTTTATTTCCTAACTTTCTCTTTCTTTTTTCTTTTCTTTTGTCTACTTGTGTGAATTCTATTCACTTGCTTAATCATACTTCCATTTCATAGCTTTGCATAGGGTTTCCATATCTGTCCCTCTCTGCTCAAGCTTCTTTTATTTTAGAACTTTCTTTTAAAATTATTATTATCTTTAAGTAGTTAAAGGGGTTTCAATTCAACATTCCAGATTATAAATACAATGCATCTTGATCAGTGTCAGCCCTTCCATCATTCATTCTTGAACTTTCTATCTCTTATATTAATATCCCTCAAAGATCTCATCAATGAACACTAAGGGGAGCATGCCTTCTCTCCCTTTGGTGTCCTATGGATGACTGTTGTCTTCAAGGATGGACCTGACCTTTAGTCATTTTCAAATCTCTTTAGAATGAGACATCATTGTGGTCAAGTTCTTTCAGCTTGTGTGGCAGCCATTGTGCTAATGATAAGCGATTAGACACATCTCGAACAATTCCTTTGCTGATAATTTGTGTTCATGTAGGGGCTGGCAGTGTAAAGGCAGAAGAATAGGCAAGAAGATCCATCTATCTCCAAGAAGCACCCTTCCTTTCTTTTCTTTCCTTCTTATCTATTGACCTGATGTCTCTATCATTACCATTTTAGCCCAAGCCTCTGACATTGTTAGCCTGAGTTTCTGATGTCTGTGCTTCCATTTTAGCTCTGCAACCCATGCCCTAATCTAGTCAGTGATCAGTCAGTGATCTTTTAAAAGTGGGAATTGCATCTTATCATTCTCCTATTCTCCACCCACCAATGGCTTCCTGCTCAGATTGTAATCAAAGCCAAATTCTCATTCCAGCTTTCAAAAGTCTACAGATCTCTCTTCTCTCTTTCCCTTCTCTTTCTCCCTTTTCCTCCCTCTCTCTCTCCAAGTTCGACCTGGAATGTTCTGGGTCCAGATTTTCATGTTGCTGACTCCTTTTTATGGCTTTGCTCAAAGTTCAGCCTCCTGCAGAAACCTCTGTGGCTACCTTCCACCCACTCACTGTATATCACCCTGGTGTTTGAAATTTCCTTCTTAGTTCTTGTTGTACCTGAAGTTTTCTTATTTCTTTGTTTACTTTTTGAACTTGAACTCAGGGCCTAGGTATTGTCCCTGAGATTCTTTAGCTCAAGGCTACCACTTTACCACTTGAGCCAAAGGGCCACTTAAGTCCTTTTCTGTTTATGTGGTACTAGGATTCCAACCTAGGGCTTCATGCATGCTAGGTAAGCACTCTACCACTAAGCCCCATTCCCGCCCTCTTTGTTTACTTGATTGTTCTTCCTACCAGGACTTCAGGTCTATGTAGACTTACCTACCTAGATCACTGTTAAATCCTGAACATCTAGCAGAGTGCTCCGGTGGACTCAAGAGGTTCTAGATGATGTCTGTTGTCACATATTCAGTAGCTAGAGGAAGCTGGGTGCTAGTGGCTCATGCCTATAGTCCTAGGTATTCAAGAGGCTGAGATCTGAGGATGATGGTTCAAAACCAGTCCCAGCAGGAAAGTTTGAAAGGCTTATCTCCAATTATCCACCAAAAAGCCAAAAATGGAGGTGTAGCTAAGGTGGTAGGTGCTGGCTTGAATGAAGAAGTCAAACAAGAGAGCAATGCCCTGAGTTCAAGTCCTAGCCTCTCTCTCTCTTTCTCTGTCTCTGTCTGTCTGTCTGTCTCTCTCTGTCTCTGTTTCTGTCTCTCTGTCTCTCTGTCTGTGTCTGTCTCTCACCACACACACACACACACACACACACACACACACAGAGTATAAGTAAACGAAGGCATTCTCAACCTTTAGCTTTCCAATTCTAAGTACTGCCATTTTCATAAACACATCTTGCTTTGCATTTTTTTTTGTAGGTTGTCGAGCTTGAACTCAGGGCCTGGGCACTGTCCCTGAGCTTTTTCACTCAAGACTAGGTCTTTACCACTCTGCACTCCAGCTCCACTTCTGGTTTTCTGGTGGTTAATTGGAGATGAGTCTCATAGATTTTCCTGCCCCAGCTGGCTTTGAATAGTGATCCTTATATCTCAACCTCCAGAGTAGCTACAATTACAGACCTGAGCCACTAGCGTCTGGCTTGCTTCTAAACTTTTATTGGTTCACTGCCAGTTCCAAAAACTGTACTGTGAACTGTGCAAACTATCCTCAAGTTTCCTAATTTGGGGCCACTCTCCACTCTGTAAAAGTAAAATGAGCCATAGAAATTAACTAGTAGGGAATGAACAAGTCTTATAATGTGGACAGTCAGGAGTCTGGAATTCTCCTTTTTTCCTTTTCCTTTTCCACGGGCTTCAATGTGTCTTTGTGTAAAATGGGTGGATTGAACTGACTGACTCCTTTGGATATCAATACTGGGCCTTGAACTCAAGGCCTGGGTACTATCCCTTAGATTTTTCATGCAAAGTTGATGCTCTAGCACTTGAGTCACACTCCCACTTTGGGCTTTTTGTTGAGTAATTGGAGATAAGAGTCTTAGGGATTTGTCTGCCCAGAGCTGGCTTTGAACTGCAATCCTCAGATCTTTGTCTGAATAAATAGGATTGCAGGTGTGAGCCACTGGCACATGGCTCTGAACTGGCTGATTTGAAAGACTCCTTTCAGTTTTGACATTGCATCTCTGCAATGCTTTGATTTCTGTTTCCTTTGCAGTGTTCCCCGTTGCTGCAATCGAGGAAGAATGCTGGTAAGTGTACAAAGTGTGAGTCACAAAAGCACATCATGACACTAAGCTCCTTGGTGGTCCTCCTGGAGCAGCTGATCAATTCCTTAAGCAATGGAGCCAGAGGCTGACAGGTGAAGCTGGAACTATGCCTTGTCTCCATCCACTGGGCATGGCCTGGCTTGCGGCTTAAGGAAGCCCCTTCAGTTTTGGGCTCTTGGAGTTTGGGCTCTTGCCTGCAAGTTGGAGGGGGGAGGGGGGGAAGCATTTCCTCCAGAGCTGTCAAGAGGCAGACACTCAAGGGCTTCCCTTGTTTGCCAATATGAGGAGGCCCAGGTAAGTGGAAGGAAAAGGAAAGAGACTTGGAATTTGGAGATGAGTGTCTGTGACAGTCCCCACATAAGCTTTTGGGAAAATGAGTAAACATAGTGGCCTCTATGTTAAACAATTCCTTCCCCCCTTCTTTTTTTGAGGGGGGGCTGGTATTGGAGCTCCAACTCAGAGCTTCACATTTTTTTGTGTAGCTTTTTCTGCCCAAGGGTAGCACTCTACCACTTGAGTCACAGCTCCACTTCTGGCTTTTTGCCAGTTAATTGGAAGTAAGGGGCTCTCAGCTTTGTCTTTCTAGACTGGCTTCGAACCAGGATCCTCAGGAGTAGTTAAAATTACAAGAATGAGCTACCAGCACCAGGCCAATTTTCTCCTTTTGCTCTCTTTGCCCCTGACTGCCTGCCCGTTTGCTCTGCCCTCTGGTGTTCTCTTTGGATAAGCACAAGTGAGTGGGACAGGGAAAGCAGCCTCAGCACACTTGAGGATGCAGCTGTTTATAGAGAGGGATGGCTGCTTTGAGGAAGAAGAGAAAGAACGATCCTGGCCAGCAAAGGGTTTTTACCAGAGTAAAATCTCATGGCCTAGGCCAGGCTGGGATCATTGAAGCTATCCTACAGACTGCTGCCCAGCCTCAGCCATTCTATCGAGTCCAGTTTTTATCAGATTCCTCTCAGGATGAGAATGAGCACAGTTCAGTAGCAGCTAGTGTTGGGGATCACTGAGAGAGGCACCAATAAGGTAGAAAGAGTCTCGGTGTGTCATCTAGGTGTTCTAAGGGCCAGCAAGAGCCTCATTCTGGAAGACCTGGCAAAATAATTAGAACTGGTTCAAATTCAGTCTTACAGGTGGCAGGGTAAGGAGGGGGATCTGTCACCTCTCCAGGGCTTTTCCACCTTAGGAAAAACTGCATGGTTGGGTGCTGGCTACTAAAAAAAAATGAACAGGCAAAATGTAGGTGGTTCACACTTACAATCAATCCTAGGAGGCTGAGATCAGAGGATCTTGGTTCAAAGCCAGTCAGGACGGGCAAATCTGAGAGACTTATCTCCAACTAATCACCCAAAAAGTCAGCAGTAGAGATGTGGTTTAAGTGGTAGAGCCACAGTCTTGAGCAAAAAACAGCCTAGTAAGAGCAAGGCCTTGAGTTCAAGCCCCCAAAACAACAATAACAAAAAAACAGAAGTGGGGTTGAAGGGGTGTTTATTTTTGTTGCCATGGCTGCAGAGGAGTGTGGACCTATTTTGAAGTAGGAACATTGCTTTGATCAGCATGTGGCATACATCTGCTTGTCCAGCACCCTGTCTCCCTTTTCCCCCCTCCTCTGCCGCCATTCCAGGGCTTCTTGCTGAGCACAGTTCCTGCCCTGCACCAGAGACCTCTGGGAGCATGAGGTCTGCATGTTGCCCATACTGGGGAAAAAAGACAGACTTCTCCATTTCAGACATACCAGCTGCAAAACCTTGGGTCCTGAAATAGAGCCCTCCACCCCCACTCCAAGATGACTGTACTTGCCACTTTCAAGGTGTCTAGTCAGAATATCTGTGCCAGTCTGGGATGCTAGTGCTGAACCTGGGTGAATTGCTATCTCAGAGCTGAGTGGCCTGTGGCTTCCTGAGGGGAGGGGAATGTCTTTTTGAGGGGTGGATCAGTTAGAAGACGCTGGTGGATCAGTTAGAAGACGCTATCCCCTATGGAGCTGAGAGGGAACTTGTCTACTTGCTACTTCTTTCAAGGCAAGTTTGAACATGGCTATTTAAGGGCAAATTTGAGCACATTGTCTGAGTCTGGTTCAAGGATGATCCAAGCAGAAATTAGGAATTTATGTGAATGTGGCAAGGTTAGAACTTGGAATCAGAACACCGGGACTTGAGCCCAAATTTCATTACAGATTCACTGTGTGAGTCCAGACAAATCACTTTATCTCTCTAGACCAGTGTCTACATCAATATAATTGGGCTTATTATCATGGAACTCGTATATAGACCATAAGATAATAGAGCATTAAGGCTGGGTGGGTGCCAGTCGTTCATACCTGTAAATCCTAAGTATTTAGGAGGCTAAGATCTGAGCGTCACAGTTCAAAGCCAGGCAAGGAAATCCATCTTATCTCCAATTAACCAGCAAAAAGCCAGAATTGGAGCTGTGGCTCAAGTAATAGAACACTTGGTAGAACACTAGCCTTGGGGAAAAAATTAAGAGACAGTGCCCAGGCCCTGAGTTTAAGACCCAGTGTTGGCACCAAAAGAGAGGGGGGAAGAAAAGGGCATTAAAAAGATCAAAGTGTTGAGCTGGGAATGGTTGGACATGCCTGTAATCTCAGCATTCAGAAGACTGAGGCAAGAGGGTAGCAAGTTCAATGTCAGCCAGGGCTACATAGTGAGACCCTGCCTCAGACAAACATATCAATCCAGGTGCTGGTGACTCATGCCTGTATTCATAGCTACTCAAGAGGCTGAGATCTGAGGACTGAAGTTTGAAGTCAACCCAGAAATGAAAGTCTGTGAGACTCATCACCAAAAGTTTGCAAACAGAGTGTGGCTCAAGTAGTAGAGTGCTAGCCATAAGCAAAAAAGCTCAAGACAGCACCCAGCACCCAGGACCTGAATTCAAGCCCCAGACAGGCAAGCATGCACATGCACGCGCACGCACACACACACACACACACACACACACACACACACACAGTCAAATGGTAGAGTGAATACAATTAGTTTTGAACTAAAGGAATGAACAGAATCCCTGAATTTGTTTTTACTATTTATTAATGGAATAAGTAATAATTCACTTTTTCCCAAAATTTTAGAGGTACAAAAATGTATTACTAGGTTCTTCGGCCTTACATAGTTTAGAAGGTCCAAAGAAAGTGAGCTGTGAGCCACAGGACTGGAGTTGGGGTTGTTTGTTTCAGCCTGCTGAGAGAGGGGATCCAGTCCCAAAGCAAGAATTGTGGGGCAGGTAAGTCCAGGACAGTGAAATCTGCTTTTGTTTGACTCAATCCTAACTGTGCCATTCATCTTGGGATGACCCTTAGTAAGAGCCTCCATGTTGCCATTTGTACCCTGAGCCTGGTGGGTCCCCACATGCTGTGCTTCCAAAGTATCACCAGAGTAGAGCAGAAGTAGCAGAGAAGAGGGCCCACTATATGGACTCTTTAGACACCAAAAGAGTCAAGACAGGGACTTAAAGGTGACAGCTACAAATAATTTGCATATGTAACATCTTCCTATTAAGATGAGTCAAGCAAAGGTTTCTCTGTTGTGGACTACTTTTGTCTGAGAAGCTCAATGCTCAAGGGCTCCTGGAATCCCTGGGCATTGTGTACAAGAGACCACCACTCATGGGATGTGGCCCTGGCTTCGGTCATTGAGAAGCCACTAGAACAGTGATTCCCAAATCTCACTTTGTGTTAAAGCAACTTCAGAATTTTGGTCCTCACTTATCTTGTGCCATTCTGTAATCTCTTTTGCTTTAAATCAATCACATTTATTTGGTGTGTGTGTGTGTTCTGGTACTCGAACTAATAATTGTCTCTTAGCTGTTTTGTTCAAGGCTGATGCCCTATCAATTGAACCACACTTTCCTTCCACTTTTGGCTTTTGTCTGGTTAACTAGAGATTAGTCTCATTGACTTTTCCTGTCCAGGCTGCAATCTTCAGATCTCAGCCTCCTAAATAGCTAGGATTGCAGGTGTGAACCATCAGTGCCCAGCTAAATCAATCCCATTTTAAAAAATAACTTCATTCTAAACTGTAATAGTTATGAATTGGGATGAAGTTTTTTTGGTGTCAGTACTGCAACTTGAACTCAATGCCTCACACTCTCACTTGGCTTTTCTGCTTAAAGCTGGAACTCTACCACTTGAGCCACACTTTCACTTCAGGTATTTTTGGTAGTTAATTGGAGGTAAGAATCTGGGTTTGCCTGGGTTGGCCTCGAACTGAAATCCTAGAGCTCAGCCTCCTGAGTAGCTAGGATTACAGATATGAGCCACTGGCACCAGGCTGAAGTGAGAACACTTCACTGAGATCTCTGGGTTTCCCTTTCAGTTTTGGCTCTGCCCTTTGCTGGCTGCTTTACCTTGAGCCTGTCCCTTCCCTAGCCCAGAGGGTCCCAGCTACAAAATGAATAGTCTTCTCTTAAGAACCTGTAAGATTTGATGACTTTATGGCTTGCAGACCCTACAGGTCTGTTGAAGCCATTAGCTCCCTTGCCCAGCAGCCAAGAGAAGTGAGGAGACTACTGACCTTCCTTCTTACCACCCTTGAATCAAATCCTCTCTGGGGCCCCTAACTCCCAGGGCACAAAGCTCCTTTTGTTGCCCAGAGCCATTAAAGGATTCTGTCCAGGCTCCTGCTGAAGTGGCTGAGACAACCTGGGGGGTAATAGTTTGCTTGTAACAAGAGCACTAACTCTCATTTTAACTGGCTCCAGTGTGGCTGCAGACTTGGCTCCATGTCAGATTCTGTCCATCAGCTTCCCTAGGCCTCTCCTTCAGCTTTGAGGAGTAGAAGACCTATTGAAATGAAACAAATGTGTTTATTTAAATATATTCATATAAGATGTAATTGTCAAGAGTGCAGTAGATTAAAATATAAGCATGTGAAAATCATCTTCATGCTCATCTAATCTACTTCTTTTATTTGAAAATTATCAAATCATTCTTGGAACTGATTCTTGATAAAGTTAATCATTTAATATTTGCTCTGTTACAAAGAACATTCATCGAGCATGGCTTATCTAACATTTGACAGACGTTTTACCTAGCAACTTGAAATCATATAAAAACTGACTTAGTTGGGGGCAGGTATCTGGAATTGATTTTCATTTGAGATAGGAAATCTTTCTGTCATAATCTTTAGTGAATTCAGCCCAAGCAAAAACACAGGGAGTTTGAGTTGAGAGAGTTGAGAGAGTTAGCATCTACTCTCATCTCTGCTATTAATTCCTTCTGCTCTTGACTTGGTTGCCTTCCCCTCCCCAGATTTTAGTTTTGCTGTCAGGGAAAAAAATGAGAAAATTGAACTGCAAGGTCCTAAGATCCTCTATATTTTGACTGCATATGATACTCTGGCCCTCCGCCCCCACTAGAAATTAGATTGAAAGGAGGGGTCAGTGGAAAGGGCAATTTCAAGATGTTCTTTGGGATGGGGGAAGGCTTTCCAGGACTATGGAAGAGCTTAAGGGCTTCCTTTGGGGCCAAAGGGGATGGGAAGCACAAGTTCCCAGTTCCTGTTTGCAGGAGTGCACACTCTACTCAGGCCCAGGCTTATAGATGCATCCAGACAGATATACTGAGGCAGTCTAGTTGACCATACACAGACAACCAATCTAGAAGATTAGAGGATGGAGATGGGGTGAGAATTCCAAATAGAAGGCTGAAACTAAGAAGGATGTAAGAGATGCTATTGGATGCTTAAATCAGAAGGCCCTGTGGATCCTTCAAACTTAACACTGTAGATTGTAATTCATCATCAGTCTCCATAAACCTTGTCCTCCAGGATGCCCTTTCTTGGTTAATCACCACCATGCCCACAGTCACTTTAAGTAGGAATTATGACAGTCACCAGACTCACTGCTCCATCTTTCTTACTTGCTGTCATTCAGCCACCAACTCATATACTTCAATGCTTCCTAAATCTGATTCTTCTTTGTTACCTACATTCTCATAGTCCTTCATCTAGGCCCTTAGCAGCTCTTTCATGGATGGCTGCCACTGCTCCATAACTGGTCTCCTTGTCACCATGCTTTCTCTCTCATTTCATGTTCCATACTGCTGCCAGAGTTCCTTTTTTTTTTTTTTTTTTGCCAATCCTGGGGTTTGAACTCAGGGCCTGGGCACTGTCCCTGAGCTTCTTTTGCTCAAGGCTAGCACTCTACCATTTGGGCCACAACACCACTTTTGGCTTTTTCTGTTTATATGGTACTGAGGAATCAAACACAAGGCTCCATGCATGCTAGGCAAGCACTCTACCCCTAAGCCACATTCCCAGCCCTAGAGTTCTTTCTTTTTTAAAGTTGTTACTATAAACCTAATGTACAGAGGGGTTACAGTTACATAAGTCAGGTTACTAGCACATTTCTTTTTGGACACTGTCACCCCGTTCCTTTCTCCCAGTTTTTCCTCTCATCCCCACCCACAAGTTGTTAAAAAAAAAAAAGTTTAAGCCAGACATTGGCTTATATCTGTACTCCTTACTAGTCTGGAGTCTGGGATCTGGGGATTGAGATTCGAGGTCAGCCCAGTCAGACAAATCCAAGCGGCTCTTACCTCCAATTAATCAGCAATAAGCCAGAAGTGGAGGTGTAGCTCAAGTGGTAGAGCATCAGTCTGGAGTAAAAAAGCCAACCAAGTGCACAAGGTCCTGAATTCACACCGTAGTACTGACACACACACATGCACACCCATACACATACACACATACACATATACAAAGAGTAACTTAGCATGCTCAAAAATCTTTCATTGTTCCCTACATTGGGTCCAAGTCCAATTTCTTGGTTTTTTTTCTTGTTTTTGTTTTTGTTTGTTTTTGGGTCCTGTTGTGGGGTCTGAATTCTGGGCCTCAGCACTGTCCCTTAGCTCTTCAGCTTAAGGCTAGCGCGCTACCACTTGAGCCACAGCGCCACTTCCGGCTTTTTTTTTTCTGCTTATGTGGTGCTGAGGAATCGAACCCAGGGCCTTATGCATGCAAGGCAAGTGCTCTACCACTGAGCCACCTTCTCAACCCCAAGTCCAATTTCTTTACGTTGGCATTCAAGGTTATCCATACCTTAAACAATCTTTACTGAGCCTGAGGGGAAAACTCATTATTCTCTAGACATTTAAAAACATTCCATATTGGACTATCTCCTGGAACTGCGTTGGCAAGCCCTATTTCTTGGCTTTTTCAGCCATCCTCTGGACTCCCTTCCCTTTCCATTTTGTCTGAGTCCACTATCATAACACATCCCACTGTCTTGTATTAACTTCTTTTATTTCTGGTGTCTTCTATAAACCATGAACTCTTGTCCAGCAGCTGCTACATCCGATTGACCCTTGTATTCCCAAAAGTGAGAACAAGACTTTACAACAACAATAGATCTGCAAGGGACTGTCTTTATTTTTGATGGCATAGCAAAAGAATTTCTGGTAGTTGGACTGGTGAATTATTCCTCTCAGCAAAATTTCTTCCCTATCAGTTGAGCTCTGAACTAGTGATTACAGATTGATACACAGTTCTACTGCCTTCAGATGATCAAATGTCTCAAGACAGGGCCTTGAAGGCCCCATAGTTGTAGCCAATGGTGCAGATTCATTAAAAACACACACATATCCACTCATCCCTTAAAACTCTGAGGCTCCCTGTATCTCAAGCAGGAAGGGTACATATTAACAAGTACTTTTCAAACCAAGTATTAAAGAGCCCGACGATTCCCACAGATTCCAGATTCCCACAGATTCCAGGGACATGAAAAGCAAGGGATAACTCATGCCACCTTTGTTCAACCAATTTCATTTTATATTCTGGAAGTCTTATGAAGATTTCATTTGGAGGCTGGATTCTGTCATTTGAAAGTAAATGTTAGTGACCATTCCTTGAGTCTAGCATTTAATTGCTATTGGTTCCCCTCCTCTTCTTTCTCTGAAGGCCTTGCCTACAGCCCAGGCCGTCTTTAAACTCCCAATTCTCCTGTCTCATTCTCACAAGTACTGGAATTGCAGGCATGTGGTACAATGCCCAGTGAAGTTCTTTTTATTTAACCCAAATCAGCCTTATAACAACTTCCACCCTTGACATTTGATCCTATGTTCACTCCTTGAAATTTCATAACAGTGAAATGGTCTTTCTTTCCTATTGACTGCTGACATTTAGAATTTCCCAACGTCTGAGGTAGAAGAGACCTTAGAGTTGACACAGGCCAATGCCCTCATTGAAGATTGGGCAACACAATGGAATTAGAACCTAAGTCCCAACTCATCTATCATGTCCTTTCCCCAGTCTATCCTTCCCCAATAGTGAATAGCCCTGGCTCTTTTTTTTTTTGGGGGGGGGGTCCGGTCGTGGGCCTGAACTCTGGGCCTGGCTCTGTCCCTCAGCTCTTCAGCTCAAGGCTAGCACTCTACTATTTGAGCCACAGAGCCACTTCCAGCTTTTTTTCCCTGCTTATGTGGTGCTGAGGAATCGAACCCAGGGCCTCATGCATGCAAGGCAAACGCTCTACCACTGAGCCACCTTCCCAGCCCCTAGCCCTGGCTCTTAATGTCATCTCTCATTGTCCAGATGGCCCCCTACTCCCCACAACGTCCACCTGACAGGTAGGAAGCAATCAAAGGCTGAATATTAGCATCCTAGCTTGTAAAAAGCTCTGTCTGGGGAAAGAGTGAAGGCAAGGGAGAATACATGAGGCAGAAATCAAAAGTGAAAAGTCAGACTGCACATTAGTTCTCAATCTCTGCTTCTTTCTATTGGACTGAATTCCATTGAAACAGCCGTCACCTCATGGCAGGACAACCAAGGTGCAACTTTTTGAGGCCCCCCAATGACCTGTTTGCTAGAGGTCGCTGCTGTGTGACCTTTCACATCCTAAACCCAGAAACAGGAAGAGGTGATCTGGTTAGCATTTTAAGAAGAAAAATAAAAACATGGGAAATAAGGCTCCTGAGGACAGAGACTTCCAACCTTTGTCCCTGGAGCAGGATATTTCAAGGAACACATTCCACAGGGGAAGGGAACAACCTCTCTCATTAAAAACAAAACACAAAGCCCTTCAAGGTTTGGAAAGAGAAAAAGACCAAAAAGAGACTTTTAGGGAGGGAAGAGCCATTTATCTCAGAACTCTCAGCCCTTCTCTCCACCCCAGCAGCCACTTGAAACTGTCACACTTTGATCTAACTGCTATTATCAGCACATCTGCCCCCTCCCCAGATGTCCTGTTCTCTTTAACCTATGGCCCCAAAAAACAGTCCAAACCTCCTTTTTTGTGCTGAAAATTACCAAAGTAGGCTCACATTCAGAACCTTCCTTTAAAACTGAGAATAAAAATAGACATAAATTCATTATGAAACATAAAAATAGTGGGAAACAATCAAGCTTTACAAAGTACAAGCTTCTTGTTTTCAGAAACCCAGTAGAAGCAGGAAAAGTATTTTGCTACTCCCCAGATATTTCCTGGGATAACTACTTATCACCCTTAATGAGCTGATTGGAGGTTGCCTGGCTTTGCCTTTTCATATCTCTGTCACTAGGAGGTGAGTGTCATCTTGGTTCTCTGCCACTACTGTTAAAAGGACAAATGCAGGCAGGTGCCATTGGCTCCTACACTATAATCCCAGCTACTCAGGAAGCTGAGATCTGAGGATCACAGTTCAAAGCCAGGGAAGTCCGTGAGACTCATATCCCCAATTAACCACCAAAAAGCCAGAAGTAGAGTTGTGGTAGAGCACTAGCCTTAAGTGAAAAAGCTAAGGGACAGTGCCCAGGCCCTGAGTTCAAGCCCCCAAACCAGCACATGTGCACACGTGGGCACATGTTTCTAAGGAAATCAGAGATCTCTGAGTCTGAATTCTGACTCTCACTTGTTCATTGTATGATCACTGCTCTGAGCCTCAGTTGTTTTTCCAGGGCTAGCCTTTTTCCTTCCCTCCCTCCCTCCCTCCCTCCCTCCCTCCCTCCCTCCCTCCCTCCCTCCCTCCCTTCCTTCCTTCCTTCCTTCTCTCCTTCCTTCCTTCCTTCCTTTCCTTCTTTCCTTCCTTCCTCCTTCCCTCCCTCCCTCTCTCCTTCCCTCTCTTCATTCCTTCCTTTCTTCCTCCCTCCCCCTTCCTTCCTTCCTTTCTTTCTTTCCTCCTTCCTTCCCTTTCTGAAATGGGATCACTGTGTAGCCCAGGTTGGCTTCAAACCCACCATCCTCCCTCCTCAACTCCTGAGTAGTCAGTTACAGGTACAGGTATGAACCACCAAACCCAGTGTATCTCTCAATTTTAAAATAGTAGTCCAAGTATTCACATCCTGAGTTGTTATAACTAGGTGTGTTCATGAGAGTAGAGTACTTTTTAAGCTCCTAGGCAATATAAAAATGACAGTTACTAATTAATAAAATTACCACTGATGACCAGCCCAGGCAGCATGGTAGGGGAAAGAGAAGAGTGTTTCTCTTGACCAGAAATCTAACTTGAGATTAGGAAAACAGGAGTTGAAGCCTGAGGAATGAGCAAGCCCTGGGGCCTCTGGGATGGAGAGGGCAGATGTCAAATCATGACTCCTGAACCCCACCCCCACTGCAGGGAGACAGTGAGCAGGCCAGAGGCGAACTTTGGGTAGAGTAATGGAAGGATCAAATGGACTTTGTACATTTCAGGTTTTCAAAGACCAGATGTGTATTCTTTCTCATGTCTGCCAGTTCAGAGCAAGGATCATTTGTCACTGGGGCTTACGTATTACCAGGCCGGGTATGCAAGACATGGTTATTAGCAGAGTCTGTGACCTTGGATATGTCTTTTCTAATCTGTGGGCCCCAATTTTCTGGCCATTAAAATGAAAGCCATAGCCCAGCATCAGTAGCTTGATGCCTGTAATCCTACATACTCAAGAGGCTGAGATCTGAGGTTTGCTGTTCAAAGCCTTCCTGGGCAGGAAAGTCTGTGAAACTCTTATCTCCAATTAATTACCAAAAAGCCAGACGTGGAGTTGTGGCTCAAGGGGTAGCAAGCCAGCCTTGAGCAAAGTAGCTAACAGCATGAGGCCCTGAGTTCAAGCTGCAATACCAGCAGAAACAAACAAACAAATAAATACATAAAATGAAAACCTTTCCAGCTCTTAGTTTTTTTTTCTTTTCCTATTTGACCCTTCATTGAAGAGAACTTTGGTTTTAATTTTCCAAAAATGTGGTCAGTGTGATCATCAAATTCTTTTGACTGGACATCCTGACCCTGTTTGAAAATGGTGACAAGTATTTTGAGGGAGGACATGCCTGGACTTTCTGTTGGTCCCTATGGGGCTTTTTGTTCACATCTGGCTGAACTGGCTGGACTTATATACCCAGAAGAAACCAAGATCACAGTCCAGGTGAGGGACATTTGGGTAAAAGCAGGTGTTTCCCAAGTTCTGGGCTCTGGCCTAGGTACTTCACAATATAAAAATGAGGAAAAGAAAGAAAACAGGAAATCCTCCCCACTACATGGATCTAACTGTTCAGAAAGAATTCCTTCTAGGTGAACCTGTTGTCTCAGAAGTCAGCAGCAGCTGTTGAGTGGAAATGGCTGACTTTTAAAGGCTCTGGGATTCTGGAAATCTATCCCCCACATCTCAGTCTATTGAGGCCTTTGCCATTCTTCAAAGTCTAGCTCATATATTACCCCTCCCTCTTTCAAATCCCCAGCATATCTGTTTTCTAGCATGGATCATGTTCTGGCCTTGTGTTTGAGCTATTTCCTTTCACATATGGATTAAAATAAAATACATGGTCTGAATCACAATTTCAGCCTATGTATCTGGATAGCAGAGAGCCAAAGTCCTCTAATCCCTCCTTTCAACTTTTCAGAGTTAACCACTGTTATAAGTTGTTGGTGTGTGTGTGTGTGTGTGTGTGTGTGTGTGTGTATGTGTGTTTATTCATTTAGTTTTCCAGAAACCAAACAAATAAAGCAATTACTAATTCAAGAGTGTGAGGATTTGGACAGAGCAGTGACTCTAGGCTCTGAACTATTCAGGGCTTCCATTCCTCATCAGATCATCTTGAGTGAATTCTGCTCCTTTAATTTGTAATAGAACAACACTTCCTATACTGTTATCTCACAGTGATGTAAAGGTCAATTGGGATGAAAGCTTCATATTTATTTAGGGGCACCCTATTTATTCCTGTATTGTCTCTGCAAGGTGAGTGTAAACATCTTTGAAACAGAAACCTGGTCCAATCCAGGATTCTCTCCTTAATGCCTCAAGTTCTGGTGACCTGTGTGGAATGGGCAGGTGGTGGTAAGAAGATCTGGAATTGAATCCCAGGGTCCCAGGGTCACAGTGCACATCTAGTGATGCTCCATGTTTTTCCTGACTCTGAACACATAGCTTCTATATCTTTTTTTGAGGCCAAATGTAGCTGAGAGGACCGTTTTTCTAAAGTTACTTGGCTTTCAAAAATGCTATTCTTCCACCATGTGGGCACTGGCCTATCCTTGTCCCCTGTATTTGTGTTATTTTGAAAATTCTGCAAGTCTTGTTTTGACTTTCTACCTCCCTTTGCTCTTAGTTCCTCGGATTCTGGCTCCAATGAATATTTTCACAGTTCCTTACCACTCCCCCCGACCCCAATGCACATATATTTCAAGGAAATATAGTTGTGTCCAAGAAGATGCAACTTTCCAACTGTTGTTAGCTGGGTGCTGGTGCTTCATGCCACCATCAATCCTGGCTACTCAGGAGGTTGAGATCTGAGGATCACAGTTTGAAGCCAGTCCAGGCAGAAAAGCTTGTGAGACTCCAATTAACCAGCAAAAACATGAAAGTGGAGGTGTGCCTTAAGTGGCAGAGTGCTTGCCTTCAGTTAGAAAGCTGAGAAAGAGCTCAAGGCCCTGAGTTCAAGCTCCAGTATTAGCACCAAAGGGGAGGGAAGAAAATGTGGTTATAATTAGAACTAAAATGCTCCTCAGATATGGTTTAGTTCAACCTCCATCACTTTAACTGTTAACATATGGGGAAACTGAGATCCAGAAAAGGAAAAGGACTTGCCCAGAGGGTGAGTAGCTCTGAAAGTACTGTAAGGGAAGAAAGGGGCAAGTCTCCACAAGGAGACTTTGGTGGAGGAGGAAAGTAGCCTGGGGGAGGGAGGTGGGGCCCAAGGAGAGAAGAATGTGGCCTGCCAGAGAGGAGGGAAGATCAATCAGAAGAAGTTGGGACCAGCTGTAAAATCGCCCTAGAAAGTGAAAATAGAAAAAATACAATGGTTGTGGTTTAGCAAGTTATTATGAGCCTTGCTGAGCCAGGAGAGGAAAGAGAGAGGAAGAGAAAGATAGGGTGTGGGGAGGCAGAAAAGGGATACAAGGGGAAGAAGGGAGACTCAGCCTGGAGAATAGAGGTTTGAAGTAACCGAATGAGGAAGAGCTGACAGGGAGTAAAGCCATAGAGTCGTAGCTCCTAGGCAGCACCAAACCACCTTCAAATTTTCCAGCAGATGTGCATCCTGGTTCTCACTCTGAGCTCAGGAGCCAGCCCCTACGTTCATAGCACTCAGCACTTTCAGATTGCCTATTTGGAGAATTGGCCAGGACTATGGGCTCAGAGATCTAAGGGCACTGAATATCCTGGCTTGGCTGCCAAAACAGGCCCCTTAGATAGCCCAAACTGCCTGTGTGATCTTGGACCAGTTATGAAACTTCTTAGTGAGTGCCACAGTGTCTTTGTAAAATGAATATAATTGAGGCTGAGATCTGAAGAATGTGGTTCAAAGCCAGTCTGTACAGGACACTCTGTGAGACTCTTATCTCCAACTAATGAGCAAAAACAAGCAGGAAGTGGTAATGTGGATCAAGTGGTAGTGCATCAGACTTGAACAAAAAAGGTAAGCAAGAGTGTAAGGCTATGATTTCAAGCTCCAATACCAGGATGCAAAAAAAGATCATCACAGTGTTTTCTGAGAACTTTTGAAAGGATCAAATAAACTGACCTCAGGCATAGCCTTTGAACAGTACCTGAAATATTGTTAGTACTAAAAAAATGCTCGCTGGTATTGTTACTATCATTGTTACACGCTGTTCCAGGCATTTTACTCATAGTATGTCATGTAATGACCACTGAGCAGGTAACTGAAGTCCAGGTACAAGAAGAACATGTCTAAAGTCCCATGTCATGTCACACAGCTCTAATTCCAGGACTCGGGAAGCTAAGGCAGGAGAATGAAGAGAACTAGGCCACAATCCTGAGCTACATAATTGAGACACTGTCTCAAAAACAAAATGAAAACAAGCAACAAAAGAAAATAAGAAAGCTGGCACTGGTGGCTCGTACATATAATCCTAGCTACTCAAGAGGCTGTGATCTGAGAATTGTGGTTCAGAGCCAGCCTGGGCAAGAAAGTCTGTGAGACTCTTATCTCAAATTAACTACCAGAAAACAGGAAGTGGTTCAAGGTGGTTTGAGTTCAAGCCCCAATATTGTCTCTCTCCCTCTCCTTCTCCCTTTCCCTCTCCCTTTCCCTCTCCCCCTCTCTCCCTCCCCTCTCTCCCTCCCCCTCTCTCTGAGTCCTGGGGTTTGAACCCAAGGTCTGGGTGCTGTCCCTTAGCTATTATTTGATCCACAACTCCACTTCCAGATTTTGGTGATTAATTGGAGATAAAACTCACATGGAATTAACTGCTCAGGCTGGCTTTGAACGCCCCCCCCCCACACACATACACACTCACACACAAAACCCATCAAGTCCATTGACTTTTTTGTGTGTAAAGGGGTTTGAACTCAGGGCCTGAGTACAGTCCTTTTCATTTTCCATTCAAGGCTGGTGCTCAGCCACTTGAGCCATAGCTTTACTTCTGGCTTTTTGGTAACTAATTAAAGATTAAATATCACAGATTTTCCTGCTCTAGCTGCCTTTGAACCAGGATCCTCAGATCTCAGTCTCCGTAGTAACTAGGATTACAGATATGAGTCACTGACACCTGGCATTCCACTGGCTTTTAAAAACTTCCCTAGCGGCTGGGAAGGTGGCTCAGTGGTAGAGTGCTTGCCTTGCATGTATGAGGCCCTGGGTTCGATTCCTCAGCACCACATAAGCAGAAAAGGCTGGAAGTGGTACTGTGGCTCAAGTGGTAGAGTGCTAGCCTTGAGCTGAAGAGCTGAGGGGCAGCGCCCAGGCCCAGAGTTCAGGCCCCATGACTGACAAATAAATCTAAAAAAAAAAAAAAAAAACTTCCCTAGACATAGATTCTCTCCACTGCCACCAAATTGAATCCTACTTAAAACTCTACTACATAAATCAGATGTGACCAGCATAGCTCTGGTAAATGCAAAGAGGGAGAGGCACAGAAACCTGGAACTTCCTGGCTTTGCCTTCGCTTCTTTCTTTTGGCCTACCTGAGCTTTTTTCCTGGCTACTGATCTAGTCCATCTAATGTTTTTCATGCTTATATGATTATGACCCAGAACGGGCAAGTAATATGCCCTTGCACAGCAAGTCAAAATAAAGCCCAGTAAGGTATGGGTGATAGCATCAGGCATGGGCGGGGGGGGGGGGGGGGGGACAATAAGTGGGTCAGCCTCCTCAGTTAAACTGGAACACAAAGCAAACATCACAGGCTTGGTGCAGAAAAGAGCTAGGAAGAAGGTGAGAAGGGAAGGTAGATGTCTGAGTGTGACTAGCCTCACAGGACAGTCATATCCCATTGCATCCCTCAAGACTTCAAGAGAAGGCCCCTGTCTTTTGATGACAGAGGTTGTAATCTTCTCTCCCTGAAGTTTAAAAAGTATATGGGATACAGCTGATTTGGGCCTTCCAATTGGGCTCTTGACCTGAGTTGACATTTTTTTAACTCTAGGGCTCCAGACAACAGCCTGATTTCCAAGCCATTGTTGTAGGGGAAGTTGGGGGTGGAAAGGAGAGACCTGGCTCTCTGCCCTTTCCATAACTTATATGTGAGTGTGTGTCCCTAATTGTACAGGATATTCTGCTGCCAGCCCTGTTTAAGAACTTGTGGGTTGGCAACTTTTCTTACTAGTACTTAAACTTGAGTTACATGAGGACACCAAATTACCCCTTCCCCCCTCCACCTCTGAGAACTTAAGGGGTTTCTCGGGAATGCTTTCCACTGACCAGAACTCTTAGGCCTTCTAGAGTGGGAAGGATGCTTGCATACTGAGCCAAGTCTGTGTGCAGGACCATGAGTTGCTTTCTTCTCTCCGGGCCCTCAGGAACTCCATGTTTACTACAAGAGTTGGACCAGCTGTTCTCTGACAGCACCAGTTCCGGGCTGACCACTGTGTCCTCTCATCCCTGGCCTCGAATCCCAGAGGAACATACCAAGGGGTGGATACAAAGAAGGCCCTCCTGGCTAGTCCCAAGAGGAGTGGGATGGAAGAGACAGATTATTGACCCTTAAGATGCCAACCATTCCTTTCACTGCAAAGCAGGCCTGTTGCTCCCATGTTCAGGGTGGGGAACTGTGAGCTAGACTATAGGACCAGAGTTCACCAGTGTTGCTGCCACTAGGCAGGCGATGTGCAAAGAAGGGACATCTGTAAATTCTGACTGAGGTGAAGAGGTATAGACTAAGTCCAGGGAGTTGGAACAACTGGGGGTAGGGGGGACATTGTCACTGCTTCCAGGATAAAGATGCTTTAACTAGTGAGCATTACAACTGAGCAGCCTCCATT
Source organism: Dipodomys spectabilis (assembly GCF_019054845.1). NCBI lineage: Eukaryota > Metazoa > Chordata > Mammalia > Rodentia > Heteromyidae > Dipodomys > Dipodomys spectabilis. The sequence continues at coordinate 4,687,840 of NW_024870853.1, read as the reverse complement.
GTACAGAGCCAGGAAAAATGCAGTGCAAGTGGGAGGTGGTGGGTAAAGGGGCATTTCCTACTGACAAGCCTGTGACTAGTACTTTTGTATTTCATCTGTCACCAGATTCAGGTGAGGGTTTGTGAAGTTTCCCTGTAAAAGTAGGGACTCTTCACTTAGGATCCTTGACTTCTATCACAGAATAAGAATTTCAGACAAGACATAAGGTTAAGAAAATTTGGCAGAGGTTTATTGAGAAGAAAGCAAGCAGGAACACACACAAACAGAAAAAGCAGACGGACAAGTAGAAAGGCAGAGACACCCTAATAGAGTGTGGGTGCTCTCAAAAGGAGGGAGACAGCTCTCTGACATCAGGGCTATGCATATGATAAAGACAAGGGGACTGACTTAAAGTTATGCAAAAATAGGTGCTCATCTTTGCTCTCAATTACTCTTGGTATTGTTACACATTCTAAGTTCCTAGCTCTTGTTTACCATTCTGGTTGTTTATGTTTTGGCTCTACCCTTTAATTGGGGAAAGGAATGTATCCTGTTGTCTCTCTTAGAAGCAGATAGTGCTTCTATATTTCTGAATACTATGTTCCTGAATACTAATTTATTCTGCCTCATTTTCCCCTGAAATGACTTTGATCCCTTAATCTTAAGGGAAGTAGATGGATGAATTTCTCCTGCATTTGCTTCAAGCTTAAGTGTTTTTGAATTCCTGGCAGCTGTTTACCATGCCTCATTTTCCCTAATCTATCCTGCCTCAAATCTACATAGAAGTTCAGATAATTAGTAGGTTATTTTATTTACTTTGCTGTACTCAAGGCCTGTGTTCACTTGGCTTATTGGCTTAGGGCTGGTGTTTTACTGTTTGAGCCATGCTTCCCACCTGGCTTTTTATTGATCAACTAGAAATGGAATCTCACATAACTTTTTTTTTTTTGGCCTGGGCTGGCTCTGAACCTTGATCCTCTAGATCTTAGCCTCCAGAGTAGCTAGGATTAGTGGCTTGAGCCACCATTGTTTGTTTGTTTGCATTGCAGGGGGTGGAAGCCAGGGCTTAGCATGCATAAGGCAAACTCTGTCCCACTGAACTACACCCCCACCCCAAGCCTCCTTGTCCCTGTTTAACAACTGAGGCACAGAGGAATGATGAAATACCATGGAGTAAATGTTCAAGCTGGGGTTCCTTTCCAAGTCTGCTTGATAGTGACAGTTCTTAGGGTTCTCCTCTATGGTGCTGACCAAATTAAATTGGTATTCAGACAATTTGCTGCTGCCCCTCTAACAACTTCCTGAGGCTTGGCTGCAAAAACCTAGTATTTCTTCCATTTCATTCAATCCCAGATGAGGCTATTGTGGGTCTACAATTGGGCCATAAACTACACAAGGAAGGAAAGACCAGTGGTGATTGGAAATGAATCCTATCCCACTGCAGGAAGGAGAGCTCCCCCTGTGACTCCATCTGTGTCTGTTCATTTTCACTTACAAAGTGTTCTCACACTCAATAACCCAACATTAGTAGGCTGAAAATATTGTGTGTGTGTGTGTGTGTGTGAGTCCTGGGGCTTGAATTTAGGGATTGGGCACTATCCTTGAGCTTTTGTGCTCAAAGCTTGAACCACAGCTCCACTTGTAGCATTTTACTGGATAATAGGAGATACGAATCTCAATGCTTTTCCTTCCTGGGCTGGCTTTGAACCATAATTCTCAGACCTCAGCCTCCTGAGTAGCTAGGATTACGGATGTGAGCCACCAGCACCTAGCACTCTTTCCATTTTGTAGGTGAAAACCCTACCTGAAATCCACTAACTTGCCAAAAGTGACACAGCTATGGAATGGCAGAGCCAGGGTTTGAGGCCAGAGTTGTGATCTAACTCCCCCCTTTATTTTTGCTCCAAGTGCTTTTGGCTAGTGAGGGAAGGACCGAGTGAGTTCACACAAGCATAGTGTTTCAGACCAAAAGCAACAAACCCCGACTCCCTGGGGTGACATGGAAGCCTTTCAATTTTTTCCATATGAACTGAATTGCAGAGGCAGCCAGGGGGCCTTGGAGGGGGAAACAGAGAAACCCAGGTCTGTTTTCTAGCATACATGCCATCAGCCCAAATGGCTTTGGGGATAGGGCACAAAGTTTGACATGAATGGCATGGGGCTGAGGGAAGGGATGGACAGAAGGAGGCAACATCTCCATTTCTTCACTTTTATGTCCCTCCACTCCAGTGCAGTAAACATTGGGAGAAAAACCAGTATCAAATATCTCAACCACCATTTTGGTTTGGTTAAAGGCCCTTCTGATCTTCTCTGCCCAGTTACTCACTCGCTGCTCATTAAAATCTTTAACAGATAGTCTCTAAGTAACAACTCTGTACCACCTCCCCCTGATTCCTGCTCTTCAATAGATGTACTCAAAGGATATGCAGGAAGTAGTGCTTTGGCTCAAGTGGTAGAGTGCTAGCCTTGAGCTGAAGAGCTGTGGGATAGCGCCCAGGCCCAGAGTTCAAGCCCCACGACCGACAAAAAACAAACAAAAAACAAAATCAAAGGATATGCAAGACTCTTCCTAGTGCAGGAAATAGGGAGAAAAGTGCAATCTTTATGCCTCAGTTTCTGCATCTGTATAATGGGATAACAATAGCACTCATACAATTTCTGAAAAGAAGCCAGTTCTTGGGCTTGAACTCAGGGCCTGGGTGCTTGCTATCCCTTGGCTTTTTTACTTGAGACTAGTGATCTAGCACATGAGCCACATCTCCACTTTCAGCTTTTTTTTTTTTTTTTTTTGCTGGTTCATTGGAGAGAAAAGTTTCACAGACTTTCCTGCCCAGGCTGACTTCAAACTGCCAAATTGTGATCCTCAAATCCTAGCCTCTCAAGTAGCTAGGAGTCCAGGCCTGAGCCACTGGCACTCAGCCATACGGAGTTTCTAAAAGGAGTCTTGAAAGGAAAGTGTGCAAAGATAGTGCCAGGCACATTGGGAGCACTGGGTGTTTGTGATGTAAGCAGAAGGAATAGAAGGAGCACCTATGGTGATGGCAGCAGGGTTGGCTATGAGAGGTGGGATAGTACTTTCAATGTTGACCTTAGAAATATGTCCTTGTTCCTATAGGCAGTGGGTGCCATTTCTGAAGCTGAATTTTTGTCATGGATGGCAGCAGAGAACTCCTGTGTGAAATGCTAATTTTGTATCTATTAGCCACCAGGTGCTAGGCCTGAAACTGTCACCAGCCAGGAAATAGTTTCCAAATATGAATAGAGGAAGAGCCCTGTGTGTTGTCCAGCTCTGGGCCCATCACAGACAGGAGAAATGATGGGATGGAGGAAGACTCGATATTTCTGTCTCTAAAGAGCTGCCTACCTAAGTGGAATAAAGCTCATTTCTCCTTAGAATCAAATCCACTAGTCTAGCAGGAATTGGTGGAGGTAGAAGGTAATGGAAGCTTTTATCTATCTGGAAGGATATTTACTGGTTACTAGCCAAAGTTAAAGGTTTCAACTGTGTGATCTGGGATAAATCATTCAACTTCTCTGTGCTGCAGTTTTCTTACTTGAAAATGGAAGTGATGAGATGATAATCTGACATCCCCACAATGTGGATGGTTAAATCATATGTAGAAAGTGCTTAAAATATTGACTTTGAGAACAAGTGCATCATAAACAGCTCTTGTCAGTGACTTGAACACCTTTCCTAAGCCAGGTGTCTAGAACCTATATACTACTTGGTAGTGGTCTGGACGCTTAGGAATTCACAGAACCAAAGGGGCCTGGCAGTTTTCCTGGAGTGTCACATCTCCTCCAAGGCTTAAATAACCAAAAACATCAATTTATATAGAAAAACAATGGGAGATACATACTGGAATTAACTAGCCAACTGAAGTAGACTTTAAGATAAGAGAAGGGACTTCAAAGACATCCCTGCTTGAAGCAGAAGCTTCAAGTTACATCTTCAGCGCCCCCAGGGTTTCAGCACATTCTTCTTGAAAAGCCTCAAGGCTACTTGAATGCAAAAGTTAGAGCAACAGGAAGTGAGAGCTCAAGGAAGATAGAACATAACCATGACCTGGGTCAAAATAGAGACTCCAAGTAGACTCAAAATAGAGATTCAAAGTCTGCTCTGACCATTTAGAACTCAGCAAATTCCATTGTTTTTGTCATCTTCAGTTTCTCCCTCTGTAAAATGGGAGTGAAGACGACATATAATAATAATTTGTGGTGAGTATGAAATATTTCCAAAAGTTTTGAGACGGGCATTGGGGGCTCATGCCTACAATCCTAGCTACTTAGGAAACTGAGATCTGAGGATTGCCACTTGAAGCCAGCCAAGGAAGAAAACTCTGATCATCTCTAATTAACCACCAAAAAAGCCAGTAGAGGTGTGTCTTAAGTGGTAGAGTGTCATCCTTGAGTGAAAAAGCTAAGGGAGAATGCCCTGGCCCGGAGTTCAAGTCCTAGACCCAGCATGAACATGCATGAGCTCAAACACACACACACACACACACATACATTGGAAAGATGATGGCAATGTAGCTCATGTTCACTATACTTTAGCATTTATTAAAACTTTTTTCTGGATATGGTAGTATGTGCCTGTAGTTCTAACTACTTGAGAGGCTGAGGCAGGAGGATGCTGAGTTTGAGGCCAGCCAGAGCTCCATAACAAGACCTGTCTCCACAAAATTTGACAGCAATAGGGAAGACTTTTCTTGCATTCCCTTCCACAGCAACATTGTCAGCTAGATGACAAGCTGCCATTCTTGTGCAGGAGGGAACTTAAGTTGTCAGAGGTTAGGTAAGCCAGTCCCTTAATAAAAGCAGGACATTGCAGCAATGAAATGGCTGTGGGAATAAATGACCTCCAAGGTCCATGTCAACTCCACGGTTCTATAATTTGAATGAATCTTGGAAGCTCTTTCTTTTTTATACTGTTTTAGCTGGGGCTATAGCAGCAGAACTCAGGAAGTGGGGGAGGAACTGGGCAGGGAGGGAGATGCTTTAGTAGGGTAGGAAATGGTTGCAGCCGCCCTTCCTTCTAAGCTGCTGCTGCTCAGGGGCTGTGTCCATACTCTCTTCCAACCAGAGAGCAGAAAATCAACATCAAGCTAAGCATAGAAAGGCAGCCCAAAGGCTAGCTGTCCTGGCTGCCCTTGTCTACAGTGGTGGTTGCTGATTGGCAAGAAGGAATGGGAGCGAATAGAAATCAATGGACTCCCCACTGATTTATGGTCACTTAGGGAGATGACAAAAATGAATTTCATAATGTAGAATGGCCTAGCAGATGGAGGAGCTGAGTCAGATTTCTGCCTTTGTTCTCATATGAACTCATGGTAAAAACTTTGATAAGTCCTCATCTCCCCACATGTAGAGTCCACTCATCTAGTCAACCAACACATATTTTGTCAACACTGCTTATGGGAGCTGGTTCATTCCATTAATCTAGATACTCGGGAGGCTAAGCTCTGTGGTTACTAGTTCAAAGCCTGCCTAGGCAGGAAAGTCCATGGGAGTATTATCTGCAATTAACCAGCAAAAAGCCAGAAGTGGCCAGGCGCCAGTGGCTCACGCCTATAATCCTAGCTACTCAGGAGGCTGAGATCTGAGGATCGCAGTTCAAAGCCAGCTGGGGCAGGAAAGTCCATGAGACTCTTTTTTTTTTTTTTTTTTTTTTTTTTTTTTGCCGGTCATGGGGCCTGAACTCTGGGTCTGGGCGCTGTCCCTCAGCTCTTCAGCTCAAGGCTAGTGCTCTACCACTGGAGCCACAGCGCCACTTCCGGCTTTTTCTGTTTATGTGGTGCTGAGGAATCGAACCCAGGGCCTCATGCTTGCAAGGCATGCACTCTACCACTGAGCTATCTTCCCAGCCCCATGAGACTCTTATCTTCAATAAACCACCAGAAAACCAAAAGTGGTGCTGTGGCTCAAGTGGTAGAGCATTTGCCTTGAGCTGAAGAGCTGAGGGACAGTGCCCAGGCCCAGAGTTCAAGCCCCACGACAGACCAAAAACAAAACAAAAACAAAAAATAAAAAAAAAGCCAGACGTGGAGCATTGAGTGAAAAAGCTAAGGAATAATGGCCAGGCTGTGAGTTCAAGCCCCAGTACTGGCAAAGGAAGGAAGGAAGGAAGGAAGGAAGGAAGGAAGGAAGGAAAGATGGAAGGAAGGAAGGAAGGAAGGAAGGAAGGAAGGAAGGAAGGAAGGAAGGAAGGAAGGAAGGAAGGAAGGAAGGGAGAAAAAAACTGTTATGTGCCTCCAGCTCCTGGGAAGAATATTAATATTGAACAGACTTTGTAAATGATAAGCAAACGTGCTTACAAGTAGTGTTTGTTATTCCCATTGTGTCATGGGATTATTATCCTCATTTTACAGATGAGGAAACTGAGGCTCAGAGGAGAGTCATGGCCCAGGTTATGCTGCGTTTCTTACAGAGCCAGTATGAGAATCTTGGCTATCAAGAGAAATGGAAGTAGAAATGATCTGACCTGAGAGCTGGCAACTTTCTGCCTTAGCCAGGCACTCCTACCATCTCCAAATAAGGTAAAGCAAGTTCACTTGCCATGAGGGGGCTGGAGGGATGGGGATGGGCTTGCTTATATACTCAATAATAAATCCCCCTTCAAGACATTTTTTTTGCTGTAGATTACCAGAGGTAACACCTAAGAAAATAAAAATAAAATATTTTTTTCTTTCCTTCCTTCCTTCCTTCCTTCCCCCCTCTCTTTCTTTCTCTCTCTCTCTCTTTCTTTCTTTCTTTTTTATTTCTTTCCTTCTTTCTTATTTTCTTTCTTTCTTTCACCAGTCCTGGGGCTCGAACTCAAGGCCTAGGCACAGTCTTTAAGGTTCTTTTGCTCAAAGCTAGTGCTCTACCACTTGACCCACAGACCACTTCAGCATCCTGAATAGCTAGGATTACAGGAGTGAGTCACCAGCACCCAGCTTCTTTCTTTTCTTTTGTGCCATCTCAGGGCTTGATTTTAGGGCCTTGGCACTGTCCTTTAGCTTTTTATGCTCAAGCCTGATGATGCACTACCCCTTGAGCCACAGCTCCACTTCCAGCCTTTTTTGGTGTTTAATTGGAGTTATGAGTCTCATGCTGACTGGCTTCAAACAATGATCCTCAGATCTCAGCCTCCAGAGTAGCTAGGATTATAGGTATGAGTCACAAGCACCAGATTTTAACAATAAATCTCTCTTAATGCAGACTAGTCTCTATACCAGGCACTATGTTCAGCCCTACACAAGAGTCTTGCCACATGGAGATAAGTGTCCCTGATTAGAGGATGGCCAAGTCAGTTGCATCCTTACTTCTCAGTTTTTCCTTGTGTAACAAGGCAGTCTACAAGAAATGCTTCCACTCTAGGACATTTTTATTACAAGTTAGTTTCCTTCCTTCCTTCCTTCCTTCCTTCCTTCCTTCCTTCCTTCCTTCTTTCCTTCCTTCCTTCCTCCCTTCCTTCCCTTCCTTGGTGCCAGCACTGGGGCTTGAACTCAGGGCCTGATACTATCACTTAGCTTTTTTACTCAAGGTAGGAGCTCAACTGCTTGAGCCATATCTCAATTTTTCCCAACTTTTGCTGATTAATTGGAGATAAGAGTCTCATGAACTTTCCTACCTGGGCTGGCTTCAAAGTCCGATCGTTAGGTCTCAGCCTTCTGAGCGTCTAGGATTATAGGCACAAATCACTGGTGCCCAACATTAGAAGGATTTAAAGGCGTCCTTGTTGGAATAGTGGTAGCCAGTTCAGTGAGGAATTAATCAGTGTCCTCCAACTCCCTATTCCCTGCTTTGTGCAGTGCATGTGTGTGCACATAAACATATGCACACACAAACAGAATTTCTTGACTGGCTGAGATCTGAAGATCGAGGTTTGAAACCAGTCGGGGCAGAAAAGAATTCTCTTCATCTGGCTGTTGCACAACTTCTTTTTCTGTAGTTCTTGCTGGTGAAATTTGGGGCAGATAGGAGGTGGAGGAACTGAGCTGTGACTAAAAAGACCCCTTACTGTCTCTGCACTGGGGTATGACTGGAGGCTGGAGGGGAAGCTGTGGTTAGACACCTCTTTAATTAAGACTTGGGGTACAAAAGGCCAAAATGTGACTTCAATTCAGGAGAGCCAGAGAGGAGATAGAGTGGTATTGGCAACGTCTTGAGACAGGAGTAGCTAGGAAAGGGGCTGTACTTGTGTAAAGTAGTGGGGGGGGGGGGGGCGTGGAACTTCCTAGTTGTTGCAGAGGGGGCAGGGCCGCCACAATCATGTTCGGCAGCCCTTCCCACCTTTTCCCCTTCACCTGGTACTCCGCTTCTCCAGCAGCGCTCAGTCCCTTGCCACCCCCTGAGGCGCCGGCCCTCTGATCGCTGGTGATCACTCTGATCCCTCCAATCCATCAGATTGTGCGCACTCATTCTTCTGCCTGCCTGCGGGGCTCGGGAGCTGCCAGGCATCACACGATGCAGCATCGTGCTCGCCAACACATGGCTGAGGTGCGGGGCTGAGGGCCAGCCTGGCGGCTTCCGAAGCATACAACCTGGACGCTGTGGGGTACAAAGGGCAGTCGATGGGAATCGCAGCACTGGAAACCAGCTGAACAGAGCCTCGCAGACCCCGCAGGGAGGTCTAGCTGGGTTGCCTTCCCCTGCCTCAAATTCTAGCCCATTTTCCTCTGTTTGTCCTATGCCAGTTTGTCAAAACTCCCAGCTGACTGTTCCCTTGTTCTGCTATTCGACTGTGTACACTGGCTGCTGCTGCTGCTGCTGCTGCTTTCTTCTTCTTCTTCTTCTTCTTCTTCTTCTTCTTCTTCTTCTTCTTCTTCTTCTTCTTCTTCTTCTTCTTCTTCTTCTTCTTCTTCTTCTTCTTCTTCTTCTTCTTCTTCTTCTTCTTCTTCTTCTTCTTCTTCTTCTTCTTCTTCTTCTTCTTCTTCTTCTTCTTCTTCTTCTTCTTCTTCTTCTTCTCCTCCTTCTTGTTCTTCTTCTTCTTCTCCTCCTCCTCCTCCTCCTCCTCCTCCTCCTCCTCCTTCCCCCTCCCTCCCTCTGTCTCTCTGTCTCTCTCATCTCTCTCTGTGTCTCTGTCTGTCTGTCTGTCTGTCTGTCTGTCTGTCTGTCTGTCTGTCTCTCTCTCTCTCTCTCTCTCTCTCTGTGAGTCCTGGGGTTTGAACCCAAGGTCTGGGTGCTGTCCCTTAGTTATTATTTGAGCCACAACTCCACTTCCAGCTTCTTGGTGGTTAATTGGAGATAAAACTCATATGGAATTAACTGCTCAGGCTGGCTTTGAACCTACCCATCATCAGTCTCAGCTCCCTGAGTAGCTAGGATGATAGATGTAAGCCAAAGGCACTACTTTTTTTCTTTTTCTTTTTTCTTTCTTTTTTTTTTTGGTCAGTCATGGGGCTTGAACTCTGGGCCTGGGCGCTGTCCCTGCACTCTTCAGCTCAAGGGTAGTGCTTGAGCCACAGCGCCACTTCTGGTTTTCTAGTGGTTTATTGGATAAGAGTCTCACGGACTTTCCTGCCTGGTTTTGAACCGTGATCCTCAGATCTCAGCCTCCTGAGTAGCTAGGATTACAAGCGTGAGCCACGGGTGCCTGGCTACCACTTTCTTCTACTTCTATGACAGCTTCTGTTCTGCCCGTATTCTGCTCCATATTCTCTGTCCTTTAATCTTGACCAACCATCTGATTATGCATCCCTGTCCCCTCAGCCTTCATGTCATCTTCCACTCAAGAAGAACAATAAGGCTACTAACACATAGTGTTTGTAAACACGATGTTATTTACTTGCATCTTCCTCCAAGACTTTCTTTGTCTGTGTCATCTGGTTGCCCACTATCTTGCTTATCTTCCTGTCCCCTATAATCCTCAGCTAATGTTTCTCCCCTGATCATTAGTGTTCTATCCATCTATTCCTATTTCTTTTTTGCATTTCAGATCCTCCTCACTAACATGACAGTTGCCTCCATTCCCCATCAATTCAAAGGTCCTTAACTGCCTGTGTCAGTTCCTGTGCCTGTGCCTGTAGCCTTCCAAGCCTAAGATGCACAACTCCACCTTTTACTCAGCACCTATTGCCTCCATCCCAAAGCCCCTGTGGGCTCCTAGACTTCTCCAAAAGTATGTGGAACTTTGTCTTTTTAAAGTGGAAAAATATTGGACTGAGAATGTGGCTTAGTGGTACAGTGCTTGCCTAGCATGCATGAAGCCCTGGGTTCGATTAGTCAGTACCACATCCACAGAAAAAGCCAGAAGTGGTGCGGGTACCACTGTTGCCTGGCTGGCCAGGGCTGGTGTTGGGGGGAGCCCCAGCCCAGGCAGAGGGTCAGGTGGAAACTGGAAGTGGGTGAGAGGGTGGGCATGTGAGAGGGCCATGGATTTGGGGCGGGGCAGTGCTGTGCTTGGGGAAAAGCCCATTGCGGGGGGGGGGGGGGGGGGGGTTGTTAGGGAATCTTAGTCCAAGCAGACCCCACAGCCACTGGCTGAGTCCAAGCCCAAACACAGGTCCTGTGCCTCTCTGATGTCCTCCAGGGGCTCTGAGGGGACAGGCGACAGGGTGGCTATCAGGGATGGGCTCAGTGAGCCTGGGTGAAGATGGCCAAGCCCTCACATCCCACAGACACAGAGTTGGGGAGCCCCCATGAACATCAGACCCCTCCCTGGCAACACCCCAGTTTGCTGTACATCAGATCTAGCTGCAGCATGGCGGGTTGATTGGGACCTTGTGGTGGGGTGCAGGGCCCCCTCTTCATTCCCCTCCAGGTTTATCTTGGGAGCTGTGGCCCTGTGGGAGCCAGAGAAGGATTCCAGACAAGGAGGAAGGGTCCTGAGGTCTGTTTAGGCCTTCGGATACCCATGGACCTAGGTCAGGTGACCCCATCCCAGCCTTCTGCACTGACAGGGACTGCCCACCCTTCAACTCAACTTTCCTATCTCTACCTGTTGTGGTTTAACCCCAGTCCCTGCGCACATCTCAGAGGCTCCCACAGTAACCTCTTCCTCTGCAGACATCCCAGCCCACAGGAACACCCAGAGAAGTTCACAATGTTAGAGAATGTTCTGGAAATAAGGGCCTGTAGAAGACATGGCCTGGCCTGTTTGTCTAGATGAAGAAATGGAGCCTAAGCCGGGAGGAGCAAGCTGGAGGATTGGCACTGAAGGTGGCTAAAGGGAGGGTGGGAGGCTCAGGGTGCTCCTGGCTGGCCTCAGCAGCTTGTATGCACTGCTCTTGTGCTGTCAATACACTGTGACCTGACTCTGCAGGAGTGGAATGGCCACTGTGTTCATGTGTGCATGTTCATGTGTGCGTGCCTCTGTGTGTGTGTGTGTGTGTTGTTGTTGTTGTGTGTTGTCTTGCTCCAGGCAACTGTGCCAGCTAGGGTCACAATGTGCCCTTTCCAGAGTGACCACCATGTTTAAGTTTTGGGGGAGCTGGTACAGCTCCTTAAGGGAACAGGGTGTCTGTCCATATACTGCATTGACCACAGCAGTAAATCTCTGGCTCTTTGACACCAAGCAGTCAGGTCATGGCTCATCCTGAGTTTGACGTCAGGCCAGCCACACTGCTGTGACCTGTGGATCTTCTGTGACAATGCTTAGGCTGACTTTGTCAGGCTGGCACCTTGCCAGCTGTTTGTTGTGGAGGGATGACTGTTCTTGGGAGTCTGGGAAAGTGCTGAAACTGGGTTCTCTGCTTTCAGTGTCCTGTGCACATGCCCAGTGCTTCTACCAGCTGACAAACACTGGCAAGCATGGATGGATGGGAAAAAAGAACGTGCTTCCTCACTCAGAATTGGGTACAGAGAGGTGGTCAGGAGCTCTTGAGTCCCTCCTTGTCTTGGCCAGTGTTCCAGCCTTCCTCCCTGTCTGTCTGGAGGTTTTGGTCAGCATAGAGCTGTTCTAGGTGCTGGATGGGCTAAGAAGGTCTTTCTGTTCCTCCCAGGATCCAGCTTTCTGTCCCCCTGCCCTCTGGCCATTCAGGAACAGTGGGGTGCCTGTGAGTGCCACACCTTACCAATGCCTCCCCTCCTCAGTCTCCCCTGCTCTTAGGGCCTCTCCCAGTGCCTGGCCCCTTGCCTAGGCCTTGGCCATGCCTCCCCTGACGACTGTTTATGAACCGTGACTATTCCGTGTTGTGGAAGTTTGATCAATAGTCCCCTTTCACGAGGCTGGGTGGGGGTGACAGGCCACCAGGGCAGGCTTTTACCCGTGGGCTTTGATGAAGCCTGTGGGAATGTGTATAGATGTGTGGAGGGCAACTCTGGTCATGTGTTGGGTGCAGAAGGTCGAACTATACTCCATTTCTCCCTCAAGCCTCCTGTTTCCCCTTCTTGCATACCCCAGCAGTGTGCCCCGTTGGTTTTACTTCAGTGGAAAGAGGAGGGCCAAGGACTGTTTGGTGCCTACCTGATGTCCTGCTCAGCTATAGCAGAATGGGACCACAAGTTTGCATGCAGAATCTTGATGATGTCCCCTTCCTAGGCAGTAAGGGTTGCAGGGACTGTGGGAGTCCTTTCCTGGGACTTTAAGGTCTTGGAAGCAGGCTTTCAATGTGGAGCTGCTCTCTGCTTCATCCTTGAAGAGAGGCTGATGGACCCTTATAGACAGCTCTTCCCCAGAGCCCCTTCTTTGCTGTCTTAACCTCCAGCCACTGGCCTTCAAGGGACACTTTCATGCCTGTCTTCTCCACTTTTTCAATGGGTATCATGCACTATTCCTGCATTTTGTGTGTGTGCCAGTACTGAGACTTGAACTCCTGGTCTGGGCACTATCCCTGAGCATTTTTGCTCCAGGTTAGGCCCTCTAGCACTTGAGCCACAGCTCCACTTTTGGCTTTTTGCTGGTTAATTAGAGAAAGTCTCAGGGACTTTCCTGCCCTTGCTGGCTTTGAACCATGATCCTCAGATCTCTGCCTCCTGAGTAGCTAGGATTACAGGCATGAGTCATCTGTCCCTGCTTTACTCCTCCTTTTTATTTATTTAAATTTTTCGAGTCCTGGGGCTTGATCTCAGGGCCTGGGCACTGTCCCTGAGCTTCTTTTGCTCAAGGCTCGCACTCTGCCACTTGAGCCACAGTGCCACTTCCGGCCTTTTCTGTTTATGTGGTACTGATGAATTGAACCCACGGCTTCATGAATGCTAGGCAAGCACTCTACCACTAAGCCACATTCCCAGCCTACTCCTTCTTTTTAAATGAAGAAACTGGTGGTTGGAGTGACAATGACTTGTCTTAGGTAACAGCCAAAATGTGGTAGAGGTAGGACTAGCATCCAGCTAACCTACTTCTTAAACTAGGCCCCTCTCCCCCATGGGTGAATGCTTTCATCTTCATATCACGCACTTAGGAGCAATTACTATGTGCCAGCCACTGTGGTCAGTTTATTTGCACAGAGGATCTGCTCTGCAGACAAGGGAGGTCAGTATTGTGATTGTTATCTACTCTTCACAGATGAGGAACCTAAGGCAATGTATCCCTCCACTGGAGTTGGGGATTATATAAGTGCTGCTAGGTTCTACAGTCCATTATAAGCTCTCTTCTCTGACAATGCTGGGCTATGTTGGTGGCAATTCCCTGCCTGCCTGAGCTGGTACTTAAGGTACCAATGGTGGCACCACAGGGTACATGGGCAGGAAAGGGGGCTTGTGGAAAAAAGGAAGCCAAGAAATTGAAGGCTCCTGTTATTCCAGAGCCTTTCTGGTGACAACCTAGATAGAAACCTCTAAAGAGGCACAATTTCCCTATCCATCCCAGGTACTAATACTGAAACTATGCAAAACTGGCTTAGACTAGAGCACCAAGTAGGGGCTGATGCGCTTGAAGGGGCTGAGCCATCTTTGCCTTTCTGAAAAGGCTGAGCACCCTTTTTGAAGCTCATGAAGTTAGGCAGAAAAATTAGTTACTGTTTTTTTCCCATATAACTGAGTTTGATCTTCAACTTACTATCCTACTACCTCTACCCCATAATTTCGTTGCTGAGACTACAGATGTTTTGCAACCAGGCCTGGCAGGATATTTTTTGAAAGACCCACAGCCCTGGAACTGGAAGTGTGGCTTAAGTGGTAGAGCTCCATCCTGGAGCAAAACAGCCAAGCAAGATCAACAAGACCTTGAGTTCAAGCTTCATCATGCACACACACACACACACACACACACACACACACACACACACACACACACACACACACACACACACACACACACACACACACACACACACACACACACACACCCCAAACCCTGCTATCTCTTGAACTCTTTCACAGTATTCTAATATACATGGTATAAGTAATAGTACTGGAGCTTGCCTTGATTATTATGGTCTCTCAATTATTCATCAAAAGTTTTCTTTGTTTGTTTGTGCTGGTCCTGGGGCTTGAATTCAGGACCTGAGTGCTGTTCATGAGTTTTTTTTTGCCCAAGGCTAGTGCTTTACCACTTGAACTACAGGTCCACTTCAGGCTTTCTATTGGTTAATTGGGGGTAAGTATGTCACAGACTCTCCTAACCGGACTATCTTCAAACTGCAAACCTCATATCTCAGCCTCCTAAGTAGCTAAGATTACAGGCCTGAGCCACCAGTGTCCAGCTCATCAAATGTTTTTATTCAGCATGTACTCTATGTTGTAGACATTGTACAACTTCCATTGCATTTATTTGTAATAGTTTATATCTTTATAATTTTTGTACCTTTTTCTATTTTCACCTCTTATAGGTTTATTTTATTATTTTTGGTGCCAGTACTGGGCCTTGAACTCAGAGTCTGGGCTTTTCTGCTCAAAGGTAGCACTCTATCATTTGAACCATAGCTTCACTTCTGGCTTTTGGTGGTTAACTAGAGATAAGAGTCTCATGAACTTTCTAGCCTGAACTAGCTTTGAACTTTTATCTTCAGATCTCAGCCTCCTGAGTAGCTAGGATTACAAGTACCCAATGATTATAGTTTCTTCCAGTATGCCCTTCAATACCTTTCAACATACTTTGCTCTGTCAGCAGCACTGTGCTCAGTGCCATGTGTGTGGTGGGGTGTAAATAGAATCAGCTCTGGTTTTCTGCACCGAGGGAACAGACAGGATCATGGCATGTCTTCCACATTTAAGTCCTTTCTAGCTCTGTGCAAAGCAAAAGACATTTGGCTTCAACTCAGAGGCTGAGTGATGCTTACAATGATTACAAGAGCCTCAGGAAGGAGGTCATATCCCTTCCCACCCTTCATAAGGATTCCTGTCTCAGGGTGGATTTTGTTTGTGGGAATGAGTTGTAGTGTGCAGGTCTCATCTATGTTTGGGTCCTATGGGGACTATGATTCACCTTGAGCATAAGAGCTACAGCCCTACCATTAAGAGAAACAGAGGGTACAAGCTGGGGGTTGGACCTTGCTTTATTATTGCTTCCCTAATTCTTACATGAACCAGCAGGGAAGGAAGGTGAGAGAATTTCAGTTTGGCCTAGCACAATGGAGGGCCCACAGGAGGGGGTCTTTTGGGACTAAGGCTAGATTTTTTTTCTGTTATCACTTCTGATAACCTAAAAAATTGCTTCCCACCCCCCCTAAAAAAGTTTATTCTTGTCTGCATTGGATCCTGTATCAATCATGTGAGATGGAAGTAGTGCCTACATTACAGGAACCTTGGATTCATTTCTTCTGTGTTGGCAATCATGTGACAATCATGTAACATGAATGTAGTGCCTACATTCAAAAAACTTTGGCTTCATTTGTCCTGTTAGGTATGGAGGAATGAGTAGTGTGAGTGCATTGTCTCTGCCATGGATTGTGTATGAGTAGCCTGGAGGGAGTCACCTCTCCCTAGTTTTTGTTATTGTAAATATGTGTGGGGATTGCAGTGATTGTTCTGCATAAAAATATTGGATACTCTGACACCCGGCTAATAGGAGTTCATAACTCATCAGTGAAGTCAAAATGGTGAATTTTTCTTGGAATCTTTCTGTGACAAGAGAGAAATCAAATGCTATTTCTAATTTCTTACTGAATTTTAACAGAGTTTCTGTAGTACTTGTCTGAACTCCTAGAAAACTTCATCTGCCAGTGTTAATGCTGGTGTCCTGTTTCCCATGTATTTTTGCATGGAGGAAGAGTTTATAGACCTGGAGGGGATAGAGAAGTGAGGGTATTAGGGAGACTGCAGAATTTGGTGCCTAATGATAAACTGGGGACAGATGGCTCAGGCCTGTAATCCTAGCTACTCAGGAGGCTGAGATGTGAGGATTGTGGTTCAAAGCCAGCCTTGGCAGGAAAAGTCCTTGAGATTCTTATTTCCATTTAAGCATCAAAAAGTCATAAGTGGAGCCAGGTATTGCTGGCTCATGCCTGTAATCCTAGCTACGCAGGAGGCTGAGATCTGAGAATCGCGGTACAAAGCCAGCCCAGGCAGGAAAGTCTGTGAGACTCTTAGCTCCAATAAATTACTCAGAAAACCGGAAGTGGTGCTGTGGCTCAAGTGGTAGAGCGCTAGCCTTGAGTTGAAGAGCTGAGGGACAGCACCCAGGCCCAGAGTTCAAGCCCCACGACCGACAAAAAAAAAAGTCAGAAATGGAGGTGTGGCTCAAATAGTAGAGCTAGTCTTGAACAAAAAGCTGAGGAACAGCGCCCTGGGCCCTGAATTCACTCGTCAGGACCAGCAACAACAACAAAAAGAATAAAAATAAAAGAGGATAAAAATAGGGGATGGAAACTCCTGCTCAAATATTACATTGATGACTTCTGGACTCGTTACAATTTATCGTGAACAAGTCACTCGACTCCTCTCACGCACATAGCGTATTTGAAGTCCCCACCCGGTGCCAGAGTTTCAGAACACACAGTCAGCGTTCCTTGCTGACTTGCTCCTTCAGGCTCCCTCAGTTAGCTCTGGGCTTCAGTCTACTCCCTCCCTGCGGTGTGACCTGAGGGAAAGGCAGCGGCGCAGGGATTGGAGGATCAGCAGACAGAGCCCCTCCCAGTTTGATTTGGGCGGCTTTCTGAGGAGGCCGGTGGGCCGGACTGCGCTCTCATTGGTCGAAGGTCTTGGAGGTGGGTGGGGCGCCTTTGCAGCCGAACTCGCCAACGCTCCCTCCCCACCTGCGCGGCGAGTGGCCTCGGGTTGACAACGGCTAAGCAGCTGCCACAGCTGCTCCTCTGGCTGGCACCGTTACCCTCGCCCGACCCCAGGCTCCACGCGTGCCCGGGACGGAGTAGTCTGGCTTGTGCTTTCCTACAGTCTGCTCGCCGCTGTGCCTGGGTCCGAACCCAAAAGCGTGGACGCGTCCTCCAGGTAAGACTTGAGGCGATTTCAGGGGCACCCAGACAGATCGGGTCGCTGCCTAGTCTATCTGAGGTACTATGGCCCTGTCCCGTCCCTAGCGGGTTTGCTGGGCAGCGTGTGCTAGAAACGAGAAAGAAGCGAGGCGAGCTACCTCCGGTGGTGCTCATAGTTGGCTTCACAGTTGCTGAAACTGAGGGATCACTGATCGTGCCGGCCGCGATCTCTTCCAGCAAATAGGACTCTGGGAAGCGTGTAGTCACCCGCTATGCCGGGCTTGGCTGAGGCTCGGAGTTGGGGCTCCTTGCGGGGCTAGACGAAGGAGGCAGGGCATGGGGCTCAGTGACCAAGAGGCTGGGTGGTGTGGTTTCTCCGTCTGCTGACCACATGGCTTTCTCAGGGCTCGAACTTGTGTATCGCATCGCATCTCACCTTGCCTTCCAAAAGCTCCTGCCAAGGAGTTTCTCCTCACAAGCTAGCTGCCAGTGTAAACCTCTAGCCAAGACACATCTTTTAGGGGATCCCTTTGCCTGTGAAGTCCCAGATAAATTTGCATTTTAGAACCCTAAGAAATGCCTGCTGGTGGAAGTTTTGGGGGAGTTCCAATTAGGTAGTCTAGGCCTCTCTGTCTCCTCACCTAATACTTGTTACAGTTGAATTGCTGCCCAGGAAAATGGGGTTCAGCCAGTTCATGTGACTTTACACTATTCACACTAATTCTGGAAGCCACAGTGTTTTTTAGACACTGAAATGTAAAAGGCCTGAGGTCTTCTTCCCTAAGACTTCCATAGCACCTAGAGCCAGACTCCTAAACAGCAGGTAAAAAGAGTTGTCTCTGACCTCCTTGGGGGACAGTCTTGTGATTGCACATGTGTTGCTTGAGGGGAGGTAGCAGTTAGACTGCTGGTGGGAAAATGTAGGAGTTTCCTTCCAGAGTCAAGCTCCCCCACGCAGGTTAAGCTGACTTAGAGTCTAGGCTCACCCCAGGTCCTGGAGTCCTGGCTTCTTTGGGTCTCACTCAGAGCACCTGATGATGCCAGGAGAAGAGAATGAATCACCGCCAGGGCTATTTTCAAACCCTGACTCCTGCTACACCACCAGTTTCCACCCCCTGTCTAAGGGTTGCGGGTTCCACCTCCACTATCTATACGTCCTTCTGAAATAAAGGAGAAACAGATCTTGTCTGCAAATGGGAGAATAAGCAGCCCAAAGGTGTGGGAGAAGAAGGGTCTTAGGGTTTTTCATTGGCTGATGGTGTGGAAAGGTATAATTTGTGTGGAAAAGATGAGGGAAATACTGTTTCAACCAAACCTCTAGTTGTCTATCTAGCTGGCCATTCTGGGCTAGTCCTCATAATATCTAATCTTGTGTCCAGGTGTTAGACCTCCCATTTTGGAGTTTCTGTTGCCTAGATATCTATAGTATGGCTTCTCAGCCCTCCACACCACACCGTCTAGTTTGGACAACTCTGTTCTCTCTCTCTCTCTCTGTCGGCCGTGGGGCTTGAACTCTGGTCCTGGGCACTGTTCTTCAGCTCTTCAGCTCAAGGCAAGCGCTCTACCACTTGAGCCACAGCACCACTTCTGGTATTCTGGTGGTCTGTTGAAGATAAGAGTCTCACAGACTTTACTGCCCTGGCTGGCTTTGAACCTTGGTTCTCAGATCTCAGCCTCCTGAGTAGCTAGAATTACAGGCGTCAATCATGGGCACCCGGCTTCCGCTGTTCTCTTGTCCTCTTACCACACCTAAGTCACTGCTGGAAGTATATTCTGAGTCCCTCTGTATCTGTGGCTCTGTCTTCTGTAGAGCAGCCACCACATGTCTAGATGCTGTAAAAGTGAGAAACAGGGTGGAAGGCGGACCAAGGGGTTGTGTACCTGATGTGAGTGTTCCTTACAACAGTGAGTCTCACAAGGAGTCTGGCAAACATTCATTGTTTAACCTCATTACTCTCTGAGTTCAAGCAGAAGAGTAGAAGGTAGTGAGAAGAGGCCCAAACTTTGACTCACCTTATCTTCTTAAAGTTGTAAATATCTATTTTGGGGACTCCAGGTTGGAGAGGGATCAGAAGATCCCTGGGTCTAGGTATAGGGAGAGTCGCAGGGACACAAAAGACAACCCAGAAGGTTACAAAGGGAAGAAAGATACTGTCCAGCTGGAGTGCTGTCCCAGCATTTTTTCTGGCAAACTCCAGGTTCCAGCCATAGAAAATGTAGGTTCAGTGAATGGCAGGCTGTGCACTCATCTTCTGGAACAAAATAAGAGGGAATTATTGGTTGGATAAAGGAATTACTTTTAGCTTGAATTGTAGAGAGCAAAATTTTATCCCTTCAGCTCCCAGTTTGAGTAGGATCAAGCATCATGGCCTTGGGCCTTAGAGAGGCTGCTCTGCAGATAAAATAAGGATGGACATAAACCTGTATGGAAATGTCACAATTAAACACCTGCCTTGTATGTTTAATGTATATTAATTAAATTAAAAATTTACTTTTCTGAATTAAAATACTGAGGATTTATAAAGACACACAACTATGGCTGCAGGTTGTAGCTCAACAGGCACAACTAAAAAACAGAAGGGCCAGGCACTGATGGCTCAGGCCTGTAATCCTAGCTACTCAAGAGGCTGAGATCTGAGGATCACAGTTCAAAGCCAGCCAGGGCAGGAAAGTCTGTGAGACTCTTATCTTCAAGAAGCCACCAGAAAACCAGAAGTGGCACTGTGGCTCAAGTGGTAGAGTGCTTGCCTTGAGCTGTAGAGCGAAGGGACAGCACCCAGGCCCAGAGTTCAAACCCCACAACCGACAGAAAAACACACACACAAGGAAGTAAATACTTTATAAACAGTACATTTTTTGCCTTAAGTACAAATGAACATCATACTGTTTAATACCAGGAAATCATTTTTCAAGTAACTTTGATATTAATAAAATCATTATTACAACATTTGTGTAGGTATGAAATAATGTAATAAAATTTCAATTAGGAATATCTAATATACAAAAAAAAAATAATGATGGAAATGTCAACGATGCTATGCTTTGGGATGGGAACCCAGGGCCACGTACTACTCAAGCGTTTTACCACTGTACTACACAGCCAACCTTGGTGAGTTTCTTCCATGCTCCATGACCCTAGCCAGGGTGGTTGAACAGGGAGCTGGGCATGCAGTTGTTGGTATCATGTGTTTATGAAGACTATTCATGTTGATCGGTGGTGGCTCACACTTCTAAACCTAGCTATTCAGGAGGCTGAGATCCGAAGATCGTGGTTCAAAGCCAGCCCAGGCAGGAAAGTCTATGAGACTGTTATCTCCAATTAATCATAGAAAAATCCAGAAGTGGCACTGTGGCTCAAGTGGTACAGCACTAGCTTTGAGCAAGAAAGAGCTCAGGAACAGCACCCAGGCCCAGAATTCAAGTCCCAGGACTGGCAAAAAACAACAACAAAAAATAACAACAACAAAAAACCACTCTATTCATGTGTGAGCCTGGATGTAAGTTCGTGTATGTGTGTGTTCAACACAGGGGGCCTAGTAGATAGGAATCAAGTGACTAGAGGCCATAGTCTGGGCCCGGGTGCTGGCGTTGTGTGTGAGCTGCTCTTGTGCAGCCCTCCATGTTGGGAGCTTAAATGCCCAACAGTTGCTGTTGCTGTTTACTTTCTGCCACATGCAAGAATCTGAGAACTGAATGTTAAGTTCCTTGGGAGTCCAGGGTGTCATGGAGAAAGAACAGGAGATTTGGGCTAGACACATGGAAGTTTAAATCAACCCAGGCTGTACTGCTTCTTCAACCCTTCAGATCCTCATTTTCTCTCTGTGTTTTCCATATCATTGGACTCAACAAGGGGATCCACCACTCAGGGCTTTGTAAACACCACCAAGTGCTCTATAAATGATTAGTCATTAAGGTCACACTGGCTGCTGGGTCTTATGGACAACATAGAACCCCCAACTTCAAGGTACAATCTATCCAGTTTGGGAGTTAGGGCCCTGAGTAATATACAACCCACTGATACTCTATCACAGAAGTGAGGGTTTTAAAAATATTATGAAGAATTCTGCCTTTCAAAAGAGAGTCAATGTAATAAAGTCTCCAGTACCACATCTCTACCTATTTTACCCCTTCCCTTGTTGCACTTTGATCTAAATCCCAGACAGTTATCATTTCATCTAATTTTTTTCAATATATATTTCTAAAGGATAGGGTCTCAAAAAAATATCAGCAGGAATGTGGCTTAGTGCTTGCCTAGAATGCATTAGGCCCTGGGTTCATTTCTTAGTACCACATAAACAAAAAAAAAATTAAATTAAAAAAATCCACCACCCTGTCATATTCTCAGCAAAACTAGTCCCTTTAAGATCATTAAATGTCTAGCCAAGCCAGGCACTGAGCCCATGATCCTAGCTACTCAAGAGGCTGAGATCTGAAGATTCGAAGACAGAGAAAGTAGTTGAGACTTATCTCCAATAAGGTACTCAGAAAATGCTGGAAGTGGCACTGTGGCTCAAGTGGTAGAGCACTAGCCTTGAGAACAAAAAAGCTCAGGGAGGGACTGGGAAGGTAGCTCAGTGGTAGAGTGCTTGCCTTGCATGCCTGAGGCCCTGGGTTCGATTCCTCAGCACCACATAAGCAAAAAGAAAAGAAGCCGGAAGTGGCGCTGTGGCTCAAGTGGTAGAGCGCTAGCCTTGAGCTGAAGAGCTGAGGGACAGCGCTCAGGCCCAGAGTTCAGGCCCCACGACTGGACCCAAAACAACAACAACAACAACAAAAAAAAGCTCAGGGACAGCACCCAGACCCTGAGTTCAAGCCCCAAGACCAGCAAAAAAAAAAAAAAGTTTAGCCTGTGTTCCTATTTCCAGTTATTGAGGTTATACCCTGGGAGTTCAGACCAGGGAGCGATTGATTGCTTTGGACTGAGGAGAAGGTGACTAACAGAGGCAGTGATATTTGAGCTGAACCTTGGAAGAGGGGCCCAGGAAAGGTCCGAGCTAGAGGGATTATGGAGTCCTTGTCCTTCATTTTACAGATGCCACACAGCTAGTAGCAGTGAGTATTGGCAAATGTTTAGCTGTCCCTGGGGCTTCTGATCCCCAGACTGACCTGTGGAAGCTTGTGGTGGAAACTCTTTGCCTTCTCCCTTAGATTCTCTAGTGGTAAATGAGAGTTTGAACACTCCCACTTGCCTCCTGGGT
Organism: Dipodomys spectabilis; assembly: GCF_019054845.1. NCBI lineage: Eukaryota > Metazoa > Chordata > Mammalia > Rodentia > Heteromyidae > Dipodomys > Dipodomys spectabilis. The sequence goes on along the minus strand of NW_024870853.1, from coordinate 4,665,429 downwards.
TCCACAGCCAGTTCCATGGCCACCCAGGAGCTAGAGGTCAGCAGGCCTGGGAGAATTCCGGAGAGGCTGCTTTCTACCCAGGCCCCTCCCCTGCCCCTGGCCCCTGAGGCCAGTTTGGAGCAAAACAGGATGCATTCAGGATGAGCGTCTTTCCCAGCTTGTCATCTAATCACCAAGGCCCAGCTTGGAGCTTCCTCTCTCATTCACGATAAAACCCCTCACTGTCTCTCTTTTCCCTCCCACCCCGCTAAGGGTGTGCTGACTTCCTCAATTTCCGGGCCAGCCCTCCTCCACCCCCACGTGGGCTGAGGGAGAGCTGCCCTCAGCACAGGCCTCTGTCCCCACCCCACCAGAGCCTGTCCTGTCAGAGAGGGACAGAAAGACCCAGGAATGCTCTCGCTGGCTTCAGCCTCCTGTTCTTGGCCTGTACTTGGGAAAGGAGCGGCCTCTTTCCAACAAGCCTGGGGTCCTGCCACTGCTTGGTTAATAATTGAGCCACATAATAACCACCTTGGAAAGTCACCTCTAGGGGATGACCATTAACTAAATTCCCTATCCACCCCAGGCCTTAAAGGAACCCCATCCTAAACTCTTACCTTTTCCCCCAGGGAACTCTTGACTTGGGAACTTCTGGGGCCAATTAAAATTCTATTCCTCTGTCTTTGCTTGGGCAAACAGAAGTGGTTATTCACATTGCTTAAAGGATACAAGTTCACCTGGATGGCATTGTGAAGCACAAGGGAGTTAGTCAAAAGGGACTGAGAAGCCTGGCATGGCTTAAACCTATAATCTTAGCTACTCAGGAGGCTGAGATTTGAGGATTGGGATACAGAGCAAGCCCAGCAGGAAAGTCCATGAGAATCTTTCCTCCAATAAACTACTTTCCTCCAATAAATTGCTCAGAAAAAGCCAGAAGTGGCACTGTGGTTCAAGTGGTAGAGCACTAGTCTTAAACAAAAGAAGCATAGGGACAGCACTCTAAGCCATCAGTCCAAGCCCCATGACTGGCAAAAAGAAAGAGAGGGCAGGGGAGATCGAGATAGGCAATGGACTGAGGGGATTTTTAAGTATTAGAACCAGAAGGGGATGGGGGTGTCTGCTCTCAATTTGAAAGTCTAAGAGAGAGTGAGGGAAGGGGTGATATTGTCAAAGAAGAAATGTACTCTTTATCTCACTATAACCCCTCTGTATATCATCTTTATAAAAACAATAAAAAAATTAAAAAAGAAAAAAAGAAAGTTTAAAACAGAATGTAGTGACATTGATCAAGATGCATTCTACTCATAAACATATAGTGAATTGAAACACTTTTGTACAATTACATAAAGATAATAAAGATAAAAAATGAAATAAAATTCAACATATTGACTAAAAAATGGCAAGTCTAAAAGAGGAAGAACTGCTCACGATGTGGGTCTGCTGTTACTGGAAATGGGGTGAAGTAGTATGAGTATATAAGGTTAGAGTAGGGATCTGGGTCTCTTCATACCAGGCTAAGGAGTGAAGGGTAGGGAGGGGGAGGCTGAGAGGTTGAGGGCCACTATAGTAGAGGAGGAAGCTTTCCTTGGAGATCCTATATCTCAACAAGCAGTGGGAGTTAGGAAGGGTCAGGCCAGAACCCAGGCCCAATTTAGAAAGCTCCAGACCACAAGCAGTTTTCTGTAGTTCCAGTGGGAAGAGTAGGAAGCATTTAGTGAACCCTGTGGGCCAATACAGAGTCAGGAAAGTTGACATCTGGTTCTGCCCCTATGTGAGTGACTTTGGACAACACCTTTACTTTCTCTGGACCTCCATGTTCATGTCTATAAAGTAAGTGGGGCAGGTTGACTTGCACTCTGGGTTTTTCAGATTTTCCTCTAGCAGTTCAGATATGCATTCCACTCAAAGCCATTTCTTCCTCCACAAGGCAATGGAGGCATGACTTCAAATTCAGCTAGGCCTTGTCACTGAATATTCTAAGTGGCCTGACTCAGTTCAGGATGACTGGAACTTGCACTGCCACAAGGGTTTCCTTGGGCATGGGCTGTGCAGTTTGCTTTCTAGCCCCTCCCCATGTTTGCATCTGTCCCAGGTGGCCACCCTTTGACCCATTCAGCCACAAGTTAATGAGTGACCTGTTCTCTCTAGGTAGTACCAGCCCAAGGTGCTCCTGGGATCCCAGGACTCTGTGAGAACCAGGAAGGGACTGGTCAGCTCCAGACAAATTTGTTTTTTCCCACAATGCCCCTAGAGGTAGGCACACAGCAGAGTTCAGGGGAGAAGGGCCTTTGGAAGGAAAACAGGTCTAAGACTCCTGAGGCTGGAGTCCATGTCCCCCCCATCCCACCATGCACTCGATTGGTCCTGCTCATCTACCTTCAATAATAGGGGGAGGGATGTTTCTAGTTGTTGATTTCTTCTATAGAATGGCTGAAAGTTTTATCTGTCTCCTCATGCCTTTTAACCCTGGATCAAAATTCTGCTCCTCAGGATCACCTAGATCCTCTGTGCTCTCTCTGAACTTTAGAAGTCTTAGGACAGAACCCCATGTCCCTATATCTTCTCTAGGCCAAATATTCTCAGCTCCTCTGAGCGTTCCTCTTAGACCTGGGACAGCCCCCTCCCCAGCCTCATCACGGTCCCTTCTGTGTGCTGTTGTTTCTAGCCCTCTCTTATTGATCTATTTTCGTTGTCTTTTCTTTGTATTTATTTTTTATTGTTATTACAAAGGGGTTACAGTTACATAAATCAGGTAGTGAGCACATTCCTTTTTAGACGTCATCCCTTCCCTTGCTATTTTCCAGTTTTTCCCTCCTGTCCCTACCCACAAGTTGTATAGTTCATTTTCAACAGTGTCTACTGAGTACCACTGCTATACTCGTTCACCCTTTGTTTCTCCATTTTGCTTCTGACCCTCGTAATACACAAAGGTAGGAAATGGAAGGCCCTTCCTCCCTTCTATTTTTTTTTTTCCGTCTTTTCAGAATGATGTCTCCATAATCCTTTTCTGTTGACCCCAACAGGTGGATTTTCAATTCCCAGAATCGTGAGTCCATATACCTTGTCACCTCTCTGATTTGTTTGTTGTTCAGGTCCAGCCATTTCCCACCATCAGGGAGCTCTTGGAAAGTGAGACCTTCTTATGGGTGCCTCCTTCCCTGGCAGAAAACAAGGCCTATTGTGAGCTTAGGTACTACTTTGATAAGCTGAATGCTATATCCCTTGTGGGGGCATCCCTTGTGGGGGCTTCCAGCTTACCCTGCTGCTCTGTCTCTTGCCTTGTCTCTGGAGCCAATGGGGATGGAGGGAAGGGGATATTGTAGGGAGTACTGAAGCCGGAAACGAGTGTGAGCCATGCCTACAGTGGGGCCTAAAAGAGTGAATCAGACAGGGAGAAACCAACTCAGTCATGCCTTCCCCCAGCGGTCAATGGCAGTGATGCCAAGTATGGCGACTAGCACCCCCCCCCCCCATTTCTTTAAATTCCAGGGTACTCCCATGGTTCCACTCTTCTTAAAGCAACTCAGTAAAGTAGATGGTGTGATTCTGAGTGTGAGCCTTGGTGATCCCTAGCTGAGGTTCGGGGAAAGGAAGTCAACAGTGTCTGGTGAGGGAGATTTAGAAACCTGGCAGCTGGGGCTGACCCCACACTTTCCCCATCACAGATGTACCTCTGTCCAGCCTGTAACTCTACTCCATTGGTAAAGAGAGCAACCTCTGGTGGAGGTGGCCTAGGATTTCCTGCCCTTTATCTGTACTGGCCAAAGGCTGGCCTAAGGTGTGAGATAGGCAAGTAGCTGTAATCTGCAACTCTGCTTCAGGTTGAGGTCAAGAAGTCAAATTGGGGCAGGACTGGGGAGCTTCCATAGGAGGAGCTTGGCCAAACATCTGGTGTGGGTAGCCCCCACCCCCCTATGCAGGGTCTTGTCAGTGGGAAAAACAAAGGAAGGAATATAAGGAAAAGGCCAGAGTTACATCAGAGAAGAAATAAAGCCCACCTAGAAATGTGCAGGACACACTGGGAGCACCGGGAGCTTTGGTATACATAGCCTGAGGGACTTGACTTCTCTGAATCTTCATTTTGTTGACTATGAAATGAAATGTGTACCTGCCTACCTCATGGGGTTGTTGAGTATTCAGTCCAGCAATATCAATCCATTTCCCACTGTTATTGTGGTTTAGGCACTTTACATGGGAATCCTCTGAGCTCTAACTTGCCACCTCTGGATGCTAGGTCATTTCGGATACCACCTCATCCAGAAAAACTCTTCTAGAACTAGGTTCAGGGCTTTGTATTCTGGCCACATTTAGTAGCATTTGGGGCATTTGGACAGGTTGTAGTAATGAGGATAGCAACAATAATAATAATGAACACTTCTGATTTCTTCACATTGTAACTATCCCTATCACAGTAAGGCAGTTACACTTGTCATCTTCCCTAGCTCATGTAAAAAGGAACTGAGTAAGAAGAGAGTCAAGGAAGAACATACCCAAGGTCACATGGCTGAAGAGTGATAGCATAGGAGGCCAGGACTCAGGCAGTCTGACTCTGCCTTCTATATTCTGAATGGCTGGCCATGTCCTCCAGATGCCCAGACCACACTCAAGGGCAAAGGTTTGGATCTTCCTCACAGGCCTTTGTTTCCCCTTTACGACCCCTCCCACCTTCAAGGTTGGCAGGTAGGAGGAGGACAAACACAAAAGAGTGGGTGTTGATGCTCTAAAGTAGAGCCTCACTGGGGTGGGGGAAATGTGTGCAGGAGGGAATTGGGGGTGGTTTTTGGCATTGGCACCAGAATTGCCTGATTAGCACCTTCTAGCAGCAAGGGTGGGGAGCTGTGTGCTGGGTGGCACCAGGGAAGAAGAGACATTTTAATGTGCTGTCTTGACAACCGGGTTGCATTGTTTAGAAGACATGGGTGGGGAGGGGCAGGCAGGAGGCTGGCTGGATTAACACTTGTGATCCATCTAGTTCCTCTAACCCATGCTTGAATTGGGTGTGCGGGGGTGGAGGAGTTGTCCAGAAGATCTAGCCCTCCCCGCAATGTTCCCATCTCAGACTCCTTGGGGGCTGCAAGCTTCCTTCCTCGAGCTGTTCCAGCTGCCAGCTCCCTCACTTTGGTGCCTCTTCTGTGTTATGTGGTCTCCACAACAAGCTCCAGGGGATGCTTCAAAGGACAGTCCAGCTTAGCCTCTGCCTTCCCCGAGAAGAATGGGTCAGGCCGTATTTCTGGCAAAGTACTCCAGAAGGTCTCATCTTTTGTTGTGTTGGCAGACTTTGGTGCCCAGCATAAGATCTGGTACCAAGTAGGTTCTTGGGTACTAGCCAGTGGGCAGTGGCTTTGGATGGGATGGCTGAAGGAGTTGGGAAGCCATCAGCAGGCAAAGATCTGGCATTAAAATAGGCCCCGCTTGTACTCCATAGTCTCAGTTTCCCCATTTACACAATAAGCAGTGCTTACTTTCGATTGGGTTGTTGCAGGGGCTAAATGGCATGTGAGATGATCCTTTCTCTGCTGACAGGAAGTTATTACATCTCATAGGTGGTTTATGTGTGTTTTACTGCTATGTGCTGGGCCCTGGTCTAGGCAATATCTCCTTATTTAATGGAGGCAATTCTAACTTGTTTGGTCATACTTTGGAGCTAGAGTGCATGGATTTGTCCCTTGTCCCACCACTTCTTAGCTGGGAACCATAGGCAAGTTCCTCTATATCTGTAGGGCTCAGTTTCCTCATCTGTAAATTAGAGCATTTACTTCACTGGGTAGTTGTGAACATTCCGTTAAACAATTCCGTTAAAACAATACCTGGGACATAATAATGACTTGGTATGTTTGGGGTATTATTATCTCATTTTATTCTCACTAAAACCTCCCGTTGCTGAGTACCAGAGGCTTACTCCTATAACTCTAGCTGCTGAGGAGGCTGAGATCTGAGGATTAGGGTCCCAAGCCAGCTTGGGCAGGAAAAACAGTGAGCCTCTTTATCTCCATTAACCATGGAAAAGCCAGAAGTGCAGCTTCTGAAGTGCAGCCAGATGTGTTTCAAGTGGCAGAGTGTTAGCCTTGAGCAAAAAAGCTCAGAGATAGTGCTTAGGCCCTGAATTCAACCCTAGGACCAATACAAATGATTGTTTGTTTGATATTGTTGATATTGTGATTATATCCCTGTTTTACATAGAGAAGTAACTTGCACCATATGTGTAAAATCCTTGGTTCAGGATGTGACACAAGAACTGTTAGACTCTGTTAGTAATTGTTATTACTAATTGCATTTATTATCATACATATTGTCATTAATGAGCAGTCAATCAAAGCTGAGACAGATCTGAGCCAGGACTAAAAACTAGGCTAAATAGGCTAGCAAGTTGCTAGCCTATTACTTTTCCTACTTGTAGGTATTACACAGCTGGTAGGTCACCATTTTGGGTTCTCCTTCACTTGGCCCTACCATGGTCTGAGCAGCCATGTTGTCAGTACTGCCCCCCTGCCATGTGTTCAGCATCTCAGCCTTCCCTCCAGCTGGCTACAGGGTTCAGGGGAGGAGATGTGTCTGCTGGCTTCATGAGGAGGTCATTTCTCCCGGGGCCATTTCCTTTCTGTCAGAGACAATTTTCTCTGGATCTCAGGGTGGGGCCAGGCTCCTTCAAGGCATTTCCTGCCTGGGAGTTTATATTTGGCCTCAGCTAAAGGAAAGGGAAGTAGGCAAAGGAGGTGGGGCGGGGGACACAGAGATGGTGGCACAGGGTCAAAACATGTGAGCACCCAGACTTTTCAGTTCAAGAATGGGAAGCAGGAGATAGTACCTGCCTCATTTCTCACATGAACTTCAATGCCCAAACTTGAGCTTGGATGGCAGAGCATAGAGTACTTTTAGGTTAGAATGCTTCCACTCTCAGGCAGGGTTCTTTTTTTTGTTTGTTTGTTTTTTGTTTTTCTATCTGGTCCTTGATTCCCCTGCTTTCCCTCCCTCCCCCAGCATTCCACAGCACCTACGTGTCAAAGGTGTATGCTGGGTTCTGTGTCTCCTGCATCTGTGGTAATAGCATGTTATGAAGCACCAGAGGGCTTGCATACTGTTCAGTTGGAAGCAGTGTGTGTGTGTGTGTGTGTGTGTGTGTACGCGCGCGCGCGCGTGCGCGCGCGTGTACATGTGTACATATGCCCCAGTACCAGGGCTTGAATTCAGGCCTAGGTGCTGTCCCTTAGCTTTTTCCACTCAAGGTGGCACTCCACCACTTGAGTCACAGCTCCCTGCTTCTAGCTTTTTTTTGGTTAATTGGAAATAAGAGTCCCACAGGAGAGGGAAGGGATGGTAGGGGAAAAACAAAGGAGGAGGTAACAATGCTCAATAGTTACTCATGTAACTATAACCCCTCTGTACAGTATCTTTACAATAAAAAAAAATATATAAGCTGGGCACTGGTGGCTCAGGCCTGTAATCTTAGCTACTCAGGAGGCTGAGATCTGAGGATCGATTTAAAGCTAGCCTGGGCAGGAAAACCCGTGAGACTCTTATCTCCAATAAACCACTCAAAACCGGAAGTGGTGCTGTGGCTCAAGTGGTAGAGTACTTGCCTTGAGCTGAAGAGCTGAGGGATAGTGCCCAAGCCCAGAGTTCAAGCCCCATAACTGACAATAAAATAAAAAAATTAAAAAAATATGTATGTATGTATATATAAGAATCTCACAGATTTTTCAGCCAGGGCTGGCTTTAAACTATGATCCTTAGATCTCAGACTCCTGAGTAGCTAGGATTATAGGTGTGAGCCACTGATGCCTGGCTGGATTTCTTGTCTGTGTGTTGCACTTAACACACTGCAGTGGGGACACCAAGACCAATAGGACCCAATGCAGTGGAGGTCCCAGTTAGGTGGGAGAGACAGATTTATATGCTTCTGAGAAAGTGTTATGTATCTGAGGCCATTGAATTGATCTGAGGCTATTGTGTAGGAAGTGTGTGAGAGTATGGGGGAGTATGTATGGATTGGATTGCTTGGCCTACATGGTGAACAATCAGTAGGAGTTTGAAGCTTCAAGTCAGACTTGGTTTACAAATGTGTGACTTGCAGGTAAATTGAAAAGCAGCCCGAGATATGTTATTTTTAGTAAGGACATCAGAAGAGCTGCTTTGAGAGGGAAGATGAGTTTGGGATTGGTTTCCCATAGAAGACCCTCATGTGAGTCTCCCAGAAGGGGATGTGAAAGAAGCTTCCTCTACTGATCCAGGTATTGCCAGTCACACATGCCTCAGCTTGGCCTCTGGCTTGGGAAATGGCTGTTCAAAGATGGGAGATTAAGCTGGGTACGGTTGGCTCATGCCTGTAATTTTAGCTACTCAGGAGGCTGAGATCTGAGGACTGCAGTTCAAAGCCAGCCTGGGCAGGAAAGTCCGTGAGACTCTTATCTCCAATAAACCACTCAGAAAACTGGAAGTGGTGCTGTGGCTCAAGTGGTAGAGTGCTAACCTTGAGCTGAAGAGCTGAGGAACAGTGCCCAGGCCTAGAGTTCAAGCTCTACAACCAACCAAAAAAAAAACAGGTGGGAGATTGAGTCTTAGGTAGATATAGTAGCCTGTGTAAAGTTACACTCACATCGCTAGAGGATGTAAGATCAGAAGGTAGTTCACCTGAACCACCTTGGGTCCAAATGTCTGGAGAACAGTTACTGCTGGTCTAACATCTGCCCCAGACCAGTTTAACTGGCATCCCTTACCTGCAGGCTAGAGATTGGAGGTGGTGGAATATAGTATATGGCTTATTTAAACTAACATTTTTTTTTCCACCATGACCTTGTCAGAGCACTAGGGACTGGGTTGGGGGCAGGAGCCCTAAGGGGCAAGAGAGCAAATGGAGAGCAACTAACTGCAACAGAGCAGGTGGCAGCTTTGACCTTCACTGTCCCAGGGAAGCCCTGAGCTGGGCAGGAATGTCAGCTGTCTGCTTTGGCCTTGCTGTATTAATTGCTAGCCTAGGAGACCACAGGCTGTGCTGCTCCTGGACCCAAATTTCTCAAGCAGCACCAATGGGCCGGGGGTGTGGGTTTAACCTCAAAGCCCTTGGGATTTCCCACCTTACCCCCTTTTACAGTTGCCTTCAAGACTCAGGCCATAGCAGCAGAGGGACTAGAAGCTACAGGGGTATAGGTTCTTACGTAACTTCCTCATTCATAACAACTCTAAACAGAACTATCACCTCTCTACGGCAGACTCATAAGAGAAGGATACTTCATTGATAGTTGCCTTCATTCTTTACTCCTTCCTGCCCATTCTTCATTCTTTATTCCTCCCCAAAGTGCATTGGGAAGCTTGAGGTATATGAGGTCCCCCAGTAAGCTGGTGCCTGACTTTCATATCTCATACTTCAGACCTATCTCTCCCTCCCCCCTTGTGCCCCCGTCCCAGTCTAAATGACCAAAAATGTCTCCAGACATTGCTGAATGTCTCCTGGAGACAAATTGTCCCTGATGAGAGTCCTTGTGTAGAGATTTCAAGTTTGCTCCTGTGGCCAGGTGTAGGTACAAACTGTTAGGAGACAGATGTGTTAGAGGGTATAGCTGCCACATGAGTATACTGCTGCCAACCAGCAAAAACATTTAGTGGCTCCAGTTTCTATTACCACCCAATCCCATAGGACCCTTGTGAGCGGTTTGCTTTGGTGGTGTGACAGGGGGATTCCAAAAGAGTTGCTCACATGGACCCAGGATCTTGGCATCCAGCTGTAGTTCCGGCTGAGTCTGAGGCTGGCATCTGAACAGGTGCAACAGGGCCCCAAGTTCTGCCCTGTGACCTAACAAGCCAGAGGCCAGCCAGCATCTAGCACTGCCAAGCTAGGCCGGCTGAAATACAGCAGCCCTTACCACAGTGCCCCTCTGGCGAGGTTTGGAATGTGGGATGGGAGCTATTTTGGTCTTGCCTCTCTTTACTCCCTGTGCCTACCTCTCCTGCCAGAATCAAGCTGGAGTGACAATTCCAGCCAAGAATGGCAGGAGCAGAGAGAGGCAGTAAGTATACCAGATCTCCCATTGGGTAAGATATTCTAGCCTCCCCCACCCCTACTAATGTCCATGCCTCAGTTAGGATGGGAAGTCTCAGCAGTCCTGAATCCCTGATGGCTCTCAATGAAGGCAGCCTTCTCTCTGGCCCTTAGACAAAGGTGGCAAAACCAGTCAGTCACCTGACATAGCATCTCTGCCAGGGCAGTTGCCAAGTAGAGGGCACTCTTTTGCAAATTGGAATGAAACATCATCTCTGAGGGATGCAGCACCGTGCCTGAATGAAAAGCTGGGCAGGTAGGCTTCTTTTGGCCTAGCTTACCTTGTGGAAGGATGAGAGGAGCTTGGAAGTAAAGTTTCTGTGATGTACGCTTTTTCCCCAAAGGGCTGCATCTCCTTGAGAAGGTTTACTCTCTGGAGCAATGGTACTTGAATCAACTAAGAGAAATTATCTGTGAAGCTTTTCTCCAGAACTAGTAAATGGATTTACAGTGGTGGACCACCCCTCTGCTTGCTTCCCAGACCTACCTTAGGCTCACAATCTGGCCTTACAGAGCCTACCCTCGTTAGCACATAGTGGCTTCCTGGGTTGTGTGTGTGTGTGTGTGTGTGTGTGTGTGTGTGTGTGTGTGTGTGTGTGTGTGTGTGTGTGTGTGTGTGTGTGTGTGTGCGCGCATGCGTATACACGTGCCAGAATTAGAGCTTGAACTCAGGGGCCAGGTTTTGGTCTCTTAGATTTTTGCTCAAGGCTGGTGCTCTACTGCTATTTTTTTGTCTGTTATGGAGCTTGAACTCAGATCCTAGGCGTTGTCCCTGAGCCTCTTTGTGCTCAAGGCTAGCACTGTTACTATTTGAGTCACACAGAGCCACTTCCAGTTTTTGAGTGGTTAATTGGAGGTAAGAGTCTTGCGGGAACTTTTCTTCCCCAGGCTAGCTGAACTACGATCCTCAGATCTCATCCTTCTGAGTAGCTAGGATTATAGGCATGAGCCACTGGTGTCCCAGCTTGGCTCTTTCTCTACCCCTTAGTACACTCTGTGTGTAGGTGGGGGGAGGTGTGGATATGGGTGTGGGTGTGATCATTACTGGAGTTGGGAAAGACCAACTCTGGTGGTGAGGGCCACAAGACAAGATGTCTTTGCAAACAGGAAGCTAAATGAGTATGATACAGGAGTCTAATGTGCTTGTTAAAAGTTGTCTAACAGAGCTAGTCAGCTAGTGGTTTGGAAAAAATTTCTTCACAAAATCCCACAGAGCTTCCTTTCCTTACTGCTATTGTATGCATTCACATTGGTGTTTATTGTGCTCTAGTGATTAGAATAAACCTGAGTCTGCCTCTGCCTAGAATATCTCCAGGGTCCTTTACCAGGGCTGTTTAGCTAACTGTGACTGTTAGTGTACTGGCTTTCTGTTTTGCCTGCACTTTCTAATCACCTGGAGAGTGCTCAGAAACCAAGAAACAAAAGACAGCTAACCTTATCCCCAGCCATTCTAATTTAATTAGAATAGGTAGGGCCAAGGAACTGACTGGCATTTTTCAAAGTTCCTAGGAGCTAGCTTGCAGCCAAAGCTGAGGGTGAGGGAGAAATGGAATGGCATGCCCCGGAGGAGTAATTAACTGGGCATCAATGGCTTGTGCATGTAATTGTAAGCTACTCAGGAGGCTGAGGTATGAGGATTGTGATTCGAAGTCAACCAGGGCAGAAAAGTCGTATCTCCAGTTATCCACCAAAAACCCAGAAAGGGAGATACAGCTTAAGTAGTAGAGTGCCAGCCTTGAGTGAAAAAGCTAAGGCATGGGGCAGGGGGGAGATTGGAGGGAGGGTAAGAGGGAGAAAAATGAAGGAGGGGGTAACAAGTTAGAAAAGAAATGTTATCACTACCTTACTTTTGTAACTGTAACCCCTCTGTACATCACCTTGACATTGAAATAAAAAAAATGTAATGTACAGTGCCAAGGCCCTGAGTTCAAGCTCCAGTACTGGCCCACATGCATACACACACACACACACACACACACACACACATACACACACACACACACACACACACACACACACACACACACACACACACCCACACACATTAATAACAAGATATTTTACTTGGGCTCCCATATTATCCATCTACTTCTTGCTTTGGGTCTAGTGTCTTACCTGGTACCTAGGCCTGAGCTCAACTTTGCTTGGAAGAGTATAGGCTGGACCTGGGATCTAGTTACTGAGTGATCAAAAAACCCCAAGGATTCAAGTTGCCCAATAGTGGTGTGAAGAGGGAAGTGCCCAGCCCAGAATGAGGTTGGTGACATTGGCTGAGCAAGGCTTTATCTTCTGTTGGCTACGTGCTTATTTATTACCTTTTATCTTCCTCCTAGCTCTCTTTCCTCATCTCTTTATTATTGTCATTATTATTATTATCTTTTTATCTATTATTTATTATTATTATCTTTAGGTAGTTGTAGTACAGAGGAGTTGCCACTTAACAAATCAGTTTATGAATACAATATATCTTGATCAATGTTACCCCTTTCAACCTCCTCACTCACCCCTCCTCTACCCATCTCTCATCTCTTTATAATTAGCACATGTTCTGAATACACCTTAGACAAAGTTCAACTAACCTTAACTAATAACCCTCTTTAATGTTAACTTGTACATTCCACTTTCGAAGCCAGCAAAGCCATGGTCACCACAGAGGGCAGGAGGAGAGTCCCCTGTATAATCATGGAAACCATAGTTTAGAAAAGGAAGCAAGGTGCTTAAGATGGTTTAGGCAGCAAGCCTGGAAGTTGACTTTACTGGAAGCTTTTCCCAACTGAGATATCATTGGACTTTATTGCTTTTTCCCAACAGGAAATATTGCAGCCTATCTTCATTCATAGGCCATTTTCAGGAACAGAAGCCCTGCATTTCCTCATTCCTCGTTCTCAGCCTAGAAAAATACCTTTGTGCTGAGTGCTATCCATCCCTTAGCTTTTCTGCCCAAGGGTAGCATCTATCACTTGAGCCACACCTCCACTTCCAGCTGTGTGTGTGTGTGTGTGTGTGTGTGTGTGTGTGTGTGTGTGTGTGTGTGTGTGTGTGTGTGTGTGTGTGTGTGTGTGTGTGTGTGTGTGTGTGTGTGTGTGTGTAATTGGAGATAGGAGACTTTCCTGATCCAGCTGGCTGGAATTGCAGCCCTTACATCTCAGCCTCCTGAGTAGCTAGGATTACAATGTGAGTCACTAGTGCCCAACAGCAATCCTTTTGAAACTCTTCCCTTGCAGGATATTTGTTAGTATGTCTCTGTAGCCTGATTTGTTTCTGGAACTTTCCAGTACCCTGGCTCCTGATTCTAAGGGCTCTAATGAGTTGGGCTTCTCTCCAGGGAGAAGAGTCTGGGCTTCAATCTCAGTGGGACTCAGTTTCTATCAGCTGACTGTTATTTCTTACCTATCCTGGCACATTACCCCAGCTTTGGCCAGAGCACTGCCTACAGAGGGTAGCTGCTGAAACTGCTGGCAGGCATGCCTTGGAATCTGCACATCTGGCCACAGGTTAGGGCCAGCAGCCACAGACATTCCTACTTCACTAGCCTCAGCCTGTCCAGTGTCATCTGGTGTCATTCTCCCTGCTGGATATAGAAGCCATTCCTTAATCTGAGCTGCCTGGACCAGCCTCAGGTGAATTGACTCTGCTGTAGGTGGGGGTGGGGATCATTTCTGGCTTAGCCTGAGCAGGCTGGGACGGGTTAGTAGGGAAAGAAGGAAAGAAAGCAAAGTACCTTAATCACTAAGACATATGCCCCTGATGGTTCCATCCAGGAGGGAGCCTCAGGGCCTTCGACCCCTTCATGAGATGGTGTATTGTCTGTCAGAAGCCACTGTCCCTGACATCCTGTTCAGCAACAGCCTTTTACATTCTCTAGATTCCTGTTGGGAAGAGCTGCTGGAGAATTCTGTCTACAGTCCTGTGCCAAACTCCTTAGCTCTTTTGTCTTGGAGCAATTGCAGTCCTATTGAAACTTCTGCTTCCCTGAGGTATTTGGCTCCAATTCTGAGAGAGGTGTGGGTGCAGACATTGCTTAGACCCAGAAGGGAATGCTAGCTTGGCCACTTTCTCTGGTTTACCTTCTATTTCCCTTCCTCCCTCCCTCTTTCCCTTCTTCTTTCCCTCCCTCCCTCCCTCCCTCCCTCCCTCCCTTCCTTCCTCCCTTCTTTCCTCTCTTTTCCTTTCTTCCTTCCTCTCTTTTCCTTCCTTCCTTCTCTTCTCTTCACTTCTCTCTCTTTCTTTCTTGTATGTATAAGTATTAGGGCTTCTCAAGCTGAGTATTGTCCTTTAGCTTTTTCTCTCAAGGCTGGTGCTCTACCAATTAAGCCACAGCTCTACTTCCAGGTTTTTGATGGATAATTGGAAATAAAACTTTCACAGACATTTTTGCCCAGACTATCCTCAAACATTGATCCTCAGGTTTCAGCTTCCTGAATAGCTGAAATTACAAGCAGGAGTCACTAGTGGCTTAGACTTTTTTTTTTTTGTCAGTCGGGGATTGAACTCTGGGCCTGGGCGCTGTCCCTGCATTCTTCAGCTTAAGGCTAGCGCTCTACCGCGTGAGCCACAATGCCACTTCTGGTTTTCTAGTGGTTTATTGGAGATTAGTCTCATGGACTTTCCTGCCTGGGCTGGCTTTGAACCACGATCCTCAGATCTCAGCCTCCTGAGTAACTAGGATTATAGGCGTAAGCCACCTGTGCCTGGCTACTTTTTTTTTTTCTTTTGGATGAGAATCTACCTCTGATCCCAATAAGAACACTGTAAATGAGTGCTTGGTACTGTGTACCAAAGACTTCCTTTTGCCAATTGTTCATTTAGTGTTCTCCACAGCTGCAAGAATTGGATGCCATAACCCCCATTTTATAGAAGAAATGGAGGCATAGAGTTCAACTGGCACATAGTCAAGGAACTAGTGACTGACAGCATCAGGATTTGAACTCAGACTTGTGCCTCCACTGACCAGAAGGAGCAGAAAACCAATTTAGTGTTGATTCCTTTGAGTCTGAGCCCCTGCTTGACTAGAAAGCAAGTAGCAAGTAGCATAATGTGGTAGAAAGGAACACTGAACATGGAATTAAAAGGTCAGGGTTGTAGTCTCCCTCATGACACTTAACTATGAGTGACCTTGGGAAAGTCCCTTGGATCTCAGTATGCCTCATACTACAGCTTTAGAAAATAGATTGGGGAGCCCTGCCACATACCATCTAGGAAAGGGACGCTGGGCATTGGTATTTTAAAAAATACATCTAGCTGATTCTAATGTGCCTCTAGGACTGAGAATCCCTGATCTATGTGATTTAGATGAGCACGTCTCAATTTTTTTTTGGTCAGTTGTGGGGCCTGAACTCTGGGCCTGGGCGCTGTCCCTCAGCTCTTCAGCTCAAGGCTAGCGCTTTACCACTTGAGCCACAGCACTGCTTCTGGCTTTTTCTGCTTATGTGGTGCTGAGGAATTGAACCCAGGGCCTCATGCATGCAATGCAAGAACTCTACCATTGAGCCACCTTCCCAGCCCCTGTTTAAAATTAAAAAAAAAATGTTACTATAAAGGTGATATACAGAAGGGTTACAGTTACATGAGTCAGGTAAACAGTGTGTTTGTTTTTGGATAATGTCACCCCTTGCCTTGTTCTTTCTCAGTTTTTCCCTCCCATTTTCACCCACAAGTTATATACTTCGTTTTCAACATAGAATCCAGTGAGTACCATTGCTCCATTTGTTCACCATTTGTCTCTCCATTTCTGTGCCCCCCCTTATACTCCCAAAGACATAAACAAACAGAACAAAAAGGAAAGAAAACAAAAACAGCAAAAAAGAACAAAAGTGTCTTCTTTTCATTTTCTAGAGTTCATTTTGATAAATATTGTTTTGTATGACCAGATGCATGTCTCAAACTTTAATGGGTGTGCAAAGTGCCAGAGGATCTGGCTAAGTGGGCATTGTGAATCTGTAGGTATAAGGTATGGAAGGTCTGGTATTCTTCAGTGTGTGTGTGTGTGTGTGTGTGTGTGTGTGTGTGTGTGTGTGTGTGTGTGTGTGCAAAGTGCCAGAGGATCTGGCTAAGTGGGCATTATGAATCTGCAGGTATAGGGTATGGAAGGTCTGGGATTCTTCAGTGTGTGTGTGTGTGTGTGTGTGTGTGTGTGTGTCCTGGGGCTTGAACTCAAGGCCTGGATGCTGTCCCTGAGCTTTTGTACTTAAAGCTAGCTTTACCACTTGAGCCACAGCTCCACTTCTGGCTGTTTTTGCTGGTTAATTGGAGGCAAGAATCTCATGGACTTTCCTCTCTCGGCTCTCTTTGAACTGTGATCCTCCAATCTCAGCCTCTGAAGAGCTAGAATTACAGTCATGAGCCACTGTTACCTGGCTAGATTCTACATTTCTAACAAGTGCCCAGGTGATATTGACACTGCTAGTCTGAGAGCATACTTTGAGTAACAAGGTGCTGGAGGGCTCTAAGCAGGAATGAACACACTCAGCACCCTTCTAAGGGAGCTGTTCCCCTTCTAGCCAACAGCAACTAGGGCTACTGCCTGTCAGTAGTGGAGTATGCAGGCAGTCTGTCACTCTCCTTTGGTTCTGTGGCTTGGGGAGATAGTACAGATGTTGAGCTTTAAGATTTAATAATTGGAATCTCCTCCTTTGTCAGGCTGAGGGAGGAAGGCTGGGCATGCTTCCCTGCCTCGATTTGGACTCAAGGGACTTAAGACTGCAGTGAGATTTCCATGGTGTGTTCCTGGCATACTAAAACTTGTGACCCTTTAGGAGTCTCTATTTGCTTTTGTACTAACCTCTGGAAATTCTGATCTGGTTCATCATTCAGCAAGCTTCCTTTTATCTGAATGACAAGAAAGCAGAGCCAGCAAGGAGGAGCACTGAGATCCGGGAAGTGTCTTCTGGGGCTGTGGCAGGGACAGAGCCCAGGGAAGTGGTGTGGCAGCCAACTCAGCTGTCCTAGCAGCAAAACCACATGCTTCAAATCCTCCCTTTGTTGGCGTGCCCTATAGTCCCTTCCCTTTCCTATTGGTCTCTAGTCTCCCAAATGGCCTGGACAAGTGGATCCTTTCCCAGGCCTGCATCGCCCCCTGCCAGACAAGCCAAGGTACTGCTAATACGGCTCTGCCAGAGGTCCTGCTGTGAGGAGAACCATGCATATGCACTTGCTTGCATAGGCCCACAGAGAAAGGGGGCAGGGAGGGAGAGAGACATACAAATAGAGGCACCTACAAGTATATATGTGTGCATGATCCCACACCAACCCCCATAGGTCATGGTCATGATCAACCTTGTCTTGATGCTTACACTCATGGAAATGCACTGATGTTCCTCCCTGCACTACCCATGTTTGTCTCTAGAGCCTGTCAGGGTCCAGACATTGCCAAAACCTTCTCTTTTCTTCCCTCCAATCTTCATCCATGTGTGACTCTAGAGGAGTTGGCTACTCTTTTAACTGCCTCTTTTGTATGTTGTCTACTTGCTAAGCCTCTTTGAGATCCTGTGTGTGTGTGTGTGTGTGTGTGTGTCTGTGTGTGTGTCTGTGTCTGTGTCTGTGTGTCTGTGTCTGTGTGCCTGTTTGTCTGTGTGTCTGTGTGCCTGTACCTAGACTTGAGTTCATGGCCTCATGCTCTCAGTAAGGTTTTTTGCTCAACAAAGACACTCTGCCATTTGAGGCACAGCTCCACTTCACAATTTTTGCTGGTTAGTTGGAGATAAGTCTCATGGATTTGTTTGTCCGAGCTGGCTTTAAGTCTTGATCCTCATATCTCAGCCTTCTGAGTAACTAAGATTATAGGCATGAGCACAAGTACCCCTCTAGGATACTGTTTTAAGAGTCTTTTGTCTTCTGGTCCTGGCTACCAGGATCTCCTAGATTTCCTTGTACACAAGCACTGAGAGGAGAGATCTATTGTCATCTTGTGCCCATACACCATTCTCCTTGGAGTTCTGGTTAGTAGGGCTGCCACCTCACTAAGGAAATGGAGGAAGTGTTGAAAGCAGGACTCCATGCAGCTTTGTTGAAGTCAGCAGCCTTCCCCTGCCAGCCTGGCAATGCCAGGGGTCTGTGGGAGCAGATTCACTGCTGGGATTCAGCCCAGTATGGTGGTCAGGAGCGCCTCTCTAACCTCTGGCTGAGGTTGTTGGTGGCCTCTAGTTCTGTTCCAGGCACTCTCAGAGGAGAGTAGGGAGGCTGACCTAGCTCTTATCCTCCAAGACTCCCACAGGCCAGTGGCTGTGTCAGCATAATGTTCAGCATTGGATTGTACCACAAATAAGCTGAGCTACTGAAGAAAGCTGGGGTTGTCGAGGGAAACCCCTGTGGAAGGAGGACTGAAATTTGAGTGGTTGAGGAGAAGAGAACTTGGGAAACTGCTGTCAGATGAACAGGGAGACCTTTACCTCTTCTGTTTCCTTTCTTTCTCTTTTAATAGGGTCTCACTGTATAACCCAGGCTAGCCTTGAATTCCTAAGCCTACTTCAGTCCCCTGAGTGCTGCTATTACAGGTGTGTACCACCACACCTGGCTTGAGTCTCTTTCTGAGCCTGCTTGTATAGCTATTATAATAGAGAGAGAATTCTTTGTAGGTGATTGCAGCAGTCTGGAGGGTGTTCAGTATGATAATGAGAAAAGGAATAATAGATACTGCTAAATATTTCATGTCTCCTAGCTGGTCTAGGATGTTCTGCTCAGATCCATGGAAAGGGTAAGGGTATGGCTGGAGGGCACAGCGGTGTCTTCTTATTGCAGTAATTCCCCTTGATCCCAGATGATTCTGGGAGTTGTAACTGGTGTTGGGTTCTCTTCTGGCGAAAGGGGCAGGAGGAGGGGTTTGGGAAAGTCAGAGAATGAGACTCAAGAAAAAGCTGTGGTCAGGACAAAGAGTAGGGTTCAGGGAGTAGAAGGGTCCTAGCTGGCCTAAATGTGTCAGACCCGCTCTTGCCATCTCTGCATCACTGGAACTAGGCACACCTGCCTTCTGGAGGTGAGGAAGTATCCACCCAGTACCCTATTAACCCTATTTTTCTGTGTTTTTCCCCTCATTCTGTTTTAGAAACTGAGGCCAAGAAAGCATGTGACTGGCTCCGAGCAACAGGATTTCCTCAATATGCTCAGCTTTTTGAAGGTACGAACTCTGTTGAATACATTCTCTTATTCCAAAACATCTTTATCTTGCAGATTTTTGTCTGTAAAATGGACAAATCACATCCCCTCTCCAGCCACGGGAGAAGCTTCTATGTCTCCTGCTTCTGTTCAAATTTACTCAGGGCCTTTACCTCTGAACTTAAAATTCCTCTCTCCTACATTGTCATCACTGCTAGATTGCTTTCATCAGCTTCCATAATCTCTGATGATGGCCATGCTTTAAAGAACCTTGTCTAGGGGTTGGAGGCATGGCTCAGTTGATAGAGTGCTAGCCAATGAGGGAACACATCAGGTACCCAGTTCAAGTCCTGGTCTCTGGCAAGAAAGAAAGACAGAAAGACAGAAGGACAGAAAGACAGAAAGAAAGAAAGACAGAAAGAAAGAAAGACAGACAGGAAGGAAGGAAGGTATGAAGGAAGGAAGGAAGGAAGGAAGGAAGAAAAGACCTTATCTTGCCTGGGACATTGCTCTGTGCCACTTCTGAGCTATAATGTGAAATGATACCCCTGGGATAGGGCACCTCTCTTTGTGCATAGTGATGGCCTCATTTTTCTTTTCCTTCATGTCTTTTGTATCTTTGTTCGTCTGTTCTTGTTAAACTTCTTTGCATTTGCTATTTCCTATTCCTCTCTTCTTCACACAGCCCTTTGTACCCGGGACATCACATCTCCCTCACCTGATCAAGCTCTTTAGTGACTTCCATGGAGTCAATTCAGTAGTCATCTCAGTCCTGTGTGAATGTACGTGTGTGTGTGTGTGTGTGTGTGTGTGTGTGTGTGTGTGTGTGTGTGTGTGTGTGTGTGTGTGTGTGTGTGTGTATACGTATGTACTTGTGTCCAGTATTGGGGCTTGAACTCTGAGCCTAGTCACTGTTCCCTAGCCTTTTCACTCTAGGCTGGTGCTCTACAACTTGAACCACAGCTCCACTTCTGACTTTTTGGTGGTTACTTGGAGATGAGAGTTTCATGGACTTTCCTGCTCAGACTGGTTTCGAACTGTGATTCTCAGATCTCAGCCTCCTGAGTAGCTAGCATTACAGGTGTGAGCCACTGTTTGTGTCTGGTTTCCTGTTATCCTCTTATTTTACTTGACAGTTGTGTTCAGTGCAAGCCCCCCTTCTTCCTTGGGCTTGTGCAACCCTCCCCCTGCAGGCTGCCTCTCTGGCTGCTGCTCTGTCTCCTTAGCTGACTCACCTTCTTCTGTAGGCCTTCTACTCTCTCAACATTTCTTTCCCATGAGATTCTTACCCAACTTCATTTGTACACCGATGACTCTCAAATGTGACAGTCCAGATGTAACTCCCAAGGTCTCTGGCATCTATTCAATTCAATATCTGCTCAGATATGTGGCAGATGTAGGTGAGATTTAACAAGTCTAAAACAGATCCATTGGCACCCCCAATTATTTTCAGGACATTACCATCCACCCAATTGTTCAAGATCTATATTCAGAAGTTGCCCTTAATATCTTTCTCTCTTTGGCTCCCATACCTAACCCTCCATCAGTCTTGTCTTTGTTTCTTCCTCAACAATACCTTTTTGGGGGATGGCGGGGCAGGACTGCAGATTGAACTCAAGACCTTGCAGTTGCTAGGCATGTAGTCTACTATTTAAGCCATGCCTGCAAGCCCAGATAATATGTCTTGAATGGATTTGATTCTCTGTTTTTTACATATTTTTATTATCATCAAATAGCTATACATGGGGGTTTCATTTTGACACATCCATATGTACAATGTACTTTGATCAGACTTACCTCCTCCCCCCCATCACTCTTCCTTATCACCCCTCTACCTCTTCCCAAACCAATCTCAACAAGCTTCATTGTTGAATGAATCCAATTCTTTTTTTTTTTTTTGGAGGAGGAGGGATGCCAGTCCTGGGGCTTGAAGTTGGTCTGGGTGCTGTCCTTGCTTTTTTGCTCAGGGCTGGTGCTCTGCCCCTTGAGTCATAGCTTCATTTCTGGCTTTTTTGTGCTTAATTGGAGATAATAGTCTCATAGATGTTCCTACCCTGGCAGACATTGAACCTTGGTCTTCAGATCTCAGCCTCCTGCGTGGCTAGGATTACAAGTGAACAACCAGTGCCTGGCTGGCTCCAAGACTTTATCACTTCCGTTGCCACATCTGCTATCATTCAACATGACCACTCAGGATGTGAGGGCGATCTGGCTGCGACATCTGTCACCCCATTGATCGCCAGGGTTGATTCGGCTGATCTGGCTGGCTAGGCGGGTGTCCCCTTCCTCCCTCACCACTCCATGTGCGTCCCTCCCGAAGCTGCGCGCTCGCTCGAAGAGGACGACCATCCCCGATAGAGGAGGACCGGTCTTCGGTCAAGGGTATACGAGTAGCTGCGCTCCCCTGCTAGAACCTCCAAACAAGCTCTCAACATGACCACTCACTAGAACTAGTGCACAAGCCTCCTCCCTGACACCTGGACTTTTTGTACTTGCGCACTTTCATCTGTCCACCACAGCAAGAAGGGTTCGAGCCCTCTGCTCATCTGAGTGAAACAAGCACACATCCTGAATCATGCTTGATGAGACTGCAGATCCATCTGCCTTGCCAGTTATGTCTGCTTACCTTTGCTCACTGTGCTGCATGCTTCTTTCTCCTTGCTCTCCTCCAGTCCTCTCTTCCTTGGATCCTTGATACTAGTGGTTACTTCTGCTGCAAATTCTGTCCTCTTCCCCCTTTTCCTCTGCCTCCTCTTGCTCCTTCTCCTCTAGCTCTTGCTTCTGCTCCTCCTGCTCCTCTTCGTTCTCTCATTCTCTCTCTCTCTCTCTCTCTCTCTCCCTCTCTCTCTCTCTCTCTCTCCTCTGCATGACCAGCATCTCAGAGTTAAGTTCATGACCCATTAATTATTTCTTCAGAAAGGCCTATGTTGACCACCTTTCTCCAAGCAGCCCACCAGGTTTTATTTTTTTTTAATTTAATTTTTAAATTAAATTTGTATTAATTAAAATTAAAAATTAATTTAAAATTTTTATTGTCAAGGTGATATATAGAGGGGTTACAGTTACATAAGTAAGGTAGGTAATGAGTATACTTCTTATCAAACTTGTTACCTTTTCCCTCATTTTTCTCCTACTTCCCTTCCCCAAATGAGTGTTGTTTCTTTGATGTCTCAGAGGGCATCTCTTTTTACCAGACCTGGGGCTTGAACTCAGGGCCTGGGCACTGTCTCTGAGCTTCTTTTTGCTCAAGGCTAGCACTCTACCCCTTGAACCACAGCACCACTTCTGATTCCTCAGAAGGAATCAAACCCAGAGCCTCATGCATACTAGGCAAGCACTCTACCACTAAGCCCCATTGCCAGCCTTAGGTTCTCTTTATCCTGTTACCCTGGCTCATGTTTTTTTTTTATGGTTTCCTGCATGGTTTACTATCTGTTTCCTATGAGAGCATAAACTTGAAGTTAAGGACCATTTTTGTTCACTACTGTCTGTCTGGCAGGAAATATATCACTATTAGTTGAATGAGTCCATGAGCTTGTTTTACCAGTAAGACAAAGAGTTATGGGACTTGTCAGGTTCTCACTTCCTTTCTTCCTACTCTTTCTTTGCTCTCTGCCCTAAGTCCCAGGGAGAAGGCCTTACTGCTCTGGACAACAGGGGAAAGGGAACTATTGTTTGGTTACATGCTATCTTTTCAACCCTTGCTCCCTCTCTACTTCCCAGGCCACCTTGCACCAGGGTGGGGGCTTCCTTTCTAAGCATCGAGGATTCAAATGACAGAAAAACACCCAAGTTAACAGGCAGCCAGGGTCTCAGGCCTGCTGTCTCTGATGGACCTGCCTTCACTGACTGATGTTTTTGATCCAGCTCAACCCTCTTAGCTTCTCTCTGCTTCCCCCCTCCCAATTCCCAGAGAGTAGCTCCCTGAATCCCCCTTGTATTTAACAGCTTTCCACCATTGAGACAAAATACCTGAGATCAACAAGTCAGCTTTGGGCCTGTGCTGAGGCAGAGTCTCATGGCAGAAGTGCAGAGCAGAGGGAAGTTGTCTACCTCATGGTTTCTACAAGGGCATGCATCCAGTAGTCCAACTTTCTTTCACTGGGCCCACCTCCTAACAGTACCATCAGCTATGAGCCAAACCTACAAAGGAGTCACTGAAGTCCAAACTCTAACATTCCTTTTTTACTTCTGGTTTTTTTCCTTCTAGTATGTCTCACACCTACCCACTTCCCTTCTTCCTTAGTCTTTCTGTTGCCAGTACCCATGTTTGAACTCCGAACCTTGCACTTGCTCAGCTTGCTTACTCACAGCTGGTGTCCTACCACTTGAGACACGCTTTTTGTTGGTTAATTGGAGATGGAATATCACAAACTTTTCTGCCCAGGCTGGCTTCCAAATGCCATTCTTCAGGTTTCAGCCTTCTAAGTAGTTAGGATAAAGGGTGTGAAATACCAATGCCCAGTTTGGGACAGAATTGTAAGTTTTTTGTACCAGTACTGGGACTTGAACTCGTGGCTTCAGCACTGTCCCTTAGCCTTTTTGCTTAAGGCTGGTGCTCTCCCACATGAACTATGTCTCATATCTAGCCTTAAAAATTACTATTCACTTTATTGTTATTATAAAGGTGATGTACAGAGTAAGGTAATGAGTACATTTCTTTCGTACAGCATCTTCCCTTCTCTCACTCTCTCCTAGTCCCTCTCTCCAGTCCCCACCGAGTTGTATAGATCACTTTCATCAATGTCATTTCCAGCTTTTTACAAGTTAATTGGAGATAAAAGTCTCACATTCTTTCCTGCCTGGGCTGGCTTCAAATCATGTTCCTCAGATCTCAGCCTCCTTGGTTGTTAAGATTGCAGGAATAAGCCATTGGTGCCCAGTTGGAGGCTGTTTTTTATTTCCTGCCAGAAAATTCACTTTTACATTTCTTTGCCACACAGAAGGTGCATTTCCTTTGGATATCAGTTCTGTAAAGAAGGACCACGGTTTTCTGGAGGAGAACTCTCTGGAAGCCCTGTGCAGGTAAGGGTTGAGGGCTAGGGGGATAGCCAAAAGTCCAGTTTAGGACTTTCTTGTATAACCAAACAACCCCTCTTACCCACTGTCAGAGGAGAGGAACATTATTAATAAAGCTCATCTTCTTCAGTCACCTTGCCCATGGTCTGTTTGTAGTGTCTGTGATACCCTCATTTACCCCAGCACTGTAGCTAGAATAGAAAGCCCACGTCCAGTTTTGATATGAAAAGAACAGCTCCAAATTTGACTTGGATTCAGTTTCCCTTTGCTTATACTAGTTCTGCTCTTCTTTGAGGCCAAATCATGCATTGTCCATGGATCTAAAGTAACCTCTTAGCAGGGCATCAGTGTCTCATATCTGTAATCCTAGCTATCCAGGAGGCTGAGATCTGAGGATCCTGGTTCAAAGCCAGCTCAGGCAGGAAAAATCTATAAGACTCATTAACCAACAACAAAAAAAAGTGGAAGTGGAGTTGTAGGTCAAGTGGTAGAGTGCCAGCTTAGCTTTTGAAAAAGCTAAGGGACAGTGTGCAAGACTTGAGTTCAAACTATAGTACCAACACACACACACACACACACACACACACACACACACACACACACACACGCACGCACACAACCTCCTAACTGGCTTCTGTATCTGTTTTCCACATCTGTTTTCCACATCTCATCCATGTTATCTACAGCAACCAGAGTCACCTTCTTCAAGCCCTAGTTGAATACTCTGTTTAAATTAATCACAGCCTACCTGCAAAAGTACAATGTTATTTTATCATGACACTCAAGGCCCTTTGTCATCTGTCCTTGATCCTATTCTCTTGTACTAGTTTATTTCCTGACCTTGTCTTCTCTATCCTTTATCTTATCACAGATTTCTGTAGATGCTGGGATAGGAGTCTCAGTTTCTGTCACCCTCTAAATCTTCTTTCTGTCCTCCAGGAAGCCCTTGCAGATAGTGGCCCATCTCTTCATGGAAGTTCCACTTATCCCACTCTCCACGGGTCTGCTATGCTTCTACCTGCCTGCTTTGAACCTATCCCATTTCTGTCTTGGTTACTTCCATGTCTATAACGTCATGGAAGGCAGAAGACATACTCTTCCTGGTATAGGCCCAGTGCTTCAGCCTTCACAGACAGTGAGGCTTGGGAGAAGTTTCAATGGCTTGGCCATGTAAGGTGGTGGATGGCATCTTGAAGAATGTCTGGGTAGTCTATGCTAGGATTTTAGGGGCTGGGATGCTTGGGTAAATGATCGCTTCTTTGTTGCAGGAGGCTGATGACCTTGAATAATTGTGCCTCGATGAAGCTGGAGGTTCATTTTCAATGCAAGCAGGTGAATCCCGGCAAAGGGTGGGGTGTGAGGTCTTAGTGCACATGGGACTAGGAATGTGGCCTAGCAAATGCCCAAAGCACATGGGAACAAGCTCCAGTGTTCTTGGAGTCTTCAGTGTCAAGAGTAGTTCCTCAACCCAGCCTAGAGGTAGAGATGTAGAAGACCCTTATATAGCAGACTTTGTGAGGCTTCTGGGAGGTTGGTGAGCCTCACTGACATAAGAGAGAATGAGAGCACATAGCCTGGCCCCTGTCTTTCACTACGTCTACTCAGCTCACCTCTCCCTTCTTCTAAGTTTACCAATAATTTGACCTAGTGATAGCCTTCCTCAAGGCTACTATTTAGTTAAGAGGTGGCTTAAATTCCTTGAATATGGGGCAGAGACAGAATACCATGGTAAGAAGATTGTAGTCTTTAAGGCCTCAGAAAGGATCCAAACAAATAGCCTCACCCTGGATAGGCTTGCCTTCTCCTACTCCCCTTACCTCCACTTTACCTCTACTTACACAAGGCCTCATTTTTCCCATTCCACAATGAATTGGGAGCTGGATTAGTAGTTTCTATAGGCCTTTCCAAGACTGCCATTCTTGGGGGAAGCTATGAGGACTCTTGATTTGTACATAGCCTTGAAAGCAGGCCTCATGACCCCATTGTTTCCTGGGGACAAGTTATATTGCTTTTCTCTAGGGGCTTTCCCCTGGAGAGGCTTGCAGTCAGGTGGGGCAGCTGTGTTGCCAGAGTACTGGCCTGTCAATCAGGAGACCCAGGATTGTTCCAACTCTGTCACTGGTGGCTGAGTGACTCCTGGCAAGGCTCTTCTCTTATCTGGGCCTCAGTTTCCTTACCTTGCCAAGTAGGTGGAAAAAAATTTAAATATAGATTTCTCTCTAGTTCTTCTGCCCAGTAATTCTAATCTAAGACTAGCCTAAATGCTGTCACCAATTGCAAGTCATTGGATATTGGGCAAGTCGCTTCTCATTTGTAAGTATCCCTTTTCTTATCTGGAGAATAAGTGAGAAGATTAATTAGATAACTGTTACCATAAATACCTCTGAGCTTCAATCTGAGACTCTTGGCTTCTCCTCCAGCCCTCCCAAAGATAACTGTCACTCCTAAGCCAAAAAGCAAGGCCCTTCATTTTCTTTTTTTTTTAACTTTTTTTTTTTTTGTCTTTTCTTTTTTGGTACTGGGGATCGAACCCAGGACGTTGCACTTGCTAGGCAAGCGCTTTGCCACTGAGCTACATCCCAGCCCAAGGCCCTTCATTTTGATGTCAGAATGGGGCACTAGCTAGCCAGGAGTGCTGGTAGGGCTTCTCTGACCCAACCCTGTGGTACCTTTCCAGAATGAAGACTCTGAAGATGAAGAAAACTGTAACATCAGCAGCCACTGGGCCTTCCAGCGGGAAAGCCAGCACCAATCTCCCATGGGTTCCTGTGCCCTGCTGGCTCCACCAAGCCCCAGCCTGTTGGGGACCTCAAGCTGTGAGAGTGTCCTCACTGAGCTTAGTGCCACCTCCATGCCAGCCATCACCGTGAGCCTTTCCCCTGAGTCAGCAGACTTGCCTTTGTTAGGCCATGTCCCTAGCCCGAGTGACCAGACCCTCCTCAGCCCCATTCAGGGCCAGGAAGGTCCCCAGGAAAAGGCCAAGAAGCACCGTTCTCGTAGCTTCCTCAAGCACCTTGAGTCTCTGAGGCGGAAGGAAAAGGGTGACAGTCAGCAAACAGAGCCTGAGCCCAGACCAGCCACCCCAGAGAAGACTACCAAAGGCTCATCTTTCCGCAACTGCCGTGGTTTCCTCTCAGCTGGATTTTATAGGGCCAAGACCTGGGCAGCCACCCCAGCGAGGGGTAGAGATATTGAGACTCATAGGGGCTGGGAGGCTTGGCCTATGGCAATGTTCCAGCATCCTCAGCAGGGACATCGGGGTAACTACTTGGTGCATGTGCCTGGGGACCATAAACCAGGCACATTCCCTCGTTCTCTGTCCATTGAGAGCCTGTGTCCACAGGAGGGACATTGCCTGGCAGATTGGCAGCCAGGTAGGCGCTGGGGCTATGAAGGGCGGCGGGGCTCCTGTGGCTCCACAGGCAGCCATGCAAGCACTTATGACAACTTGCCAGAGCTGTATCCAGCTGAGCCTATGCTGGCTGGGGCTGAAGCTGAAGAAGAAGATGAGGATGGGGAGAGCTATGCTCACCTAGATGACATCCTCCAGCATGTGTGGGGACTGCAGCAACGGGTAGAGCTGTGGTCTCAGGCCATATATCCAGACCTGGAACATGGAGATAAGGAAGAGGAAGAGGACGAGGAAGAGGAAGTCACTTCCTCAGTGGAAATAGCAACAGCTGAGATGGAAGGCCAAACTGAGGCTATGCCCCAAGCAGAATCTCCCACCCAGGTCCAGGCTGAAGTCCAGTCAGTAGTTCTGGTTCAGGCCCCAGGTGAAGTTGAACCATTAGCACAGGCACAAGCTGAGATCCCAGTCCAGGACCAGGACAACAAGCAAGACACCAACTCAGCTGGGGAACCCACGTCTGCCTCCAGCCTATCTGTAGAAGGACACTCCATTTCTGACACTGTTGCCTCCTCCAGTGAACTAGACAGTAGTGGGAACTCCATGAATGAGGCTGGGGGTGCAGGAGCCTTGGCGGGACTCCAGGCACCAGTGACTCGTGAACGGCGTGATTCAGGCGTTGGAGCCTCACTTACCAGACCATGCAGGTGGGAGTTTGGGAAGGGATGGGGAAAGGGTCCCTGCTCATTTTCTCTCTCTCCCCCACTCCTGTTTCTTCTTTACCAGGCCAAGAGGCAGGTTTTGGGGGACTGGGTGCTTACTTCAGCCAGCCAATCACAGGAGAGAAGTAAAGAGTTCAAGACTTAGGTCTTACGATTGCTAGGTTGGGTGCCAGTGGCTCCTGGCTATAATTGTAAAGACTCAGGAGGCTGAGATCTGAGGATCACAGTTTGAAGCCAGTCCAGGCAGTAAAGTCTGTGAGACTCTATTTCCAATTAACCAACAAAAAGCTGGAAATAGAACTGTGGCTCAAGCGATAGAGCACCAGCCTTAAACAAAAGCACTAAGGGACAGTGCCTAGGACCTGAATTCAAGTCCTGTACAGGCACAAATTGCTAGGTCTAGTAGCACTGAGAGTGCTTAGTGTGGCCTTGAGAAACTAGTGGCTTCTCTTTAGACCTCACTTTCCTTTTGCTTGCATTGAGGGGGTTAGAAAGGGTCTCTGCTCTTCAGCTTTGCTCTTTTGCATTAATCTTAGAATGGGTAGATGACTGGCATTGCCTTTTGGTACTAAATGGGCCGGAGTTCAACACTACCCTCCCTGAGGACTTCTTGGTCCCTGGGCGCTGAGACTAAGCATTTTGATTCTTGGATCCCTACAGCAATGTTGCTACCTCCTATTTTATTTTCTTTTTCTTTTTTAAATTCCTGTCCTGGGGCTTGAACTCAGGGCCCAGGCACTGTCCCTGAGCATTTCATCTCAAGGATAGCACTCTACTAATTGAGCCATAGCTCCACTTCTGGCTTTTTGGTGGTTAATTGGACATAAGAGTCTCATGAAATTTCCTGCCCTGGCTGGGTTCAAACAAGGATCCTCAGATCTCAGTCTCTTGGGTAGCTACCATTACATGTATGAGCCACCAGTGCCTAGCTTTTTCTTTTCTTTTCTTTCTTTTTTTTTTTTTTTTGATGTTGGTACTGGGGTTCAAACTCGGAGCTTTGAGAGCTCTCCCTTAGCTTTTTTACTCAAGGCTGAGGCTCTACCACTTAAGCTACACCTCTACTTTTAGAAAAGTGCTACAAATTAGAGTCTTACTGACTTTCTTGACCAGGCTGGCTCTGAACCTCAATCCTCAGATCTCAGCCTCCTGAGTAGCTAGGATTATAGGCATGAGCCACTGGCGAATATTTTCTTTCTTTTGGGAAGATAAAAGAGACCAGAAAGACATAACCTTTTTCCATGGCTGAGCCAAACCTGTATCTCTTGCCTTCCCAACAAGGAAGCTCCGTTGGCATAGCTTCCAGAACTCCCACCGGCCTAGCCTCAACTCAGAGTCTCTGGAGATCAATCGGCAGTTTGCAGGCCAGATCAACCTTCTGCACAAGGGTTCACTGTTGCGACTCACCGCCTTCATGGAGAAGTACACTGTGCCCCACAAACAGAGTTGGAGCTGGTGAGTGGCTCTATGGAGCAGGGGGAAGCGACCAACTCAAGTCTAAGGTCCTTGTGAACATAGCCCAGAGGTGGGATGGGGCAGGCTGAGCCCACAAGCTAATGGTGGAGATGCTATGCAAGAAGGCTGGAGGGTCCATGTGAGGATGTGTGTGTGTGTGTGTGTGTGTGTGTGTGTGTGTGTGTGTGTACTCTAGGTCCTCTAGCTGGCCTTCTCCCTTCCTGCTTCCATGCTGCTCTGAATGAGACTCTTCTGAAGTGCAGCTTTTGTTGTCCTGCTCTGGTTAAATAAGCAGCTCTATGCTTTCCCTTTGTCCAAATTCCTTCCTGTCATGATTTTCTCATTCTAGCCAGCCATACCTTTCTGCTTCTTTAGCCTGCTACTCTCAAAGAAAGCCATCTCTTAAGGTCAATAAGACTAGGGACCCTTCCCCGGATGTACCAGGCCTTCTTTCTTGCCTCATTGCTGTTGGTCATGCTGTGCTCACTACCTGGAATGCCTTTCCCCTATTTCTCCTCTGGGACATTGCTCTCCTGTCCTCTCGAGCATGCAGAGCCCCCATCTTCTCTTTGCAGCCTTTCCTGACCTGCCTTTCTCTCTCATGGCTCTTCTCAGAAGTGCTTGGCCTATCCTATTGATTCAATTTTCTCTTTGAGCTGACTAAGATCTTCATGTGTCCCCTGGTGGCTCCGTCACGCTGGGCTCAAAGCATGTGCTTGCTGGATATTGACTCTACGGGCAGATATGGTTTGTTCCTTAATCCCTACTCTCTTTCAGTGTTCTGATTGTCTCTAAATGCTGCTGCTTCTCCCTGATTGCTTGTTACCTCTAAAAACAGGTCAATGCCAAAGTTCATGAAAAGGAACAAAACCCCAGACTACCGAGGACAGCATGTATTTGGGGTGCCACCTCTTATCCATGTGCAGCGCACAGGCCAGCCATTGCCACAGAGCATTCAGCAAGCCATGCGCTACCTACGCAGTCAGTGCCTGGACCAGGTGAGCTTTCCCCCAGTTGTGTGCAGAGAAAGTACTGGGGTAGAGGAGTTAAGGAGGCCCAAGGTTGATGAGGGAAGGGATTTACCTTCCCCTTGGGTTTAGCTGCCCAACAAAGGTATTTCCTATCCTTAAAAGGCCCAGCTAGAATGGAGCCAAAGATCCCTTTCCCCCTCCTTATGACAAGAGCCTTCTGTCCATCTAAGTGGCAGCTTCTTTCTGGTGAGGCACTCTAGCCCCCATGGCCTAGGATCCTGTCCTAGCCCAAGTCTACCTTTTCCTCCTCCTCATGATAGCACCTTGGATCTTTGGCCCAGATATTTATCTCCTATCCTTCCCAGCAGGAAGCCTGCCAAGGTTCATGGTCTCTAGTATACTTGATATCAAATCCCTCCTTTGAATGGGCTAGGTGGGAATTTTCCGCAAATCTGGGGTCAAGTCCAGGATTCAGAGCTTGCGCCAAATGAATGAGACCTCTCCAGACAACGTCTGCTATGATGGCCAGTCGGCCTATGATGTTGCTGACCTGCTAAAGCAGTATTTTCGGGACCTGCCTGAGCCCATCTTCACCAGCAAGCTCACCACTACTTTCCTGCAGATCTACCAACGTGAGTCACTTGCACCTCCTTCCACTGATCTGCCCCATTCTCAGTCTATTAGATTCTAGGGACTTGAGGGACAGAAAGCTGGTAGCCAGCCCCTTGAGTTTATGAGAACATGTACTCTGTGTGGGTAAGGCCTTTGGAGAGTAGCAATTTTCTACTACCCCAGCCCATTTTGTGGAATGGTAGATTGAGGCCTCAAGGAAAGGAAGGGGGATTTGCATAAGGCTACATGGCACATTGGGAGCAGAGCTAGATTTAGCACGCAGACATCTCCCAGAGCTTATTTGTGTCTTCCCTCTCAGTGGCTCCTCTGAGGATTTCCAGGACTTTTTAGAAGCCAGAGGTGTGCTGACTTGCCTCTGGGAAAGTAAGGAAAGCTCTGTGGTCTTTTCTTCCCTGCAGTCCTCCCTAAGGAGCAGTGGTTGGCGGCAGCACAAGCTGCCACCTTGCTGCTCCCTGATGAGAACCGGGAAGTGCTACAGACCCTGCTCTACTTCCTAAGTGACATTGCCTCTGCTGAGGAAAACCAGATGACAGCCGGCAACCTGGCAGTGTGCCTGGCACCTTCCATCTTCCACCTCAACATCTCCAAGAAGGACAGCCCCTCACCCAGGTGAAAAAGGCTGGGCATGCTAGGAGGCTTCAGCCCCACTGAATTTTAGCCTTTAAGGGGCTACCACTACTATTTCCGCCCTCATCTCAAAGAGTCAACCTGACTCCTCATGGGCTCAAGGGCCTGGCATTGCTTGGCCACTGTAGGCCTTTTTCCAAAGGGACACAGGTAGTTTGATGGGCAACATTGATAAACTGGCTTCCTGGGAGATCGCAGATGGCCCGGCAGCCATCTTGTCTTATGCCCCAGTACCATCCTGTCCTCTTAATATCTCTCTCCAGAATCAAGAGCAAACGAAGTCTGGTTGGCCGGCCAGGTCCTAGAGACCTGAGTGACAACATGGCAGCCACCCAGGGCCTGTCACACATGATCAGTGATTGCAAGAAACTTTTTCAGGTGAGTCAACTGAGGCCATATTGCCTACTTATCACCCACCAGAACCATGAGCGCTGACCATTGCACCCCAAGTTAGGGAACATGTCATGTCTCCCTCAAGCTTCTGTTTCCAGATCTTCTTCCATGAGTCTCTTATGCAGTTTCTTATTTACCTCACCGCAGTGTCCTCTCTGCTGCCCTTCACACAGACCAGCTAGACCCTGGGGGCTTCTCTGCTCCCCATAACCCCTTGATCAGTGTGTATGTGTGTGTGTGTCTTCAGGTGCCCCAGGACATGGTGGTGCAACTGTGTGGCTCATACAGTGCAGCTGAGCTCAGCCCCCCAGGCCCAGCCCTGACTGAGCTGCGGCGAGCACGGGCCGCTGGCCTGAGCCTGAGCCTCTTCATGGAGGAGAGTATACAGGAGCTACTGCGGGATGCTGCTGAACGCTTCAAGGGCTGGACCAGTGTGCCAGGGCCCCAGCGCACAGAGCTGGCCTGCAGGAAGGTAAGCACCATGGTTCTCAAATTTACTCGGTGGCTGGGACAAGGCAGGATGCAGAGCTGCTAGCCAACCTGGAGGAGTCTGGGCCTGATATTCAGAGGGTGTTATCCAGCTGAGCAAGGACCAAATGAGAACAATTAATCTCTACCAGAGGCCACCTTCCAGAATCTTCTTCCCAAAGCTCCATTGCCAAAGTATATGTCTTCTTGACATGTATTCAGGCTGAATGCCTTGTATTTCCACCATTGTGGCTTGGCCTCCCCCCAAGTTGGACATTTTGTAGGCCACTTTACCTGCCTGCCTGTGTTAGGCCCTTCCTCTATTCAGGGTTTTCCCTGTGTCAGGGCCCACCAGGCAAGAGGAGTGTCTCTGTATTCCCCTCTCCTGTCATTAGCCATGCTGTTTCCTAGATGTTCATTCTGAGTAAGATTGCAAACCTGAAGTTCCCACATGTAAAATGGTCAAAACAAAACCTCCCTTATAGCAGAGGGGATCTCACTCAGAGCTTAGCATGTTCCAAAAGGCTCCACAATCAACATTTTCTTTTGCTGTGTGGTAGATGTCTCTTGCTAGATGGCAAATCTGCTTTCTCTTCCTGATTGCTTCTAGAAACTGTGTGTACTGTGCCCATGTCAGCACAAGCCCCATAGACCTCTGGGAATGAGTTTCACACCTTTTGGTACTCTGGAGCAGGCCAAGAAGCAGGAATCTGGGAAGGAAGGCAGGGACCCAGGGTGGGCTAGTGTGAGCAGAGAGCCAGCTGCCCTCCCCCATCCTGGGATAGAGCAAGGGGACCCCAGGCCCTGCACTCTTAGGCCTGGGCAGGGGGTAGAATTGGAACTCTAGGCCTGAAAGCAGTGACCATCTCTCCCAATGGCTTGCAGGCACCTGATGGGCACCCTCTACGCATATGGAAGGCATCCACAGAGGTTGCGGCCCCTCCAGCAGTGGTGCTCCATCGTGTCCTCCGGGAGCGGGCCCTTTGGGATGAGGACCTGCTGCGTGCCCAGGTGTTGGAGGCCCTGATGCCAGGGGTGGAACTGTACCACTATGTCACCGACAGCATGGCACCACATCCCTGCCGCGATTTCGTGGTGCTGAGGTGAGGTGTCCCACTTGCCACTCGGGTATGCCCCAAGACAGGAGAGGGAACTAGCAGCAAGAACTCAGGCCAATGTGTTTTCTCTTTACATAGGATGTGGCGCTCCGATCTGCCCCGTGGGGGCTGCCTGCTAGTCTCCCAGTCCCTGGACCCTGAGCAGCCTGTGCCAGAGTCTGGAGTACGGGCCCTCATGCTCACCTCCCAGTACCTCATGGAACCCTGTGGCCTGGGCCGCTCCCGCCTCACACATGTCTGCCGTGCGGACCTCAGGTACCAGACTTGAATGAGGCCTGCCTCACCCCATTGGCCCTGATCCCTCCCCTGGCTCTGTTCTGGTTTTAACTGCCTCCCTCCCCACCGTCACCTCCTTTTCCTTCCCCTGGTGAAGGCTACAGGGAAAAGCCCACTTCTCAGTCTTGTCTTTTTCTACCCCCAGGGGCCGTTCTCCTGACTGGTACAACAAAGTCTTTGGGCACCTGTGTGCCATGGAAGTGGCAAAGATCCGGGACTCCTTCCCCACACTACAGGCAGCTGGTCCTGAAACAAAGCTGTGAGCTGCAGGCTACCATTGTCCCAGCATCCTGGCACCAAGGGAGTGAGTGGAACAAGGACAGAGCCATGGCCAGGGGGCTCCACTCACCCATCCCCCTTACTTTCTAACACTATCTGCACATCCAGGAGAGGGGAAGGGAGATTAGGTGCCCTGTCTCCATGCCATCTTCTTCCCTAACTGTGTATTACTTTTCCAAGAGAAGAGAAACCTAGTAGTAGTGAAAACTCTGCTGCCGGTCCCTGCCAGGAGACTGGCATTCAATCTGCAGCATCAACCACCCCCACCTGCAGGAGGAATGGGGTGAACAGGATAGTCCCAGCTGTCTGCCACAGCAAGATGCAAATGTCCTGTTAGAAAATAGGCTCATGGCCTTTGGGGGCCAACACTGGCCCTGAACTAGCTTTTCCAAAAATGGGACTAGAGTAGGTAGTACAGGAGCAGAGGACAGAGGATAGAGAAAGTAAACCACTTGTGGTTTACAATGCCAGTTTTATATGAGGCTGATTTAGAGGGTCCTTAGGGGGCCCTGGTTAGTGTCTTGACGATTTGGGTTAGCCTGGGACAGAAAGATGAGGAAACTTCCTTTCTCAAGTCTCAGTAAACCAATGAACTAGCTTTGTGTGGCTTAGGCTATCCAGTGTCACTCCTTGTGGTTACCAGTAGCCTTTATCTATCTATTCACTGTCATACCTATGGGTAAATGAGCTAACTCACACCACACAGGCCAAGCCACGGCACATAGTTGTAGGGAAACCAGTATATTCCTCTTGCCTATGGTAGTGGGCAAGCTCCTTCCTGGAGCAGACATCTGGCCCCTGGGCCAGCCAAAGGGAAGGGCCCACATTAATCCCCTGGGCCTTGATCCAAATCTAATCCATCCCATTCACTCACTGGCCACCTTTGTTCAGATGGTAGTGCCATTGCCAGTCAATGGCTCACTTAGACTTTATTTTTCCATCCACTACATAGACTGGGGGGATGGATCTCAGCCAGCACTGTAATTTTAAGCTTGTGTTCTTTGTACGTATATATATTGTACAGTCAAAATATGTATGTGTTATCTGTAGTGTACATATAGACACATATATACATACACACGCATATATGCATGCGCACGTATATTCTCTCCTGAGTATTTGATAATCTTTGGATGGGAACAGGGTCTGGAGGGCCGCAGGGCAGGTCACTTGTAAAGACTGAGAGTGGTGGAGGATAAGGTACAGCAGGATCCCTCTGCAGAACAATAAAGACTTACTGGAGATGTACTCTGGCTTTGGCTGTCTTTTTGCTTGGACAATGGGTCAGAGCCTGGGGACAGAGGTGAGCATTCACCTTGCCCTCTCCTGTGACCCAGCTTACTGCTATCATGACTTGGAGTGACCTCATGGGAGAAATGGAGAGGGCCTCAGGTCTTATCATGGGAGGTGTGGAGGTGATTGGAGTGGGGAGAGGCAGGCTAAGATGTGAGCAGGAGGTGCAATCCCCATCCTAAGATGAACTGGCCATGGTACTGGATCAGTCAGCATCCCATAAGCAGCACATCCTTGAACATCCTTAACAGTAACCCTAAAGACAAATCTGCCAGACATCGGTGGCTCACTCAGGAGACTGAAATCTGAGGATCCTGGTTTGAATCCATCCCAGGGTAGGAAAGTCCGTGAGACTCTATCTCCAATGAGCCATTCCAAAGCGAGAAGCAGAGCACTAGCCTGGAGCAAAAAAAAGCCCACAGACAGTGCCCAGGCCCTGGGTTTAAGCCCCAGGAAACACACACAGAGGAGCCTTGTCAAACTTTCCTTCTGTTTACTCCTACATGGCGCATGGGAAGGATTTAAAGACCCAGCCTCAAGCACCAGTCTAAGAAAGGCTTGAGACTGCAAAGCTCAGGGAGCTAGCTAAATAGCCTCCCATCTTGACTTCCCCAAAGGAACGGACTTTGCATTTGCCATATTACTGTGACCATAAAACTCCTAGGTTCCAAAGATCAGGTGGTGTATCACTTAACCATGGGGATTCATTCTGAGAAGTGGTTAGACCATTCTTGGTCAGAGAATGTGTTTATACAAACTAAGAGGGATCTTGGGGGGAAGTTAGGTATCCAAGGCTAGGTAGAAGATGTGGCCAGGACTGGAACCAGCATGGGGCTAAGGAATGACTCAGCAAAATACATGGGGTGGTGTCACTCAGCAAAACACATGCACGCCTCAGTTGGGGGGATGATTCAGCAGAGATGAGGGAACCAATCACAAGACCTCACAGCACCTGTCGATTCCCTCAACCAATTATACATGTTCAAAGGGGAGGAGGAGGAGTCAAGAACTCTCTAGATAGATAGATAGATAGATAGATAGATAGATAGATAGATAGATAGATAGATAGGTCTCAGGAGCTAGAGACTGCAATGGCTACTCCTTTTATGAGTCTGTTTTATATGCTTTCATATAAACTTGTGCTGTCTGTCTCAAACACTTTCTTGCCCTTTAATTCTTTAATGGGCTGAAAAAATACACTCAGACCCCAGACATTATCTATATGATCTTGTGGGTATCACCATTCCACATGCAGCCTATCATTGACCCAAAGTATTTAAAGGCCCACAACTGAGCAGACCTCCTGTTTATGTATTCAGGGCTATCAGTTGCCTAGATATCAAGTCATGCTCTCTCCAAACCCCAGCACCCCCATAGATCAAAGAAGACTAGTCATGGTGCCATAAAGTTGCTTCATTAAATATCCAGGGTGGCCAACCCCGATCCTAAAATATCTTGGGGGCTACTAAGTCTTACTACTCTCTTTCCATCATCTTCTGGGTTACTGTTGTCCCTATGTGCCCTTAGCCTTCCCTCACTATTGCAGCAGGGGGCCTCAGCTAGCCCTGGAGGGGCATGAGGAATGGGGCAGGGAACTAGCAAGCCCTAGATTTGGGGAAATTAAGTTGAGGGCACACCACGTATGGATATGGCCTAGGAGAATTCACAAACAGGCATGTGGGACCTGTGGTGTAGGCACTAACATACCCTGTGGTAGAGGAAGGTATGATGGCACAAAGGCTGGGATTAGAAGTGGGAAAATGACTATCCAGGAGGTAGTGCTTCTTAGGGGACAGAGTATGAGGGAGGACCAGAGAATCACCCAACCTGTCAGCTCTGTCAAGAGACCATAGGTTCTTGGTTACATCAAGTAACAGTAAGGGTTATGAGTGAGCCAGACTGCCTGGATTCCAGATATAACTTACTACCCCACCACCTACTGTCTCTATAGCATTAGGCCATCATCTCAGACACTGTCACTAGGAATGTCACTAGTAATCCTGGATGCCATCCAGCTATCCAGTACCAAAGAGTATGCTCAGAGGT
The DNA here is from genome assembly GCF_019054845.1 of Dipodomys spectabilis. Lineage (NCBI taxonomy): Eukaryota > Metazoa > Chordata > Mammalia > Rodentia > Heteromyidae > Dipodomys > Dipodomys spectabilis. Next base: position 4,627,681 of record NW_024870853.1, on the reverse strand, counting down.
CCTCCATTGGGTCTCCAATTGCTATGCCTCAGTGTCATCCAGAGGGCCCATTGCAGCACATTGCTAGACTTGCCACAGGCTTTCTGATTCTGGTGTGGAATGGAGCCTGAAGATTTGTATTCCTCACAAGCTGCCAGGTGATGCTAATGCTGCTGGTTCAAAAACTATCCTTCAAAACTTACTGATCTATCCAGTGAGAAGATTGATAATGCCACAAATTCCATTCAAATGAATTCAGAACAGGTGGTTGATTTCTCCCCCCACTCCCATAGGCCCATGCATAGCCCCTGCGGGCCAAAGCCTCAAAGGTTCAAATGTATGACCTCAGTCTAGCTATGCAGCTCATTTATCTCAATTTACCCCTGGTTAAAATAGGGATAATCCTACCTTATAAGGAGGTTATGAGCAGTCAAGTACTTACCAAATACTCATTCAGCGTAGGCTCCTTTAATGCTATTTGTCTTGTTAATAATATTACCCAGCTTCCTTTGTTACATAGGACAATGCCCACTGCTAAATTTGGTAGTCATGGAGTCAGGGAAGAAGGGCTGTAAGGGAAGAAGGAAGAAAGGATGTGTTGTTCTGAGTACCCTCCTTAAGCCTCAAGCTATTACTACTCAGACTTCCCCTCTAGTGAGTGGGGAAATCTCCCTCTCTTCAGATGGAGTTGGTTGCATTTTGCTTTCTTTGTTTGTTTTTATTATTGTGTATTATTTTATTGTATTTTGTTAAGGATGCATATCTGACTTTCAACACAAGTTATTAAAGATGTTAGAAATAATAACAATAAAGCTTATTGTAAAATTTGAAAGATTAGCATTTTGTTTTCATACAGCTCTTTGTTCCCTTCCAAGAAACTCCAGGAATCTCAAACTGAAATTCCTATAGGAGCCAGACAACTATGTACATGTACATGTCAGACAACTATGCTAAGTAAGGACCAGCATGACTGGAAAGTACACAGTCCATCTAAATGGGCAGAAGTGATCTCAGGTAATACGTGGCTTCAAATATATACAACCACAGCTTCCATTTTTTCCCAAGGAATCTAGAAGTTCAGATATTATCTGAAACTTACTCATTAAAAATCTTGGCAGTCAATTTTTAAAATAGAAAACACAACAGACTAAATGTACATGTTTGCATAGAGGAATGTAAGCCCAGAGTTGCACCTTCTACTCTAGAACCCTGTTTACAAGATGATGTGACTCTTTTGGAGGCATGGACAGGCATCCTATATGTCTTGGCCCAGGCCTTGTATGAGGTCAGGAGCTGTCCTGTGCTGTCCACATTCACAGCAGGGTCCTTGATGGCCATGGTATATTGGCTGTCGACACACACAAAACAGATCCACATGTGCACTGAGGAAAGGTTGCATAGGTAGGTGGCTTGCACACTCACCCAGACACAGTTGTGAAGCAGCATGTTCCTAAAGGAGACAATGTTGTCTGGATTGGTCTTGCAGCTGTGAATAGTATTGGATGCAGCCAAGTAACTATTAGGAAAATTGAGGCTGGTGGGTGGGTAGAGGGGAAGTGGCAGCGCTGACACAGACAGGTCTTGGTAGAGTCCACAGGGGGCGCTGGTGCTCCATGTGGGAATATAGGTCACTGGAGACAGAAAGCTGCTGAAACATAACCCCAATGTCCAGTGTTAGGTTCCCTTGGTTTTTCCTTTACAGGGTCTTCAGATCTTGTGTTTTACCTTGCTTATCAGCTCTCTTGTATCTATTGGATACCCTTTCTCATAGGTCAATGATTGATTCAATAGCTATTTATTGTATATTTATTATGTGCTAGGCCTTGGTATGTAGGCACTGGGCATAGACCAGGGAATAAAACAGATAAGAATCCCTACCCTCAGGGAGCTGACATTCCAGAGGAAAAACAAATCTAGTGAGTAATACAGTATGTTTTAAAGTGATAAGTGCTTTGGAATGAAGTAGAGCAAGAGAGGAGAATGAAGAATGTTGGGTGAAACAGTCGTGTCATTATTTTTTGTCAGTCATGGGGCTTAAACTCAGGGCTTGGCCACTGTTGTAAGCTGTTTTTGCTCAAGGCTAGCACTCTACCACCTTGAGCCATAGCTCCACTTCTAGTTTTCTGGTGAATAATTGAAGATAAGGTCTCACAGACTTTCCTGCCTGGCTGGCTTTGCAGTGCAGGCCTCCTGAATAGCTAGGATGATAGGCATAAACCACCAGCACCCGCTTTGTTATTCATTTTAATAAGGAAATTATGGAGACGGCAATATTTTCCAAAGGAAAAGACATGAGCCACATAAAAGTGAAGCATGTCAGGCCTTGGAGAGCCATTTCTGCAGCCAGTAAACAGAAGCAGTGCTCATGTGTCTCCATAAAGCTGATGCAGTGATCACAGGCCACAATACTGTGCCTAGTACAAGGCATAGGAATAGCTGCTAGTTGAGTAGGGCTTCTCTAGGTTGAAACTTTGCTTTCTAAGCCAGCTCTGGGCCTTTGGGGTCCAGCTTCCAGGAAATGTAATTAGGTCTCATGAATGGGATGGAAGTAAGGAAGGCAGGTACAGGGGCTGAAAAATGGGTATCAGGCTGGGTGTCAGTAGCTCATGCCTATAATCTTAGCTATTCAGGAGGCTGAGATCTAAGGATCACGGTTCAAGCCAGCCCAGGCAGTAAAGTACCCATGAGACTCATCTCCAATTAAGCACTCAAAACCCAAATGGTAGAGCACTAGACTTGAGCACAAAGAGGCTCAGGGTCAGCGCCCAGGCCCTGAGTTCAACCCTCACAATTGACAAGAAAAAAAAAGGAAAAAAAAAAAGAATGGGGTGTCAGCAGAAAAACAAAGACCCCCTACTGCATTGTTGGTGGGAGTGTAAACTTGTTAAACCACTTTGGAAAGCAATAAGGAGGTTCCTCAAAAGACTCCACATAGAGCTCCCCTATGACCCAACAATCCCATTTTTGGGCATTTATCCAAACAATCACAAACAAGGCTATACTAAAGCTACCAGCACAACTATGTTTATTGCAGCATTATTTACCATAGTTAAGGAACTCACGTTTGGTGGGTGGATGTGCATGTTAATTTCGGATTGGCATTTCCTATATTTAAGTATGTTACTCCAAAGTTGATGTGTTGGAAACAATGCCAAATTCATATGTTAATACAATTTGAAAGTGGAGCATTTGGGAGGTAATTAAAATTAGATGAGGTAAACAGGATGGGGCCTCATGACAAGTATTAGTGGCTTCTTTACAATATAGGAAGAAGCTAGGCACCAATGGCTCATACCTGTAATCCTAGCTACTCAGGAGGCTGAGATCTGAGGATCACATTATGAAGCCAACCTAGGCAGGAAAGTCCATGAGACTTTTACCTCTAATTAACTACCAAAAAGAAAAGTCACAAGTGGAGCTATCTTTGGCTCAAGTGGTAGAATGCTAGGCTTGAGCCATAAAAGCTCAGGAACAATTCCCAGGCCCTGAGTTCAAACTTTAGGACTAGCACATACAGAGAAAAGACCAGAGGTAGTAAGCTTTCTCTGTCCTACCATAAAGTGCTTTCGGCCATATTATCATGCAGCAAGAAGTCCCTCACAAGATGCTGCCCAGATGTCAGCTGTGTAGTGAGTGTACTGTCACTGTGACAAAAATCTGAGAAAATCAACTTAAAGGTAGAAAAGAGTAGGTGTATACTTCAGTGTTAGAGTACTTGCCTAGCATGTGTGAACCCCTGAGTTCAGTTTCCAAAATGTTTAGCTTTGGCTCATAGTTTCAGAAATTTCAGTTCATGACCTCTTGACCCTGTAAGCTTGAACCTGTGGCAGCACAGCACATGATGGCAGGAGTTTATGTGGAAGAGGTTTGATCGTCTCATGACAGCCAGGAAGCCGTAAAAGAAAAAGGACGATACCAAAGATTCCATATCTCTGTCAGGTTGCTGGAGGAAGTAGGCAGCAGGGAAAAATGTCAGGCCACAAAGGAAAAACAGGCTGCTGCTCAGAAAGACCATGTCCCTATCAAAAACACCATCTGAGTCATCCATTATTCTAGTGCACTGGCCTAAAATTGTTCAAATGGGTAAAACAAGCTACGTGCTACAAGTCCCCACTCACTACAAGTTCTGCTTTTACCCCACCTATAAAAGCACTGCTACAACTACACTTGGGGCGACCTCTCTGATCCCAATCAGGGAGTTTGCCCGGGAGCGTGCCCCAATAAACTGTCCTGTCAATCTTTTTATTCCTCTCTGCGTGGTCCTTTTCTCACCTAAAACCTTACATCTGGTGCCCAAACCCCGGAAAGTGGTAGTGTTTCACTTCACCTTCAGGCTATCGACGGGCACTGACCCTTTTCGGTCTCTCTTTTCCTCTCCTCCTTTTCCTGAGGCCTCCACCATCAGGAGCATGGAGCCCGCCAGCTTACTTTGGGCTAAACAGCCACTTGAGAGTCTTTGTGGCCTCTTCCAATGTAAGCAGTGCATATCCCATGGACCGCTACCAGGTGGCTTGGGATATTATTGGTCATCTTTATAAACCCAGCTGCAGCCTCTACCTCTGCTCTCTCTCCCCCTCCTTCATCAGACCAGGACCTCAGCCCCGCCTTCTGAGCATCCAGCACATTCTAATTGGGTGAGTCCCCACCTTCCCTCCCAGGGTTTCCTGGCCTGCTCTCTGGGAATTCGGTTATTTCCATTTCTGTCTGTAAAAGTCACCAGCACTTGTGCCTGAGTTTCTCTCCAGCCTTTGGTCTCAGTGCTGAGAATGATCAAGGATGCCTGGTCTTCTCTGTCTCCTCTGTTTTATTTGGTAACTCTTTGGCTAAGACAGTGATGCCTTCTTCAGCCTTAGTTTTACCCCGGGCTGCCTGGGCACCATGGGAAACCCAAATTCCAAACCGGACCCACACACTCCTTTGGGTTGCTTATTGGCTAATCTCAAAACTCTTGGCCTAACACCTGACCTTAGACCAAGGAAATTAATTTTCCTTTGCAACAGGGAATAGCCTATGTACCACCTCGATAACCAGTCACACTGGCCTGAAAATGGGACTTTCAATTTCAACATACTAAACCGATCTCCACAATTTCTGTGAGCAGATGGGAAAGTGGGCTGAAATTCCATAAGTTCAGGGACAATTCTACTCACGCTCCTGTCCTTCCCTCTGTGTCTCCTGCCCCCTATCTCAATCTTGCTCCTGCGGCAAGATCCCTCCAAAAGCTCTCCCACTCCCTCTTCCCCTCTTGACTCTTTTGACTGTTATTCTCCCCACTTGTGGTGCATCCACCACCCTATGCGTCATCTGATCCCACTGGGCCAAGGATCTAATATCTCACCTGGCATGACCTCCATGTTATACTTTCCTCCGCTCCTAAGAGCGTGAGTGAGTCTATCAGGCTGCTCAGGCTCATGGGGACCAAATCCATCTTACAGATGCTACCAGGCTCATCTGGGCCAAGGCGGTCCCCAGACAGGATCCCCGCTGAGAATACCAGACAGACATACAGGCAAGCATGGTTGGCTGTTTGAGGAGGGACAAAAAGATTCAGTGCCTCTTGGCTGGTTTAGTCAGCCTCCCATTATTAACTTTAGGGCTGGGAAGGTGGCTCAGTGGTAGAGCGCTTGCCTTGCATGCATGAGGCCCTGGGTTTGATTCCTCAGCCCACATAAACAAACAAACAAAAAAGCCAGAAGTGGTGCTGTGGCTCAAGTGTGTGAACACTGGCCTTGAGCTCTTCCGCTCAAGGACAGCTCCCATGCCCAGAGTTCAGGCCCCACAATCGAAAAAAAATTATTAACTTTGATAAATTGAGGGAAATTACTCAACTCTCAGATGAAAACCCTGCCACCTTTTTAAGTAGACTTACCAATGCCCTAAGTAAGTACACCCACTTGAACCCCACCTCCTTGGCTGGGGCCAAGTTTTCAGCCTCTCTTTTTATTTCCCAGTCAGCCCCAGACATAAAGAAAAAACTTGGCCCTCAAATCCCTACCTGTGACCTGGTAAACATAGCCTTTAAAGTTTTTCATGCCATGAGGAACAGGAAAAGGCTGATAGGAAGCCTGCTCTTGCCAAAAGGCAGTCTACCAAGCCCAAGCTCTGGTCGCTGCCCTAAGGCCCTCTACAATGCATAGCTCTGGAGAAAAGCATCAATTACCTGGACTCTGCTTCAAGTGCGGCCAGGAGGGGCATTGGGCAAAACAATGCCCTAAACTCCATCCTACCCAAAAACCATGTCTGCTCTGAAATCAAAAGGGACACTGGAAGACTGCCCCCTCTGCACCTAGCCACGGAGGTAACAGTCCTTCCTCCCCTTCACTTGCCACCATCAGTTCTGGGCCTGGCCGCTGAAGACTGAGAATGCCCTGCTTTGCTGACTCTGATTATCCTCCTTGAGCCTAGGGTAACAATCCAGGAAGCAGGTAAGGCCATTTCCTTTTTGGACAATATGGGGGCTACCTATTCAGTCCTCCCTTCCTACTTGGACCCCTTAATTCCTTCCCAGGTCTCAGTTATGGGAATTGACAGCCTTTCCTCCCAGCACCATCAACCGATCCCCTTACATGCCTATTCCATGACCAGCCATTTGTTCACTCCTTTTTAGTTATGCCTTCCTGTCCCACTCCCTGTATGGGGTGACCCCTGTATGGGGTCAAATTACATGCCACCTTGACTTGGAGACCACCTAATTTGGCATTGGCAGCACCTCTTTTCCTAGTTCTTTATTTTAAAACTAATTCAGGCCCTCCCCCTCCCATCTGCTGTGGCCATTGTTCATTGCAGAGGTCACCAGACAAACAATTCCCTTATATTCCGTGGTAACAACAAGGCTAACGCACTGGCTCACCAGCTCACTCAACAGTCAGTGGCCCCTGCTCCCATCCTGTTTTTACAGGTTCCAGATTTGACCCCTCACGTATTCTCTGGCTGGAAAAACTCTCCTCTATGGAAAAGGGGGCACGGATGGTAAACAGAGGTGGATCTTTATGGAAAATAAGGGCCCAGGTTACAAGCCTTATACATCAGATTCATGCCTCACTTCACATCGGGCATAAAGCATTGTTCCAGGTTTAAAAGTCCCTCTTTTACCACCCCCAGCTTTCCACCATAGTTGAGTCTGTCTGCCAAGCACGTTTCACATGCTCCACTACCACTCCTCAAGGGGGACTCAGGCCAGTCTTTCCTACCCATCAAATGCAGGGCTATCTGCCTGGACAGGATTGGCAGGTTGATTTCACCCATATGCTCACCCACAAAAGGATGAGGTACTTTTTTGTCCTGGTGGACACCCTCACAGGATGGGTTGAAGCCTTTCCTACTCCCAAAGAAACAGCAGGAGTTGTAGCCACATTCTTACTTTCAGAAATTATCCCCTGGTTTGGTCTTCCTTCCTCCCTTCAATCTGATAATGGCCCAGCCTTTATTTCCCAAGTAGTACAACAGGTTTCTTCTGCTTTAGGCACTGAATGGAAATTGCAGATTCCCTACAGACCTCAGTCATCTGGTAAGGTGGAACGGACAAACGGCCATCTTAAGACCCACCTAACAAAATTGGTTCTTGAGCTATGACAGTCATGGGTAGAGTTGCTGCCCTATGCACTAGCCAGGGTGCAGTCCACTCCCTGGGCCCCAACCTACTTGAGTCTATTTGAGCTAATGTATGAATGGTCTTTTCTTCTCAATCACAATCTGCCTGCTCAACTACCACCCCTGGCATCCTATTTGCTATGCCTTTCTCTTATGAGACAGCTGCTGCGGGAACATGCTGACTGGTACCTCCCCTATCCAGATGAGGAAGAGAACCCCAAACGTGCCCTAAGGAGCTCTGACCAGGGCACAGGGTATTTCTCAAGACCCTACATCCTAAGCCCTTACAACCTTGCTGGACTGGACCTCACACAGTGATCCTCACCACTCCCACAGCAGTAAAGTTGCTTGGAGACCCTGCCTGGCACCATATCTCTAGGGTAAAATTTTCCCCTACCCAGAATACTTCTGACACCTGTGTAAAGAAATCTCTCCCACCAGGGTACGTATTTCCAGGGTTACTCCCTCTCCTCCTGCACCTGCCCACCACTAGGTTGGAAGCATGGTTCCATTGACACTTTAAAATTAAGGAGACCACAGGGATACTTTATGATGCACAAAAAGTCAAGGTGGTGGAATGGGGCGATTGCCCGATTTGAGGTTGCTCTTCTACTGTTTCCTTTAGGATCCAACCCAAAATTTTGGATTCCACAATCTTCTAGATGGGCCCTTCACTACCTGCTTCTACCTCTGCACCTTCTATGACCAAACACAAAGCTGGTGCAAACAGGGAGCCACTTATACAGCATACTATGGTAGCTGCCCATACTGGTCCTGCAGGATGCATTCCACATGGAGCCTGCTATCTAACCTTTTGAAGTGGAGCCTTCCCAAATGTAGCGGTAACTGTTTCCTCAATTTTTTCTATCCCTGACCCATGGGATAAGTGCTGGGAGAGTGGGGTGGGGGCCAAGTTATGTCGTTCCTACTCCATAGCCAGCACTCCACTGGTGGCTGTGTGGTTTATTTATCAAGAACTATTTATTATTACAGCAACCCCTGGATCCACAAATGGTCCAGAGGACGATCCTGCAATCTAAAAAATTGTTACAATCCCAACTACAGGAGGTAGAAGCCCCAGCCCAAACATTGGGAACAGGCACCCATACACGTTTCAGCTGGCCTTAAATTAATCAGGAATCAGTCAACCTTTTAAATTCCACATCTTTGATGACGGATGTTACCCAATGTTTTCTATGTGCTTTCCTTAAGAAACCGCTTTTTATAGCTGTTTCACTCCAAGACAGTGGTTCCTTAAATGTGTCCCCTGGGTTTAGATCCAATTTATAATGTCCCCAGGTGGAGGCCTAGGAGTATGTTCCCTCATATTTGCTACAGAGCCTGCCAGATTCTGCCACAAACACAAGTTGTGGAATAGCCATAAACATCTCTTCTATTTTACATTCTCCTCCAGGCCTAATGTTTTGGTGTAATGGAACTCTCTTTCACTGCATTAACCAAACTGTAGCAAGCCCCCTTTGCCTTCTAGTGACTGTTGTCCCCCAACTAACCTTATACACCAAGGGAGAGGTCATCCAGGAGTTATCTCCAAGGCTGCATTCAGAAAGAGCTACCTTTCTTCCCATCACAGTAGGGATCAGCCTGATCACCTCAGTGGGAGGAACTGCCTTCACCAGTGGGGCCCTAGGCCATAGCTTGGCATTAGCCCAGAAATTTGAAGAAAGCTAGAGGAGGCCAAGCACGCCTCCTCCATTTCACTGGCCTCCCTACAAAAACAGCTCACCTCTCTAGCACAGGTAGCCCTTCAAAACAGCCAGGCCTTAGATCTTCTTACAGCAGCAAAAGGTGGAACCTGTTTATTCTTAAAAGAGGAATGTTGCTATTACAGCAATGAGTCCAGGCTGGTTGAGGAAAACATGGAAGCCCTATACAAATTGTGTGAAGGGCTCACACGCCGCCCTGCAAGAAGCTAGGCCTGGACTGGTTTCAAAATCCACTGGCCAGATGGTTGTTGCCCTTGGTAGAACCGCTCATTTTAATCTGTCTTTTCTTTTTATTTGCCCCATGCCTCCTAAGGTTTATGTAAAACCACATCCAAGAAATGACCAGAGGGATCGTAAATCAATTGCTTTCTCCTCCACCCGTACACTCACCTGCCAACTGCCCCAACTGGCATACAGCCCCACTGTGCCCCTCCTCAGCAGGAAGTAGCCAGACAACTGTCGTTGTCCCATTTCCAAACCAAAGATGTCGGTATGTCAGTCGCTGAAGGAAGTAGGCAGCCGGAAAAAATGCCAGGCCATGAGGGAAAAACAGCTGCTGCCTAGAAAGACCATGTCCCTATCAAAAACACCATCTGAGTCAACCATTCTTCGGGTGCACTGGCCTAAAACCATTCAAACGGGCAAAACAAACTACATGCTACAAGTCCCTGCTCATTACAAGTTCTGCTTTTGCCCCACCAATAAAAGTTCTGTTGCAACTACACTCAGTGCAACCTCTCTGATCCCAACCAGGGAGTTTGCCTTGGAGTGTACCCCAATAAACTTTCTTGTCAGTCTTTTTATTTCTCTCTCCATGGTCCATTTCTCACCTAAAACCTTACAATCTCCTTTGAGGGCACACCCCCATGACCTAATTTCCATTCACCAGGCTCTATCTCCTAAATGTTCCACCATCTCCCAATGTCTTCACAGGCTGGCAACCAAGCATTTATCATATAGATATTTTAGATCCAAAGTATAGCACTTGTGCCATGATCTCAGACTTTCCATTTTCCAGAACTGTAAGCCAAATAAAGCTCTATTCTTTGTAAATTACCCAGTGTTATAGTAACACAAACCAGACAAGGACAACATCCAAGGCCATACCTTCTATTGACTTTCAGAATATTATGGCCTTAGCTACCACCATTGTGGACATGCCTATCTTTTCCCTAGCCTTGAAAAATCCAGTGGTCTCACTGACCCTTAAATAAGGATTGGTTTTTATGGTACTTCTTCTTTGAGAAATTGGCTCTATGGCTTTATTTTCTTTCTTGAACCTTTTCTTCCTGCATGTTCTTAGATCTTGTTCCACTTTCTTTACTACAGAATTTTCCTTGCCCCACTCCTCACTTCTCTTCTCCTTTTATATCACCCCAACCCCTGCCACCCCTTGCTAATTGGGAACCTGGGTGGCACCCATTCTTCTGTGTCAATGGGTCATATCATTATTTACAATTCCTGTCTGTTCCTTGAGTTCAGACCAATAATCCACACTATATGAATAGACAGTTCCCCTAGGAAGTCACATTTGCTGATCCACCTTGATGGGACAAGTTCATCACTTCTCTATACAACTTCTTCCTGCTTTGATCCCTGTCTCTATTGGTGATACTGTTATCGTCCTGCCTGTCCATTTCTCATCCTCAAATCAACTATAATTTCTCCTTATCTTCTTATTGCCTTCCCCCTACCAATGCATGAATGCATCTGTCCATTTATCCATCTAATCAGCTGTCCATCTATCCATCCATCCAACCAGATGAAGCTTTTATCTTTCATTTATATACCTTCTAGTAGACAGATGAGTGGATGAGGTAAACAATAAACAAATGCACAAGCTAACTTTGCCTATGTTAAAGGCTGTGAAGGCAATTAAACAGTGAGTGAATGGGTACTCAAGAAAGAACTCTGAGGAGATAATCATTGAGCTAAGATATGAGGGGAGGAATGCAATTATGAAGAGATGCAAGAGGAAGCATTCTGGGCAGAGGAAACAGTGCAATATTTCTGGGCTGGGTGCAGGTTGGTGTATTCAAGGGCCAGGAGTCAGCAGGACTAGAGAAGAAGGGTCAAAGGAAAAGAGGGAAGGAGCAGGTTGGAGTGGTAGTTAACTACCATCCCCCATGCAGTGGGTCCTCATGAGGAACTTTCCAAACCCTGTCTCTGCAACCCAGGCAGCAGTTCCTGTCTGGTAGCCTCTGCTCAGTGTCAGAAGCATCTAGCTTACACGTGATCAGTTTCTCCACTTTCTCTTTCTCCTGCACATTGCTACCTATATTAGTCCAAGTAAATCTTTTTGAAGTCAACTGTTAGCATGTCTTTCTGGCTTAAAACTCATTCCCTTCCTCCACTTTCTTCCAAATGATTATAAAATTAGGACATTCAGGACCCCGCAATGTAACTTTTATTGCCTATCAAGCTTTTCCACCCCTTTCCTCTCCTTCTCCAGCTATGTCCCTGGCATGTTTCTTCAGTTCCCTCTGTTGCTGACTCAGAGGACCACTTGGACTCCAAGGCCTAACTCTACCTGTTCTTAGCTGGTATTGTTGGTGAATTTTTTAACCTTTCAGAGACTTGGTAATCCTGTGGGTAAAGGATAGCTCAGAGTTATTTCTATTCCTTAGCTTGCTTAATGCAGTGTTAGTAGCCTGCTAAGAGGTCACTAGATTCCAAGCACCCTCAAACCTTACCCATCTGGTAATGCTCCACTTAAATATGTCTCCACCATAAAGTCATCTCTGAAGATTCTGACCAGATGAAATCTTTCCTCTGAGTTACTATTTTCATTTGCATGTATTTCCAGGACTCCGTCTTGTTTATGCAAGAATCTCTTAGGGTTTTGGGGACAGCTATCATATAGTCTTCCTATTACCTTTGGAACCCTTGAAGTCACGCTCATTAGAGTGCCCAGCTCAGAGAGGTAGGGCCCCCCAGCTAAAAGAACCTGAATTCACACTGAACAAATCCTAGCTCTGCTACTCCTTAGTAGTAGAATATTGTGTAAACCACATTGCTCTCAGAACCTTGGTTTTCTCATCTGTAAGTAGGATGTGGACAAGACCCCATAAAGTGTATGGAAGGCACCATGACTACTCAGTCATGACATCAATTGAGTATTTGACCACTCTTGATTGTGCTAGCTCATTCACTCCAAGCCCTTGCTCTGCCAAGTTCCGCTCTAGACTTTGTTTAATTCCTTTACCCTCTCTAGGGTTCACTCTCTCAAAATATAGCCATTTGGGGCTGGGAAGGTGGCTCAGTGGTATAGCGCTTGCCATGCATGCATGAGGCCCTGGGTTTGATTCCTCAGCACCACATAAACAAAAAGAAAAAAGCCGAAAGTGGCGCTGTGGCTCAAGTGGTAGAGCTCTAGCCTTGAGCTGAAGAGCTGAGGGACAGCGCCCAGGCCCAGAGTTCAGGCCCCATGACTGGATTTTTCCCATCATGGGGCATGAACTCAGGTCCTGGGCACTGTTCCTAAGTTTTTTCATTCAAGGCTAGTGCTATACCACTTTGAGCCACAGTACCACTTCTGGGTTTTTTGTTTGTTTGTTTTTTTTGGGTCCGGTCATGGGGCCTGAACTCTGGGCCTGAGCACTGTCCCTCAGCTCTTCAGCTCAAGGCTAGCACTCTACCACTTGAGCCACAGCGCCACTTCCGACTTTTTTTTTCTCTTTGTTTATGTGGTGCTGAGGAATCAAACCCAAGGCCTCATGCATGCAAGGCAAGCGCTCTACCACTGAGCCACCTTTCCAGCCCTGCCACTTCTGTGTTTATGATAGTTAATTGGAGATAAAGAGTCTCATAGACTTTTCTGCCTAGGCTGGCTTCGAACTGCAGTCCTCAGATATCAACCTCCTGAGTAGCTAGAATTACAGACATGAGCAATCGGCACCTGGCTTTATAACCAGCTTTTCTTAACTAATCCATCCTGAACTCTTTTTTTTTTTTTTTGTCGGTCATTGGGCTTGAATTCTGGGCTTGGGCGCTGTCCCTGTGCTCTTCAGCTCAAGGCAAACGCTGTACCGCTTGCGCCACAGCACCACTTCTGGTTTTCTATTGGTTTATTGGAGATAAGAGTCTCATGAACTTTCCTGCCCGGGCTGGCTTTGAACCGAGATCCTCAGATCTCAGCTTCCTGAGTAAGCTAGGATTACAGGCTTGAGCCACCAGAGCCCGGCTTCATCCTGAACTCTTGAAGCACTTTGCCAGTGGACTTCTTTTTTGTGTGTGAGCCAGCCCTAGGTTTTGAACTCAAGGCCTAAGTGTTATGTCTGAGCTCTTTTTTTCCCTCTGCAAGACCAGTGAGTCACAGTCCTACTTCTGGCTTTTTGGTGGTTAATTGGAGATAAGAGTCTCACAAACTTTCCTGACTTCAAACCACAATCCTCAGATCTAAGCCTCTTGAGTAAGTAGGATTACAGGCATGAGCCACCAGTTCCCAGTTTAGACTTTTGTCACATAAAACTAACCTTAAATGTACATCTAGTCTCCTGGACAAAGTTGTGGACATCAAGGACAGGCTCAGCTGACAGTCATCTTTTGGGTCAGCAGTGGCCAGCACAAGATCTTGTGCAGAAAACCTACTGCTCAGGAAGCTCAGGGAGTGTGTGTGGCACATAATTAGGCATGTTGGGAGGTGGGTGAACAGGGACTATGGAGATAGAAGATACCCAGAGAGGGGTTAGTGAAGCTTTCCACTGCCCAGGAGGGAACATGTGAATACTGAGTGAGTACTATATGCCTGGCACCATGCCATAGATTTCCTATTCTGCATATTCTCGCAAACTCAAGTCCTCCACAAGGTGTTAGCATCCCCCCTTTCTTCCCAGATAAGGATCAGAATGGCTGAGAGGCAGGAAACTGAGACTTGAGCCTGCCTACTTTCCAATGTAACCCACTGTGAAAGGAGAGAAAGGAGACTTAGTTCTCTTTGGGCTGGATAGAAATGGAAACCTGAAATGGTATGGGAGAGCTTTAGAAGAAGGAGGACATATGTTTGAACAGGAAGAAAGCTATTAAAAAGCTGGCTGAAGAGAAGAATGTGAGGAGCGGGACAGGGCTGCCACCAGGCACAGTGCTCCATAGAGGTTGCTCTCCCTCACAGACCACCCCACAGCCTTCTGGAGATGGCCTTCTCTGTCCTGCCTCTGGGATTCTGACCAGGGTCAAGAAGGGCCCTAGCGTGACACTAAGCTGTGGCAGCACCTCAGAAGTAGGCAAGGGGTGATGGCTGGCATTGAGCATATAAACTTTCATGGGACCTTTCCTCTATAAATACTATTAACATTTTATTTTATAACTTCACTGATAGAACAAGTAATATTCCCACTGTATTAATCAGTCTATATTATTGTATTCTTTTTCTCTGAGGTTAAAATAAATTAAAAGGGAAAGATTTCCATGAGTCTTCTATGTATAATGATAATTTGGCCCTGGCACAGATAGCTCAGAGAGTACGAAGGAGTACCTTAGGGGTACTGAGGCTTGAGCTTGTATCCATACTTTGGGGGCAGCTGGAGTATGTGACTACAGTATCACTACATGTCTTTATTACTGGGGTGTACACGCCCCTCCTCACTACTTTGTTCTATTGCGACCATGTTTCCTGGTCCCAAGGCCTGGTAATTGGGCTTTTGTCAAAGCCTCTAACCAGTCACTATGACCTTGGCCATGTTCTTCATTGTCAAATGAAATGGCTCAGATTTCCTGACTGGGAAGGTATGGAGCCAAGTCTGAGTGAGCTGTAGGGAGAGCTCTAGGGCTCCCAGACTTCTCTCTCCTGGAGGGAAGGGCAAAAGCTGAGCCCAGCCTGAGGCTGGCCACCTTCCAAGCAGCACCACCAGGAGGTAAGGGACAGATAAATCAGTGGCTCCATCTTATCCATGAGTGAGACACATTGTCCAGGTCATAGAATAGCACTAACATAAACAAGCGCAGGAAATGGCCATGTCCTGGTATATGACAGCTTTATGAGGAAAGGAAGCAGAGGATATTGTGGGAGGTGTGAAGTAGAAGTTGGAAGAGTGGAATGCTAAGAAGATAGACAGGTTTTAGTGCTCAGGGAAAGGAAAAGTCATCAGAAGAGTGAAAAAAATTAATAACAAAGCCGGGCACCAGTGGTTCAACCCTGTAATCCTAGCTACTCAGGAGGCTGAAATCTGAGAATCATGGTTCAAAGCCAGCCCGGCTAGGAAAGTCCATGAGACTCTTATCTCCAATAAACCACCAGAAAATTGGAAGTGGCACAGTGGCTCAAGTGGTAGAGCGCTAGCCTTGAGCTAAAGAGCTGAAGGACAGCACCTAGGCCCAGAGTTCAAGCCCCATGACTACAAAAAAATTAATAACAAAACCAAACACAGAACATATCTCCATTTGATTGATATAGCTCATTCATTGGCATTCTTGTTTTCTTTCTTTTGTTGTTGATGTTTTGCCAGTTCCGGGGCTTGAACTCAGGGCCTGGGAAGTCCTTGAACATCTTTTGCTCAAGGCTAGCACTCTACCACTTGAGCCACAGCACCACTTCTGGCTTTTTCTGTTTATGTGGTACTGTAGAATTGAACCCAGGACTTCATACATGCTAGGCAAGCACTCTACCACTAAACCACCTTTCCAGCCTTGGCCTTCTCATAGATACCACAAAACCTTGTAGGAGGGTGTGTATTTAATGCTCATTTTAGAATCAAACTCAACAAGATGAAAGAAAGAACTTGCCCAATGGCATCCTCCATGTAGTGGTGAAGATGGAGTGAACAAATCATGCCTGTGTGGCTGGAAAGCATTAGATGGGAGGGACAAAATCAATCAGTGAGGTGGCTGCAGGGAGGCTGAAGGTGACAGAGACAGTAGTACCTTTTCTCTTGATTCACACATCTTAGGACTTAGGCCAGCCTCTGTGCTGCTTCAAAAAATGTACTTTATTCCAAAAAGACAGTAACTACCATTTATTTAGTGCTTTCATATGCCATGCCAAGCACTGCTCACAGCTTTTGTGCACCTTTTCTCCTCTAGTGATTATTATGTGCTTATATCAGAGTTGTGTGTGTGTGTGTGTGTGTGAATTTGCATGTATTCTGTGTATTACCTCATTTTCTTTTGGTGACAATTCTATTTCTAATAGCCCCATTTTATGGATGAGGGAAAAAAAAGAACTAAATAGGTAAAGAAACCTACCTGAAGTCACAAAACTGGCAAATGAGGGAGCTAAGATTTGAAACATAGTCTGGTATACACCAAAGTCCAGAATAATTGAACAGTAGGGAGATTAAATCAGTAAGCAAGTAAGCTCAAGATCAGATGACTTCACTGGAGAACTCTACTAAAAATTTCTAGTATTAATACCAATCCTTATCAAACTTTTCAAAAAAAAATGAAATGGAGGGAAACTTTACAAACTAAATATTATCAGGCCATTACCTTGACATCAAATGCACAGAAAATAGAGGAGAAGAAAATTACAGGCCAATCTCTCCAATAAACATAGATGCCAAAATTCTCAACAAAATAAGTAGCAAACTGAATACAACAGCACATTAACAAAATGGAGACCATCAATAGATGACTAAAAAGGACGTGACAAAATTCAGTATCTCCTTGTGAAAAAAAAAAGCTGAATTGGTTAGGTGTAGAGATACTTACATACCTCAACATAACATAGGTATATAACAAGCATATAGCTATCATCAAACTTAACAGTGAAAACTGAAATCTTTCTTCTAACATCTGGAAAAAGGCAAGAGTGCTTGCTGCCATTACTTCTATTTAACATAGTACCAGCCATTCTAACCTGAACAATTAGGTAAGAAAAAGAAATGAAAAGTACTCAAATTGCACGGGAAGAAACAGAAAATACTTTATTTATGCATGAGATGATTATACAAATCGAAAACTCTTGAAGACATACAAAAAAACTAGAATAAACAAATACAATGAATTTGCAGGCTGCAAAGTCACCACACAGGAGTCAGTTGTGTTTCTATATGCTAACAGTGAACTATCAATAAAGAAATAAAACAATCTCATTTGTAATAAAATTGAAAGGGAACAATGTATTTGGAAATAAACAATGAGGTGAAAGGCTTTTTCATCAAAAGACACACTGAACTAGTGTAAGAAATTAAAGAAAACACATACAAATAGATTGCTATCTTGTATTCATGAATTGGAAGATTAAAAATTGTTAAAGTAGCTCGGTGCTGTGGCTCATACCTGTAATCCTAGCTACTCAGGAGGCAAAGATATGAGGATCATGGTTCAAAGCCAGCCCGGGCAGAAAAGTCTGTGAGACTCTTATGTCCAATTAACCACCAGAAAACCAGATGTGGCAATGTAGCTCAAGTGGTAAAGCATAGGCCTTGAGCACAAAAGCTTAGGAACAGTGTCCCAGCCCTGAGATCAAGCCCCAAGACTTGCACAAAAAAATGAAAAAGAAAAGAAGGAAAAAAGACTATATATGTCTATCCGGATATTATTCAGCTTTAAAGGAGAAGAAAATTTTACCGTTTTGGGATGGTATACATAAATCTAGAGAACATTATGTTAAGTGAAATAAGCCAGTTTCTGAAATACAAATTTTTATCTTCATATGGTGACCCATGCCTGGAATCCCAGCATGTGGGAAGAGGCTGAAGTAGGATCATCTTGAGTTTGAGGTCATCCTGGGTTGTATAGAAAGTTCCAGGGCTTCCTGGGATAAATAATGAGACTTTGTCTTAAACAAAAAGAAAGATAAGCCATGTGTCAGTGACTTAAGCCTATAATTCTAGTTACTCAGGATGCTGAGATCTGAGGATCATGGTTCGAAGTCAGCCTGGGAAGGAAACTCCATGAGACTCATCTCCAATTAAACACCAAAAAGGCTGAAAGTGAGGCTGTGGCTCAAATGGTAGAGAGCTATCCTCGACCACAAAAGCCCAAACAGGGCACAGGGCCTGAGTTCAAATCTCAGAACTGGCACACACATGCACAAAAGATGAATCCTACACTTAAATGAGTTATTAGAAACCAAATCACAGAAGCAGAAGATACAATGGTGGTTATTAGGGGACCAGGGGAGGGAGAAATAAGAAATTGCTGCTCAAATTGTATGAGTGTTTATTATTCAACATGAATAACTTCCAGAAATCTGCTCTACAACCTAGTGTTTGTGGTCAACAATATGGAACATTTTAAAAAATAATTATATTAAGCAGTTTTACCATAATAAGAGGCAGGAGAAAATGGAACTTTTATAGGTGGTGGACATTTTTATTAGTATTCAGAGACATAATCATGGTATAGTCATATGTCTAAACTCATCAATTTGTATATTTCTTGAAACGGTTTATAAAAATCTAAACCAGTACTCACTAGACACTACCTTGTGGATGGGGATGGCAGGAAAAAACTGGGAGAGTGCAAGGGAAAGGGTAACATTGTCCAAAATGTACTCTTTGCCTAACTTATGTAACTGTAAACCCTCTGTACATCATCTTTATAATAACAATAAACAAAAAAATCCAAACCAAATCAAACCAACAGGAAACCAATGGCTACTCCTTGCCACATGGGCCTTAGAAAGAAGTTGAGTGTATCTAGGGTAGGGAAGCAGACACTTCAGCAAACATACTACTCTCTATTGCCCCACCTTGAGGTCTGAAGTATAGAAAACTGGGACATGCTGGAATGTCACCGACAGTGCACACTTATGTTGAACAGAGCACACATCAGCTAGGAACAGGGAAAGGTACTCTCTCTGGAGGCCACAACAGAGCTGACTATGAAGACTCTCTCCCAGTAAGGACATAATCTGGGCCAGACAGCTACTCTTCTTCCCCCCCCCCCCCCCCCCGATTCTGAAGCTAGGCCTTGGTATTGTCCCTGAGCTTCTTTTGCTCAAGGCTAGAGCTCTACTACTTGAGCCACAGCTCTACCTCTGGCTTTTTGGTAGTTAACTAGAGAGAACAGTCTCACAGACTTTCCTGCCTAGGCAAGCTTTGAATCATTATCTCAGACTACTGAGTAGCTAGGATTAGAGGCATGAGCAACTACCTGTGCCTAGCCAGACACCTACTCTTAACTGCTTGCTATAGATTGCCTCATGGCAAACCCTCCAAAATTCCTGTTGAAACTTAATTTCCAATGTGACCATATTAAGAACTTGAAAAAAAAACTTTTATTTTACACTAAATTTGTTCCCCTGACATTAATGGATCAAGAAAATGTGGGGTGTGTGTGTGTGTGTGTGTGTGTGTGTGTGTGTGTGTGTGTGTGTGTATGAATTCTATGCATCCATCAGAAAGAATGACATCACCCCATTTGTTAGGAAATGGGAAGACTTGGGAAAAATTACATTAAAGAAACATAGGTCCCATGGTTTCCCTTATTTGCAATAACTAGTATATGTCTAGGACAAGCAGAAAAAGTCAAAAGTTATGTACACATTACCAGATAAGATGATGTTAAGTGAAATGAACCCCAAGATAGGGACACAAGTGGTTTTTTGTTTCTTGCTATTGTTTCTAATGTATTTATACTGTACCATGTGATTTTTTTTGTTTCTTTGTATGTTCTTCCCCCACCGTATAACCTGTTTTCACTGTATTTGATGTTGGTGCCCTGTATTTTGTATCTACACTTCTATAATTTGGGGAGAGGAAAGGAAAAAACAAAATGCTTAAATAAAGATACAGATTGACCCATTGTAACAATGAGGTGTACAAGACACTGTTGAAAAACAAACTTTACAATTTAGGAGGGAGTTGGGGGTTGGGGGGAGAGTGTAGTTGTGAAGATGGAAAGGAAGGGATGGTAGAGGAAAAACAAAGGAGGAGGTAACAATGCTTGATAAGAAATGTACTCATTACCTTGATCATGTAACTGTAACCCCTCTGTACAGTATTTTTACAATAAAAGGATATTAAAATTATTATTTGTGTACTTTCTCCTGAGATATATTTCTTTTCCTTTTGCCAGAAGTAGGGCTTGAACTCAGAGTCTGGGCACTGTTTCTTAGTTTTTTTTCCACTCAAGGCTGGCACTCTACACTTGAGCCACACCTTTAGTTCCAGCTTTTTGGTGGTTAATTAGAGATAAGTGTCTAAGGACTTTCCTGCCCAGGCTGGCTTTGAATTTCAATCCTTAGATCTCAGCCTCAGGTATGAGCCACCAGCATCTCTCCTGAGATTTTTATTTTGTGCAGCTTTCTTTTCCAGTTTAGGAACAATTTGCTCCTTTTCAGTGAGGATCATCACTGTGTGGTAGGGGAACTCATGAATGTATGAATCCAACCATGAGCTCTCTAAGTCCAAAAGTGTATTTTGGGTGCTTTCTTCACCTGTATATACAAAGAATCTCCGTCTAAACCATCCATTTCAGAATTACTCTGCATTTTTAAGCATGTGCAGCAAAAGTCAACATTATTCTTAGACTACTGACCCTGTATCCATCCCCGCTGTAGAAGTGGGATTGTTGGGAGGTGATCACATCATGAGAATTCTGCCTTCATGAATGTGATTAGCACTCTTATAAAAGGGCACAAATGTGGGAAAAATATTCACATTTGCCCTTTCACCCCTTCCAGCATTGAGGGCACAGCTCTGGAGGATGGAGCAGCAATGTACAATGTTGGCACCAGACACCAATTCTGCTGACACCTTGATTTTGTACTTGCCATTTGTACCTTTGAGAAATAAAGTTAGATGGTGCATGAATTACTTAATTTGGACATCTCATTATGATAGCACAAACAAAGATATTGACTAAATTCCTTCCTTGACTTTCTTTTATGTCTGTGTCATTCCCAGGAGGGAATGAGGCCTCCTGGGGGCCAAGGCTGGGGGGGTGGTGCTAGGATGACTGGCTTGAGTGGAAAAAGCAACCTGTGAAGAGTGAGTTTCATTTAAGAGACAAGCACAGGGAAAATTCCTAGTTAGCTATGAGAGGCCTAAACCTTTTTCTCTGGAGAGGCCTCCTATACAGTATTCATCTTCCTAAAGATAATGTTTGTCCTACAGTGCCCTATTGCCTTCTTTAAAGAACAGCACATCTAAAGGAACAGCCAACTCTCCAGTACACAGGTGAGTGTGGGGATAGATTTGTGTAGCATATTCACTTGCTAGAGACAAAACTTAGTCTTGGTCCTTAGAGTAAGACTAGGGACTAAAACCTTGGTCATCATTGTTAAGGAGGGACATGGAAAATTGGGGGTAGGGAGATGTGTTAGATGTCCTGCCAGGTATGACCTATGACCCCCTGGGATGAGAGACAAGTACAATTATTTATATAGAGGATCATACATAAATAAGGGACTGAACATCCCCTGTCCAAGACTTATACCCAGCAGCCAGTAGGAATGGAATACAAAGATAATGCCAAAGCCCCTTTACACTAGAGCTTCTTTCTGGGCTAAGTGCCCATTCAGTTGATGGCTGTTTGGTAAATGATCTTCTTCTGATTCCTCCCCACCCCAGGTGAGAAGCTGAGCCACCAGCCCTAGACTCTGGAAGCCTTCAGTTCTGATAGTCTTCTGGAAGCTTTGGGAGCAATGGTAGGAACTGAGCCATAGAAAGGTGCTGGGATATAGTGTCTCATAGTCCTCTGTTCCCAAGAATCCCAAAGTTGTGCTTGGCCCCATTGACTCTTTTTTGTTTGTTTCTTTCTTTTTTTAGAGCTCAGAATTGAACTCAGGGCCTTCCATTGCTAGACAAGTGCTCTTCCAGTGAGCTAACCTCCATCCCGCCTCTGCCACAGATCCAGAGTTTCTACCTGTGCCTATCAGAGACTTGGCTCCCATGAGACTTCTCCAAGTCAAATGGAAGTTGCGCTGGTGGTGGGCCTGCACTGTGTGTGTGAGGTAGAGACAGAGGTGAATAAATTTTTCCATCAAGAACTTGGAGCCGCCGGGTGCTGGTGGCTCATGTCTGTATTCCTAGCTACTCAGGAGGCTGAGATATGAGGCTTGCGGTTCAAAGCCAGCCCAGGCAGGAAAGTCTGCGAAACTCTTATCTCTAATAAACCACCAGAAAACCAGAAGTGGTGTTGTAGCTCAAGTGGTAGAGCGCTCCCCTTGAGCTGAAGAGCTGAGGGACAGCACCCAGGCCCAGAGTTCAAGTCCCACGACCAAAAAAAAAATAAATAAAAGAACTTGGAGCCAGTTGCTGGTGGCTCATGCCTGTAATCCTAGTTACACAGGAGGCTGAGGCATGAGGATTGTGCTTCAAAGCCAGCCCAGGCAGGAAAGGCTATGAGATTCTTATCTCTAATTAACCACCAGAAAACCGGAAGTAGAACTGTGGCTCAAAGTGGTAGACCACCAGCCTTGAGTGAAAGAGCTCAGGGACAGCACCCAGGCCCTGAGCTCAAAACCCACAACCAACAAAAAAATAACTTGGTCAGCCTCCTCTCTGTCCTGCAGCTTGGAACTGATTATCTGTGGTGACTGATGATAACTCTACCCTGTCAGTTGCTCAGGACAAAAGCCAAAGAATCATCTTTGACTCTTTCTTTTTCTTATGCCCCACATCCAATACAGATCATGTAATCACACTCTTCAAAATACATTCAGAGTCTTACTGTTGTTTACCACGTATGTGGTTCCCATGGGAGTTCTTGTTAATATGGCTGCAGTGGCCTCTTGACTGTATTTATTTTTTTACCATTGTGCCTTTCAATCTACCCTGCACACAAAGGCTAAAAAGATCTACATTTGATCTCTGCTCAAAACTCCACTGGCTTCTGATTTCAAGTCCTATGACTGCTAGGCCTACCCAAGTTTGCCTTTTGTCCATCTCTGACTACATTTGCCATCATTCCATCCTCTCTTTCCATCTGCTCTGATACTACTGGTCTCCTAGCTATTCCTTGGATTTGCTGGGCCTTCCCCTACCTCAGTACCTTCTACGATTCCAACTCTGCAGATATCTGCAAAGCTTGTTCCTCTTCTCTTTTTAGTTCTTATTCAAATGTCAATGAGGCTTTCCCTGGCCACCTATTTGATTGCTTTGCAGTACTGTGGATTGAACTCAGGACCTTGCAATAGTAGTCAAACTCTATACCTCAAGCTGCCCTCCCACCCCTTGACCACCTCTTTGAAATGACAATTTATAGCCCTCATTGCTGGTCCCCAATATTCAGTGCCTCAGTTCTTCTATTTTATCATCATCTGAGATACTGTATAATGTATTTATGTATGTATGTTATCATCTGTCTTCCTCCAACCCCAGCAGAAATTCCTAGAAGACAGAGGTCTCTGACAGGTTTTGTCTATGCTGTATCTCCAGCATCTAAATTCTAGAACCCAATGACTGACACTTGATGCATACTCAGGAAATAAAAGCTAAAAGAAATTCTTAAATCAAACTGAGACACTTCATAGCCTCTGCAGTAGAGCTGGCACTAGGGAAAGCATTTAACATAAAGCTGGGAATCCCACAGAATGATGACGCTGCTCAACTGACACAGGGTCTGGCACTTTGTAGATATCCATATTTGTTCCATGAGCACACACTGCAGTAAGCTGTTAGGTATGTTAGAGGGTACCAAATAATGGGCCTCATCCCTTAGCAAATGTTTACATTCCAAAGGGGTCCTTTGAAAACATAGTGCTTCAGCCTCACAGATGAAGGTGAACCAGTGGAATTTGGGGCCTGTGGTAGGCTTGAGGGGCCATTCTTTTGGAACAAGTGAGTTTTGTTGTTGTTGTTGTTGTTGCTTTGGTTGGTCATGGGGCCTGAACTCTGGGCCAGGGTGCTGTCCCTCAGCTCTTCAGCTCAAGGCTCGCACTCTACCACTTGAGCCACAGCGCCACTTCCGGCTTTTTTCTTTTTGCTTATGTGGTGCTGAGGAATCAAACCCAGGGCCTCATGCATGCAAGGCAAGCACTTTACCACTGAACCACCTTCCCAGCCCACAAACGAGGTTTTAAGAGTTCTATGAGTCATACTCTAGTCCCCAAGGTTGTGCTTTCTAGCCCAAGCTCATTTATTCAAAAAGTACTCATTGAGCTGGGTGCCGGTAGCTTAAGCCTGTAATCCTAGCTACTCAGGAGGCTGAGATCTGAGCATCACTGTTCAAAGCCAGCCTGGGCACAAAAGTCCCTGAGACTCTTATCTCTAACAAAACACTCAGAAAAACCAGCAGTGGCGCTGTGGCTCAGGTGGTAGAACACTACCCTTGAGCTGAAGAGCTGAGGGGCAGTGCCCAGGCCCAGAGTTCAAGCCCCATGACTGACCAAAAAAAAAAAAAAAAAAGTACTCATTGAGTATGGAATGCTGATAGTCAACCAAGACCTGTGCTGAGATCACAGTTGTGCCCTCAAAGAAACTATCGAAATCCTAAAGCCTTTAGGCTTATCGAAATCGAAAGCCTTTCTTTCTACCCTTTGTCTTTTCCTTATTTCCCAACCCTGAACGTCAGATGAAAGCAAACACCAACAGAGAGGGGGGTAAGTGAAGGGGCAGGGAAACAAGTCACTAGATAAAGGTAGACCAGAATACAAACCATCTTGAGGTGGGTGAGTCCCCAGGCCAGACTTTAATTTCCAGTTAATCCCTAAGCAGACATTGGCAGTAGCTCAAGGCAGGGTTCACTGCAATGGAACTTGACATCCAACATGCTTCTGGGAACCCACCTCCCTAATGGAGTTGGTCCACTTGAGTTTTGCAAGCACTTGTAAATCACAAGACTGACCTGTCTAATTTGCCTCTTTGCTGCAGTGTAGGGACAGCAATCTCACGAGACACCAATGAGCCAAGAGTGACTGGCCATTCATGATGAAGCTGCACAGTGACCTATATCATAAACACCACTCAATGTTAAGTCCATAGGTTCACCACATAGAACATGGGGGACACTCTGGGTGATTCCTGACAAAGGCGTGCAAATACTTGCCTTTCTCTCTCATTATCTCTTTCTTTTCTAACCTTCTCTTTCTACTTCTTCCCTTCTTTCCTACTTTCTTTTGCATCTATCCATTCAGCATTCACTGAGAACCAGCAGGCCCTATGCTGGGCTCTGAGCCAGATCTTGTCACCAAGGGACTCACAATCCCATGCACCTGACAAATATGGAGCGTGTATGAATAGATGGTGGTAACTGACAATCAGAGGTGAAAACATGGCATGAGGGAAACACATACCTCTGTCTAGCCAGGAGAATGAGGGGAAGGGACTGGATGGGGTTCCTGGAAGAAATAAGCTAAGAGTCTTGAAAGGTAAGTGCTAACTAGCCAAGAGACAGAGAAGGGTAAGGAAAGCATCCCAGTTGGAAGACAACAAGAGTGAAGAAGAGGGGATGAAGGGACTTGTAGGTGCCAAAGTCCCAAAGATTTGCACTTATAAGGCACATCCAGACATTATTTCCCAAACTAGCTTCTGCAAGAGCTGTGTTCTAAGATGGGATGAAAGAGGCTCTGATGTCAAATAAGTTACCATCCCAGGCCACATAGTCTTGGACATATTACTCCATTGAGGGTTTTATATAGGGAGTGATGAGGTTGAGGCTGTGTTTCAAGAGGCTTCCTCTAGCAGTGTCAGTGTCCTAGTTAGTCAGAAAGCTAAGCTCTGAGGATTATGGTTCAAAATTAACCAACACCAGGAAGTCTATGAAACTCTTACCACCAACAAACCACCAAAAAAGCCAGGAGTTGGAGCTCAAGTGGTAGAGCACCAACTTTGAGCAAAAAAGCTTAAGTGGCAATGCCCAGGGCCCTGAGTTCAAGATTCAATACCAGTACAATATTTTTTTAAAGATGGACTGATGTAACTGTAACTCCTTTGTATATCACTTTTATGATAACAAACATTTAATTAAAAAATAAAAGAAGCCAGGTGTCAGTGGATCACACCTGTAATCCTAGATACTCAGGAGACTGAGATCTAAGGATCAAGATTCAAAGCCAGCCTGGGCAGGAAAGTCTGTAAGACTCATCTCTAATTAATCACAGATAAAGCTGGAAGTGGTGCTGTAGCTCAAGTGGTAAAGCACTAACCTGCAGCAAAAGAGATCAGGGACAATGCACAGGTCTAACTTGAAACCACAGAACTGGAGGAAAAAAAAACGCATTGGGCACCGCTGGCTCACGCCTATAACCCTAGCTACTCAGAAGGTTGAGATCTGAGGATCAAGGTTCAAAGCCAGCCTAGGCAGGAAAGTCCACGAGACTCTTATCTCCAATAAACCACCAGAAAACCAGAAGTGGTGCTGTGGCTCAAGTGGTAGAATGCTTGCCTTCAACTGAAGAGCTCAGGGACAGTGCCCAAGCCTAGTGTTTAAGCCACAGGACCAACAACAACAAAAAAAGGCTCCTTCTGTGGGTGAGGGCTGAAAAAGGAGGAAAAATGTAGCAAAGAGGGAAGAGAGGAATTATAGTTGTCCAGGCAGAGTGTCTCCCTTCATAGCAAGGGTGGAGAAGGCATGATAGTGAGGTTGGGGCCTGACTCATCTTTGGACAGGTTCTAGTCAATGCCCCGTGAGTCCTGCCATAGCCAGGGACTGGGAGCTTTGTTCCACCAAATCTCATTGTGGATTTGGACTCTATACTCTCCCTAACCAGATCCTATTCTAGTCTTTCTGTCCTTCTCCCTCCAGCCTGCCCAAGACACTTGTGTGCTGGTACTGGAGGAGGCTGTGTTCCTGGCCTCTCTCCATCCTGAAACCTTAAAAGCCTGGAGTCCTAGGAAGCCCACAATCCTCCATTCATTTCTCCATAATGAAATTCCCAGCCAAGTGGGCCTAGCTCCAGGCTCCCAGATGTATTAGGAAGCATTTGATGACTTCCTACTAGAGAAACCTTGTAAGAAAAGCTGGCTGGACTGATGGTAGCCATGAAATGATGAAATGAGTGACGAGAGGTCTGGGCTAGGAGGAGATGCCAATAGTAACATCTGAAGCCATGGGTTAGCCTGATTTCCTCATCTTGATAAGTGTAGGGCTGAAATCACACACTGAAATGCCCTGGCAGGCATTTCTATGGAGAATGTTGATGGACATTCTCCGAACGACCCTCAGAAAGTCAAGGCATGAGTGCAAGTGCATGCCCACAAGCACACACACACACGGATATGTAACATTTTGACCTGGTCGCTTTGATGTATTCATTTGGACACAAGGAACATTGTATTCTGACTGTTTTAATGAGATGGCTTTGACACAAAGAGATTCTTACAGGGCCTAGAATTAAACCATTAAATTTTCAGCTTGGAAAAAAAGAGAGCATTATTAGCCCGTACTGTTTAAAAAAGACAGCATCTTTCCACTTAACCTCACTCTGTAGGTGACCCTGGCCCTGATGAGGATTGATGGAGGAGGTCAGGAATGAGGAGCTGCTCCAGGCTGTCAGAGGAGTCCATTCTCTGACAATAAATACCTGGTGAGGATCCATTGGAACACAGCCATATGCATAGAGCATGTCACATCACCAGCAGAATGGTTTTCACAGTGTTCTCAGGATTTGATAAGCAGTAGCAGGGCCCTGCGAGGATATACAGGACATACAGTAATGCAGAAAACAACCTAGGTAACAATGACACACAGGTACACACGCACAGACACACACGTGCCTGTATGCACAGCTCTTCTTCATTTACTGGTAGTGGGAACTCTGTTTTGTGAATTATCCTGGTGATCTAGCCTTACTGGAATCAGGCTGAGTGGTGGACACAAGGAGCCATGAGGTGAAGGTAAAGGTGCTCAACACTCACAGCCTATCAGATGTGGGCAGGACAGACTGCTTGTCCCAAAGCTGCTGTGCCCGGGCTCCTATAGGTAAGTAGGAATGAGTTTGGTACTCCAGACTCAGGCCCTAGACACTGATTGCCCTGTAGCCCTCACCTAGAGCAGAATTGCACATGTCAACACAACAAACAAAAGGGCATGCTTGGTCTGATCACATTAAATAAAATTGATCAAAATGTACTCCAGGAAATGGAAACAAGAGGGTTTTTTTTTTTGTATTTGGTTTTTTTTTTAACCTTGTTGCTCCTTTTGTTTTCTTTTCATTTTGGTTGTTCATTTATCTGTCTTTGAGAGAGTAAAGGAGGCACAGAAAGAGAGGGACAAACAGCAAACAAATGCATTAGTGGTACTCACTAGACATGTTGAAAATGAAGTATACAGTTTGTGGGTGGAGGCAGGAGGAAAAACTAGGAAAGAGTGAGAGAAGGGGTGATATGATCCAAAAAGAAATGTAGTCATTACCTGACTTATGTAACTGTAACCCCTTTGTACATCACCTATATGATAACAATGAACAATTAAATATAAATAAATAAATAAATGGTAAAGGGTAAGGCAATATCAGCTTATGTGGCAGAGGGCAGGAAAAGAGCTAGTCCACTGGCTCAGCCACTGGGATGCCCTCTGCTTGAGACTGGAGAGGAAGGAAGTAGGAGGGCATGTGAGATGTGGTCCAGTCAGGCCTTCAAACAAATCAACTTGGCAAGGTCCAGGCTGTGCTGTTCCCTCATTCAGGCAAGCTTGGCCTGGTTCTATTGTTGAGAAGACCTCTTCTTACTAGAGCTCAGAAGTGTTCCCACTAGACATTCCCACAGCTTTTCTCTCCTTCATGGGTAATGGGAGGGAACCCATAGGCCAATCTGCCTCCACAGCTGGACAAGATGGGCCTGATGTGGGGCACTCTCTCCAACACACCCCCACTCCACACACACACATCCCACAGCAGTCCAACCAGAATATTCTTTTGTTCTTCAAGCAGTGTCTCATGGACCTAACTCCCATGCCTGAAGAGCTCTGTTCAGCTTCTGGCTCATTCTTGGCCTCCTGAGATTTATTTTCCCAGAGTCTCTGGTAGCTCCTTCTCCTTAGCCATCCATCTCTGGCCACCAACTCCTGAAGGGTCCCAGGACTCACAGAATGGTCATACTGCCTGAAATCTGAAGGAGAGTTTGAAGGATCTGGTAGAGCAGTCAAGGGTAGGTCCCCAGTGTTTGCAGTCAGATGGTGGCAACATAGCACTGAGAAGTCAGAGTAACACAGAGGTCAGAGAGAGATCAATTCTGCTCTCTGCTCCACCTCTAGGGACATTTTCTGTGTCTTCTGATTATTGAGCTACAAAAATGTCAGTCATACCCCCTTGTGTCTCCAGGCAGATAGTCTCCTTCATTCATTTCACAACTTTTACTGTGAGGAAGTTCATCCTGATGTCTTACCCAAAGTGTATGTGTGATCAAGCAGACATCTGTGAAGGACTCCTCAACTAAGACTAGGTCTTCTTTTTTTTGGGGGGGGGGTCCGGTCGTGGGGCCTGAACTTTGGGCCTGGGCACTGTCCCTCAGCTCTTCAGCTCAAGGCTAGCGCTCTACCACTTGAGCCACAGCACCACTTCCGGCTTTTTTTCTTTTTGCTTATGTGGTGCTGAGGAATGGAACCCAGGGCCTCAGGCATGCAAGGCAAGCGCTCTACCACTGAGCCACCTTCCCAGCCCCTAGGTCTTTTTCAGATCCTCAGAGGACAGAAGGTACTGAAGGCTGCTGGGTAATTACAGGGTGGGAAATGAGATCTCTGGAGAGGTCCCAAGATGGACTTGAGGTAGAATCAATGTAAGAGCTAGAGATCTTGTTTGACTTACACTAAGGAAGACTGATAATAGTCATCACAATAACACCAAATTGTGTAGTCTTGTGGGTACAGACACAGATGCTAGAAGGTCAATTCCTTGAGGTTGAATCCTGACTCTGTCCTTCAATGCATGATTTGGGGACAATGGTTTAACCTCTCCATGCCTCATTTTCCAATCTGTAAAATGGGAGCAACAATAATTTTATATTGTAGAATCATATGAAGTATCTTTAGAAAAGTGACTGGCATAACTCAAGAGCTTTGTGTGGTTAATAAATATATAACAATAGCTACTTGATATCAAGCTATTACTAGGCATCTGATGTTTTCATGTATTGTGACTTTTCCTCCTCTCATCTGCTCTCTGACATTATTAAGCTCCAGTTTACAAGTGACAAAACAGAGGTCTTTGGAGGTACAAGAAATTGCCCAAAGTCAGTCATGTATGAAGTAACAAAACAGAGTTTCCAAGCTAGGCACTGGTGGCTCACACCTGTAATCCTAGTTATTCAGAGAGGCTGAGATCTGAGGATCATTAATTGAACCACCCAAGCAGGAAAGTCACAAGTGTAGTTGTGGATTAAGTGATAGAGCACTAGCCTTAAGCACAAAAACTCAGGGACAATGACCAGGCTCTGAGTTCAAGCCCAGTACTGGGGCACACGTGCACACGCGTGTGAGCGCGCGCACACACACACACACACACACAGGCAAACAAACAACAACAAAAGAAACAAAGAAGAGAAAAAAGAAAATAAAACACAATAAAGTGTTTCTAGCACAAGAAGTCTGTTGCACAGCTCTGGTGTCTGCTCTCTAGATCACATTGCCATGTGTGGGCCTCTTTCTCTCTCTTCCTTAGGGATCAAACTCAAAGATCTCCCTTAAATGATGGCTTCAGAATAAAGTCTCACCTTTCTGGTATGCCATATCAGGCTCTCCACACCTGCCTATATCCTTGTGTGTCATTGGCCCGCTCCCCTTCCCTCACATCCCTTGTTCCGGCTATGTTTCTTCAGTTGTTGTAATGTCATGTTTTCCTTTTCTTCCTAGATTGAGCATGCACAGTCCCTGTGCCTAGGACACCTTGTTCTGGCAATTAGTCCTTCTTCAGATCTCATGTCGATCTTTAATTCCTCTCAAGACCTTTCTCAATCTTCATCTACCTCCAAAGACTGGGGTCTCTGGATATCCTGAGCTGTTCTCACATTGCATTGATGTCACTACAAGTTCCTCGCCTGCTTTTGCTCTGGTCTTCTTAATTAAGCAAGGGTCATGGAAAGGTAGGAACTGCCTTTTTCCAGAATCTCCAAGCACCTGGACTGCTCACTGAGGGCAGACAGAACATTAGGGAAGGCTTTATCACCTGGGCATTGGAAGGCCATCAAAAGGCAGAAGTAGAACAGATTCTGTGCTGTGAAGAAGAGAGGACTCTGAGGAGGGTGATGGGGAGAAAGAATGTGCTTCTTGTTGATGTGGATAGTAGGATGATTGGGTGACATTCAGGCAGGCACTCTATGCGCAGGTACCTTTTCCTAGGGGACAAGCAGATCCTCACATAGACATCTATAATGTGAAAGCAAGAGCAAAGGACCGCATTAGTTCTGTGCAAGCTCTGGGCTTTATAGGGTCTGCACACAGCAAAGGCAGATATGTAGACATGGATTTTTGGAAGACACCTGCATTGTAAAGACAGGCCAGAAGCTTTGAAATGGCCTTTTTGTGCCTGTCCTGGGGCTTGAACTCAGGTTGTGGGTGCTGTCCCTGAGCTTCTTCGACTCAAAGTTAGCTCTCTACCACTTGAGCCACAGTGCTATTTTCAGCATTTTCTGAGTAGTTTATTGGATATAAGTGTCTCACTGACTTTCCTGCCCAGTCTAGCTTTGAACTGCAATCCTTAGATGTCAGCCTACTGAGTAGCTAGGATTACAGGCATGAGCCACTAGCACCTGGCTGCTTCTTTTCTTTACTCTTTTCTTTTCCTTTCTTTTTTCTTTCTTGGTGCCAGTCCTGGGGCTTGAACTCAGGGTCTAGGCACTGCCCCTGAACTTTTGTGCTCAAGGCTACTGTTGTACTACTTGAGCCACAATTCCACTTCTGGCTTTTTGGAGGTTAACTGGAGGTAAGAGTCTCAGAAACTTTCCTGCCTTGTCTGGCTTTGAAGCTCAATTCTCAGATCTTATCCTCTTGAATTGCTAAGATTACAGGTGTGAGCCACTGATGACCAGCTTGGAGATGGCTTCCTTTGTCATCCAGATGATGTAGTTCCCTGCTATGCTGTGTGTTTGTTCCCCTATTAATGTCCCTGTGCCTTTAGGAAAGCCTTTTGGTATATATTTCAAGCCAAAATATTAAATGGTGGTACACTACCAATGTGTGTATGGAGTCTGGAGAGAATGGGGGGAGAATGGGGGAAACAGAAATTAGTGTAAGGGATGGTCCCCAAAGGGAAAGTGAGTCACTGCAAATAAGTTTTGACCATCTCTGTTCATGTGGGAGTGTCACTTTACTGGTAACCCTGGGGATGTTAGGAGGTGTTTGTTTTTCTTTGTATCCTTTGATTTTTTTTTTTTACAAAGGGCAGAAGAGAGACGGAACAGGAAAAGCAGAGAGGTAAGAGCACTCTGACACTCTACCACTTGAGCCACACCTCAAATTCTGACTTCTTGCTGTTTAAATGGTGTTAAGAGTCTCACAGACTTTCCTGCCTGGGCTGGATTAGAACCAAGATCCTCAGATCTCAGCCTCTTCAGTAAGTAGGTGTGAGCCACCAGTGCCTGGCTTCCTTTTAATAATTTTTATAACTATCCTAGTGAATGTGTAATTTTATCTTTCTTTCTTGTGGTTTTGACTTTTATCTCTAATGATTACTTACTTTGAGCATGTTTTCATATGTTGGTTGGCTACTTGTGTATTTTATTTGCAGAGATAAATGTTTGAGTTCTTTGCACAGTTTGAATTGGGTATTCTGTTGTGTTGTAAAATGCCCTCTTTTATTCTAGACACTGAAGCCTTATCAAATATATAATTGACAAGTTGAAAGTAAAAAAGGGTGCCCAAAAGACCATGCCAACAAAAAAGTCAGAGGAGAGACAAGATTTATTGTTAGCAGAGCTAACAAGTTCAAGCTCTCCCAAGGAGAGGAGGAAAATGGTGCCAACAAACTCCTTGGAGAACCCTTTTATATTGTAGGGGGCAGGAAGTGGGAGGTGCCTCACCTACTGTGCAGGTGCTGCCATCTAGGGCAGAGGTTAGGTCTGTGAGGGGGACGTTTCCTTACACAAGTGTTTTCCCATCTTGTAGGCTGTTCACTTACACCGTAATGTCTTTTAATATATGCAAGTTTTTAATTGTGAAGAAGTTTCATCTATATGTTTCCTGTGCTTTCTCATGCTTTTTTTGGTGTCAAATGTAAAAACTCCTCAGGAAGATTTGCCCCTATGTTTTCTACTAACAGTTTTATACTTTTTGTGCTTATATTTAACTTGTCAAGTGAATTTGGAGTTAAATTTTTTGTCAGTCATGGGTTGAGTTAATTTTTGTACCTGGAGTGAAGCAAGCTTCCAATTTCTTTCTTTGTGTGTGATTATGCAGTTTTCCTGCTATCATTTATTGAAGAGACCCTTATGACTTATTCTGATCATTTGCAGACTCAGTGATCCTGCTCTTGTTTTATAGGCTGCTAGTATTTTAGTTATGTCACCCAAGACGATGCATCTTGCTTGAGTCTCAGTTGTCTCTTCTCCAATCTGGAGATGTCAATCTATCTGGCAGGGTTGTTGTAAGAATTCTGTGAGCTAGATGCAGAAGGGGTTGCTTCCCTCTTTTCTATTACATAAGAGATTATGCAAAACCCAGAAAGAACCGTGATCATTATTTCAGGTATTCTGTTTAGGATTTACTGCTTCTGGAGTTGAGGCAGAAAATCAGATAAACTGATACCAATTTAAAGGGCCACGTGCTGTCCCCCCTTCCACGCCTGAGTGTTGAAGGAATTCTTGCCAATGGAGATGATTTTTGTATCCTGGTAGAGGTGATAAGTCTTTAAGATTGAGCTAGGGTTTCTCATGGAATTTTTTCAAGTATTTTGCCAAACTATAAATAAACTTTGGAGGTCTACAGGGTAATAGCTATTAATTACTCTCTCCCTAACCTAGACACATTTGGGCCCTTATTTAAGATTTTATGGTTCTGGAGAATGAATGTGCTTTAGACAAGAACACAGTGCTAGCAAGTAAAAATGCCTCCTAGCTCTAAGTACCTCTTCCCTTTACTTCAATGCTGCCTTTCCTTCAAGGAAGTGGGGCTTCCTTGCCCATCTACCACCCAGTATCCCCTCCTGCCATCAACAAGTCTTCACGCCATGTCGGGAGCCAAAAGTTGAGGTTCTCAACATAATAGGCTTGACTATCTCACGGGAACATCTTGAGGCTGAGTTTACAAAATCCGACCCTCATCCTGCCCTAAGTAAACATCCTGCAATTGCTAACCACCACCCTTTCCCCCTGCCCTAAGTAAACTCCTGCACTGCTATGGCCAATGAAAAAGCTTCCTTAACGGCCAATGAAAAAGCTTCCTTATTCCAAGCATATAAATACCCCTGTGTGAAAAATAAAAATTTGCAGCTTGATCAGAACCCTTGTCTTGCTGTCATTCTTTGTGTCTCTCGTCCCTTCATTCCTTCTAGCTTAGGTTCACCACCCTCGTTGAAGTCCTGCGGGTCGGGACAATGCCATAGCATTTAGGGTAGTAACTCTCATCCCTGCTTGCACATTGGACTCATCTTGACAATATTATTTATTTACTTATTTATTTGTTTATTTTTATTTTATTTTATTTCTGAACAGGTTCCTGCTAGGTTAGCCTTGAACATGAGAACATGTTCCTTTTGCTTTTAACTCCTGAGTACTGGATGGAAAGTGTGTGTGTGTGTGTGTGTGTGTGTGTGTGTGTGTCTGTGTGTACCAGATCTGGGACTTGAACTCAGGGCCTGGGCACTCTCCCTAAGCTTTTGTGTTCAAGACTAGTACTTTACCACCTGAGCCACAGCACTACTTCTGGATTTTTTTTGGGGGGGGGGCCCAAACTGGAGATAAGAATCTCAAGAACTTTCCTATCTAGGCTGGTTTTGAACAGATCTCAGCCTCCTGAGTAGGTATCATTACACGTGTGAGCCACCAGCACCCGGCTAGATGGAAAACTTAATGCTAGTGCCTGGATTTCATCCTTAGAGGCTGGCTTAGGGCATGGACACCTAGAGATCGGTATTCCTTCTAGGTGATTCCAGTGTGGCAGGAGATGTTGAGGACCACTGATCCAGTGAGCATCTCCTAGACATGACTGATGATGGCAATTATCTGGGTCTCTCTTCAGTCTCACCAGGGCATTGACTCAGGAAGCTGTATGCTTGCTAAGCACCCCCAAGTGATATTTAGAAGTTAAAAGGCTTTCCTCATCTGCATTTTCTGTCAGCTTTACAACAACCCTGGGAGGAGACAGGTCATAGCTTAGCAGTTTTATTTGACATCCAAGGTTCTAGAAGCTTAGCAATTTTCCCACAGATGCCCAGTGAGTGACAGAGACCAAAGCGCCTGTCTGAACACAACAAAAATCCTGAACCATTAGGATCTTAGTCTGAACATGTTGAAGGACAAAGCTTGGTGTGTGTGTGTGTGTGTGTGTGTTAGTACTAGGGCTTAAGCTCAGGACCTGGCATACTGACTTGTTTTTTTTGCTCAAAGCTGGTCTCTACCACTTCATTCACTTCCCCACTTCCAGTTTTTTAGAGGTTAATTAGAGAGAAGAGTCTCATGGACTTTCTGGTCCAGACTAGCTTCGAACCTAGATCCTCAGCTTCCTGAGGAGTTAGGACTACAGGTGTGACCCACTAGTACCTGGCTAGAAAAAGCAACTTGTATCAATACAGATGGGAAAACAAACTCTTCTGAATACTGCTGCTGAAAGAACTGTCTTAACTTCTATGATTGTAGATGGACACAACATACCTTTTCATAATACCCTCCATTTTTCAGTCTAGGCTCTAGGCTCTAGTATTCAGAATCCATGCAATTACTTATAATGGTATGTAATTAAAGGATACTATTGTTATCCTAAGCCTTCTATTGTAATTTGCTTACATCTATCCCTGGATTTGAGTCAAAATAGTTATTGATCTTTCCATTGGAATTAACTGGAAGTGTAGAAAATATTTTTCATTTTACAGCATCGGGTAAGGAACAATACTATCTCTTTTGTGTGGTGCTGGGGGTGGAACATCCAGCTTCACGTATGGTAAGCAAACACATAAGCACTAAGTTCTGAGTACCCCAGCCACAGATCAGTACTTGGCACAGTTGTTGATACTATTTCAATACAATGAAGCAATAATTCTGCAGGAAAATAAGAAAAAATCCAATATTCAACTCCATAATAAATCAGTACTTCATGAGGCTATGGCTTGCTGTCCTATTGAAAATAGTAAGTCAATTCAACCATCACCTTCTACTCCATTAATATATAGAATGAAATGTATAAATATATGCAATGAAAATTAAATATAATAACACCTGGTCCATCTCAGCATACTATCTAGCTCTGTTTTCCTTCAAAGCAGTTGAACATAGTATATTTTTATTTCTTGGTTATTATCTATATCCCTGACCTAGACTGTAAGTCCATTAGAGCAGAGACTTTGGCTCCTTTTTAATTGGGTGCCCTTGCCATGCTGTATTGGTTGTAAAGAGTTTGATGTGGAAAGCTCTGAGTCCATTCTCTCTGGGTTCCTGTTCTGGTTCTCTTGCCTGGTAGCTGAAGGGCTTCACACAAGTTTTTATCTTTCTATCAGTCTTCCTATCTCTAAAGTGGATATAACTTTAGTTCTTAACTCACTGCAGCCCAAATCAAGATGTGCACATCATCATTTGCCTTAGAAGGGGCCAGGGACTTGCATGGACTGATTCATATCTATAGGCAGCAGTCCATGTGCCTTCGTACCACTTCCTCCAAGGAGCCTGCCAAAGCCCCTGGACCTCTACGAGGGAAAGGTAAATTGTGAGAGAGGTGTTCCTGATAGCTGCTCCTGAACTACAGGCAGCACTCCATATCTATGGGCACCATATTCATAGATTCGGGTAATCACAGAACAAAAGTATTCAGAAAAGTTGTCTCTACTGAATGAATACAGCCCACCTGGTATGTCATTATTCTGTAAATGGTACACCCTAACAAGTATTTACATAGCAGTGGCACGATTTAAGATATTATAAGCCATCTATAGATGGGGCAGAGTGCACAGCAGTGCTCCTAATGAGCTGGCTGGGGTCCTATTGCTTGGATGGAAATCACAAGTAAATGAGGAGTAGCTCTCCTAGTGTTGATAGTCTTGGGACCTGAGTGCCAAGAGCTTATGGGCTGGCATCCTGTGAGCCTTGTAACACTAATCCCTGACAAGTAGACTATGACTACAGCTCTTTAAACCCACAGGTGTTCAGGTTAGAAGTTTAGTTTTCTGGCTTTGATTGTAAACAGCACAGTATTCAATAAGCAGTGAAATCCTGTTTTTATCTTGGGTCACTGGTTTTAACCAGTGATTTTTGTGATAGTTTCTGAATAATTTCTGTGGGAATCTAGAGTGAGCACCTGTAAGGATCAAGCATCTGTGAGGATGCATTACTTTGTCTATGAAAAGAGCCTTAGGGTCTCTCTCTCCCCCCCTATCTTTTCTCTCTATCACCTCTCTCTCCCCTCCCCTCTCATCCTGGGGCTTGACTCAAGGCCTGGGTGCTGTCCCTGAGCCTCTTTGTGCTCAAAGCCAACCGTCTACCACTTTGAGCCCCAGCACCACTTCCAGCTTTTTCTGAGTGATTAAATGGAGATAAGGATCTCACAGACTTTTCTGCCCAGGCTGGTTTCAAACCATGATCCTTAGATTCCAACTTCCTGAGTAGCTAGGACTGCAGCTGTGAGTCATCAGCACCAAGCTCCACTTCACCTTTTATACTATCCCTGCTGTAAGGTTTTAGGAGAGTAAAAAGCTTAACTTTGAGGGCCAAGGTTTGTTCCTGGAGAACCCTAGCCATCCTGGGGACTTGTGGGGGCCAGGTAGAGGATCCTTTACTTAATAATCTTGTTCTCTATGTCCTCCATCCACTGTCTCACTTCTCTCTGTCTCTGTCCCTGTCTCTCTCTCCTCTGTCCTTGTTGTCTTTGCTGTAGTCCCATACTTCGGCCTGGCTGGACCTTAGAATCCTCTGGGATTTTTCTGAAACAAACTCCAAGGCCTGCTAGCCTGTGGATGGGGCTAATCATTTATCATAATGAGTATCTCTCCACTCTCAAGATAATTCAAATACACAGTGCCTTTTAGGCCAGAAATCCCTGGTAGCCACAGTGGAACTGGCTTTTCCCCCTCAAATACACCTAATTTCCATCAAATATATGCAGCTAGTCTTTTTTTCTATTGTAGGTTATCATTCATAAGTCTGTTATTTTAGTATAATTATATTGTGTTCAAATTAACCCAAGATTTTTTGTATCATCTCTATATTTCCTGGTAAACCTCTTTTTTCCTCATCCCAGATACTTATCCTATTATGCACCAAGTTTTTTCTTGTGTATATGGGGGGGGGGGGTGTGGGTGTGAGTCTTGTGGCTTGAACTCAGGACCTGGGTGCTATCACTAGGCTTTTTTTCAAGGCTGACACTCTAGTACTTGAGCTACAGCTCCAGTTCCATGTTTTGGTAGTTAATGGGAGATAGTCTCATGGATTTTCCTGCCTTGGATGGCTTTGAACCGTGATCGTCAGATCACAGCCTCCTGAATAGCTACCAAATCATTTTTCTTTTCTTTTGTAGAGCTGACAACCAAACTCAGGGCCTTGCACTTGCCAGGTAAGTACTGTTCCACTGAGCTGAATCCCCAACCCCCTAACTCATCAGTCATTTCTTAGTCCTAACATCCTAGATTCTGGTTATACTTCCCTGCTGAGCATTTAATTCTAGGTGGGGAAGTTTCTTATGCAGGTACAGAATATAACATTATCTGTTGGGGGGGGGGGAAGCAATAGGATTCTGGCAAAGCCAGAGGACTTACCAACCATTTAGAAAATTGAATGATTTCAGTAGCTGCGGGAATCTTGTCTAGTAGTCTCATGGGCCCAAGTGGCTCCCAGGGAAAATTCCCTTTTCATTTGGGGGGGGGGAAGGAAGTGGAGGGTCTTAATGTAATTCTACAAAAAGCATAGACATAAGGGACTTACTTTGTGTATTTCTTATCTATCCTCAACAATTGTCTACATTGTTCTTACAATTTAAGCAAGAGCTCTACATTAAAGCTGAATACATTAGCATTTATTAAAGCACACATCAAAAGCTGAGCACTGGTAACTCATTTTTGTAATCCCAGTGTTAGAAATAGCTCTGGTTTTGGGGGTGTCACATAGGAATAAGGACACCAACTCAAAAGGAACTGGGCAAGGCAAAGTTTACTCCTGCAGAAGTAAAAATCTGTCAAGCAAGCACCTGGAGCACCCTAACAGCCTAACACAGCAGGCCCCGCCCTCTGCTCACATTGGCTGAGCTTAAGTTCACAACCTGCAACAAGATGTGGCGTAATTAACAGGATGTAACTAAAATTTAAGTAGCTTCTAAGAGAATGTCTTAATTAAAATGCAGCAGAAAAAGGATGTAACTAAAATGTAATTAACAAGGGTTGAGCCACCTGGTCAAAGCATGAACTTTTCACAAAAGCAGTTTTCACAAGGTTGACAGAAAGGAAGCCAACTACTTTGGTAGAAAAGATGGTTCTCACAGTAGCTACTGAGTAGGCTGAGATCTGAGAAAGTCTGTTAAGTCTATGTAGCCTCTTTTTTTTTTTTTTTTTGGTGGGTTGTGGGGCTTGAACTCTGGGCTTGGGCACTGTCCTTACGCTCTTCAGCTCAAGGCTAGCGCTCTACTGCTTGAGCCACAGCACCACTTCCAGTTTTCTAGTGGTTTATTGGAGATAAGAGTTTCAAGGACTTTCCTGCCCGGGCTGGCTTTGAACCGTGACCCTCAGATTTCAGCCTCCTAAGTAGCTAGAATTATAGGCCTGAGCCACTGGCGCCTGGCTATGAGTCTCTTATCTCTGATAAAAAGGCTGGAAGTGATGTGGCTCAAGTGATAGAGTGGCCAACTTTGAGTAAAGTAAGTTAAAGGACAGCACCCATGCTCTGAGTTCAAGCCCCAATACTGGCACCAAAAGCTAAGTAAATAAATAAATGGCTCAGAAAAATCACCACTGGTAGCCATATCTAGAAATTTTAGAAATTAGTTTTTGAAGTAAACTTTGGAGTAGCTGGGAGCACGCCCTTTCATACTTGAGGTTACTTGGATAGAGCAGCTCCAAGAAAAGGTCCCATGTCTGAGCATAAGTCAATATATTCCCGAGAAACACAGAGCCAATTATTTCTGCCTTTTTGGCAATGGGTCTTGCTATGGGTACCTAATGCTAGATAGAGTTTATTAGGACAACTTACTCTTTATAACCCCTCTAATCTTTAAGACTTTGCCACCATGTCACTCTAAGTTTGTACCACTCTCAACCCTAGCTAAATGGTCCCTCTCACACAGGAAAAACTTTTGGACTTTGTCCAGAATCAAACCACAGATATTCATTAGACCCTAGACCACTATTGTCAAGGAGAAGGTAATTCCATATGGGTCCCCTGAGTTCATTCTTCTCCAGAGAATTATTTGCCATGCCATGCCACGTCATGTTATTATTTGCCATGCCCTCCCCCATCTCCAGGCCTATCTCTGACCCTGCAGGCTGTGTGGTGTTGCTTCTTACATAATACATCTTGACCACTATGAAAAAATTAATACTTTGTGGGCTGAAAGGCCCAGAACACTGGAACACTTAGTTATCTCTCATATCTCTATCAGCACTCAAATCTGTGAGCCCCATTCCTTCTGTACTTCCCATCTAAAAGGTCATCGGGGCTCATTCTAGCCCTGGAATGCTCATCCCCTGAGAAGATTTGGCCTACAATGAGTCTACACTTTATAACCTAATAAGCACCTCAGAGAAGCTAACAACAGGCACAGGAAATACCTTGGAAGGGCTTCAAGTTTCCCTAGATTCCTTGGAAAATGCATTCCTAGATAACAGAGTAGACATAGACTATCTCCTAGCAGACCAAGTGAGAGTCTGTGCGATTATCATCATTACTTAGTGTACATTGGTGAACAGGTTGGGACAAATATAGGTAGGATATATGATTAAGCCACATGACTGTGTAGACCCCAGCAACATGAAAACAACTGTTCTTAATTTAAATTGACTTTTAACCTTCCTGAACCCTCTGATCCTGATTGTATTACTTTTGATTTGGGGCCCCCGTATCTTGAAAAACTTTGAATTCTCCAACCTTAAACAATCTCATGCTAATCTGCTGATGCTTCAGGGTTTCTAGAAAGTACCCTTAGAGGAAAGGTTGGGTCTGGATAGAACTTTAGAATGGTCAGCAAGAGACTCACATCTGCAGAGGACCCTAGGAACCATGCCTCTGTTCAGCTGGAAGACATTATAGAAGAATGTGATCTTTACCCAATGCTCTTTAAGGTTATAGAGGATAAAAGTCTCTGGTAGGGGCAGGTAATACAAACATAGGGGATCAATTCTCCTAGGAATGCTGTGGCAGGGGTTTAGCAGCATAAAGCATTTTTATTGGCATGTATTAATTACACAAATGGGATTTATTGTGATATGTCTATATGTGCATATATTGTGTTTTGCTCAAATTCACCCCTCTATTATGCTTTTGTATTCCCCTTACCCAACTTTTGTTTTAACAATTTTAATGAGCTTCATTATTCTAATTTAATACATGCATATTAAGTACCTTCATCATGTACATCCTCACATCACCCTCACCTTTCCTCTTCCCTTGCTAGTTGCCTGCCCTTGCAAACAGTCATGTCATTGTTTACTTTTTTTTCTAGTTGTGGGGCTTGAACTCTGAGCTTGGGTGCTGCCCCTCAGCTCTTCAGCTCAAGGCCAGCACTCTACCATTTGAACCATAGCACCACTTCTGGATTTCTGGTGGTTAATTGGCAATAAGAATCTCACGGACTTTCCTGCCTGGGCTGGCTTTGAACCATGATCCTCAGATCTCAGCCTCCTGAGGAGCTACGATTACAGGCGTGAGCTACTGGCGCCCGGCTTCATGATTTACTTTTTAAGTTGATATTCTGCATAAATTAAAAACATGTGACATTTGTCTCTTTCAGAAAGAATGTGGCTTATTTAGTTCCAACCATTTTCCTGAAAAATAACACAATTTTTGTTTTTTATGGCTAAATAAATCTCCACTCTCTATATGTATTAATTTTTTAATCCTTTCCTCAGCTGATGGGCACTTGGGCTGATTCCTGTTGCGAACAGTGTTGCAAAAAAATATGAGTGTACAGGTATCTTTATTGTAAGCAGACTTACAGTCCTTCAAATAACTATTAAGCATTGTTAAATGATGATAAGCACTGATAAATACTGGTGAGATCATTAGTTTGGGCTTGAACTTTAAGTCATTACTGTCAGCACCTTCCCTTTTCTCTATTTCTTTTTCTGTGAATAAGTAAAACTAGTAGGAGTGGGCCATTTGGACCTGACAGCCTTGAGCTGGGAATTGTCTGCTAGGCCTCCCCTTCTCTGGCAATAGGCTAGACTGCCTCCATGGCAATGTAATGGTTTTCAACACTTTATGATAACTCTAAGAACACTCCCAACAGCTGCAGAGGTCCACTACAACCATATATACTGCTTCAAAGAGATCTTGCTCCAGTGACAACTGGTTCAGACAACTTCTAATGGTCTTAGCAACCAAGGGTCAATGCAAGCCTTGATGATCTTTAAATGATCTTGCAGCTATTTTCACTCAGTAT
Source organism: Dipodomys spectabilis (assembly GCF_019054845.1). Taxonomy (NCBI): domain Eukaryota; kingdom Metazoa; phylum Chordata; class Mammalia; order Rodentia; family Heteromyidae; genus Dipodomys; species Dipodomys spectabilis. The sequence continues at coordinate 4,584,908 of NW_024870853.1, read as the reverse complement.
GTGAGAGGAACCATCTCCTTATTAACTCAGCAAGAAGACAGTGATTGGCAGCAATGTTGGACTTCTGATGGTCTCTATGTGAGGGATGTGATTTGTAGTACTGGAAGCTTTATTGTGATTGGTGTAAACATAATCCTTCATTTATATGCCCACCTATGCTATATGCACCTCAGCTATATAACCTGATGGTTCAGTTCACTTCTGGAGTGAAGAGTCAAGAGTCACTTTTGGAGAAAAAAAAAATCCTCCTGTGCAGCCTTCCCACCACCCCACCCCGCTGTGACTGGAACATCAACTCTAATAAAAGGCTTTCCCCTAGTGGTCTTTTTCTTTGGCGGCTTGTGATTTTTGTCACAGGGTGAGCTGCTAACACAGAGGATAGCAATAGAACAGCAACAGAGGCACCTGCAATGGTAACAGTAATGCTGAGAGGCAGTGATGAAGGATGGAAAAAATACAGAGAAGGCAAAGGAAGGTTGAAAGTCAAAGCAGCAGTAGGGAAAAGGCTGTGAAGAGCCAAGGGTGAGTCTTATAGGACAACAATCCTGGTACCTAAAGTTTGAGACATGTACCACAGTTGGCTACATAAGCACAGGGTCCCAATACCAACAGCTTAGGAGCTGGCAATAACTACTACCACTGGTGGTACAAGTTGACAGCTGGGGAAATTCACCGCAGCTCTACAATGGCCAAACAGTGCCAGCCCCTGAGCCCCTGAGGAATCAGGTTGACCTTTGGGGTGAGGCCAGAAGAAAGAGTGGTAGCCCCCAAAGGCTACTAAATTCCGTAGGGCTGAACCCTCTTTGCCTGGCCCTGACACATCAGGTCTTTTTCACCCAGGTGAAAGAATGTCCTTAGCGACACTGAGGTAGAAGATAGAGAGTGCCAAGTTGTGGGCTGCTATCTGGTTTTCCTCAGCAGAGGCAATGGTAAGATACATGGAGGAACCTTTCAGAGCAAGATGAAGTAATGAGTGAAGAAGCATATGACAGACATGAAAAAATCCATTGAGGAGTAAAATAGAACCCATAAATAAGCTAGTATGAAATAGGGCAGCAATATTATCTTGCAGGGGGCAGCGATACTGGCATTTGAATTCAGATCCTCTTGTTTGCTAGGCTGGGGCTCTACCACTTGAACCACAGCTCCAGTGTGTGTGTGAGAGAGAGAGACAAAGAGAGACAGAGACAGAGAGCGCACTGGGACTTGAACTCAGAGACTGAGTGCTGTTCCCTGTTCCTGAGCATTTTTGTTCAAGGCTGGTGCTCCACTTGAGCCACAGCTCCATTTCCAACTTTTTGGTGACTATTGGGAGATAAGAGTCTCATGGACTTTTCTGCCCAGGCTGGCTTCAAATTGCAGTCCTCAAATCTCAGCTTCCTGAATAGTTGGATTGCAGGTGTGCTCCACTGGCATCTGGCTTTTGGTTGTTTCTGGCATTATTGGTCATTTTTAGAATACAGTTTGCTTCCCAATCAGTCACATACCTGAGCCTTATGAATGGATTCATGTTGTTTTCTCAGAATTGAGTTAGTTATTGAGAGAGTTGTTATAAAAATAGCTCATCATTGCCCCTGTCCTCTCTTGCTATGTTGCCCTCACCATTTTTCCTTTCCCCAATTTTATGATGCACAGACAGATGCCAGGGCCACCTCCTTGTATCTACTAGCCTTCAGCCTTATCATGAGTCAGATAAACTTTTTTCCTCAGTTGCCAAGTTCATTGTTATAGCAGCAAACCATGACCAAGACCACATCATTAGAGATGAGTGTCCTCAGGTCTGATTGTTATGAAGGAAGTGGAAGAATTGGGGGTGCAGAGAACAGAGCAGCCCCCATGCACAGACTCATTCCCATGACACTAAATACCACAGCAGACCTTTTTGATACTCAATCTACCACTGCTTTATCCCTGTCAAATTCACCAAATACCAAATGTTCCCATCTTTTCTGACCATGAAAGAAATGTCAGAATTTCTAGCCCTCTCGAGGAGAGGCTGTACCGTAACTTTGCTAATCTGATCTTCCTAGAACACAGCTGTAGCTCATGACACTTTTTGATTCACTAATCATAGATAGCTCTCCAGTATCTTCAGGAGAAAGTCCAAATTTGGTCATGAGGCATCCATGATTGTCCATGATCCAGCCCAAATTACCATCCTCAACTTGATCTTCTCCCCCTCTGTTAAGAAGTTCTAATTGCTACCTGTTGATTGTTTACTATGACTTAGAAAAATATTTCAATAGCATTCCTTGTATTTTCTTATCAGATTTCCACAACATTCTGCACAGTAGGTCTCCATGCTTCAGATGAGGAAACCGAGGCCCTGGGAAGTAAAGTTTAAGTTGTCCATATTTGTGTCGGGCTAAGGGCCGAAGCTCTAGTTTTTATTCCTCACTGATACTTACCTTTATGCTCTCCACACTATCCCATTCACCTTTGGCCTGCCCTCCTTGCTTCTTTTTCTCTTATTTGGCCCCCCAAACTGAAATTCTATCCACTACGCTTCAAAATCACTTTACACCAGATTACTCCCACTTGTATTGATTTGAAAAGAGTGGCTCTATGTGTTTCAGAAGACTTCATGAACCAATCTTGGGCACAGAATTACTGTGAAAGCTGTCTCTACCACCTCTTGACTGCGTGAGTTGTCTGTTCACCTTGCTGAACTGCCTTCAGCAGTGGGAGGAGAATCACTTGATGGAAGGTGGGCTCTGATTGGCTGCATGTCTTATTGTCTGCTCTCCTGAGGGTTACACTGTAGTTTGAGGAGGCAAAGGCCCTTGTATGGCTCTGTCTTTGAAGAAGGCTGGAAAGTGGTCATATGCTCCAGCTCTTCTACAAATGCTGCTCTGTGCTCTATGGCTCCAGACAGCTTATTTTATTTTAGTTTATTTTATTGTGCCAGTTCTGGGGCTTGAATTCAGGGTCTGAGTGTAGTACCTTAGCTCTTTTGCTCAAGGCTGACACTTTACCACTTGAGTCTTGCCTCCCATTTTGATTTTTTGGAGGTTAACTGGAGGGAAGAGTCCCATGACTTTCCTGTTAGGGCTGGCTTTGAATCTCCAATCCTCAGATCTCAGCCTCCTGAGTACCTAGGGTTACACGCATGAACCACCAGCAACTGGCTACATTGGGGTATAGTGTCATGGTCCTTAGCCTCATAATTCCAAAGCTTTATAACAGGAAACAAATAGGTAGAAAATAAGTGCCAGCCTGAGCATTAGGCCCCTTGCCCTGAGGTAAAGCCTCAAAGCATTGTGGAAGAAGCATCTCGATTGCTACAGAGGGACCCAGTGCCTTCCATTTCTGAAGTCTTGGGTAGATGATGTACTCCCTCCCACACATGGGTCCTAAATCCTGCAGGTGTTTTTGAATCATTATCCTAAATTTGGCCCTTTACCAGCACTCCAATGACATGACCACCCACAATGTCATTGAAGTGCCATATATAGCCAAAAAAGCATAAACTTTAAAGATGTTTCAAAACAATTTGTAATGGAATAGTACATCCTGCCCTGAAAACATTTGAGGTTGGCCTTGAATACAGAGCCTAGCACAGAAACCATCAGAGTATGATGGTACTTCACACTCCTCTTGTATTTTATAAATAATTTTTCACATTTCTGTAGCAGAGACTCTCAGAACTGCCAGTCCTTCTCCTGTGGCATGCATCATCATGGAAAACGGAAACCAAAATGGAAGAAGAAACCAGGAGAAAGCAAATTCCCACCAACTGCTCAGTTTCTTTCAGAGCATGGATATATGGGCTGGTACTTATTTGCATGTTTAGGATATTTTCTCACTGGCCACCTGTCCTCACTAGCCTCTTTCCCAGAGTAGTGTATGCTACTATAAATACAAATAGCAGGTAACAAAGGCAAGGCTGTGACTTTCTGTCCAGTTAGAAGGTAGACAGGTATGGACATTAGGTGGGCAAACAACTGTTTCTCTTGATCTCCCAGCTCTGATTAATTTTGAAAGGGTGAGCATAAAGTGACTCTATTTAGGATGTCATCTCCTCTTACTCCTCTCCGTGGTTTTCCATTATAAGGACTGACTTTATTATCCTGGTGGGTATCTCAGCATCCGTTGCTGGGATAGCTTGTCCCAGATGGCTTTTTACGATTTGGACTCAAGGTCTGGGCACTGTCTCTGGGCACTTCTGCTTGAGGCTAGTGCTCTACCACTTAGAGTCACAATACCACTTTCAGCCTTTGGCTGAATACTTAGAGGTGAGTCTTGAGCCATGCCTCCAGCTTGGCTCCTTGCTGATTAGCTGGGAGATGGAGTTTTAGAGGGATTTTTTGTGCCTGGGATGGCTTTGAACTGTGGCAAAAGGAGTCTTTGTTACAAAACCCCTTTTTATTTCCACTTAAAGCAACAAGGAGACCAATAAGATAGAGGTTACCGATAACTTGTTAACAATTACTTGTCAGAGTTTTTTTTAATAAAACCCAGTAGATGCTTTTAGCCTGCGACTGATTGGCACTCTAAGTACTGCCCACTGCCTCTGAGTAGCCTATTTAAAGTGGCTTATATACAACATTTAACCTTTAACAAATGTACAGGCTTTTTCTTGGGCTACAGCAGCATAGCCTGTTTAACACCCTGGTTTATAAAAGCATTTTCTGGCTGGTGGAAGAATCTGATTTCTAGTGGCCCCAACAATGCCTACCTGTGTAGGCCTTTAGACAGATCTCAATAGGGACATAATCTCAGCTCTACAGCTTTTTTGAATTTTAATTTTAATTTTTTATTTTTATTCTTTTCAGTCATGGGGCTTGAACTCTGGGCCTGGGCACTGTTCCTCAGCATTTCAGCTCAAGGCCTGCACTCTACTACTTGAGCTACAGCGCCACTTCCAGTTTTCTGGTGGTTTATTGGAGATAAGAGTTTCACGGACTTTCCTGCCTGGGCTGGCTTTGAACTGCGATCCTCAGATCTCAGCCTCCTGAGTAGCTAGGGTTACAGGTGTGAGCCACTGACACCCAGCTTCTACAAGCTTTTTTAACAGATGAATTTATGTGGTGGGTGCCAGCTCAAAAGTTACTGCCAATTAGGACTTTCAGCAGATACAGAAGGTTTGGGATTTAAATTTTCCCTCACATTTTTACAACCTTAGCTTTTACTGACCTCTATCACAGATGACTGGCAAGTCCTCTCAAATTAGACCTAGGCATTAGGCATGCTTACAAACTTATCTTCCCATTACCTTCTGGCTCTGATCAATTTTTGAAGGGCCACACTCAAGTGACTCCAGGATCGGACACCATTTTTGCCATCCAAGCAGTTGCTTGTAATTGCCTCTGGGTGTTCCAACATTGCCAGGGTCCCTGGAGTGCCTTTCTCCATGCTGGGGTAAATGCATCTTTGGCATTCTCCTTGGTCGGTCTCTGGATTTGAACTTAGGGTTTGAGCACTGTCCCTCACCTCTCCAGCTCAAGGCTAGCACTCTGCCACTTTGAGCTCCAAAGCAACTCTGCTTTTGAGCACTCTGCTGGCAGATTAGTGATGACAATCTCACAGGGACCTTTTTCTGCCTGGGCTGGCTTCAAACTGCAGTTCTCAGATCAATTTACAAATGGCCATTTTACTTCAGTCAAAAGCAACAAAGAAGATCATTGGAAGTAGTGTGATCAGCATAGTTTTACCTGGAACTTATTAAGGGCCAACATTACATCGGACAAACTTGTCCTGTCTTATACTGTGGGCCTGCTGGAAACTGTTACCAAAACAACCTATAAGGGCAAAGTGGAATCAATAATCATTTTGATAAACATTTAGAACAGTTTTACCTTTTAAACTTTTTTGTCTGGGAGGCCAGCCACTCCCCAGTACTTCATAAAGTACCATTTTTAATCCCTTTTTTCTAAAGTCCCTTTAATTTGCATTAAATGTTTCATTGAAACACTGGGCAACACCCTTTACTTCTTGGCGGAAGGTTTAAACTGGCCACTTTTTTTCTGCAGTCTGAGTTACCTTTAGGAAATTAGCAGTTTTGTTTTTTTTTTTAATGCACTAGCACTGTACCAAGAATCTAGACTCAGCATCTCTTTTCCTTTGGAAATACATCCAATTGTAAAATAGCATAGAAGTCAACTTATATCCTTTGTTCACACACCCCATATGGTCTAGCTTGTGGGGATTAACGTTACAGAAACAAATAATTGACGTGGCTAGTGTTGTTTTTTTTTCTTTACCCCAAATTAGCAGGCTTTTGGTTATGTGTGATGGAGCAAGGCCAGAGTCTGGGCGAGGCTGTGGCATCTCCAAGTGTGTATGGACTGTCACACCTCCTGCTGGTTACCTGCAAAATTTCTACATATACTGGTTAAAGACCTGGTTCACACTGGCTTCTGCAGGCTGGTGCCACTGGTTTAGGCAGCTGTGACAACATTGTTTTGTTTCCTGGGCATTTCCCATTCACAGGAGCACACTGCATCTTGAATCACTGTGGTGTCTTGATCTTAAAGGGAGTTGATTGGTGCACAAGGGGAGAAAATGGAGAATTAAAACCTTAGCCTTAGTGTACCAGCCATGGTCAGAGGTATGGTCAGATGGATATAAGGAATGGATATAAGGAATGACATGAATCACAGCCAACTTAATTACCAATTTCATTTACTTTGCAAAGGAAACCATCATTTCTAACTTCTTTCCTAAGGCTTTTTAAAACTGCCACTTTTTTCTTTGGCTTGTAATCAGATCTCAAAAATTTTAAAGCAACTTAGATTAAATCACAGATTAAATCCATTGACAAAGATTTTTAGCAAGCAGAATACTTGGTAACTTTGGAACCATAACCATTTACATATTTTACATATAGACAAATAGACATGTTTGTACACAGATTGTAGAGCACGCTTAGATTTTAAATTGGACGTTTAGTGTTTGGAATTTTAGCGGTATTATTTGCCTAATTATGATGGAACCACGTGATCAGTTTAAAACAAAAACTTTTCCAACAACAAGAAACTTTCCAGTAAACAGGAGACAAGACATGAACAGACATGTACCATGGCATAATGGCACGTAGGCTGGTCAGGTCACAGGGGAGGGTCACAGAATCAAGTCGAGTCTTTGCAAAATCGAGTTGGTGTGAAACACAGCAGCTGAGCTACAGCGATGCCAAGATGGCACATCAGCCACATGGTCAATGCTAGAGAAGATTTAACAGAATTTAATGCTCTCCATGCTTAAAAAGAACCAAAAACCTTTTAGCTAAAGTCTTTCTTTAAAACAATGCAATAATTTTCACACTTTTGATAATATCCAAACTGGTTTAGGAGTTTAAACTTAAATTCATAATATCCAAACTTGTTGACCTTTTTTGGGAGTTTAAACTTAAACTCATCCTTTTTTTTGGTATAATGATGACAGTTTTAGCTCAACAAGTTTACATACATATTGTGTTCAAAGATCTTAAAGTGTGCAAAATGAATGCCAGACTACATTTTCCTGAATTTTTGAGTGGCAAGAGATATTTTTGTCAATCTTACTCTCTCAGATGACTAAAATTTAAGACAAACTTTTTTTTAAAGACAAACTTTTAAACCAAGTATTTTGTTGGGTTACATTTTTCCAGGGCTTGCTTGTTTTACCAAGGCATTTAGAATATAAGATTCTTGTATTAAAGAATGCTGGGTGGGGATTCCCTGGAGCCCAAATTTGACCCACCCAGTACTCAACTCTAGTTTTGTCCCAATTGTCTAGTTGGAAGAAGGGAGAAGTTTCCTGAAGCTAATTTTAACCCTTAACAGCAAGTGACAGAGTTTAAGGGGAGAAGGGAGAGACAGACAGAGACACAGAGGCAGAGACAGAGACAGAGTTTTACCTGCCTGAGTACTCACAGTGTTATAGGGAAAAGAGCCCACCACATGAGACAGCCTCATGTAAAAAGATGACTTTATTGGGGAAGTAGATAGCTGACCGGCCAGGGAATCATCACAGACTGGGGAGCTGAAACTGCAACCCTGAATGGCCCACAAGCTAGGGTTTTTAAAGGCAAAATCCATGTGGTCAAGCCTGGCCACATGCAGGTGGCCAATGGAATTGTAACACACACACAAAGATTGCATATTTATGTCAGTGGCCAATGGGGTTACAGTCCGTCTCATAGTATCTGTTTGAACTAACCTATCATTCTGGTTTGAATTGGCGTGTGAATTTGGGGGTCCCCACACAAAGCAGGCGGATATTCTCACTCCTGGGAGCAGAGATAAGGCTGCTCCTTCCTGTAAGGGCAAAGGGGGCTGAGCTGTTTTACTATTGATAACCAAACAGGGCTCAGCTCCTGTTTGGGCTATTGAGATCCTGTCTGGGCTATTGATAACCAAACAGGGCTATACATCACACAACCTTATCACAACAATCATAAGGGCTTTCCCAACAGTTTCCATATTTCCTGGGGGTCTCAACAAACAGCTTATTTCCTGACCCTGGGGACTTGTAAGAAACCGGTATTTTGATTCTCAGGGTGGGAGGGAAACTCCTGGTATATTAAAAATGGAGTTAGTTTTGGCTCCCCCAACAACAGAAGTGGAGTTTTAAATTGGGGTCCAAATTTGACTCTGATGGGGCCTCACCAAGACCCATGCGGCCTTAATGCAAAGAAATTTAGTTGTGTCCTTTCCCTGGTAAGTGACCTGGAACCAAAAGCTTGCTGCGGAGCATCCTCAGCAGTGCAATTTGGCTCAAAAAGTGGGAAACAACCAGTGGGAAATGTCGTCACATTTCTCCATGGCACATCCCTCAGCCACGGAGGCCATCGGCCATGGAGGCCATCAGCTTAGATACTTGGCCAAGTTTTTTGGGGGCTCCCTGAGGGCCCCCCCCGACAGTGGCACAGAGCCTGTACAATGAAATCTAAGCCTCTAGACTCTTCGCTTACCTGGGAGTAGGACTTAATTAGCCAGTGTTGGATGGGCAACAGGTAGAGCGCTGGGTCAGGAGAAAGTTGCCTTGGTGGTCCTCTGGTAACAGCAATGTAGGACCTCAGGCTATGTCCAGGGGAAGCTAGTGCCCCAATCCAAAGTGGAAGGGGGAACAAATCTACCAAGGAGCCTATCCCATACAGGTCCACCAAAATGAAGGGATCCTTCACATCCATCCCAGGGGACCACACAGAAGCAGGCAGGCACAGGAGAAAGATTATTATCAGGTTTATTGTAGGAGCCATATTTCCCCCCAGAGGGAGCACATGGCACCTGTCCATATCCAGGTAGAAGCAGGGTCTGAGGGGCAGGAAGTGAGGTAGGTGGGTGCTCAGGTAGGTCTGGGCTGGATGGAGAGAGGGAATGGCCAGCTGTATGGTGGGAACTCCAGGGCTGAGAGGAGTTCAGGTTTGGATGGAGCTGAGGACCAAAGGTGTGCATAATGCTTACAACATTCCCAACAATAGTGTATAAGGGTTCCTTTCCCCCTGCATCCTCACAAACATTTGTAATTGTTTTCTTGGTGTTAGCTATTCTGACTTGTTTCCCTGCTTTGTGCCTCAGTTTCTTTCACTGTCAAATGAGGGGATTAGATCAGAGCAGGATGAAAGTTTATATCATAACTAATAAGTTGGCTGTAGCACAGTCTCGAGGTCAATTCTGAAGCCCACATGTGCTGAGGTGAGTCTTTTGGGAGGTAAGTATGTCTGCCACAGGTGAGGCAGCAGGCAACAATAGCACAGGGCCTCTCTGTTTGCCATCTTTGATGAGTGGGTATTTGTTTCAGAGACTGTTTCAGCTCTAATGTTGTAAAGTGAATCATCCCAGAAGCCACATTTTGGAATGTGAAATATTGGAGTCCTTATTATATAGTTAGCAGCCTGCAGGTAGCCAGTTTTTACAAAGGCCTACAGCCCTCAAATACACATAACACAGCTAGGAAACATGTTAGAGAAGAAAGGAAGAATAAAAACAATATCAACATGCCAATTTAGCTCCGATGGAGAGCTATGGTGACTAGAGACTAGCCAGGAGACTGGACACAGGACAGGTCGCACAAAACACGTAGCATGGCATAATGGCAGCTGGGCCAGTCCGGGCCTAAATAGGGTCTGAGCAGGGGTCAGGTCCACAGGAAATTTCCAGTCCCATGGACTGGACTTACAGATTCAGTAACCTATCAGCCAAGTGCCTGCTCCTGCCTCCAGGGATCCAGGCATGCCTGTAGCCTGGGATGGGCGGGGGTGGGGGGTGAAAGGGGTGGGGTTAGGGGGTCGAGGGGGGGCGTTTCCTTCCCTCAGCATGAAGATGCCAGACCCTACCATCTACCATGTGGGTAATATGGCGCCGGCCAGACCTGATCTTACTTCACTAAGACTTTGAAGATTCACATGATCACGTCTGAGCTCAGTTGATTGCTGGTACTGGGCTCATTCCTTTGCTTGCTATGGCCCTTGAAGACCTCCATTGTAGGATACTGGACTCAGCTCTAGGCATTTAACCCAGAAAGCTGAAGATTTGCTTTGTAGTTTGGATAAATCCATTTTCATTTTTGTAACTCCAGTTCTTTCCTCACTGGCAAAATGAGTCTCATCAGATATCTGTCATGGGCTTATGAGAAGTCATTGATAAACTGTTCACTCTAACATCCAGCAAATCTGTCTCATCATTTCTTTCTTTCTTTTCTTTTTTTTGGTCAGTTGTGGGGCTTGAACTCTGTGCTCTTCAGTTCAAGGCTAGCGCTCTACCGCTTGAGCTACAGTGCCACTTCCAGTTTTCAAGTGGTTTATTGGAGATAAGAGTCTCATGAGCCGGGCACCAGTGGCTCAAGCCTGTAATCCTAGCTTACTCAGGAGGCTGAGATCTGAGGATCACGGTTCAAAGCCAGCCCGGGCAGGAAAGTCCATGAGACTCTTATCTCCAATAAACCACTAGAAAACCGGAAGTGGTGTTGTGGCTCAAGGGGTAGAGCGCTTGCCTTGAGCTGAAGAGTGCAGGGACAGTGCCCAAGCCCAGAGTTCAAGCCCCACGACCGACCAAAAAAAAAAAAAAAAGAGTCTCACAGACTTTCCTGCCCATGCTGGCTTTGAACCGTGATCCTCAGATCTCAGCCTCCTGAGTAGCTAGGATTACAGGCATGAGCCACTGGCGCCAGCTCATCATTTCTTATAACAGAGTGGGATTTTGGAGTCAGACTGCTGGTATGCAAATCCTGACTCAGTTGCTGTCTAAACGTAGGCACATTGCCAGGCTGTGCCTCAGTTTCTCTCTCTGTAAGACACAGCCACTGATAAATAATAGCACCTTGTATGGCTACAAAGTCTTGAGCTACTGAATAAAAAGGCTTAGAACAAAGTCTGGGTCATTGTTAGTGTTCAACAGATGTTTGCTATTATTATCAGAGAGGTAAGGTAGCAAGCAAGGGGTGGGCCCAGGCTACAGGCACCAAACCTCTTCTCTGTGTGACTTTTCTTCCACTGGATGAGCCACAACTGACTGAGTGAGCAGAGACAGGAATCCCATGTCTAAGCTTTGCTCAGTGTAGGCTTCTGAGTAAGTGTGCAGAACCCACCTTTCACATGGCCCTTGGACAGGTGGGGCAGGTCTGCTGTGAACTGGTGTTATGGTGTCAGATTTCCACGGTTTGCTCTGCAGTCTGGCTTCAGGAAGAGGAATTTTATGCCCAGATAAGGATTCCCAAAGACCCCCAAGGTGCTGATTCCGATGTAAGCACATGAGAGTCGTTTTTAGAAGCTCGGGCCTGAACTTACAACCATCACCTAGGCAGCGGGTCAGAGTTGAGTTCCTTCAGCAGGGTTTTTATAGGGTTTCAGGGGCATTCTATACACCATAGCATCACTTAGAAAATCCTATCACACCACAAGAAATTCATAAAATAATTCTAAAAGATAATTAGTTTTACCAGTGGCAGAAACTGACCAAGAACTGGGGGTTGACTGGTTCATGGGGCTGATGCTCTTCAAAATGATTGGCTAAAGCAGATGATCTGAGCTGGACCAAGTGGTCTTTCTCTTGTAGGAACTGTTAGGTTTTTAAAAAGAGGTAGCCGAGTAAGAACAGCACCAGCACGCAAGTGGTATTCAGGTAAGGGATAGGTTTATTCAGTAGGCCTGCTGGGACCAGGCAAGGTTGGCACTCCACGCGGCTGGGAAAGGCCTGGGAATGAGAGAGAGAGCTGGGAAAGAGAGGAAAGAGAGAGGAAAGAGCTAGATCAGAGAGAGAGCAGAGAGAGAGAGAGATAGAGCTAGAAAAGAACAGCAAGAGAGAGAGAGAGCTAGAATAGAGCAGTGAGAGTGCAGAGAGCTAGAACAGAGAGAGAGCTAGAAACAAACAGAGAGAGAGCTAGAATAGAACAGAGAGGGAGCTAGAATAGAACAGAGAGAGAGCTAGAAACGAACAGAGAGAGAGCTGGAATAGAACACAGAGAGAGAGTCTGGGCCTGGGCTAGCCCTTATCTAGGGTATGGGCGGAGAAAGGTGTGGCCACATCAAATTCAGATGTGACCTCAGAGGATGCAGATGTGACCTCTTCCAGGTGTCCCAGTTGCCTAGGTAACGCAGGTACTGGGTGGAGACTTTGCTGCGGGGAGGGTGGAGTCTGCTAGCAATCCAGGAGCTGACCTTACAGGAACATTTAGAACTTAGCTGTAGTTAGTGGAATTTATTGTAAAGGGGGTTGTTCCTGGAATTTGGGCTCAAGGGAGTTGCTGATACAGTTCCTGGAGTTCCAGTTATAGTGCCTTAACAGGATGGAATCTAAACCTAAAATGGCTATATTATATTTTGTCCGGGCTTCACAGGACCCTTCCTCCACCTCCACCTCCTCCTCTGTCCTTATCTTTCCCTCCTCCTCCTCCTCTCTCCTTATCTTTCCCTCTACCTCCTCTTCTTCCTCCTCTCTCCCTTTCTACTGCTCCTCCTTCTATTTGGTTTTAATTGTGTGTGTGTGTGTGTGTGTGTGTGTGTGTGTGTGTGTGTGTGCGTGCTGATACTAGGTTTTCTACTCAGGACCTCCTATTCTTGCTCAGCTTTTTAACTCATGACTGGTGCTTTACTACTCTAGCCATGCCTGCAGTTATGGCTTTTTTCCTGATTAACTGGAGATAAGAGTCTCACAGACTTTCCTGCCCAGGCTGACTTGGAAACAGTAATCCTGAGATCTCAGCCTCCTGAGTAGCTAGGATAACAGGTGTGAGTCCCTAGTGCTCAGCCTGTTTTCTTGTTTAATATGAGCATTTTACAGCTATGGAGTTTGTTCTCATCACTGATATGGGGCTTCCTGTAAGTGGTAGCATGTTGTGGGTTCACTTATACCGGTCTCAAAGTACTCTCAAATTCCCCTTTGATTTGTCTTTTGCATCATTGGTTATGTAGGAGTTTGTTGTGCTCTTCTACAGAGTTATGGATTTCCTAAATTTCTCTGTGCTTTTGTTTTCCATATTCATTCCATTGTAGTCACTAAACTCAGTTTCTACTATTTATATCTTTTTTCATTGGTTAAGCTTTGTTTCATAGCATATCATCTACTCTGGAGATGGTTGCAAACGCCTTTGAGAAGACTATATTTTCGTGCAAAAACATGAAAGAGCCAATCCTAGCTACTCAATGGTTTGGGCTATGAGAATCATGGTTCAAAGCCAACCCAGGCAGACAAAAGTGAGAGACTTTTACCTCCAATTGAAGGAAACTGAGTCATAGCCATCCTGGGGCCTGGCCAAGTACTGAGAGCTGGTTGTTTATACAGTCATCCTAGTGCCTAGCCAGGAAATGGAGGCTGTCCATCAAGCTCTGAGGCCTAGAGGTAAGACAAGCCATCCTTTGAATTGCAAATGCTTGGGTCAATGGGTAGGGCCAAGAGGGCCCTGCTTTGGGGAATATGTGCATACATTGTGTTGTTTAACCCCAGGATGCTGTGCTCCTAGTATGGTGTTTATAGACACTGTTTTGGTAAGCCTTGGTCTCCACCCAACTTGTGGCTTTTGTCTTTAAGTTTGGTGCTGCCTTTGCCTGTGGCCCACACCTAGCTGCTCTGGAGGCTGAGAGCTGAGGATAACGGTTCAGAGCCAGCCCAGGCAGGAAAGTCCATGAGACTCTTATCTCCAATAAACTACCAGAAACCGCAAGTGGCGCTGTGACTCAAGTGGTAGAGCGCTAGCCTTGAGTTGAAAAGTTCAGGGACAGCGCCCGGGCCCAGAGTTCAAGCCTCATGAGTGACCAGAATATAAAAAAATAAAAAATAAAGCTTGGTGCAAATTGTGGGGCAGGATGGGGGGCTGTAGGTCTTTGTAAGTGGCTGCCTGCAGACAGCTAGTGCTCCAATAAAACTCCAAATTTTGACCTCTCAAAATGGCTTCTCTGTCTTTCTCGGGACTGGATTTATATCTGATTTAAGGTATAATCACCGCACAACACAATAACCACCCCAAAACAGGAAGTGGAGCTGTGGCTCATGTGGTACAACACCAACCTTGAGTGAAAAAGTTAAGGCACAGTGGCCAGGTCCTGAGTTCAAGCCCCATACACACACACACACACACACACACACAAAGTGCAGAAAGAAAAAAAAAGACTGCCAACCAAAAATTCTATGCCCAATAAAATTTATCCTTAGTTCTCCCACTTTACTACCAATTGCTCTCACTCTCATGACAATTCACTCACTCCACATACACTTTCTCCATCTTTTTTTCCCTCTAGAGTGTTGGTCTGGTGCACACCAGACATGCTTGTCTATTCAGCCCTAGAAATTTGGCCAGTCCAACATGGGAGGCACTATGAGCAAAAAGGCACCATGCAAATCTAAGCCTTAAGAATAAACAAAATTCGGGGCTGGGAAGGTGGCTCAGTGGTAGAGCGCTTGCCTTGAGTTGAAGAGCTGCGGGACAGCGCCCAGCCAGAGTTCAGGCCCCAGACCGGACCCCCCCCCCAAAAAAAATAAACAAAATTCTAGACAATAACTAATGAGTGACTTATTTATGCTGCATATATTAGATAATTTTAAAGTCTTAGAAGAATGCATATATTCCAGCATGGTGGTACACACTTGTAACCTAGCACTTGAGGACTGAGGCAGGAGGATCATCAATTCACAGTCAGCTTTGGCTATATGGGTATACCCTTTCTCTAAAATATTTTAAAAAGAACAAACAGGGGTAATTATTTTGGAGACAAGTTCTTGCTGTGTGGCTCAGGCTGGACTGAACTCATGATCCTCCTGCCTCAGACTTCTAAGTGCTGGGATTACAGATGGGCACCACCCTACTTGACAGGCTTTACGACCTTGGTTCTAACAAGGACTTCTTAGATGTGATACTAAAATTATAAACAACAAAAGAAAATCCAGTAAATTGGGCCTTATCAAAATTTAAATTTTATACATCAAAAGAAAATTATCCAGTGAAAAAAATGTCCACACATGTGAAAAATATTTATAAATCATATACATAATAAGGGTCTATCCAGAATACATGAAGAATCCTTACAATCCAAGAAAAACAAAGCCAATTTAAAGCAAAAGACTTGAATAGACATTTCATTAAAAAAGATATACTAATAGGCAAGAAGCAATGGAAAATATGTTTAACATCATTAGCTATTACAGAAATGCAAATAAAAACTGAAGTTATCATTTCCCTCCACTAAATTGGCCATAATTTAAAAAACAGAAAGTAACAAGTGCTAGAGAGGATGTGGAAAAATTGGAAATTAGATGTGTTGTTAGCGGGAATGTAAAATGATGCAGCCCCTGTAAAAGCAATTTGGTGGCTTCTCAAAAAATTTAAATATAGAATTAATATATGACCTATCACTTTTATATCCCTCAAAAATGGAAAAATATTGTACAAACCAAAATATGTATATGTATGTTTATAACAGCGCTATTAAGAAGAGCCAAAACATAAAAACTAGTCATATTTCCAGGAAAGGGTGAATGGATAAGCAAATGTGACATCCATACAATACAGTATTATTCAGCCATGGTTGGGCATAGTAGTATAAACCTACAATTTCAGGATTTGAGAGGCTGAAACAGAAACAGCACAAGTTATAGGCAGCCTGAGATACATAAGGTAGGCCTCGCTCTCTCTCTCTCTCTCTCTCTCTCTCTCTCTCTCTCTCTCTCTCTCTCTCACACACACACACACACACACACACACACACACACCAACAAGATTATTCAGCCAAATAAATGAATTATTAGCCAGAGCCAGTGGCTCATACCTATAACCCTAGCTACTCAGGAATCTGAGATCTCACAATCACAGTTTCAAGACAGTCAGCCCAGGCAGACAAATCCAAGAGAGTCTTATCTCCAATTAAGCAGGGCAATCCAGAAATGGAGATGTGTCTGAAGTGGTAGAGTACTAGCCTTGAGCAATAAAGCTAAGCAAAAGTGCGAAGTCCTGAGTTCAAGCCTAAGTACTAGCATACAAAAAAGAAGAATGAAGCCGGGCAACCATAGCTCATGCCTATAATCCTAGCTACTTAGGAGGCTGAGATCTGAGAACTGTGGTTCAAGCCAGCTCAGGCAGAAAAGTCCCTGCAAGACTCTTATCTCCAATTAACCATTCAATAACCAGAAGTGGTGCTGTGGCTCAAGTGGTAGAGTGCTAGCCTTGAGCACAAAGAGGCTCAAGGACAGTGTCCAGGCCCTGAGTTCAAGTCCCACAACCAAAAAAAAAACCCAAGGAGAAGGAGGAAGAGGAGGAGGAGGAGGAGGAAGAGGAAGGAGGAGGAAGAGGAGAATTACAAGTACATGATGCTGTGTAGAGTAGATGAACTTTGAAAACAGTATCCTAAGTGAAAGAAATCAAACAAAAAGCAACTTATCATATAATTAAATTTCTAAAACCCATCCAGAAGAGGTAAATCCGAAAAAAGAAAGTAGATTGATGATTACCAGGCACTAGAGGGAGAGGGGAAAGGTATAAGACTTCACATTGAGGGGCTGGGAAGGTGGCTTAGTGGTAGAGCGCTTGCCTTGCATGCCTGAGGCCCTGGGTTCGATTCCTCAGCACCACATAAGCAAAAAGAAAAAAGCTGGAAGTGGTGCTGTGGCTCAAGTGGTAGAGCACTAGCCTTGAGCTGAAGAGCTGAGGGACAGCGCCCAGGCCCAGAGTTCAGCCCCCATGACTGGACGCAAAAAAAAAAAAGACTTCACATTGAGAACATGAAAATGTTTTGGGATCTGGGAGTGGACATGATGGCATGAAGTAATTATTCATTGCCAGTGTATTGTACACATTGAAATGTTAGCATAGTACATTTAGTGTGTGTATTTTGCCCTTATTCTGAAAAAGAAAAGAAAGAAAAACCTAAGGAAAACAAAAAGCTGTGTAGGAAAAGGAAAGACTGCATAATAGACCACTTGGCTATGAGGAAACACAAAATACACAGCCACAATTGCACAACTATTGTTTATTTTCTTTTTTTTGTGTGTCAGTACTGGGGCTTGAACGCAGGATATCACTTGGCTTTTTTTGCTCAAGGCTAGTGCTTCACCACTTGAGCTACACCTCCAGTTCCATCTTTTTGCTGGTTAATTGGAGATTAGAGTCTTATGGACTTTCCTGCCTGGGCTGGTTTTGAGCTTCAATCATCAGATCTCAGCCTCCTGAGTAGTTTAGGTTTACATATGTAAGTCACTGTCACCCCTCAACCCGACTGCTTATTTTCTGTTTTAAAAATCAACCTATAGAGAAACTATGGAAGATTTGATTATGCTTTTAGAAATACAATCAGTCTTGATAATTAAAAGTAGTAAAAGAGGTTCTGTGTTTAATAGATAGTTCAAGAACTAGCACCTTATGCATATTCCTACTGATAAATGAAGAAACTAATTATCAAGACAACAACTAAAACACCAGAGGGCAAGGTATGGGACAAGGCGGGACAAGGACCTGTTTGGTTGTTATAGTAAATACTTTTGCTCTTTGATTTTGTAACCATATACACATATTTTTTATTTCAAAGGTACTTCTTAAACTCTGCCATCTAATCACATTCACTCCTGCTTTTAAATCTCTCTAAGGCTCCCCATTGACACAGGTTAAATTATTTAATTCATTTGTTGTTGTTGTTGTTACTTGAGTCGGGATGTCAGTATATAATCCACACTGGTCTCAAAGTCATCATGTAACTCAGGCTGGCCTTGAAGTTGAGATCCTCCTCTCTCAGCCTGTGATATTGGGATTAGAGGCATGTAATACCATGCCTTGCCAAATGATGAAGTCTTCTTGTTGTCATTCCAGTCCCTTCAAGACTCTGACTTACATTACCAGCATTATAATTAGTTTTTTTTTCCATCAAAGTGCCTGGTGCTCTGTTCACACCAATCCATTTGCCAGCATGGTGGGTTCTATGTCCTTCCGTCCTCCATGTCCCACAGTTTTTGTCTGTGCCTGGCACATCCCTTACTCTCATCTTTCTGATAAGCCCACTCTTATTCCAGATTCTGCCAATGTCACCTTCCTCCAGGAAGCTCTCCCTGATACCACACAGGAAGAACTTTGCTCTTTCCTTTGTACTCACTGTCAGCTGAATCTCTAATCACATGGGATTGGACTTAAGGTATCTGTTTCCCTCTCTTCATAGTGAGCGCCTTGATGTCAGTGACCCCTCTCCCCACTTTTTTCAGATTTGTATGTGTGAAGGGCTTTGCTTGTGCCATGTTGAGTGGAATACATTTTGAAGGAATGATCACGACAACATCTTATCCAGAAATTAGGGGGAATCAAGCAAGTCTCAGGAAGCTCAAAGAGTGTATTACAACATCATCATAACTAGGAGGAAGAAATGTAAGCATTCTGGCTGTTCCTCAAAATTGTTAAACACTGAATTACCATCCACCTTTGCAGGTCCACTTATAGGTATATATCTAAGCAAAATTTAAAAAGCACATGTCACACACAAACTTATCTGCAAACATTTCCACTAATATTAGTCATGACAGCTCAAAGAAAAGAACCCACATGTCCATCAGTTGAAGAATGGATAAACTGTATATACTATAGCCATGCAATGAACTGTTGTATCTGACTAGGAAACTGAACACAGTATGAATACAAACCACACTACAGATGAGCCTTGACCTCATGTTAACCAAAATCAGGCTCAAAAGGTCACACAGTGAGAGTGAAGGAAGAAGTGACATTGTCCCAAATGAAATGTACTCATTACCCAACTTAAGAAACGACGATCCAAAATTAACCCTCAAAAATCAATGGCTTTTCTCTATGCCAACAATAAGAAGAGCGCAGCTGGAATCAGGAAAGCAACTCCTTTTTTAATAGCCATACAAAAAATAAAATACCCAGAAGTTAACTAAACAAGTGAGGGACCTCTACAATGAAAACTTTAAAAACCTGAAAAAGGAAATTAAAGCAGACCTTAGGAAGTGGTAAAAACCTCCCATGCTCCTGGATTGGGAGGATTAACATCATGAAAATGGCAATACTGCCAAAGGCTATCTACAAATTTAATGTGATAACTATCAATAATCCAACCTTATTCTTCAATGAAATAGAGGAAGCAATCCAAAAATTCATATGGAACAATAAAAGACCCCGAATAGTAAAAACAATCCTTAGCAGAAAGAACAGTGCTAGGGGAATATCAATACCAAATTTCAAACTCTACTACAAAGCCATTGTAATCAAAACAGCTTGGTACTGGCACAAGAACAGATCTCACGACCAATGGAATAGAACTGAAGACCCAGAAATTAACCCACAGACCTATAGCCACCTAATCTTTGATAAGGGAGCTAAAAAAATTGAATGGAAGAAAGGCCTTCTCTTCAGTAAATGGTGCTGGCAAAATTGGTTAAACACCTGTAAAAAATTAAAGCTAGATCCTTATATATCACCCTGCACCAGAATCAACTCCAAATGGATCAAAGACTTTGAAGTCAAAGCAGACACCCTGAACACATTACAGGAAGGAATAAGAGAAACTCTAGTGTTCCTTGGCACCGGCCAAAATTTTCTTAATAAAGACCCAGAAGCCCAACAAATCAAATGGACAAATGGGATTGCATGAAACTGCAGAGCTTTTGCATGGCAAAGGACATAGCAAGCAAGATCAATAGAAAGCCCACGGATTGGGAGATCTTCACTAGCCATACAAAGGACAAGAGTCTCATATCTAAAATGTAATTAGAACTCAAAAAATTAAATCCCCCAACAACAAATCCTCAAAAAAACAACCACCTAATCAATAAGTGGACTAAAGACTTAAAGAGAAACTTTTCTGAAGAGGAAATAAGAATGTCCAATAGACACATGAAGAAATGCTCAACTTCTCTAGCCATAAAAGAAATGCAAATCAAAACAACATTGAGATTCCACCTCACCCCCAGTTAGAATGGCTAGAATCAAGAAATCTAATAAAACAGATGCTGGAGGGGGTGTGGCCAAAAGGGAACCCTACTGCATTGTTGGTGGGAGTGTAAACTTGTTCAACTACTTTGGAAACAGTATGGAGGTTCTTCAAAAGACTCCACATAGAGCTCCCCTATGACCCCGAAATTCTACTTTTGGGCATTTATCCAACTGATGACAAACAAGGCTATATTAAAGCTACCAGCACAACTATGTTTGTTGCAGCATTATTTACCATAGCTAAGATATTAAACCAACCCATATGCCCCTCAATAGATGAATGGATCAAGAAAATGTGGTATATATGTGCAATGGAATTCTATGCCTCCATCAGAAAGAATGACATTGCCCCATTTGTTAGGAAATGGAAAGACTTGGAAAAAATTATATTAAGTGAAGTAAGCCAGGCGCAAAGAAACATAGGTTCCATGGTTTCCCTTATTTGCAATAACTAGTATATGTCTAGTACAAGCAGAAAAGGTCAAAAGCTATGTACATATGACCAGATAAGATGATGTTAAGCAAAATGAACCCCAAGACAGGGACACAAGTGTTTTGGTCATTCTTGCTATTGTTTTTGATGTATTTATAATGTGCTGTGTGATTTTTTTTTTTGTTTCTTTGGTATGTTCTTCCCCCATGATATAACCCCTGTTTTCACGGTATTTGATTCCAGTGCCCTGTATCTTGTATATATTTTTCTAATTTGGGGAGGGTAAGGGAAATAACAAAATGCTTAAATAAGTATACAGTTTGACCCCTTGTAACAATGAGATGTACAAGGTGTTGAAAATGAACTTTAACAACTTTGGCAGGGGAGAGGGTAGTTGTGGAGGTGAGAGGGCAGGGATGGCAGGGGAAAAACAAAGGAGGAGGTAACAATTCTTGATAGGAAATGTCATTACTTTATTCATGTAACTATAACCCCTTTGTACAGTATCTTTACAATAAAAAACATAAAAATCAAACTATCTTACAATCTAATAACAACAAAAAGAAACGATAAACCCTCTGTACATAATCTTTGTAATGGCATGTTTTTAGGTTAAGAAAAAAAGGTTACACATTATTTGACTCCATTTTAATGAAATGGTTGGAAGAGGCAAATGGATAGAGAGTAAAAGTAGATTAATGGGGAGAAAGGAGAATTAATATGTTTTGAGTATGTAGTAGCTAGTTGTCTTGTCTGTTTTCTGCTGCTGTAACATAATACCCCTATTTGGGCTAAATGTAGCCCAAACAGAAGTTGTTTATCTGGTTCATGACTTTGGAGGCTAGGAAGTCCAAGATGGAGGGCAAGGGCACACGTCTTGGTACATCATAACAGGGCAGAAGAGCAAGTTAACACATGTGAGACAGAGAGGGAGGGCAAATTTTATAGCAAACCCATTCTCAGAATAATATCCTTAACACATTCAGGAGGACACAACTCTTCTGACTCAATCATCTTTGAAGGTCTCATCTTCCAATGCAGTTGCACTGGCAATTCAATTTCAACACAAGATTTTGGGGACAGGAACATTGAAACCATAGCACCAGATTGCTCTGTACAACATTCTTGTGAATTTTTTTTGGTCGGTCATGGCGCTTGAACTCAAGGCCTCAGCTCTTCAGCTCAAGGCTAGCGCTCTACCTCTTTAGCCACAGCACCACTTCTGGTATCCTGGTGATTAACTGGAGGTAAGACTCTTAGGAATTTCCTGCCTGGGCTCGCTTTGAACTATGAGTCTCAGATCTCAGCCTCCTGAGGAGTAGCTAGAATTACAGGCGTGAGCCACCAGCACCCATCTGAAGTTGTTTTTATTTCAATTTCGCCAATGTGACAAGGTAAATCATAGGTGGTGACTCACTGTCCCCTATTCTCTTGTCACTTCTAAGATGCTTTAGTACTTGAGTTTCCTTTGCTTGATTTGGGAACTTCAGATTTGTTGAAATGGTAATGTCTAAAGAAAAATTGAAAAATACCCTGCAGATCTGAAGTAGATTTACCAGAAAAGGAGAAAAAGAATGTCTGGAGAAGAAGATAAAAAGGATGCTGGGGAAAGATGGAGGAGGACAGAGAAAATGGAGAGCTGGCTGAGTCTGAGTGCAGGTGGAATAAGCCTTGCTATGCTGAAAGGGAGTTTGGCAAGGGCTCCTGGTTTCCCCAATCATCCTGATCTCAGCTCAGATATGGCTGCTTCAATAACATCTTGTTTGCCTGCCTATAAAGGAACCATTCTCACCCACCTGTTTCCAGCTTTCCATTCCATTATCCAGAGTTATCCTCTTCACAGGAATTGTGATTTGAAGTATACTCATCCCATACTCATCGCTTTTGTCTGCTCTTTTACTAGGATTTGAACTCTGAAAGTCATACTTGCTAAGCAGGTGCTCCATTACTTGACCCACACTTCCATCCCTTTTTGTTCTGCTAATTTTTTTTTTGGGGGGGGGGGGGTCCGGTCGTGGGGCCTGAACTCTGGGCCTGAGCGCTGTCCCTCAGCTCTTCAGCTCAAGGCTAGTGCTCTACCACTTGAGCCACAGCGCCACTTCCAGCTTTTTTCTTTTTGCTTATGTGGTGCTGAGGAATTGAACCCAGGGCCTCATGCATGCAAGGCAAGCGCTCTACCACTGAGCCACCTTCCCAGCCCTGTTCTGCTAATTTTTATATAGGGTTTTGCTTTTTTCCCAGGCTTACCTGGACCATGATCCTCCTATTTATGCTTCTCATCATGTACCACCACATTGTGTTTTTTTGTTGACATGGGGTCTTGCAAACATTTTTGTTCAAGTTGGCCTGAAATTGTGATCCTCCAGTATAGCTGGGGGTGGGGCATTATAGGGGTATATCATTACACTCACTCAGCTATTAATTTAGAAGGGGGTCTTGTGAACTTTTTGCCTGTGCTGGCCATGAACCCAAGTTCTCCTGATATCTACCTCCTGAGTACTAAGGACAGACATGAGCCACTAGTGCTTTCATCTTTTCTTGCTAGGAAGAAAGATCCATTCTACAGCTTGGGCCTTTACTTGTATGTTCCTGCTGTACTGAAGGGCTGGAAAGTAGGTCTAGCAAAATGATGATGTTGTGGTGGTCATCTTTCAGTGCCTTGCACTCCCTTATCTCCTCCTTATCAAGTGTCACCCACACTTCAAAGGCTCTCTTAAGACTCAGCAAGTCCAAGAAGTCATATCACTTTCCTGAAAGTGACCTCCTGACCTTAACACAGGGAGCCCTCAGCTATACAAGGAATCAGTTTTTTCATGTCCTACACAGGATCATTTTAATCCTTTACTCTTTCTCCCTTTCTCAGGCTCCTTCCCAGTGACAGGATCTCGGCTTGTTTCCACAGTAGTGGAAACTAGAATTGGTGCCCTGGGCTTGTCTGGGTGTTGTGAGTGATGTATGCCCTCTCGTGTTCATCTGGGGTCAATGCAGTCTGTAATAAGAGTCTATGGCTTGATTTTGTGGCCCTGATCCTTTACCTGCCAGTGACATGGGCTCTCTGGCATTTGAATTGATTTACCTTGGAAACTTTATCCTGGTCTTACTACAAACATACATAATGCCTTCTGGTCATCTACTCCTTTTTTTTGTTGGTTATGGGTCTTGTACTCTGGGCCTAGGCACTGTACCTGAGCTTTTCAGCTCAAGACTAGCACTCTACCACTTGAGCCACAGCACCACTTCCGGTTTTCTGGTGGTTAACTGGAGATAAGAGTATCATGGACTTTCTGTGATCCTCAGATTTCAGCCTCCTGAGAAGCTAGGGTTACAGGCGTGAGCCACTGGTGCCCGGTTGTCACCTACTCTTAATGACAACTGCATAGTGATAACAATAACCAGTCTCTGCAAGAATGCAGAATGCATGAGCTCATTCAGTTTGCACAGCACCTAATGTAGTTCTGATAGCATAACAGCCTGAAATGCAGTGGCCACTTAGTGACTGAATGTGTAGCTTCTCCCAAGTTCATCCTAGGGCAAATAGAAGCTCAAAAGAGGTTACATAGGTTATAGGAAACACACAGAAAAGTGAACCCCAAGTCACTTTGTCCCCAGAGCCCAGGTTTCCAGTAGCCATATTTACATGTTTTTAAAATAGCCAGGCACCAGTGACTCATGCCTGTAATCCAAGCTACTCAGGAAGCCGAAGTCTGAACATCACTCTTAAAAGGCAGCCCAGGTAGAAAATTCTGTGAGACACTTGTCTCCAATTAACCACCAAAAAGCCAGAAGCAGAGCTGTGGCTCAAGTAGTAGAGCACTAGCCTTGAGCAAAAAAATCTAAAGAACAACATCCAGGTCCTGAGTTCTAGCCTTAGTACCAACACAAAAACAAAAGATGCATATGAAACCACTGCGTCTTCTTGAACCCCAGGCTCAAGCTTGTCTGAGGAAGAGGTTGAGGGTTGTAGCTGGAGACACTAGATTTTGAAGTAGTCATGCACTATTATTCCTAGCTGTGCCCATGTGGATGAGTGACAACCTCTGTGCACCAGTGCTTCCTCAAGAGTAAATGGCAACAACTCAGAGGATTGGGCTAGTTCAGTGAGATAATGTCTGTGAAGAGCTGGTGCCTGGGGCAAACATAGCACAATAGTGCTATCTCTTCCCCTGATACTCATCCCCTTCCACCCAACTCATTATCCTCTCTATTGAGTGAATGGTAATGGAGAGAAAACTAAGCCTACTTTGTAAATCCTAAAATGTGCGGACAATGTAGTATTTGGAAAAGCTTCTTTGCAGACGTGATTTCAATTCGTGATTTGGGAATAAAGAGACCATCCTAGATTATCTGGGGGCATCCAAAATCCAATATCCGTGTCCCTCATAAAATAGAGGCCAAACTGCACTCCCGTGGTTCACTCCTGTAATCCTAGCTACTCAGGAGGCTGAGATCTGAGGATTGTGGTTTGAAGCCAGCCTGGGCCAGGAAAGTCTGTGAGACTCCTCTTATCTCCAATGAGCTACCCCAAACCAAAAGTGGGGCTATGGCTCAAATGGTAGAGTACTAGCCTTGAGCAAAAATTGCCCAGGGACAGCACCTAGGCCCTGAGTTCAAGCCTCATGACTGACTAAATAATTAAATAAATATAAAAGAGAGGCCTAGAGAGATCTGATTTGGGTATCATAGTGTCTGAAGTTATTGTTAACATTAAATCGTTAATATTTAAGTTGTGGGATACTGAGGAAACAGTAAACATCACTCAAGGACTTTGTTGCTTCTTTTGGGCAAGCAGTTAGTGCATTTGGGGTTGCACACAGGACAATTGTTTCATATTAGGTAGAACTATGATCTTGTTACTATCTTTGGAACATAAGTACAGTCCTTCCTCATTATATTGTGGTTCACTTATTGAAGCTTCACTTCATCACGTTAAAAAAATAATTCTCTATTACAGAGTTTTTGCTATATCACAGGATTTTGCAGTATATATAGGTATTTGTATAATATTTTGATTTTAATTATTTTTGCCTAAAAATTAATAAAAATATTAAAAATGTTAAGTTTCATAAAAGTAGGAAAGGTTTATAGGAGAGCAGCAAGTGTTTATAAAGTCTTTTCTTTTGTCAGTTTTGGGGCTGGAACTCAGGGCTCGGGTGCTGTCCCTGAGCTTCTTTGCACTCAAAGCTAGTGCTCTACCACTTGAGCCACAGCACCACTTCCTAAAGTCTTAAAATATATATAAATAATAAAATAAATATAATGCTGCTACTTTGTGGATTTTCACCTATTGGGGGTTCTCTGAAATTAACTCCTGCAATACATAAGGGACTTCTGTTTGATTTAAGGAAACACATATGGATGCTAAATTGATAGGAGTGGGCTTTTTTTGGGTAGTGTTGTGATTTGAATTCAGGGCTTTGTACTTGCCAGACAAATATTCTATCACTGGGGCCTTATCTCTAGCAAGCAGTGGACTTTTGATTAATCTTTTTACACATCAACTTGACTGGGCTACTAGATAGCTACTGTTTGGTCAAATTTTATTCTAAGAGCTGGGCATAGTGGGGCATGCTTAAAATCTAAGCACTTGGGACGCTGAGACAGGAGGATCTAGGAAGAGTTCCAGGCCAGCCTGGCTATATAGCTGGAGCTTGTCTCAAAAAAAGAAAGCAAAACAAAAACAGAACCCTGTTATTATGTGTATTTCAATAAGAGTGGCTTTTATAAAAATGAAATTAACATTGAAATGTTTAGACTGGGTAAAGCAATTGCCTTTAGTAATGGGGATAAGTTAAGCAATCAATCGTTGGAAGACCTCAAGAGAACAAAAGGCTAATCCTCTCCTGAGTGACAGAGAATTTCTTTTCCTGAAGCCTCAAACTGGACAGATGATTGTCTTCTTTTGGGGGGGTGGTGGCAGGGATGGGACTTCAGAAAGGCACGGAGGAAAGGTGAACAAAAGCAATCATGCTACTCAGTATGCACTGTGTGAAAAATGAGCTATGTAAGTTGTGGGCAAGGATGGGAGGAGGAAACTAGGGAAAAGTGAAGGAAGAGTGTCATTGTCCAAAAAAGAAGTGGACTCATTATCTGACTTATTAAATAGTAACCCCACTGTATAACACTTTAATGGCAACAATAAAATTATATTTTAAAATATGGCCAGTTGAGCCTGGCACTGGTAGCTCACACCCATAATCCTAGCTAGTAAGGAAGCTGAGATCTGAGGATCACTGCTTGAAGCCAGCCCAGGCAAGAAAGTGGATGAGACTTTTACCACCAATTAAGTACCAAAAAAGCCTGAAGTGGAGCTATGCTTCAAGTGGTAGAGCATTAGCTTTGAGCAACAAAGCTTAGGGACAGGCCTAGGCCCTGAGTTCAAGCCCTATGATGGGCACACACACACACACACACACACACACACACACACACACACACACACACACACACACACACACACACACACAAAATGGACAGTTGACCTTGGCACTCAAACTACAGTATTGGTTTTTCAGATTTTGGATTCATCATTCTGTATAATCTCAAGGGCAGAATACCTATCTATCTATCTATCTACCTACCTATCTATCTTATTCTCCTATTGTTTCTCTGAAGAATTCTGACTAGTAATGAGGGACTAGTTCCCAACTAATGTCAGGCAAAGACATTAAAGGGAAAGAAAGCAGAGTAAACTGTATTCAGTAATGTATAAAAAGGACAAGCAATTGGGAATCATCCTTAGAATGCATATCTGATAATCAATATAATATACCATATTAACAAAGGACAAAAACCACAGGATCATATCTGAAGACATATTCCGTGAAATCCAACAATCCTTTTACAATGAAGAGACAACGACACAAACTAGGACCAGAGAAAGGACATGAATTAAAAACCCCACAGCCAATATTGTACCTAATGGTGAAAAACTGGAACAAGAAAAGGACATCTGCTCTCACCACTTCTACTGAAATTTTTAGTGTTCTCTAAGTGAGAACAATATAGCAAGAAAACTAAATAAAGTGTGTTTAGATAAACATAGAAGTAAGTGCTTCCATATTTATATGAAGCATGTACATAGAAAACCCCAAGGAATCTACTAAAATGGAAAGGCAACTATGTGACAATAAAAATCACTGCACAAATACATGTTTCTCATATCACAGCAATGAACAATACCAAATGAAAGTAAGATGAAAATTTCATTTCCAAACATATAAAAACAGTAAAATATAAATGAAACTAGTAAAGGAAGGTCAAGATTTATACTCTGAAAACTACAAAACATTCTTAATCAAAGCAAAAGTATACAGAATTAAGGTATATGATCTAAGTAAATAAAAACAACCACTATGTTCCATGAAATAGAAAAGTTTGTATTTTAAAATATATCTTCAAAGCCAGTGTCATGCCTGTAATCCTAGCTACTCAGGAGGCTGAGATCTGAGGATTGTGGTTCAAAACCAGTCTGGGCAGGAAAGTCTGTGAGACTCGTATCTCCAACTAACCACCACAAAAGCCAGAAGTGGCTCAAGTGGTAGAGTACTAGCCTCAAGCACAAAAGCTCAGGAACAGTGCCCAGGCCCTGAGTTCAAGCCCCAGGACCAGCACAAAAAATTATCTCCAATTTACCTACAGTTTCTATGCATTTCCCATCAAAATCCCAGATGATTTCTTATCTAAAATCCATACAGAATACAAGAGACCTGACTAGGCGAAACAGTCTTGAGGGAGGATTCACACACCACAATTTCAAACCTTACCACAGGGCCAGGTGCTAGTGGCTTACACCTGTAATCCTCACTCCTCAGGAGGCTGAGAGCTGAGGATCACAGTTCAAAGTCAGCCCAGGCAGGAAAATCTATAAGTTTCTTGAATCACCAAAAACCAGGAAAAATGAGGCTCAAGTCCTAGAACATCAGCCATAAGCATAAATAAATAAATAAATAAATACAAACAAAAAACAGGGGCTGGGAAGGTGGCTCAGTGGTAGAGCGCTTGCCTTGCATGCATGAGGCCCTGGGTTCGATTCCTCAGCACCACATAAGCAAAAAAAAAAAAAAAAAAACAAAAGAAAAAAAATACAAACAAAAAACAAATGACAGTGCTCAAGCCCTGAATTCAAGTCCCAGTATTGGTATAAAAATATCCTCCCACAGGTATTACTAATCAAGACAGTTCAATGGTATACAAATAAAAGTCCAAGCACAACAAACCCTTCATATTTACAATCCATTGGTTTTAAGCAGGGGTGCAATGCAATTTAGTGTGGAAAGAAAAGTCTTTTCAACCAAGGTGAATATCCACATGGAAAAAATTCAAGTTTGACGTCTTCCTTGTGCCATCTATAAGAAATAACACAACATGGATGGAATGTACAAATGTAAAATTGGAAACTATAAAACTCTTTGATGAAAACATAGGAGTAAATTGGTACAACTTTGAGCTTGAAAATGGATTTGTATATGTGAAGCCAAAGCACAAGAAACAAAAGAGAAGTAGGGTGTGGTAGTGCAGACCTGTAATCCCAGAAGTCAGGAGGCTAAGGAGGGCAGTTTAGTCTACACAACAAAAACCTTGCGTTGCCTCTGGAAAAATAAAAAGAAAACCTGATTCAGTCCTATAATACTAGTTACTCAGGACGCTGATATCTGAGAATTGAGATTTGAAGCCACCTTGAGCATACAAATCCAATAGATTTTTTAAAAATCTCCAATTAACCAGTGGAGCTGTGGCTCATATCAGCCGAGAGGGAGATAGAAGGGGAAGAGGAGGGAGAGGGGAGGAGGAAGAGGAGGGAGATGGGGAGAGGGAGAGGGAAGGAGACAGAAAAAAAGAAAAGAGAAAACAAATAAATTGAACTTCAACAAAAAAATTTAAACTATGTTTTAAAGAAGATTATCAAGAAAGTACAAAGATAATCCTCAGAAGGGGAGAAAATTACCTACAATTTATATCCATAATGTATTAAAAAATACTTACAACTCAACAACATAAAAAACAACCAATTAAAAATGGATAAAATACCCAAATAGACATTCTCTAAGGAAGCTATACAAATAGCCAATAGGCACAAGATAATATTCTCAGCATCATTAACTATCAGGAAATGCAAATCAAAACTATAAGCTTTCAGTTCACACCCACTAGAACAACTATAATCACATGAACAGAAACTAGCAAGTGTTTGGGAGAATGTGGACAAATGAGAACTTTTGCACATTGTCAGTCAGAATACAAAATAAAACAATTACTTTAGGAGGGCGCACTGCTAGTTTGTGCCTGTAATCCTAGCTACTTCAGAGCTGAGATCTGGAGGATAAAGGTTTACAGCTAATATGGGCCCAAAAGTCCACTAGACTCCATCTCCAAAATAAACAGCAAAAAGCAGGGCTGGAGATGTGGCTCAAGTGGGAGAGTGCCAGCTGGGATGAGAGCCAGCAACTGAGCAAGTGTTAGCATCTGAGTTTAAGCTCCAGTACTAGAATACAGAATATATATATATATATACTACTTGAAAAGAAAGTTACAAAATGTTGTATGGTGTATGCTTCCATGCATATGAAGTAGTCAGACCAATCTACTGAGAAAGGAAATCCATTGGTAGTCTCCAGGGGCTGGAGAGTAGACTGGAAGTGTGTAGTGATTGCTAATGGATGGAGGTTTACTGGGGAGGTGGTGGTGAAATGTTCTGAAATTAGGCAGTAGTGATGTTTACACAGCTATGCAAATGTGTTAAGTACCTTTGATGTGTGCACTAAGTTTCTGTTTGTTTATTACATTGCTGGGGTTCAAATCCAGGGCCCTGTGCAGGCTAGGAAAGCACTCTACCACTGAACTACTTTTGGCCTTTTGATCTATAAAGTTTAAAGAGGCAACTATTATATATTTGTTTGTTTGCTTGTGCTGGTACTTGGGCTTGAACTCAAAGCCTGGGCGCTATCCTTAAACTTTTTTTGTGCAAGGCTGGCCCTTTACCATTTGAGCCACAGGTCTACTTCTGCTTTTTTTGCTAGTTAGTTGGAAATAAGGGTCTCATGGATTTTACCAGCCAGGTTGGTTTCCATTCTGAATCTCAGATCTCAGCCTCTTGAGCAGCTAGGATTACACTTTGAGTGTCTGGTTTAAGGGGCACACTTTATTTCAGTAAAGTGTCATAAAGTGTCAGGCGCCAGTGGCTCAGACCTTTAATCCTAGCTATTCAGGAAGCTGAGATCTGAGGATCACGGTTCAAAGCCACGTCAGGCAAGAAAGTCCGTGAGACTCTTTTTTTTTTTTAAAAAACTATTTCATTTTATTAATGTGGTTAACTTTTTTTAAATTGTGAAAATACCATACAGAGGGGTTACAATTACATGGGCAAGATAATGAGTACATTTCTTATCAAGCATTGTTGCCTCCTCCTTTGTTTCCCCTTCCCATCCCCCTGCCCCACTCTTATCTCTAAAAGCTGGAAGTGGCGCTGTAGCTCTAGTGGTAGAGCACTCACCTTGAGCTGCAGGGCTGAGGGACAGAATCCAGGCCCAGAGTTCAAGCCCCATGACCCACAAAAAAAAGGAAAAAAGAAAAAAGTGTCATAAAGTGAGAAATCACCTGAAAAATGGCAATATAATTAAAATAATTTGTGCACCAAACCCAAATCTCAGTCTCAATCAAAATGAGTATCCATTTCCCCCCTCTGTTTTTGCTCATACTGGTGAATTTAGGTCCTTTCCCAAGCTTGTCTTGCTTGCTTAGCTGGGGTTTTACCATGCCTGCAGCCCAGCATTTTGCTAGTTAATTGGACATAGAGTCAAATGGATTTTTCTGTTTGATCTGGCCTCAAAACTCAATCCCCTGCATCACAGCCTCCTGCGTAGCTAGGATTATAGGCATGAGCCACTAACGCCTAGCTAAAAAGGAACATTCTTGAGGTTGGAGGCATAGTTCAATTGACAGAATGCTAGCCAGTGAGTGAAAGTGGCAGGTACTGAGTTTGAGTCTTGGTCTTGGATCTGAGAAAAAAAGAAAAAGAACATCCTTAGTATACAAATTGGTCTTACAAATTAATAAGGAAAAGGAAAAGCTACAAAGGCAAAAAAGATGAATATGTAAGGTGGAAATGAGATATGAATGGTGAATAAATATTTGAAAAGACTCAAAAGACACCTAATAAGGACTAACAATTCCCTAGCACTTAAAACATAAATGCTTTACATAACTTTTTTTTTTGGTTGTGAGGCTTGAATTCAGGGTGTGTGTGTTGTCCCTGAGTTTTATGCTCAGGGCTAGCACTCTACCACTTTGAGCTACAGCACACCCTTCTGCTTTCTGGTGGTTAATTGGATACAAGCATCTCACAGACATTCCTGCCCGGGGTTGGCTTTGAACTGTGATCCTCAGATCTCAGCCTCCTGAGTAGCTAGGATTACAGGCATGAGCCACTGGCACACAGTCACATAACTCTTTTTTACAGCAAACTCTGAGTCTCCTGAACAGCCCTACCCCATTCAGGAGTCTCTACTGACCTAGATGGAGTAACATGTGCCCCCACAATGCCCACCTGGATACCCCTGACTTTAGTAGTGCTTGACTTCATCAAGGAAACAGTTGAGGTGTATATGTCTTCGGGGCTGGCTGCAGATGCGTGCTTTCTGGAAGTTCTGCTATGTGCTGAGTGCCAGCGTGGGAGCCCATCTGCTCTAGGGAGCTCCTTGGGGCGCAGATATTCTGAATGGAGTACACACCTCTGGGCTTTCCTAATCAGCCAGGCTGGGAACAGCTTGTCAGTCACTAGTGGCAGTGCACACATCCCAAACTTAACTGTTTCTTCTGGAGGGGAAGACCACCATGCTGCTAGCCTAGCAGTGGGCCTCCAGGGAGGGCCTGGAGGAGGGGGGGGGGGGGACAAGCCAAGCTTCCTCCACTGGAAACAGCTCTGTTCTGCACTAAAGGAGAGCAAAATGGCTGGTCACACTCCCAGAGCCCTGGGTCTTAGTTCCACCAGTGGTCGTTTCAGCCTGGCTGGTTTTAAAAGCAGGTGTTGCCAATCATCCACTCTGACCATAAAATGCCTTTATAAAGTGCCCATGGCAAGTCCAGGTGAAATCTGCCAGCTGGCTGGGAAATGGAACCGGCTGTCTGCTTTCCAATGTGTCAGAGGAGGGGGGCAGGTTAGGAGGGGGAGGGGTATACCCACTTTGGGGATCCGCCACAGTGGGTTCTTTTCCTCTTGAGTCCCAGCAGACTCTCTTCCCACTAAGGACTGCTGAAAACTGCCTGCCGAGTCTCGCATGGGTGGGCTTCCTTGGACAAGAGTGACCTGCCTCCGTTTCCTCCAGGGTCAGTCACAAGGCTTGAGCGAAGTGAAATCTCTCAGGCAAACTTGGACAAGAGCAAGACTGGAGGAGAGGGGTTATGGGCATGGCTTAGTTGGTACAGCACTAGCCAATGAGTAAAAACATCAGGTACTAGGCTAAGACCAAAGAAAGAAAATAGCGAGACTTGGCTGGGGAAGTCTCTTCTACTCAAAGGTACTTCCTGACCATGTGCATGGAATAAATGGGACATTCTATGCTTCCATCAGAAAGAAGGACATTGCCCCATCCATAACGAAATGGAAAAGACTCAGAAAAAACTTATATTAAGTGAAGCGAACCAGACCCAAAGAAACCTAGGTTGCAGGGTTTCCCTCATTTGTAATAACTAGAATATGCCAAGGATATTCTTAGGAAAGGATCACAAGGGCTCAATAGCTATGTGCTTATGACCATATAAAATGATCCTTATTGAAATAAACTCCAAGAAATGGAAACAAGAGGGTTTTTTAAAATTATTTTACTGTTTGCAGTTATTTCCCTTTTTTTCTTTTTGATTTACCCCCTGATGTCTCTGTTTTTTTTTTTTTTTTTTTTAAATTTTGGTACCCTTTGTCTTGTATATAAGTTTATCTGAGTTGGAGAAGGGAAGGGGAATCACAGAAACAATGGGACCAAGGGTGAGCCAATGGAACAGTGATACTCACTAGATACTATGTTGGAAATGAACTTTACAACTTGGGGGAAGAAGGGAGTCAGGAAGGGAAAAAAGTGGGTGAAATGAGGGAGGGGTGACACTGTTCAAAAAGAAATGTAGCAGGGCATTGGTGGCTCACGCCTGTAATCCTAGCTATTCAGGAGGCTGAGATCTGAGGATCACAGTTCAAAGCCAGCTCAGGCAGAAAAGTTTTTGAGACTCTTATCTCCAATAAACCAACAGATAACCGGAAGTGGCGCTGTGGCTCAAGCAGTAGAGCACTTGCCTTGAGCTGAAGAGCTCAGGGACAGCGCCCAAGCCCAGAGTTCAAGCCCCGTGACTGACCAAAAAAAAAAAAAAGCAAAGAGAAATGTGCTCATTACCTGATATATGCAACTGTAACCCCTCTGCACATTACCTTTACAATAAAACTTTTTTAAAAATTTTTTTATTTTTATTTTTCTGTGGTCGTGGGGCTTGAACTCTGGGCCTGGGCGTTGTCCCTCAGCTCTTCAGCTCAAGGCGAGTGCTCTACCACTTGAGCTACAGCGCCACTTCCGGTTTTCTGGTGGTTTATTGGAGATAGGAGTCTCACGGTCTCTCCTGCCCGGGCTGGCTTTGAACCACGATCCTCAGATCTCAGCCTCCTGAGTAGCTAGGATTACAGGCGTGAGCCACCAGCGCCCGGCTTACAATAAAACTTTTTAACAAAAACCAGGCACTAGTGGCTCACACCTGTAATCCTAGCTACTCAGGAGGCTGAGATCTAAGAATCGCAATTCAAAGCCAGCCAGAGTCGGAAAGTCCATGAGACTTTTATCTCCAAAAAACTACTCAAAGCCAGAAGTGGTGCTGTGGCTCAAGTGGTAGAGTGCTAGCACTGAGCCAAAGAAACTCAGGAACAGTGCCCAGGCCCAGAGTTCAAGCCCCAGAACCAGAAAAAAAAAGTGGAGCAGGGATCACTCAGAGACATCTCTCATCATTTCAAGCATCAGACAGTAGAACAGCCCATGCTGCTAGGGATAGCCAGCAATGGTTTCTTTGTGTGTGTTAGTGCCAGTCTTGAGGCTTGAACATAGGGTCTGGGCACTGTCCCTGAGCTCTTTTGCTCAAGGATAGTGCTCTACCACTTGATCTAGAGCTCCATTTCCAGTTTTCCACTGGTTAATTGGAGATGAGTCTCATGGACTTTCCTGCTGAGGCTGGCTTTGAACCCCAATCCTCTGAACTCAGCCTCTTGTGTAGATAGGATTACAGATGTGAGCCACTGGTTCCCAACTAGGTGACCACTCTATAGATACAATTTACCTGGTCCTAGATTCCTTGTGTGAGATCTGGGAGACTTCCCATCTGAACTGGGCAGTTTGTCATTCTGTTAAATGACCAAACTGGAGAAGATCATGCCCTGTGGTTAGGAGGGAGAAGAAAGATGCAGGATGCAGAGAAGAACATCTATGCTCTGTAAGGTCCGCTCCTGGATGGCGAGCAGACTCCACCCTCCCCGCAGCAAAGTCTCCACCCAGTACCTGCGTTACCTAGGCAACTGAGACACCTGGAAGAGGTCACATCTGAAAGGCCACACCTTTCTCTGCCCATACCCTAGATAAGGGCTAGCCCAGGCCCAGACGCTCTCTCTCTGTTCTTTTCTAGCTCTCTCCGCTCTTTTCTAGTTCTTTCCTCTTTCTTTCCCAGTTCTCTCTCTCA
The DNA here is from genome assembly GCF_019054845.1 of Dipodomys spectabilis. Taxonomy (NCBI): domain Eukaryota; kingdom Metazoa; phylum Chordata; class Mammalia; order Rodentia; family Heteromyidae; genus Dipodomys; species Dipodomys spectabilis. The sequence continues at coordinate 4,549,441 of NW_024870853.1, read as the reverse complement.
TTCCCAGGCCTTTCCCAGCCACGTGGAGTGCCAACCTTGCCTGGTCCCAGCAGGTCTACTGAATAAACCTACCCCTTACCTGAATACCACGTGAGTGCTACTGTTCTTACCCCTCTCTCTGCTCTTTTCTAGCTCTTTCCTCTCTTTCCCAGCTCTCTCTCATTCCCAGGCCTTTCCCAGCCACGTGGAGTGCCACCCTTGCCTGGTCCAGCAGGTCTACTGAATAAACCTACCCCTTACCTGAATACCACGTGCGTGCTGGTGCTGTTCTTACTCGGCTACCTCTTTTTAAAAACCTAACATGCTCCAAATAAAATACAGGTCATGACTAAGGCCCACACTATGTCATGCTTGTCAGAAAATGAGCCATAGTCATCTCATATCCTTTCTAGTTCTTTTTGTCACATAGGAGGTACTACTGCTTGTGGCTTGAAGCTCACATCAAACTTCTGGCCTCTGCATTTTTACTAGACAGGTGATGTCATTCAAATTACTCCTGAGAGCTCTGGCTCTGTATATAAAGTGACTTTTCTGGAACAGCATAGATATAAAGCACTTGGAATGTAGTAGGTGCTCAATAAATGGTAGCTGTCACTGCCACCACCATTCTTAACATTTGTGGAATATAATCTGGATACCCATCCCTGCACTCCGGCTTGTTGAAGATAAAGAAGGAACAGTTTCTATTTTCCACCTCTGACTAGTCACTACACAAATAATCACAATGTAAATGGTGACCCCAGGCAACACTCTCAAGCTCTGGAGCTCAAAGGAAGGCTATTAAGAAGTGGGTGCTTAAAGATGACCTGCACAGACTGACTTGTGTGTGTGTGTGTGTGTGTGTGTGTGTGTGTGTGTGTGTGTGTGTGTGAGAGAGAGAGAGAGAGAGAGAGAGAGAGAGAGAGAGAGAGAGAGAGTGTCCTGGGGCTTGAACTCATGGCCTGGGTGCTGTCACTAAGCTTTTGTACTCAAAGCTAGTATACTACCACTTGATTCACACCTCCACTTCCAGCTTTTTGGTAGTTAATTGGAGCTAAGAGCTTCCTGCCTGAGCTGGCTTCTAACCGTGATCTTCCAATCTCAGCTTCCTGAGCAGCTAGGATTGCACTCATGAGCCACTGGTGTTTGGCAGTAGACTTTTTAGTTTGGGAGGGAGAACGAAGAGAAAGCAAATTGTTCCTAGCTTTGTTCAGCCCAAGTCAGCAATGGAAAGCTGTCTGCATTCTAGTCTCCTATTGGAGACTAGGCTTAGCGCTGGAAGTATTGAGCTGGCCACTAGAGGGCGACAGAGATTGAGGAATAGAGCAGCTGGGGGGGGGGAGGGGGGAAACGGGGGAGATTTCCTTGGGGGCTACTCTTTTTTTTTTTTTTTTTTTGCTGTTCCTGTTGCTGGGCTTGAACTCAGGGCCTAGGTGTTTTCCTTGGGCTTTTTTGCTCAAGGTTAGCCCTCTACCACTTTGAGCCACAAGCTGCACTTCTGGTTTTCACGTGGTTAATTGGAGATAAGAGTCTCACTGAATTTCCTGCCTGGCCTGACTTTCAACCATGATCTTCCAGTCTCCACCTTCTGAATAGCTAAGATTACAGGCATGAACCACCAGTGTCCAACTCCTCTTTGATTTTAAGGACAAGTCCAAAGTTGGTCTTTCCCTACCTCTGAGACCCACCGGTCTCTTTGGAGTGCTTTTCTCCTCAGGTGCTTTCTTCCCTCAGAGACTTCCAAACTTCCTCTCTACCTACGTCTATGGCCAGGACACCTGTCCCAGCCTTTCTATGAGGCGCAGGTAGCCATAGGATGTGCTCTACATCCAGGAGGGGCTGTGAAAGTCAACAAAAAAATCAGGCCAGGGAGAGTTCTATGTACTAGGAAAATGATGGGTCGCTTGTCACTTGAGCTTTGCCAGAGCCTCAGCCTCACCTCATCCCCTCCTTGGACACTGGTAGGTTGGGAGGCCTGGGAGAACTGGTTGGGGAGACTGAAAGCCTAGGAAGAAACTGGCTTTTGTGGAGAGGTACAATGAGCTCAGGTACTAGGGCCTTCCTGGTGGGGCTAGGGAGTTCAAAGCCAAGTTAGGTTCAGTTGCAAGCATGAAAGGGAGGTTTCAATGTCAGTGACCTTGATTGACTTGGCTCAAGGACAGCTAGAAGATGGCAAACATGGGTGGCATATATCTGCCAGTAGTTATCTGGCCAGCTAGGTCCAGTCCCTTATCTGTCCTCAGGATGCTCCTAAAGGTTCATGTTCTGTCTGTGTGGGGGTTGTCAGGAGGGCCTGAGAGATAATGAAACAGCTCCCCATTCTTTCCTTCTGCTCCCCAGTCTCTCCTGCCTGGGCTATTCTTCCTTGGGAACCCTGTGTGGGTAGGGCCTGACTGACATGTCCAGTGTGTTTACTAAGGAACCATAAGTAGGTCTGGGCCAAGATGCTATGTCTCCAGCCTTTATTACGCTCTGGCTGGCCTACTAACCCCTGAGATAAGGAGCTAGGCTGGGGTCAGTGACAGGTGGGCACAGCTGCTACTCCCCTCCCCCAAATCCCTCAGTGCCTGACAGTGATGAATGGCCTGGCCCCCTCCTGGTGCATTCCCCAGGTAACTAGAGAGAGGGAGTAACAGGTGGGTTGCAGACTCCCCCTCCCCACTTCCTGCCCAGGATGTGGTCGGCTAGACCAGAGAGCAGACAAGTCAGAGGGAATGTAGATAAAGCTAAGCCCAGCTCAGTGAAACATAAGAGTCCAGGAATGCCTAAAGATGAGAAGTCTAGGTCCCAGTTTCAGTTCAGAGCCCTGTCTACCTTTCAGGCACTCGAAGCCATGCCCAAGCTCTCTTATGTCCTGTCCAGGACATTTTCAAAGGCAAGAGAAGGCCTGAACAGGTCCCGAAGGCTTGGAACAGAAGTCTAGGAGTCCAGGACGGGGCAAAGGGATACGTGGAGGGGATAAAGATAGAAGGTGGAAAAGGGAGCAGACCTCTTTCATCCCCATTGTCATCAATGCATCAGCTTGACCCAAGGGCAGGCCGCCATTAGGCAGATGAAGACTATCTTTAATTTAAATATCCATAAACCAGGCCTGCGGGTAGGGTGGGAATGGGGTGAAGATGAGGATGGACTAAGCTAAAAATGAAGTTTGAATCTTTGGCCTTTGGGACCACCCATTCTTTCCTCAGCCCATCCATTCTTTGGGGTTTCATTTGCCTTAGCTCTAGGGCAGTATGATGCCAGGAAGGTGGAGTAGGAGCAGGAAAGAAGACGGGTGGCACCTTAAACTTGTCCTGAGATTGACCTAGGATGTTGAATGACCTGGGAAAAAGTGAGAGATTTCTGGTGGAGGAAGGAAGCCTGGTGGCGCCAGCAGCCCCATTGGACTGAGCTAGAAAGCAAGTGGGAGAAAAGGGAAGTATGGAGGCAGGAGAATCAGCTAGCTAAGCAATATTGGACTTTGTATGGAGGCAGTAGGGGATACAACCAGATCAAGTCTGGAGCCTCATCCTGCCCATCTCTATACCAAGTCTACCAAAAACAACACCAGGAACATTGGGACGATAATCATCTTTTTTGGAGGGCGGTAGTTGGATTTGAACTTGGGGGGCTTTCATTAGCTAGGCAGATGTTACACTACTTGAGCCACACCACCAGCGCTGATATAAAGATTATGCAAAGCACCAGCCATAGTGGATGTGTCTAGCTCAGGGAAGGTGCAGACAGTCTGGCAGAAAGCTTTCTAGAGGACAGACAGGAGATGGGGACGGGGTTGGGGGGATGGTGCAGAGGTGATGTTGGCATTGCCGTGGGCCTCTGATTAAGATTCTTAACTCCTTGAGCCGGCAGCCTGCTTTTCCAGGTGTTCAATCAGGCTCAGTCCGGTGGCTCACCAAGGCTTACACTTTAACACACACTCATTTCCAGAGCTCTGGGATACCAGTATGAAAACGCTGGTGGTTTAGCCAGATGGGCTAGGTTGGAATCCTGATTTGTCCCTGACTGTGTGGCCTTGGGTGAGTTGCTTTACTCCTTTGTGTCTCCAAGTACAAGCCAGACAGGGAGAGGTCAAGGCCAAGGTGAAGACTCTAAGTTGCACGAGGGTAGAGCTCAGGTTTATTACCTGGTGCGGAGGGCAGAGGCAGGGGAGACAATGAATGAGAGCCTGCTGGGAACTGGTCTTCGAGTGCAAGAATACGAGGGAGCTGGAAAATATGCATGTGTGGCACATAGAGCGTGTGTGAACGGGTGCAAACGTGTGTGTCTGGGGATGAGAGTGTCTCTGTGGGAGGCTCTGGGAAAGAATAAGAGTTTCCATTTAGTAAGCACCATGGTGGGGCCAGGCCCCATGCTAAGCCTTTCATGTACATTATCTCATTTAGCCCTTGGCATGGCCCTGTGAGGCAGAGGATGCTCTCAAGATAGAGAGAGGAACCAAAGCACAATCAGAGGAGGTGCCATGCCCAAGGAACAGTGACTCCCTGGCTCTGAAGTTTGGTCCCCACTGCCTTTCATGTAGGCAGCTGAGCTTTGAAATAACTTCTCTCTAGCTTTTCAGGAGACAGTACAACACCTGAGATTTCCTGCAGGGCCCACATGTTTTCCATCCCTGAGTCCGTGAGTGTCCTTCCTCCCCAGGCACTTCAATTCTTAGCACTCTCATGCGTGAGGCTTGGTGGGGCACCAGCACTAGCCCAACACAAGGCTAGTGTTCAGCAACAATGGGGGACTTGAATCTTGTGTGGGTGTGTGGGGGGGTATGATATGTGTGTTGACACAATGACCTGGGAGTCTTGGGAGGGGTGACAAAGAAATAGACAAGGCTTAGGTAAGAGAAGGCACCATCCCCCATGGCTTCTGACCTTCTCTCTCAGGCTCCCCTGGAAAGTCATTTTCCCCTACCTCGGGGGCCTGAATCACAATGTCTGAGGCACTTCCAGGGTGAGGTTATAGTGGGAACTTGGAGTCACACGTCCTGGCTGTGGCAGGGAGGAGGTAAGGTTTAGCTCCTGAGGCCCCTGTAGCATAGACAGGTTGAGGCAAACAGGCTAAGCCATGAGCAGGGGTGGCCAGCATGAGGAGCAGGCCTGGACGTATAGTCCTCTCCTTTTCTCTGCCACCCTTCCCACTCAGGATTAGCTGCTGGCACACTCAGGAATGACTTCTGTCTGCCCAGGTTTCTTGAGTTTGGCAGCGAAGCCACATCACCCTTATCTCATGCTTGGTTTGGGGCTGCTCTCCCCAGGAGCACAAGGCATGAAAACTGTGGAGAGAGAGAGACAGAGAGAGAGAGACAGAGTGAGAGACAGAGACAGAGAAAGAGTCAGAGAGAGAGAGAAAGAGAGAGACAGAGAGAGAGAGAGAATCTGAGGCTAGTTCTCAGATTGTCAGTGATGGTCCTACTTCAAAACTTTGGCCTATGGGCAGGTGATTATGTGTGTGTGTGTGTGTGTGTGTGTGTGTGTGTGTGTGTGTGTGTGTGTGTGTGTCTGTCTGTCTGTCTATCTATCTATCTCCTTTCTCAGTCCTAATAACCTTCAGGAAGACTATGAGTACAGTCATGGTCATTGTGTAAGACTGCTGCTTGCCAGGCATGAACCAGCTTTTAATCTGGAATGAATGAAACAAACACAGAAAAAACAGAAAGGGGTTAGAAATGTGCCATGAGTATGGCACAGAGGCAATGAGCACAATGTATGGGGACCAAGATGGCAGGAGTTAAGTCCTGCTTCCCTTACTGATCACTTCAGTGAACTTATATGGCTCACTTCTTGCCCACCTTTTCCAGATCTTAGCTTCTCCCTAAGTAAAATGGGAATCATGGAAGTCATCTCACAGGGCTATAAAGGAAAAACAGCTAAGGCTTTTGACACACAGTAGGTACTCAGTAAGCAGCATGCTGCTTTCTCTATTCAAATTGTGAGATCCTGGTGTGCGTGCCAAGAATCCTAATCTCCCAGTTGGACTGTGTGTTGTGTCCTTGTACCTTGTTCATATCTCTTCTTGCTTACTCCCCAGCTGGGAGCAGGAAATTCTAGACAGCTCTTGCTCCTCCCTGTCTGCCAACAGTCATCTCACCCTCAAGGCTATCTCTAATGGAAGAAGCTCAGCTTCTACCATTTTATTTCTCCCCAAATAGAGGTCCTCCTCTATTGCCACAGGCATCACCAGATGGTGCCATGAGAAACCCAGTAGCTAAGTCTCCCATCAAGGGAGATAGAATGGATATAAAACTCCATAAAGGTGGCAAAGCATTGAAGCTATAGCACTGATACAAAGTTATGAATTCAGGTACACGGGTGATGGGAAGCTGATGAGAAGCATATGTGTCTATTTTCTCTTGTACCAAAATGTTTTCCAGCCTTTTTCCTCCAACTAAATGTGGCCACGCCTGAGGGAGTGTTGCTCACCTTGTTATCTCCACAAAGAAGTATCAAGGTGAACTGAGGATTTAGTTCAAGGGTTAAGCCCTTGTCCAACAAGCCTGAGGCCTTGGGTTACGTGCCCAGCACCAACTCCTCCCACCCCACCTCCAAAATAATCCCTAATCACAATGACAAAAACCATGCAATTGGGAGACTTCGATCCCTGGCAGTCCCAAAGCTAACCCGCAACCCATCCTCCTGACACCAGATCTTTCTCTAATTTTTCCCATCCTCCTGCCACCAGATGGCGAATGTTGACAATGCCACCTTGTCTCAGGTCTTATATTCAAACTTTGGCTTAGGTATGCCAGGCTTGTTTATGCTGCTCGTAGGTATGCTAGGCTTGGATATGTCAATCTGGTTGTGAGCTTCAGGGTTGTCCCACGTGCCTGCAGATCTATAGTGGGCCAGAAGGGGGAGACATCAGCTCGTGAGTGTCTCTGCTGGGGTCTAAGGAAGAGAGTAGGTCAGACCGGGAGGGTCTGAGCTATGTATGGGATGGAGCCAAGTTATAAGCAAAGAAGCAAGAAGGGGCGGAGAGAATGGGCCAGGGCTGGGAGACAAAGGCCCAGATGGTGAGGCCAAGAAGACTGGAGTCTGGGCATTTCAGAGCCAGGATGTATGCTTTTGCTTTTGTAAAAGGCTCCTGCCCTGAGCCTTTCCCTCTTAGCCCTCAAGCTATCTTTCTTTATAGAGGCACTCTTGCTAGAGTCTTGCCCGTTCTTTCATATCAGATAGGATTCGAAATCTGTGCTCTTCCCGGGTACCTCTTAAAGATTCTGAGCGCTTGGTATCAAGTAAAGAAAAACTCACTTTCCCCCACTTTTGTTCGGTTCAGTGCATGCTAATGATCAATCTCAAGGTTGGAAGGAAAGCCCACAACGCTTCTACATGATCCTGGATGGAAAGCAGACAGGATTTGTCACTAGTATACTTGAGCCTACCAAATATCCATCCATCACCCGTTTTGTTAGGCTTAGTACAAGAAGACAGTGTCTTTGTGGGCCATAACTAGAAAGGTCACTAGAGCCCTGTGTGGTATTGGTCGGGGAGCACACAGGCCATCTTTTCCACAGAGTGGGTACGGACAAGGATTTCCAGGGCGTGTGTTGGTGCGGAAGTATTCTCATTTCTCGAGGGTACACGGAATAGGGCTTGTCTGGCCTAGGTCAGTCGGCCTGGCTGTTGACCAGAGTCGAGGGAAGAAGAAGTAGGCCGGCTGCTCTTGAGAAGCGCTAACTTCCCACGGGCAGAGCGCTCTGGGAACTGGACGAAGCAGGACGCAATCAAAACCGCAAGAACCGCACACTCAGATTGGTGCCATCAGGAGCGCGGCGTCCTTAAGAGCTCTCCGAAGCCCCGCCCCCTTCCTGCTCTGGAGGCGTGGCATGGGGCAAGGACCCCATTCCGGAGCTTGCTATTGGCTATGCGGAGCAGGGTTGACTTTGCGCTCGCCTGAACAGGAGAGTAGAAAGCTCGGCGGCGGCGGAGGGAGTCTATGCGCGCTGGACAGCAGTGGGAGGTGTGTGCGACTAGCTGTGGCCGCAGACCTTCGGGCTCAACCGCCGGGAGACTAGCACTCGGTGACGGGGCTGCCGGGCTACCGGGCCGAGCTTTCAGAGGCGTAAACTGATGAGACTGGCTGGTTCGGCAGTGTCTCCTTGGTCTTTTAAGTACACTAAGCGGGGACCCGCGCTGAAGTAGAAGCTGTCTAGGGGAGCACAGCCCGGAGTCCCAGTGTGGCACGGAGGAACGGAGCCCGTGCCAGGGCAACCCAATCGGGAGCCTGGGGACCGAGCCCGCGTTTACGGGAGATCCCCGCTTCTTCGCAGGGGTGTCAATCCCGGGACTATCGAGGAGTCTGGACCGTCAACGAATCCTCGGTGGGGAGATCCTATCGGGAAGAGGGCGCGGAGTCCCAGATAGTCTCGGGGAGCCGAGCCGAATCAGGCGGGATCACCCGGGGGCGCCGAGCCCTCGGAGGCCGCAGCTCATGCCAGGGTTGGGGGCGCCTGCCCAGTGAGTCCTCCTGGCCGGCCGGGCGGAGGAGAGCGACACCGAAGCCGGCGGCTACGGAGGATGGGCGCCTGAGTGGCTCGGAGCGAGCGCAGCGCGGCACAGGCAGGCAACGCAAGCTTTGCTGAGGAGGCGCCAGGGGATCCCTCAGTGCATCCTGCCCCCGGGAAGATGGCCCGGCCTGGGCAACGTTGGCTCAGCAAGTGGCTTGTGGCAATGGTCGTGTTAACGCTGTGCCGGCTGGCCACACCGCTGGCGAAGAACCTGGAGCCCGTGTCCTGGAGCTCCCTCAACCCCAAGTGAGTAACTTATCTGGTCTGGTCCCAGGGAATGGGAGGTGCCCCCCCCCCTCCCCCGCTTTTGGAGGTGAGGCCACGCACCCTCCGAGTGAGTGCGGGAGGTGTTTAGAGGAGTGGTGCCCCATTTTGTTTCTAGCTTTTTCTTTTCCTAGTGTTCTCTTGCGGGCAGGCAAGGAAGGGTGCGTCGGGGTGGGGTGGGGGCCATTGAGCTCGGTTGGTTGTGACCCCTCAGCTTCCCGGCCCTTGCTTCCGCACATTGGGACTTGAGAGTCGGGATGGTCGCTTCAGGCAGATGAGGACTCTAGAGCGCACCCGAGAACTGGGTGGGGGAGAGAACGCAGCCCCGTTCAAGGCCCCTGGGAACGTGGTGGGGTTCGGCGAGAGCAGCTCCGGGAGCAAGCTTGACCCGGGCGGGGGAGGGGGGAAAGCCACCGCACAAGTTCTTCCTTTGCTTAGGTGTGGGGAAAACGCGGCATGGGACCCCCAAGCCTGGCTTGGGCCGGGTGGCTGCGCCCGGGTCCCTTCTCCGACTCCTTGCATTTTCATTTCTTTATTCCCTGTCTGTTTGCCTCCCTGGCTTTTCCTTTTGCCGCCCCCCCCCCACCCCTTTTCTCTCTACCGGGGCGGTAGAAAGGCGGGCGCCGCTCCCAGGCTCACAAAGGCGGCTGGTGGAGAGGGGCGGAGTGGGAGAGGGTTGTTGTGTGTGTGAGGGTTCGATCCAGTGCCCGTCGGGGGTCCAATGGAGCCGGCAGTGGAACTGCTTCGAGGGCCAGTCGGGCGGAGAGTGGCAGTGGAGCCAGCGAGGGAGGTGGGTGGGAAGTGAGCGATTCCTGCCCAGGCAGGTCCCTTTGCCCCCCCCCCCCCCCCCTTAAGTCCCTCGGATTGAGAAGCCGTTCGTAGCTTTCTGCAAAGGGATTGGAGGGGGGGGGGGATGGCGATATAAAGGAAATCCTTTCTTTCTCTCTTTCTTCTCTTAACCCCCTCATAATTCCCCCCCCCACCCCGGAACAACACACACCTTTCAGGGCGGTGGCTCAGTGGTTTCTGGGCTGTTTGTGAGGAGCAGCCTGGCTGTTGTAGTGACCTCTGGACCTTTTTCCTCTTTTGGCATTGGAGACTTGAGTTGGAACTCGGGGTCAAAATTGCTCTTCTTCCCTGTTTTCTGGAGGACCCGGCAATGTGTGAACAACCCCAGTTTAGCGGGAAACCAGGGTTGGGGGAGGGCTTGACCTGTCCCATCTATGCTCTGATTTCTGTATCTGCACTTTTCTCCTTGACCACACTTGCTGGGCTCCCACTAACTACACCAGCTCCTGCTGGCCTTGGACGCTTGGGAAAGGGATCCATGTCTCAGCCCTGACATGGGAGAAGGCAGCTTCTTTGGTCCTCTCCCCCTTGGGTTAAGCTAGGGTGGGGGAGATGGCTAAAGCAGGATCAGGGTGGAGGGCTTTGCCTGGCTAAAAGGAAAAGGACTGCAAAGAATTTTACCTCTATGGTATCGAATTGGGTATAGTACTTTTAACTGTGGGGGCCCAAAATAGTTGGGGGACCTGAGGCTGTGAAGCCCAGGGACAAACGTTTAGCAGTGCTAGCTTCTCCCCTGTAAGGGTGGAGGTTGGAAATGCTGTGGAGCCTGGAGAGTTGCAATCTGCCTCGGGTAGCCCATCCTAGGGACTCATGGGAGTGACCTAATTGCTCTCTCTGGTCTCTAATCAGAGATAGCAAGCAGTTCCACAGCTGGAAAAGAGCTTTCCTGCAGAGTCGAGGGTGCTGGGAGGAACTAGATCTTTCTGAGCTTTCTCTCTTTTTGTGTTTAGAGTGATTTGGACCCATTTATAAATTTTGTGAGGGGGGGAGGTGGAAGGTGTATTCCCTCTGCCTGTCCTCTACCCTTTCTACCTTAAGCTTGGGACAGGAATCCTGGGGTGGAGAGGGGGGCAACTCAGCAGAACCTGCCTGAATTCCATGCTATAATACAGCAGATTCTGGAAATGTTCAAGACTGATCCTGGTGCGCTCCCCACCCCTCCAGAGTTCATCTATGCTCAGGGGTCTGGAATGCAGCCTATGTCTGCTGCATGTGTTGGTGTGGGGTGTGGGGCAGGACAGGAGAGAAGCACTGCCCTCCTTTCCCCCTGGGCTCTAGGGGCTGCCACCGCGCCCAACCCTCAAGCTGCTGCCACAGCTTTTCCAATCAACAGCCTCTGTCTCTTTTCCCCTAAACCTCCTGCTCCAGTGAGTTCTCCCTCTCAGGCCCAGACCCGGGTGTGTGGATTGCCTTCTCACACCCTCTGAGCTCCCGCTCACCTCCCCTCTCCAGCTCAGCTCGCAGCTCTCCCTCTTTCACACTCCCTCTCACTCTTAGTCACTCTCTGCCTCTTTTTCTCAAGTCCTTTTGTTTCTTGCACATGCCCGTGCTCTCCCTCTCCCTCGCAGGCTCATTTTCTCTCTTCCCTCCCCTCTTTCCTGGCTTTTGGTCTCTCTCTTCAGCCCTGTCAAGAGCTGGCACCCCCCCCCCCAAAAAAAAATCTCTTAGTGCCTATAAACTCTGCTTAATTGCTTCCTCCTTGGGAAAAAAAAAAATCAAAATAAAGAAGTGGTGGGGCTAGGGATCTGCTTCTAGGTTCCAAGGTGCAAGAAAGCTCCAGTCCTTTCTCCCAAATTGGTGCTGAGGCCTTCTAGGGTGGTATTTTCTGGGTGGCAGATTCTGCCTCCTGGGCCCCTCTTGTCAGATTCACCCCAAGAGTGCAGAGTAGGGAGATGGGTTTGTTCCCAAGTGGAGTTTGGTAGAAACCAGTGTGTGCTCCTGCTGGCCTAGTTGGGGGACTGTAATTTAAATGGTCCCAGGGTGGCCTCCTCCCCCCAACTCCCTTCTTGGGGTGGGGGGTGGGGGGTGGTTTGGGCAGCCGGCAGGCCTCACACTTGAGTCCTCAGCCAAGTCCAGCTGCTATAGTTCAGTTTCAGTCCCATTCTGACCCCTTCCTGCTCCCCACTCAGGTTCCCCCACCCTGCCTGAGATCACATTACAAACCTTCCTTACTGGGGCAGCCGTGGAGATTCTTCTTGACATCCAGGACCCTTGACTTAGCATGGGAGGGGGCAGCTGCAGACCCCAACCCATGCTTGCCTGTTTCAAGTGGAAGGGTTTGGTCCCAGCCCCCTCCCAGCTGTTCTAGCTCATAGTCTTAGGGGAGGCCAACTTAGGGGGCCCCTTTCCGGGGTGGTTAGGGACCTGACCTCTTCTATTCTGGCTGATTGGCTACAGGTGGGGGGCCTGAGGGTGCTGGGAGCCGAGAGGTCTCTACCATACCCTGTTCCCTTGCTTCCCTGCCCCCACAAAGGGCAGCCAGACTAGGGTAAGAAGGGCTTGTGAGGCAGAAAGCCAGGGTTCCCTTTCTTCCTTTTAGGCTTTCTGTTGTCTCATTAATCCAGGTGAATAGGGATGGGCAGGCCTTGTGCATCACTGTTTGCATGGGTTACGGCTAGGAGGAGAGTCTGCTAGCTAGGAGGCTTGTGGTTGCCATGAGAACCCAGGTTTGGAGGATGGTGGTGAAGGGAACTGAAGTGGGGGATACTCAACAGCTACATTTTGAAAATCCCTGTGGGCCATAGAAGCTCTTCTTCCCAAGTGGGTTCTGTGGTAGTGGTTTTGGGGCTGGGTGCTAGCAGCCTGGGAGTGTAAGCACTTTCAGCTTAAATGATACTGCATGGCTGGTGTGCTAAGTAATAGGCAGGCAGCTTTGTGCTACTTACAACGTATCTTCATATATGATCTCATTGGATACTCCCAACAGCCCTGGAAGTAGGTATTGGCCCCATTTTCCAGATAAGGAGGCATTGGCCCAGAAGAGAGAAATGACTTGTTTAAAGGGAACAAAGTTAGGATCTCGGTTTCTTCTTTCCACCCCATTCTGCTGCTTTGGAATCTGGAGGAGACAGGAATGTAAGGTGGGGTTTGGGAAGAGGCTGTGGCTCCCTGCTGCCCCTGGGTTCTCCCTCTCACTTCACAAGTGGGTGAGCACTGTGACTCAGACTCTTCCTGTTTAAGGCTAGAAGTTCTCCAGCTTCACTTAACTTTCCTAGGGAAGCCTGCTTAGGTGACGACCAACTTAGTACCAGCTCTGAGAAGTTCCCTTAGTTCCTCTCTGGACTGATTATCTCTTCCTCTCAGGGACCCACCAAAGCAGACAATGGGCTGGTAAGGGTGGGTGTTCAGCCTCTAGCATACTAGCTTTGGCCAGGTGAGACAGAGAGGAGAGGGCATAGTTCACATAGGTGGGGAGGGTGACTTCCTCTGGGACTCTCCTCTGCCTTCCACAGAGCTGTGTGTGTGCCAGGACCCAGCTGCTGTTCCTGCCCACCCACGCCTGGGCGGGCACTGCTGGGACACGCCAGGCCTGCTCCTGCTGCCTTGGGGGCTGGGTGGAGCTGGGGGAGTGAAAGAGGAGCCTTTAATTTGGGGGCTCCCCACCCTAGCTGGGATGAGAGCAGACTTGAGTTCTGGCTTGGGGTCTGCCCTCCACTACTCTTGCTACCCTGAGGGGTGTAAGCCCAGTAGTGGTGAGGCCAGTAAATCAAGGCCATGGATTAGAGTCTGCTGTCACACATGGACTTGGACAACTTGGGAATCAGGCTTTTTGTTTGGTCACTCTCTGACCACAAGTCACTAGAACCTGAGGAAAGGGTTAGAGGGAAAGAAGTAAAGACCTGGTCGGATGTGGACAGTGTCCTGGCCATGACTGTTCCAGCCACAAATTTTGCCCCTGGAAATCACATGTAGGTGGAAGAAAGGCCCATCTAGACAAAAGATGTGTGAGGTAGAGAGTGGGAGCCATTGGTTTCTGACCAGTCCAGGACCTTGGGGGCTACTGTCACCAGATTCTCTCAACTTTACATGTCCCAGGATTCTTTTGAGCAGTCATGGTGATACTTATAGGTAGAAAGGTCGAAAGACAAATGGATTTGAGCTGGAGAGGAAAGGAAAGGGCAGTTCCATAAGACAGGAGCTGAAATAATTCAGGTTGCCACCCCACGTCCTTTTACTCCCTGGGGTGGCTCCCTGGGGTCCCAGGGATATCAGAGGCTAAGGAGGGAAGACCTCAGGTTACCATGGAGACCTGCTTCAGGCTTCCTGCTGGGCCATGTCAATCCCCTTATTTGCCAGAAAAGGGCTTTGTCTGGGGGTGGCCCCAGGCAAGAAAGCTTGGCTTGATGGAGGGGGGGGGGGTAGTAGTTTTTGAAATGTGGGTTTTTGAAATGAACTTAGACTTTTTAAAGTTTAAATTACAGATTGCCTCTTCTCTCCTACTCCTATTCCTAACCAGTTGAGGAAAAGAGAAGCTTATTGGGTTCCTTGTAGGGTATCACTAGCATTGTACCTGGCTTCAGGCTTCATTCTCACTGTCTACAATGCTACTCCTTGTAATCCCTGGTACTTTCTTGGGCTTCCTGCAGACCATGTTTTCCCAGTTAGGGGGAGGATACTAAGAAAGTACCAGTGTGGAGGATTGGGGTCAGGGATGCAGATCTCATCAAGCCCCTTTTCCTTTCACACTTTAGAGGAGGAAGGTGAGGTTTTTCTGCCAGCTGCTATGCAAATGAGCTGATGAATATTTATGAAGTCTGTTCACTAAGGTTGGAGAGACTCTGAGGGGTGTTGGGGGCAATAGTCCTTTCTTCTCCCCCTCCCCCACCATGTAGACATCTGTTTTCTCTGTGTCTCTGGGTTCAAGGTAGATTCCCTGAGTTAGCAAAAAGCCCTATTCTGATTTAGGGCTCTGGAATGTGAGCAGTGCAGATGAATCTCTGCTGAGAGATCTAGGGCCAAGAGTAAGCTGGCCTTTTCCCCTTTCCATGCCCAATATGTAGGTACATTTGAATGTATTGTTGAGGTGCAACTGTACGAAGATCAGTCAAGGTGTTGAGGTCCTCTTAGAATCCTAGGGATTCAGCCGGGTGCTGGTGGCTCACGCCTGTAATCCTAAACTACCCAGGGGGCTGAGATCTGAGGATCGCAGTTCAAAGCCAGCTAGTGCAGGAAAGTTCGTGAGACTCTTATCTCCAATTAACCACCAGAAAACTGCAAGTGGTATTGTGGCTTAAAGTGGTAGGGTGCTAGTCTTGAGCAAAAAAGCTCAGGGACAGCACCCAGGTCCTGAGTTCAGATACCACAACAGAGAAGACAGAGAGAGATGGGGTGGTAGGGAAGGAGGGAGGGGGGGAGAGAGAGGGAGGGAAGGAAAGAGAGAGGAGGGAAGGAAAGAGAGGGAGAGGGAGAAGGAGAGGGAGGGGGAGAGGGAAAGGAAGAGAGGGAGAGGGAAGGAGGGAGGGAGAGAGAGAGAGAGAGAGAGAGAGAGAGAGAGAGAGAGAGAGAGAGAGAGAGAGAGAGAGAGAGAGAGAGAGAGAGCACACGAGCCGAGCGCAAACCTATCCTAAGGCTTGCCATCCTGGGTGGGCTAAGCTCCTGATTGGATTTGTGCATCTCTCTCCAATGACAATGTTCATCACATCATTCCTCTCACATTGTGAAGAGCCTGGACTGGGTGGGTCTCTTAAAGTTCCTTTGGGCTCTAAGATGTTAGAAATAATTTAATTCTGCCATCTGGACAGAATGAGTGTGAGCACTGGAAAGTTAAAAAATGCCCTGGAAATTACAGAATCTTTGATGAAACTTGGAAGCTTTGCATGGTGAATGTGGTAGGGGAATTCACCTTTAAATGTTTATTTGGGACTCTACTGCATCTGTACTTCCTTTCTGGCCTTGTGGAGATGGAGACTTAGGGAGCAAAGGGGAAGCCATCTTACTCTGGTGCTGGCTAGCTTCATTGACCATCCTGCACCTCAAGATGGCAGCTTTCAGTTTAGGGGAGCATCACATGACGTTGATGGAGGGCTGATTTTCCTTTTTTTTCTTTTCTTTTCTTTTTTTTTTTGTTCCAGTCGTGGGGCCTGAACTCTGGGCCTGGGCGCTGTCCCTCAGCTCTTCAGCTCAAGGCTAGCGCTCTACCACTTGAGCCACAGTGCTACTTCCGGCTTTTTTCTTTTTGCTTATGTGGTGCTAAGGAATCAAACCCAGGGCCTCTGGCATGCAAGGCAAGCGCTCTACCACTGAGCCACCTTCCCAGCCCTGATTTTCTTTATCTACATGATTCCCTTGGTCAGTTTCCCTCCTCACCTAGTGAGGTATTAAGTCCCTTCCTTGGATGAAGACAGAAATTAACAATGTGAAGACATTTCTCAGAGTTTCCTGTAGGCCCTCAGTGCTTGTCTCTTCTGTATCCTGGCCCTCAGGAAATGGAACCACTCTCTTTCCAGATGATTATGGTAGCTTTATATACTGGTATTCTGTTTTATATCGCTTTATGTACTGCCACACTGGACAATATTCTTCTCCATTGTGTTTGTTTGTTTCTTTTTGCTGATACTGGGGCTTGAACTCAGGACCTGGATGCTGTCCCTTAGCTTTTTCTCTCAAGGCTGGCACTCTTACCACTTGAGCCACACCTTCACTTCAGGCTTTTGCTGTCTAATTATAGATGAGTTGCAAGGACTTTTCTGGCCAGGTTCTTTTTTTTTTTTAATTGTGAAAATACTGTACAGAGGAGTTACAATTACATGAGCAAGGTAATGAGTACATTTCTTATCAACATTGTTGCCTCCTCCTTTGTTTCTCCTTCCTCTGGCCAGGTTCTTTAGAAGCCTTGATCCTAAATCACAATCTCCTGAGTAGCTATGGTTATAGGTGTGAACCATTGGCACTGACTAGCTTGTTTTAAAGCTTGTTTTTATCCCTCCATTGTCCTTTCTGCCAGTGGGTTTGTAACCAGTGGGATGAAACTTACATTGCTTGGTGGTGGTCCTTGAGAGCTTTCAATCTGGACCTAATTGATTTTTGTTCCTCTCTACCTTCTCCAATCCCTTAGGTTTTATGTCGCAGACCCTGTTGTCTACTATTGTTATCTATTGATTTCTCATCCCTCTCCCAGAACCTACCCTCCTCCTGCCCTTCCCGTGGAACCATCTCTGACCATTGTGCTCAGAAGGCCCATCAGTCTTCCTTGTATTGCCTCCATCCCTAGCTGTTTTTGAAACACTACCCGCACATGTAACTTGCAGCTATTTGGGGATACCTATTGCTGTAGTGTGCACCATTTACTTTTCTGGGGCAAACAAATTTATAGTCTATAGGACTGTATCAGCTCTTCCTATTTCCAGCCTACTAAAAATGAGATGGGACTCTCAGGTACTTCCTATTAGTATCTGACTTCTTCATGATAGACTATCTTTTTTTGTTGGTTATAGGTCTTGAACTCTGGGCTTGGTTGCTATCCCTCAGCTCTTCAGCTCAAGGCTAGCACTCTTATCACTTGGGCCACAGCTCCACTTCCAGTTTTCTGTTGGCTAACTGGAGATAAGAGTCTCATGGACTGTCCTGCCCCGGCTGGCTTTGAACTGTGATGCTCAGATCTCAGCCTCCTAAGTGGCTAGAATTATAGGCGTGGGCCACCGGCACCTCGATATACTATTTCTAAGAAGTATTTAAGCATAATAAGTACCTACTGTGTGCTGCTAGGTGCTGACCATGCACTTTTGTTTCCCCCTCCACAACCTTGATAAGGCTCTTCCCACCCCCAGTGTGTAAGTGAAGGAAATGAAGTTCAGAGATACTAGACGGCTCATCAGGACCACAGAGCTATGTCCTTTCTTTAACATGGTACCACATTACTCTTAGCTCTGCTGTGCCCCAGCTTGGAAAAAAGCCAACGGAGCTCTATTCTTAATGTACTTTCTAATGCCCAGGGGATCCTGGGCCACCAACCACTCTTGTTTCCCCCAGATTTAACACTAAAACCCATGCTTAAGGTCTTCTTCTATGTCCTTTAAGGATCTCGACTAGGAGTGGTGTGGAGGTGATGAATGGGGTTCTGGGGCCCCATTTACTATAATCTGTTGGCCCTGGTTAGACCCCTTCTTCTTTCTCTTTGTTCTTGAGGCTACTCAAGATTGAAGGTTCAAACTCTTACATTATGAGAGGAGGGGTCACCAATAGGATATTTATAAGGATATATCTGATTAGAAACCATGGCCCCCATCTCTTGGCTGAGTGATGTGTTTCTTCCTACCTCCCCTATCACGCACAAGATTAGCAAGGGGGAGGGGGAGGGGAAGACATGGGTCCCAGACAGGTTGAGCCTCCCTTAGCCTTTGGCTGGGATCTGCGGGGGTAGGAGCTAAGGCAAGTGTGGGCTTGTGTGTGTGTGTGTGTGTGTGTGTGTGTGTGTGTGTGTGTGTGTGTGTGTGTGTGTGTGTGTGTGTCTAGGTAGGTAGGTAGCAGCAGCCATGAAAGAATGTGAGTTGTTGGGGGAGGGGTTCAGGTGCCACCTTCAGGCAGCCTGGGCCTGACACTTTGGTACCCAGCCCATTTGGCCACGTCAGTCCCCTGCGGAAATGCCACATTAGGACAAAGGGCTCCCCCAGCCAGGCAGTGCCCCACCCTGCCAAGCATTCAAAGCCTGGCAGCCTTGCCTATGGGCCACCCCTTCCACACCCTGCTGGCAGTGTGTTTCTGTCTCCCCACCCCCAACATGAAGTTTAAGGAACAGTGGAAGGCCTACTCTCACCATTCCTACCATGTTGCCCCAGCCCAGCCTCTCATGGATTATTCTCCTGGTTCTGTGATATCTTGGGCCCTGCAACCCTGAGGCTGACCATCTCTTCTCTCCTGGGCAGGTTCCTGAGTGGGAAGGGCTTGGTGATCTATCCGAAGATTGGAGACAAGCTGGACATTATCTGCCCCCGAGCAGAAGCGGGGCGGCCCTATGAGTACTACAAGCTGTACTTGGTACGGCCAGAACAGGCAGCTGCCTGCAGTACTGTGCTGGACCCCAACGTGCTAGTCACCTGCAACAGACCACAGCAAGAAATCCGCTTTACCATCAAGTTCCAGGAGTTCAGCCCCAACTACATGGGCCTGGAGTTCAAAAAGTACCATGATTACTACATTACCTGTGAGTCCCTATACTCACATTGTATGCTTTTCTCCCTAAGCTTAGCTTCCTGCCTCCTCACAGTAGTGGGAGCTTCAGTGTGGTGCCCAGCTACCTCACACAGTTGAAGCTCTGCCTGATCTGATCCCCTTTGAAGACTAGCATGCTCTCCTCCTTGCCTGGCCTTGAAATTCTGGACCCAACAATCACCATGTGGCCTCTTGCCAGATTGCCTTGGCTCCAGGGCTTGAGTGGAAGAGGCCTCTGATCATGTTGCGTTCTCTCTTTCTTGGGAATGGCTAGGTTGGCAGAGCCTTTTGGGATCAGACAGTTCTTCCTTGGAAACTGAGGGCCTAAAAGATGAGCAGGGGCTGGGAATATAGTTCAGTAGTAGTATTTATCTGGTATTATAAGGCTGTGACTTCCATCCCCAGCATAAAAACAGAAAGGTGAATGGGCTTCTTGCTGTAGGCCACATAATGAGTTAGAGAAAGGATTGAGACTTCAGCTTGGTTCTCCTTACCCCCAATCTAGAATTCCTTCCAGGCTTCTCAAAGCCCCTTTCATAATGCCAGTTTCATTGCTTGCCCTCTGGGAAGCAGCTCCCAGTGAGAAGGCACACCTTAGTATTGCCTACTTATGAGGAGCAGAGCCCATAGAGAGGGGTTGGGCTTGGCCTGGCTGAACTGGGCTACTTTATTCTTAGTGGGAGGGAGGTGAAGAGGGAGGGAAAGCAGAAGAAGGGTTCATGAGTAAATCAGAGCTGCTTGCCACACTTCACCCCTAGTAGCCATTCTAGGCCATTCTTCCTAGATGACTCTGTGTTACTGTTGTTGAGGCAGCACTGGGGTTTCTGGGTAAGGATGGCAGACATGTTCCCTCTTCCCAACTTCTATCTGCTTTGGTATCTTCCTGCAGCCACATCTAATGGGAGCCTGGAGGGGCTGGAGAACCGGGAGGGAGGTGTATGCCGTACACGCACCATGAAGATTGTCATGAAAGTTGGACAAGGTAAATACTCAGGCTGACTGGGTATGTTGGGAGTGAGGGAGGGGCCAGAGCTTTGAGTAGCTGAGGTCCAATATTAAGGCCATTCTTCTTTTTTTAATTTTTTATTGTAAATATACTATACAGAGAGTGACAGTTACATGAGCAAGGTAATGAGTACACTTCCTATTGAGCCTTGTTACCCCCTCCATTGTTTTCCCCCCACCATCCCTTCTCTTCCTACCTTCCCCGAGGTTCTTTTTTTTTTTAATTGTGATTAAGTGATTACATAATTTCCCAAATTTCACAGTATTATGGAATAATGATGCTCATTTAAAGTCACAAGTTCATTCTAAGTTTCCTGGAGCAAATTGTCTATCACAGTCAATAACATATAACGGTGTACACATATACACCATACATGTGATCAGCAGCATGGGGATATTTAGTAGTGGTTCGACCAGATGAGTGGGAGTTCTTTGTTTCTTAAGTCCTGTTAATTTTGTCGTATCACCTAACATTTTGGATTTAGCATCCACTTATCAGGGAGACCATGTACCGTTTGTCTCTTTGCTCTTGGCTTACCTCGCTCAACATGATTCCTTCTAGCATTGAGGCCATTCTTTATTTTTTTTTTTGGTCGGTCGTGGGGCTTGAACTCTGGGCCTGGGTGCTGTCCCTCAGCTCTTCAGCTCAAGACGAGCACTCTACCACTTGAGCTACAGCACCACTTCCTGTTTTCTGGTGGTTTATTGGAGATAGGAGTCTCACGGTCTCTCCTGCCCGGGCTGGCTTTGAACTGCGATCCTCAGATCTCAGCCTCCTGAGTAGCTAGGATTACAGGCGTGAGCCACCAGCGTGATTAAGTGTGTTCATGCTAGCAGAATCCTGAGTCCCACCTTCTCACCTGTCTCCTTGCTCTCAGATCCCAATGCTGTGACACCTGAGCAACTAACTACCAGCCGGCCCAGCAAGGAGGCAGACAACACTGTCAAGACAGCCACCCAGGCCCCTGGCCGGGGCCACCAGGGTGACTCTGATGGCAAGCATGGTAAGTTTAGACAGGTGATTCTTAAAGGGCAGAAGTCATTATTGCTCAGTTGCCTTCTTTGCCCTGTGTCTAAAGAAATGCAGGCTGAGTCCAGCCTGAGACCTGCTATGTATCTCCTGGCAAACATGGGTGACAGCAAGAACCATGACTGTTTCTTCATCTCTTGTTTGTGGCCATTTGTGTTGGCCACGTCATCTTCCTCAGGCTGACCGTTCCTTCCTTTCCTTCCCCCTTCCTCAGAGACTGTGAACCAGGAAGAGAAGAGTGGCTCAGGTGCAGGTGGGGGCAGCAGCGGGGACGCCGACAGCTTCTTCAACTCCAAGGTGGCATTGTTTGCAGCCGTTGGTGCTGGCTGTGTCATCTTCCTTCTCATCATCATCTTCCTGACCGTCCTACTACTTAAGCTGCGCAAGCGACACCGCAAGCACACACAGCAGCGAGCCGCTGCCCTGTCACTCAGTACCCTGGCCAGTCCTAAAGGGGGTAGTGGCACAGCGGGCACTGAGCCCAGCGACATCATCATCCCTTTACGGACTACAGAGAACAACTACTGCCCCCACTATGAGAAGGTGAGTGGGGACTACGGGCACCCCGTCTACATCGTCCAGGAGATGCCACCCCAGAGCCCAGCGAACATCTACTACAAGGTCTGAGTGCCCAAAGCAGCTTTGAGCCCCGAGGGACAGATGGCCTGGATGGACCTCTCCTTTGTCCCCCACACCCTTCCCCTTGCCAGCTGTGCCCACCTTTGTATTTAGTTTTGTAGTTTCTTGGCTTTTATAATTCCCCTTTTTCCTGCCCCCTGGGCTTTGGAGGGGGGTGCTTGTGACCCTGACCCCCATGCTCTCGTGCCTTCCCCCTCTGGCCAGGCCTGTGGGCTCTGTGGGGGCGCCCTTTCTTGGAGGGCAGGGTTGGACACTGATGGACAGTAGGCAGGGAGACAGCCCCCTGGCCCTGCCCCCTCCCTCACCCCCTTTCCCTTTCCCAGGACTGCTCGTCCACTATCATCATCACTGTTTTTTAATGCTTTTATGTTCGTTTTTTTTTAGCTGTCAACTCATTTTCATCTGTTTTTTGAATAAAAATGGAAAAAATGTACAAGGTAGCCCCTCCCCAGGCTTTCTGAGCCTGGCCTGACCCAGTATAGGAGGGCCTGGGGCAGGATGTGGCCAGCCAGGAAGCATAGGATGGCATTTCTTTTATAGACTCCTTGGTATTTCAGGGGTGGGGTGTGGGGGAGGGCTGGCCAGGGCTGTTCCTGACCACAAGGGAATAGGAGAGTGCTACTGGGCAAAGTGTCCCACCATCCACTCCTGACCCTCCTTCCATAAAGCTCATCCTGGCAGTGGGGTAATGGCTGCCACCCTTCCACCAAAAAAAAAAAAAAATCCCATCCTTATGGGATTCTTGGGCATCTCCTGCCTCTCTTACTCTCACAGTAATTAATGTCTTAATTGGCTGTTGCCTGGGGAACAAGAGAGCTGCTTCAGGCAGATGACCTCATGGGGGGTGGAGGGAGATGAGGTGCCCAGGTGGCTATTTGCCCTGCAGAGCTGGGAGTTCCCTACCGCCCTGTTCTCTTCTTAACTTTGGCATTCTTTGGCCTGGTAGGGAAATAGAGACCCGAGGTGGAGACCTATGTGGGTATAAAGCCAGGTGGCCCGCTTCTTTTCTGGGTTCTAGCACAAGTAGGGTACCTTTACCCAATCTGGTTCCCACTGCCCCTCCCCACCTACGGGCTGGGGCCTGGAAAGAGGAAGAGGCTGCCTGGGGCTGGGCCAGCCTGCAGTGCACTTTGACCCCTGCTCCTTGCTAGCATGGCTGCTAACAGACTCCAGTGAGCCTTGCAGGAAGGCACTCCCAGTGGCCATGGAAGGAAGGAGTTGGGCCTTCTACCAGCCACCTCCCTCCACATTGCCTCCTGGCCGGCTGCCCACCCTAGTGCCAGGTGGGAGAGAGAGGAGAACAGCCAGCCCCTTCCAGGTGGCAATTGGAAGGGGTTTTTTTTTGTTTGTTTTGTTTTTGTTTCTGTTGCCATTTGTGTAAATACTAGTCTTTTTGGAAGAAATAATGTAAAGATGTTTTGTATAAACTCCGAATTATTTTCTTGTTGCTTTTTTCTTAGAAAAAAATGAGAACTAAAAAAATTAACCACATGGAGAACTGGGTGTAAAATGGTGTCATGGTGTTGGGGAATTGAGTGTGAACTGTGAACATTTGTGTACACAGGAGTGTGTTTGTGTACATGCACACATGTGTGAGATTTCCTATAGCCAAATCATGGTTCATCCAGATAGGTATGGGGAAGTGGAAGGGGGTGCTATCCAAGGGGAGCAAGACATTTCAAGTGCCTGTGCATCTCACTCTGTTCCTCCCCCCCCCCCCCAGTTTTCTGCCCTATTGTTCTGCTATAATGAGCTTAGGTCCATTTCCATCCCCCCCCCCCCCCAATCTATCCTGTCACAGGCCATAGGCAGCACATTCAATGAAGAAGGTTTGATGGGGGGAGGAGGTGTTCCCATGGGGACTTGGGTGTGTCTACAGGTAGTGCCACCACCTGGCTGGGGCTAGATCTGGACCTGCTGGCAGGCCCAGCCCTGCCCTGCCTCAGGATGCCTGGAGGTGGATAGAAATAACTTCCCAAGAGCTGAGCCTCTGCTGCTCCCACTGAATACTAGGGTGTTTTGAGACTTCCCAGTTAACTTTCCAGACAGAATGAACTCCTCTTTCCTGTCTTCAGAGCTGGGCAACAGCATAGCTCCAACCATGATCTATTTGGGGGCTTCTGTCCGGTAGTGGAGGCCCTCAGGCTAGAGCAGCCCTGAGCACCCAACCTCCCTCCCACAGGCTGATGAGTAACTTGCCCAGGTCAGAGAATGAAGTGAAAGCCCTCAAGATGATTTGGCTTCTATCCTTCAACAGAGTTGCAGGCTTGTCGGCCCAGGGCCTTCCTGCTTCAGCCTGGAGCAGCCTGTAGGGCTTTTCAGGGGTTATTCATAAAGACACTTAACACATATGTCAGAGGAGGAGGACAAGTGAAATCCCATAACTGAAAATGGGTAAGAAGGCAAGAGAAGAAAGGAGGAAGGAAGGGAAAGGTGAGTTAAGGGATCCAGTGCAGAAAACCCCAGTAAGCCATCCAAGGAGCAGGCAGGGTTCTGTGGGAAGTAGGGAATGCATGGAGAAGGAAGGGGGAGGAGAGCCCTGGGAACACAGGGCAGGGCAGGAGGGAGGAGGCTGGGCTAGAGCAAGGCTGGGCCTGGCTGGGGTGCTCCTGGAGCCAGCTGGGGCAGAGGCTGTTTATTTGGTTTCTCATTAACCAAAGGAAGTGCCTGGATCAGATGAGGCCTCTGCTGTTTGACTGCCTGCCCAGAGTAGGGCCTGGCTTGTGCTGGGGGTCTCTAACTAGGGCTGGTTCAGGCCAGATTATTACCTCCAGTTGAGGTAATGCTAGACCCAGGTTAGATGAGTCTTTTAGTCCTCCCCCCACCCCACCCCACCCCACCCCACCCCACCCTGCACTACAGGGTACCAGCTGTCCTTGCTGGTGACACATGGGAGATGGAGTCCCTGGGAGTCTAGGGAGTAAGCTGTGGGCATGTAAAGTAAAACACTAGGAGAGGGCCAAGGAAAGCATGAAGAGTTCACCCAACAGCCCAGGATATTTGTGACTAGGTCTTGCCCAGCATGGATGCTGTAGCTGGCACTACTTTGTATTCCTTGTTTCACAGTGTCCAACACATATTTTATCTCTAAAATGCCACTGTGAGGGTGGCAGGTGGTGAATTATTTGCCTCACCCTTGAAAGGAAGAAACAGACACCCTACTAGGGGCTATAATTTGCCCCCAAATGCACATCAAGTAGACAGGGGTATTAGGATTCAAGATTAGACCTTTTATTACACTAGGAGTAAATGAGAGTGAGGGGTGTGACTCCCATTCTCTTCTACTCCCCAACTTCTTGCCTCTTTCTTGAGAATCTTGAAGAACAAGAGTTTTCCCTACCTCCATTCCCTTCCCATCTGTCTTGGGTCAGGGAGGGACTGAGCTTAGCTAGCTGGAGGCAGGAGGTGTGAGCCTTCAGTGGTAGGCCCCAGACAGGCCCCACCCTCCACTCCTTCCTGTCCCAGCTGGGCACAGGCTCCTGGTGAGTCAGGGATAGAGGATGCTTCCCAGGTGAGGTTGGGGCTGCCTGTCTACCTCTGCAGGCTGAACTCTGTTTGCCTATGAAGCCAAACTGAGCAGGTGCAGGCCTTGGTTTTCCTAAAGGCACAAGCGTCGTCAAACTGGAAGGCCAAAGTGCTTGTAACTTTATTGGCACTAGGTCATTTTTTTTGCTGGTCCTGGGGCTTGAACTCAGGGCTCAAGGCTTTTGTGCTCAGCCCTAGCACTGTGCCACTTGAGATACCAGTTTTTTGGTGGCGAATTGAAGATAACAGTGTCTCATACTTTTCTGCTTGGTTGGCTTGGGACTGCAATCCTCAGATCTCAGCCTCCTGAGTAGCTAGGATTACAGGCGTGAGCCACTGGTGTCTACCAGCACTGGGTCAATTTTAAGCTCTCAGGAGACATCTGACATCCGTATGGCACAACCAATGTGGAGGGCCTGGCACTGTCTAAACAGGAGCATGAAGGTAAGCTGAAGAATGTCAAGAATGATCCAGACCCAACTTGGGCCATCCTAGGTTGGGCCCTGCTGAGCAAGCGGCCCTCTGGCCACCTGGCATCAATCACTCTCGGAAATCCGGCCCGCCTGCTTGCCTGCCTGCCTGCCTGCCTAGCCTCCTGTCCTGCCTAGGCACGTCACAGTCTCACTGACACCCCAGCTGAGTCAGCCCCAGCCTGCTTAGGGACCCTCCTTGCCCATCTGCTGCTAGCCTCCTGCACAGCTGGCATTGGATGGGTGTGTGGGGGGGACTATAGCCCCAGCTGGTGCTTGTTAAGTTGGCTCTCCCCCTTGGGGAGATGCTGAAGGGGAGCCCAGCCCCACCCAGGATAGGGGTCACAGAGCCCAAAATGAAAGCAATTTAAGGGCATGGGGGAGAAAATAATTATGGGTTCTGTTTCCAATGGCTAATTATGGAGCTGGCAGAGAAAATAAAAGAGGGAAAGCTGGGAGTTGAGAGAATGAAGAACGTGGGAAGGGCTATGGGAAGGTGGGAGGACTTTACCGTGGGCTCTTTAATCCAGGGGAGAAAGCTCTGGTCCAGCTGAGAGGCTGAAGACCTAAGGGCCTGTCCATGCTGCCTTGACTCATTTTAAAAGGAAAAAAAAAAAAAAACAATGGGCAGGCAGTGCCCTGTCTCTTTTGGCCTTGATTTTCCTGTCTGATAATTTGGAGATAGTATTAGATGTACTAATTTAGCAAAAGTAATCATTGCTGAATGCCTCCCAAATGTCAGTTGGTAGTCTAGGGATTGGAGTACAGTGATCAACAGGACAGATGAGGTTCCTGGTCTCAGGTGTCTCCTATTCTAAAAGGGTCTTTTTCCCCCCCACAATTCTCCTGTTTCCACCTCCCAAGTGCTAGGATTACAGATGCTCACTACCATGCTTGGCTACCAGAGAGGTCTTTGACTGCTTGGCTAACTTAGCTCTGTATGGGTGGTAAATGGGTTGTGGAAATGTCAGGCAGATTGGAGGATATAATAATTAAAAAGTGAGGTTTTAGGGATTGGAGTTGTGGCTCAGTTGATAGAGTGCTAGCCAGTGAGCAAAAGTGGCAGGTACTGAGTTTGAGTCCCAGTCTCAGACCTAAAAGAACAGAAAAAGTGGAGTTCTAAAGTTAGTCATTTAGGGGCTGGGAAGGTGGCTCAGTGGTAGAGCTCTCGCCTTGCATGCCTGAGGCCCTCGGTTCGATTCCTCAGTACCACATAAGCAAAAAGAAAAAAGCCGGAAGTAGCGCTGTGGCTCAAGTGGTAGAGCGCTAGCCTTGCATGCCTGAGGCCCTGGGTTCAATTCCTCAGCACCACATAAGCAAAAAGAAAAAAGCCGGAAGTGGCACTGTGGCTCAAGTGGTAGAGTGCTAGCATTGAGCTGAAGAGCTGAGGCACAGCGCCCAGGCCCAGAGTTCAGGCCCCACGACTGGACCCCCCCCCCCCAAAAAAAAAAAAAAAGCGCTGAATAAAGTTAGTCATTTATCCATTGTATTTTTTTTCAATAAATGTTGAACATACATAGCATGCAATGAATACCAATGAATGGTAGATACTGTTCCTCCAGTGAGGAATGGAGTAGACTGGTTTATGCTTACAAGGCTTACCTGAGTACTCTTGCTGCTTTGACAGTACACCCCAAGATCTGGCTATTCCCATCATCACCAACCAAAAGACCAAAGCAGCTCTTTTGCAATGTTTCTAAACATTTACACAGGAACTTACCCTGTAGCTATAAGCCTACTTCCTGAGGAAAAACCATCCCTAAGATAAACATTTTCCAAAGCCTTTGGAGAAAACTCTCTTTAGTCACAGAGGTGTCTTCAACTCTTGCCTATTCCTCTGGCCCTGTGGCTGATCTCTTGCAGCCTTCCCAGAGGTGCTGGGTGAAGAGCTACTGAGAGAGAAGGCATCCCCCACGTTTCTGGCTAGATCCCTATGGAGACTGTGGGATTCTACCAGTTCCAGGTTCCAGGAGAAGCCAAGATAGTTCCTGAAATCCTTGCCTGCAATGAAGACCCCACATTTTCTGAATTCTTGGGGACTAGTGGCCTCACTGGCTTCCTTTGTGTCTGCTCATGTAAAACCAGACAAGTCAGGGGCCAGACATGGTGGGGCTTGGGCTTTCCTGAGATCTCCCAGATCATCTCATCAGGAGGAGACTGAGGCCCA
This sequence comes from Dipodomys spectabilis, assembly GCF_019054845.1. Lineage (NCBI taxonomy): Eukaryota > Metazoa > Chordata > Mammalia > Rodentia > Heteromyidae > Dipodomys > Dipodomys spectabilis. Next base: position 4,521,872 of record NW_024870853.1, on the reverse strand, counting down.
GAGTCTAGAAGGGACTTCGCAGAGGGCACACAGTGCTGGCAGAGTCAGGCCTAGGAACCAGCTTCTTGCCTCATTAGCCAGAGCTGCCTGCCCTTCTTGCACACTGCTTTGTTTTCCCAGAATCCCTAGGAGAGTGTGTATGGTTATGCACATGTATGTGTGAACCAAAAATATGTATACAATATTTATATTGACAAACAGAATAAGCTTACATAAGACATCGCTAAAATGACACAGTATAGCAGGGCACTGGTGGCTGGCGCCTGACATCCTACCTACTCTTGGAGGCTGAAATCTGAGGATCACAGTTCAAAGCCAGCCCAAGCAGGAAAGTCTATGAGACTCATCTCCAATTAACCACTTGAAAACCAGAAATGGACCTGTGGCTCAAAGAGGTAGAGTGTTAGACTTGAACAAAACAAAACAAAACTCAAGGCCAGGGCCTAGGACCTGAGTTTAAGCCCTAACACCGACAAAAAAAAAAGGACACTGTATAACCCTGAAGAAAATATGGCCCTGGGAGATTGAGCCCTAATTCAAAGACTACCAATGGTCTGGTCTACTCCCTTCCCTGGAGACCCCTCTGCACTTCACACAACAATGAAGCCACTCATCTGCATGGCAGTTTGGCAGGGCATCTGTAGGGACAAGACCCATTGGTGTGTGACCTAGACTCAGGATTGAGCATCTCCAGGCAGAGCAGAGGCCTAAAGATCTATGGACTTTATCCATTTCTGGAAGCTGAGCAAGGCTGTCCAACCTCCCCAGGCATACTCCATTTCCCCTCTTCCTCTTCTTTTTCTCTCTTCCTGTTCCTTGTCCTCCTTTTCCTCCTCCTCCTCTTCTTTCTTTTCTTCTTCCTCTCTCTTTTCTCCTCCCCTCCCCTTTCCTTCCGCCTGACAGTTAGCTGTCCTTGCCTGGTCCTCAGTCTCCCCCCCTCCCCTTCCCAGCACACACTAATAGCCATGGCAGTAACATGCTTTCACATGCAAATTGCTATGGAATTCTCAGCCCCTGCTGGTGCCCCAGTCCCCAAGGCCTCCCCCTGGGTAGATTCAGAGAAGAGAATGGAATCTTTCAAGCTGTTAGGGCATTTTGAGACCTTGGAGACCAGCCCCCTTATTGGATGGATGGGAAAACTGAGGCCCAGCAAGGGGAGGCAGGAACTGCCCAAGTCACGCAGAGAGTTCATCAGGACTGGCCCTCACCCAGGTCTTCTGACTTCCAGCCCATTGCCTCTTCAATTACCACCCCCCCACCTCTTCCCATCACAGCTTGTTTATTATGGACCCTGGGATCCCTTCATCTGGCCCCCTCCGTGGGTCCTGGGAGTGTGAAATCCAGAGAAGAAAAAGTTAGAAGTGTCCATGACTTATGGACAGTGCCCAGGGAAGGGAACCATTCTCCTTTGAAATATGCAATAAGCAGGATGCACTCAGTTCTCTCCCTCCCCCTTCCCCCCCCTCTCCTTTCCTATTAGCCTAACTGCTCTCCTATAGCCCAAGGAGTTCTGTCAAGCCTGCTCCAGTCTGAGCCCTAGAAGATCTCCCTAGGTTTGTACGAGGTCACTGCTAGAATTGCATCAGCAAAGCCTAGGCCCTGGGAGCCCCTGGGAACACTGGTCCCAGCTGGAGTATAGAAAATAAAAATTTCTTCCTTTTAGTTTAACTAAACAAGATGGGGGAAATTTCAGAAATGAACTTTACAAGGAAAGGAAAGGAAACAAAAATAAACACAAAAGAGGGAAAAAGATGGGTTTACAGAACACAGGTGTCTGCTCCCAGCTCCACTGAGGTCTGGCCACAGATGGTCAGTCCTAAGCGAGAAACGCCCAAGTTAACCTTGAAACCTGTTTTCAGATAAGTCCCTGAAGGTGCATTTGACTCCTTTTATTTTTGACCCATGTCATCCTCATCAATTACCTCGGTTCAAGCTGAATTCATGTCTTCCCTGGATGATGGCTCCATCCCACCCCCTTTGTCTTGCAAAACAGCAGCCAGAATGACCTTTACAAAATGTATTTTGTAAATGATCTTGTGCATTTCTGTTTATCTTTCCAACTTATCTATTCTTCATCAGTTTTTCAGCATGCATGCCTTGTAGGTACTTGCCCATCTCTTGCCTCTACCTGACACCACCACTTAGAACTTACACCCCAATAACATCAACTTACTCGTGGTACCTCACTCAAGACAGAGACTCTTAAGGTTCTGTGCTTTCTCAGTGCATTTCCATCATCCAGAAATGCCTCCCCCAGCTCCTAGCTAGCAAACTGAAATTGTTTTTTAAAATTATTGATTTTATTTATTTATTTGCCAGTATTGGGGCTTGAACTCAGAGCCTGGGCACTGTACCTTAGCTTTTTTACTCATAGATGGCACTCTACAACTTCAGCTACAGCTCCATTTCCTGCTCTTTACTGGTTCATTGAAGATAAGAGTCAGACTTTCCTGCCCAGGCTGGCTTGGAACCGCAACCCTCAGATTTCAACCTCCTGAGTGGCTAGGATTACAGGCATTAGCCACTGGCATCTGGCACCAACTACAATTAATTCTTGTGTGTGTGTGTGTGTGTGTGTGTGTGTGTGTGTGTGTGTGTGCGCGCGTGCACGCGTGCATGCACGCTCGCCCATTTGGGAGCTTGAACTTAGGACCTGGGTGCTGTCCTTGAGCTTTTTTGCTCAAGGCTAGTGCTCTGCCACTAAAGCCACAGCTCTACTTCTGTTGTTGTTGTTGTTTTGGTAGCTAATTGGAGATAAGAGTCTCAGGGACTTTCCTGCTCAGGCTTGCTTCAAACTGTGATCCTCAGTTCTCAGCCTCCTGAGTAGCTAGGATTACAGGAATGAGCTGCTGATGCCCAGTTTACAATTAATCCTTTTATGGACATGTCTGACTCTGACGCAGGCCATGATGGTGCTCAATACGCATCCCTCACCCCACTTCTGCTCACATTCTTATATGTTTGTGTCTGTTTTCTCTACTAGATTGTAAGCTTCTAGAGAGCAGGGACTGTGTTTCCTCAATATCACATTGAGGCATTCAGGGACACCCAGCACAGAGCCTTACACACAGGTATTGTCAATTAACCTTTGAAATGTTGGTCCAATTGAAGGGGCTTGGCAGGGCTGGGATAGTCATTGCAGGGCTCTGTTCCTGCCTGATACTGCCCACATGACTATGCAGCCAATTCGGAGAGTCAATGTCTCTTTAAATTACCCTGCCATAAACACCAACATTTATTATGGGCCAGGCACCTTGGTCAATACCTCATGTGGATTACTTCATTGACACCTCCTGTGGTAGTGATAGCCCAGTGAGGTCCTTATCTGTAGTAGGACTAGGATTAGTACTGTTTTATGACTGAGGAAATGGAGACTCAGAGATGGAAAGTACCTTGCTCATGGGCACATGATTAGAAAGTTATAAAGCAAGGATTTGAACCCAAGAAATGTGAATCCAGAGTCCACATACACTAAGGAGATTCAGGCATTGGTGGCTCATACCTGTAATCTCAGAAGACTGAGATCTGAGGATCAGGGTTCAAAGCCAGCCCAGGCAGGAAAGTCCATGAGAGTCTTATCTCCAAGTAAACAGCAGAGAGTCAGAAGTAGAGCTGTGGCTCAAGTGGTAGAGCACCAGCCTTGAATGAAAAAGCTAAGTGATAGCTCCTGGAACCTGAGTTCAAGCCCCAAGACCAGCACACAAATAAATAGAAAGGTGAAGTGGTGGTGCCAGGTTGGGAGGAATGAGGATTGAGTCCTTTGTGCCTTGATGTTGGCTATGTGACCACAAAGGCAATATAGTGTGATAGAGAGCTGAGAGCCTGGATTCAGCTGCCAGTCTAGCTTTAGCTCTTTGGAATTAGGATATCTCAAGCAAGTTATTTAATCCCATTTGAATATGTTTTTTTTTTTATTTGAAAGATGAGACTGAGAGTAGCAGCCATCTCAGAAAATTATGATACGGATAAAAGTACCCTGATGGTGGGCTGCAAGCTATTCCAGGCCCTAGTCCAGTGGCAGGCTTAGCTTGCCCAGCCTTGATTCACAAAAGCTAAGGGGAGGAACATCCAGGCTGCTGTAAAAAGCCTATGATCATGGTCCAGAGACTTGAACTTGAGGCTTGAATCTGCCACTAATACTCAAATATGTTACCTCTTCTCTCGGGTCTGTGTTTCTTCTCTTTTTTTTTTTTTAAGATTTTTTATTAGTATTTATTAGTTATACAGGGTTTTTTTATTGTGATATTTATACCCATAATACATACACACAATGTGAAACTGGATATTGAACTCAGGGCCTCATGCTTGCTAGGCAAGCTTTGTACCATTTAAGCCAATTCCTTAGCTGTGTGTGTGTGTGTGTGTGTGTGTTGTGTGTGTGTGTGTGTGTGTGTGTGTGTGTGTGTGTGTGTATGTGTGTGTGTGTGTGTGTGTGTGTGTGTGTATACTGAGACTTCAACTCAGAGCCTGGGCAATATCCCTGAGCCTTTTTTGTTCAAGATCAATGCTCTACAACTTGAGCCACAGCTCTATTTCCTATTTCTTTTTGGAAATTCATTTGAGATGAGTCTTAGTAACATTCTTGCCTGGGCTGGCTTTGACCTGGAATACTCAGCTCCCAGCCTTCTGAGTAGCTAGGATTATAGGTGTGAGCCACCAGTGCCTGGCTCTTCCTTAACTGTTGAACGTGAGTGCGATGATGTTCACAAACTATTTTGTAAAAGTATCAAGGGTACTTCTATGTAAAGAGCCATCATTTCCTGCCAGAATGTCAGTAGCACATGCCTACAGTTCTAACTACTCAGGAGGCTGAGATGTGAGGATCAAGGTTTGAAGCCAGCAGAAAAGTTCATGAGACTTTTATCTTTGACTAACCAGCAAAAAAGCTGGAAGTGTGTGTGGGGGTGTCTCAAGTGGTAGAGCACCAGCCTTAAACAGAAAAAAAAAAACCACAGGAGTCTCAGATTTCAAGCCCCAGTACCAGATTATGCACACATTCACATGCATACAATGTTAGTTCCTTTAGGGCAGAGAACCTGAGTCTCAGTAAAGAGCTGATGAATAATGAATAAGTGCTTCTCCCACCCACAACCTGGGCTCCTCCCAATCAGACTTGGATAACCAGACATCCAATTCTGAAGCTGCACATTCACTCTGACAGTGACCTGGAACTTTGGCTGCAGGGCAAGAAGGAGAAGCTCACTAACTAAAACCTGGGTCCTAGAGACTGTTTCATTTCTATCCTTGGCACAGTTACTGGAGCTTCAGGTAATATTGGAGAGAAGGACGCTTTGCTAAGTGGCTCCTTTCTATACTGTCTCATGCTGGTGAGGTTTAAATTGATACAGCTTTTCTGAAAGCCACTTAGATAATAAGATACATCAACAGCATGAAAGTGTGCATCCTCTGGCCCAGCAATTCCAGTGTGGATGGCAGGCCTATGTAAGGGATTTGCATTATACTCCCGTGGCTCTTCAGTGATTTTTTAATTTGAAAGAACTGGAGTGCATTTTGAATGTTACTTCCCCTGGGTAGTTTTTAAAATCTGTGCATTTACGTTTTGCACACATTTGAACATTTGCATGCACATATGTACATGCACATGACCCCTCTCAAAAAAAAATGTACCTTCAAGAACATTGAACATTTTCCAGTGTAACACACATTCAGTCTTCTTCAAAATTCCTCTGTAAAACTGGCACAAGTGGCTCATACCTGAAATCTTAGGTACTCAGAAGGCTGAGGTTTGAAGATTAAAGTCTGAAGCCAGTCCAAGCAGACAGATTTGAGAGATTCTTTTTTTTTTGGTCGGGTTGTGGGGCCTGGACTCTGGGCCTGGGTGCTGTCCCTCAGCTCTTCAGCTCAAAGCTAGCACTCTACCACTTGAGCCACAGTGCCACTTCCAGCTTTTTCTGCTTATGTGGTGCTGAGGAATCAAACCCAGGGCCTCATGCATGCAAGGCAAGCATTCTACCACTGAGCCACCTTCCCAGCCCAGATTTGAGGGATTCTTATCCCCAATTAACCAACAAAAAGTTGAAAGAGCAGAGCTGTAGCTCAAGTGGTAAAACATTAGCCTTGAGCAAAAACGCCAAGTGAGGACTTGAGGGCCTGAGTTCAAGCCCCAGTACTAGCATACCCATATAAAAATCCTCTGTAGAGGGGTGGGGAAGGTGGCTCAGTGGTAGAGTGCTTGCCTTGCATGCCTGAGGCCCTGGGTTCGATTCCTCAGCACCACATAAGCAAAAAGAAAAAAGCCAGAAGTGGTGCTGCGGCTCAAGTGGTAGAGTGCTAGCCTTGAGCTGAAGAGCTGAGGGACAGCATCCAGGCCCAGAGTTCAGGCCCCACAACTGACCAAAAAAAAAAAAAAAAGCATCCAAGGTCTCTGTTTTCACGCTGTTGTCTCTCGGGCTATGAGGGTAATGGTGAGATTGGGAGCCACCTTTCAGATTCCACAAAATGGACCCCATGGACTCTAGCTGGGCTTTGAGTTTGAGCTCCTTGCAACTAGTGAGTATTCAGAGCTGGGGCAGTTTTGTTGATTCCCCACTTCCCATTTTTGCCATCATTCCCTCCATTTCAGGCTTTAGCCTGGTTCAGCCAAACAGGAAGATTCATTAACCATCCAAATATACAGAGCTCAGGGGCCATGTGCAGCCTGCATCAGAGTTGGGGTCCCAGCAGGGCCAGAGCCTGAGGCAGCAGTGCTGGCAGAGGGTTGGCTGGAGTGGGGGCTGAAGAGGGGGAAGCCCAAGGAACAGCTAATGTGATGATTGATGGGGAGGTGAGTGAAGCCAGGCCAGTCCCAGGCCCTCAGACCCCCACCCCCCATCTCCAGTCCTATTCTTGTCAACCATCCTTGTGCGTCTCCCCCCACCCCCACCCCCCACTGCCCCAATGTCCAACCCTGGTCTCCACACCAGCAATGGTACCATGCTTCTCTCTGTACTTTCCAGCCCATCAGTCCAGGGTTCTGGGCTTCAGAAGTACTGAGTCTGAGAGGTGGGCTGTCAGGGGTGGGGGTGGCTTTCCCTAGGCTCCTGCCTGCTTATTATTGTAAGGGCTATTTCTCTAATCAAAACTCCCCAATTACCCAAGGGCCCCTCTGATTAATATTCCATGATAACAGGAACAGGTCACATCTGGCTGCAGGAGCGGGAATTTGACACTCCAGGAGCCCCATGATTGGTCTGCAGGAAGAATAATAAACTTCCTTTCTCCTGCCTCCTCTTTCCCTTCCTTTCCATTCAGAGGTCCCCTTTTTCTCCACCTCCCCTTCCCCAGCCCTGCATCTGCTACCACCCCCTCCTGCCCCTTCCACTTCATCCAAGGTCTCTGCTATGTACTCTGTTCTCTGTTGAAGTGGAGGCCACATCTCCAGGCTTGGTCAGCCTCATAGTCACTGTCGTCCCCTTCTTTGCCAAGTTGGCTCTTTGGCCTGAAAACAGCTTATACTGGGAAGCAGGGGGCTGAGGTGGGAGGGAGCTTTCTGAGTAACCAAGGGTGTCTTAAATGAGTTATATTACAAAATCCCTCTAAGCTTCCTATAAGGGAGGGCATATTCTCCCTGTATATTGATGGGGCCTGGTGAGGCTGAGGCCGTAGAATTTGCCTGGCGTCACAATCCTTCAGTGTTAGAGCTGGGGTTTCAAACTCAGAGTTTCTGTTTCAGAAGCTCCTTCTCTTCCCCATTTCCACTCTGATCTGCTAAGGATGGCTTTGATCCCTTCATACTTGGATTAAGGTAGCTCCCATCAATACGAAATAGAGCCAGAGCCTGGACATTTGACCACCCAGACTTCCATTGTGTTCTATAGATATTTTTTTTAATTTGGGTTTTTTTCCCCAAGAATGAGTCAATAACTCCCAGTGGATTCCCATAACACAGAGAGCAGAAAAGACTTTCTAATATTTTTACTCATAACTAGGTCAGGGCTGGGAATGTGGCTTAGTGGTAGAGTGCTTGCCTAGTATCCACAAAGCCCTTAGTTCAGTTCCTCGGTACCACATAAACAGAAAAAGCCACAAATGGTGCTATGGCTCAATTGGTAGAGTGCTAACCTCGAGCAAAAGAAGCTCAGGGACAGTGCCCAAGTCCTGAGTTCAAGCCCCAGGACTGGCAAAAAAAAAAATCTAGGTCAACCAAGGGCCATGTGTGAGGGAACTAGCTAAGGTTTGCTTCAGTCAGTGATTCTCCAGGCTCCAACCATGCCTTTCTTATGCTCCATCTTCTGTTCTGGCCAGAGCTGTTCCATTCTCATGTCCTTCCCCTCAGTAAGATGAGTGCCATCCTTTTTGTAGGAAGGCATGAAGCACAGCCAACTCAACATTAACAGACACCCAGGTAAATCTTGCAAGACCCCCCAGCAATACCTAGGATGATCACAGGATCAAGGGCTCCCAACCTTCCTGTCTTGCCTCCCCCTCCACTCTTGTTCTGCCTGCTTTCCAGTCTCATCCTACCTCCTAGATACCCCTCTAATTCATATTTCACCCACTGAAGCTTGTGTGCCCTTCTTCAACTCCCACATCCTGATGAATGTCTTGATTTCTCTGAGCCTCAGCTTCTTCATCTGTGAAGTGGGAACAAGAATTATATCTAGTTCACGGGATCCCGGGAATTAACAGAGAGCAGGCATGGAAAGCACTTAGAGCCAGGCCTGGAGAAGCCAAATGATCAGTACTGTATCATCTTGCCTGTTAATAAGGAGACAGGTACACACTAAGGGAGGAGCAATGATGTGCCAGGCATTATATGTGTGTGAGTGTATTTGTGTGTGTGTGTGTATGTGTGCTGGTACTGGGGCTTGAACTCAGGGCCTCACACTCTTGATTAGCTTTTCCACACAAGGCTAGCACTCTACTACTTTAGCCACACCTCCACTTCTGACTTTTTGGTAGTTAATTGGAGTCTCATGGACTTTTCTTCCTGGGCTAGCTTTGAACCACAACCCTCAGATCTCATCCTCCTGAGTAACTAAGATTACAGATGTGAGCCACTGGTGACAGGCTTATGCATTTTGAAATCTAAAGCAGGGTGAGCAGGAAAGGCCAGCCTCCTGGGAAATCAAATACCACGCTTGAGATGTATACAGATTTTGCCTTCTTTCCCCATTCTGCTTCTTCTGAACTTGAGTTTGAATGACTCTCTATGACTTCTGGGCAAACTGGATATTTTCGTTAGACCCTCCTCCCCCCTGCAAGGGAGAACAGAAAGATCGGTATTTTTCTTTCCACTGGTGATATGGTTTTATTGTCATTCTCTAGGATTGACTGCAACAGACAATTGATCCTACTGCCCAATTATTGTCAGTAAGCAGGACTTAAGATCAACTACCGGAAAACCCAGATCATCAGTGTTGGCACACGGCCCCCAGACTTCAATTGGTTTCTCTCCAACAGTTTAATACAGCAGGTCAAATCATTCAGTTACCTGCGGGTACAATTTGCAACTAATTCATCTTGGAGGGTTCACCAGGAAGCTATATTGCCTAAATTAGATGTTCTAGGGGTGTTTTATTGAGAGTTTTTAAATGGCCACAGTGGCAATTGGTAACGCCTGCTTTGAAAGAGTTCCAGACAGAAATGGCTGCAGGCCTGGCTCCATGGCGGGGAACTTAACACATGGAAGGGGATTCAGGCCTGTTTTCAAGGAAAGAACTCTCCAGTCTATGGGTATCCTTTGCCCCCCTCTATGAGAATCACCTCCAGGCCTTCTTGATCCCTCTAAGCCTTCCGTTATCAGGCTCTGGCTGAGGGATAAGGCTCTGTCCTCTATCAGCAACTCCCAAGTGTGACAGGCCAAGACCACTCTAGAGAACTCAACCCTGAAATGCCTGACACCTCAATCTGACCAACAGCTCAGTTGGAAGAAATAATACTGAGGTTGGACTGCTTAACTGGCAGACTATGTAGCCTGCCTTCTCCTTGATTCTCCCTGTTTCCTTAGTTTAAGGCAGCTTAGCAGAGGACCAGACATTGAGACTGCTGCACCATGGCCTTCATAGAGGCAGAAGAGCATGCTGCTTGTGAATTTGGGTTCTGGTAATAGGGGAATTTGGTTTTTCCTCTAGCTCTACCACTTCCTGCTGCCTGTCCTTGGGCTAGTGGTTTCATCTGACCTCACTTTCCCCATCTATAATGATAATGACAGTGCTCACTTCCTGGCTTTATTTGAGGGATTCAATGCCTGGCACAGAGTAAGTGATGGTTATGACTATTGTTCTTCTTGGAGACTTGCCACAGGTAGGAGTATCATCAGGAAGTCAGCCTGGTACTCATTGCAGGGATGTCATTGAGAATGCCATTTGGTTGCCTCTCAAAAAGATGGAATTCTTTTGCAGATTGGCAAAAAACATGCTTCTCTGAGATCCCTGTGTGTGTGTGTGTGTGTGTGTGTGTGTGTGTGTGTGTGTGTGTGTGTGTGCGCGCTCACACATGTGCCAGTACTGGGTCTTGAACTCAAGGACTGAGTGCTGCCCCTTAGGTTTTTGTTCAAGGCTGGCATAATACCACTTGAGCCACAGCTGCACTTCTGGCTTTTTAAAATCATTAATTAGAGATAAGAGTCTCACTAACTTTTCTGCCCAGGCTGGCTTTGAATAGTAATCCTCAGATCTCAGCCTCCTGAGTAACTAGGATTACAGGCATGAACCATGGTGCCCGGCCTGCCCTTCATTGCTTTTATGTTATAGATGTCTTGAAGCTTATAATGGATGATGTTTCCTTCATCGGTGTGGCTACTAGGAGAGTTGAGAACTAAACACAGACTAGTAACTGTATAGAACTTTGCACTGTGTGTGTGTGTGTGTGTGTGTGTGTGTGTGTGTTGCCCCCTGGATTTATTATTTTCCTAACCTTATTTTTCTTTCTCTTTATTTCTCTGATATACATATTTTATCATTTTAGATTTTATGGTGTTTGTTCAGTTGTTCAAAATCCTTTGATGAACAACAGTGATATGCATGACTGCTATAATAGCCACCATCATGCATGGAGTGAGTGTTTACTGTCACCAGCACTTACTGAGAATTAGCTGATTTAATCTCCCAAGGATCCTCTGAGGAAGGGTCCATTATTATCATACCCCTTTACTAGATGCAGGAGTTGAACTCCAGCAGCATCAAGTTTTTGACATGTGGCTCAGTAGGTCTGGGCATGTGTGTGCTGGCCAAGTTCTTGGCGGTCTTTTACTCAGCTGCAATGCCCAGGACAGCTACAAGAAAGGTAGATACTGGGAAGGTATGTAGGGGATGAAAATCTGGATAGGATAAAAATCTACGGTTAGGTCTGATAGGTTTAGATGGCAGATAGTGAAATAAACATATAATTGAGTTATTGATAAACATATAATTGAGCTATTAGGGTTGGTCCATTGAGGTGATAGAATTCAAACCCGAGGCAAACGAACTTGAGGTCTTTACACATCTTATCACAAACCAATGTTCTTTCTCTCATAGGGCTTTTGCCAGTGGAGTTCAATGATGCTTTTACAGATCTTTGTTCTTTCCAGTATGCATGAATCACACAACTATTATGTGGCTGGGCACTGGGATTACAGAGATCACTAAGACATAGTGAGTTCCTGTCAAGAGGCTCCTGACTCGCCGAGTGAGACTTCCATGAAGACTATGGATGTGTTGGAACAGAGGCCTCTTGGGGGAGGGTGGGGTAGGTTGGGAAGCATGGAGACAGCCAAGATGAGGGTAGATCAGAGAGAAACAGGAAGTACTTGAAGTCATTATCTCCTTGAAAGGCATTTCCAAGAGAGAGGATGAGCAGAGAGTAGAGGTTGAGTTTATTTATTGCTATTCTGGAGACTAGAAGTTCAAGATCAAGACACTGGCAGGTTGAGGGTCTGGGGTGGTACTCCATGGTTCACATATGGCATCTTCTTGCTGTGTTCACACATGGTGAAAGGGAAGAGAACTCTTTTAGGCCAATATATAAGGGCATCAATACTAATCAGCTCCCAACAGCCTTACTTCTTAATACTATCACGTTGAGGGTTAAATTTGCAACATTTGTGCAGGGTGTTGGTGGCTTACACTTGTAATTCTAGCTATTCAAGAGGGTGAGATCTGAGGATTCTGGTTTAAAGCCAGCCTGGATAGGAAAGTCAGTGTGACTCTTCTCTCTAGTTAGCCAGCAAGATACTGCAAGTGGAGCTGTGGCTCAAGTGAGCCAGTCTTGAGCGGAAAAAACAAAACAAAATAAAACTAAGTGAGAGCACTCATATCCTGAGTTCAATTTCTACTATCAGCGTGCACATACTCACAAGATTGTGACATATAAATTTGAGGGGTTGGAGGGACACAAACATTCAGAGAAGACATAGCAAACTCCTGTTAAGCACTAAGCATTATGCAATACCATAACATAGAATACGCTGCCCACAGAGAGCTTATATTCTAGTGGAGGAAGTTAACCCAATAAAAAAAAACATAACAGGTAACTTGCATATGATGTCAGATAATATGAACTTCAGATAAAGCAAAAATCAAACACATCTGGAAAATTAGAGAAGGCAATATTGGAAAAAAAAAAAAAAACCTAGAAAGCAGTCTCCTTATAGACTTTTATAGCCCAGGACAGCAGAGTTGGGATCTGACTAATCTGGGCTCAAAGTTCTGGTACTTTGAAGAAATACCAAGAAATCACCTCTAGGAACCTCCATCTTTCCTTGTGGTCCCATTGTCCAGGACTTTGGAGAGAAGATGGACATGGTGTGTTTTATAGCTGGACAGGCAAAGCCCAGGGCTAAAGCATTCATCATGGTCTGTTCTTGAGCCCCATTTCCCAGGCCTCTAGCAGCCCCAAGGTTCTCTGTTGCTAACAAGCCAGTAGAAGAGAAGGCAATGTGAGAATCATGGAGAGTCAATTGTTCAGTGGAGGAAGGGCTGCATCTCACAACTCAAGTAAGGATGAAATGGGACCATGGGCTGGGCTTGTGGCATTGTGGCTGTCGCTTGTGCCATGCATCACTAGGCATGAAGCCACAGTGTGGCATAGCTAGAAAGGAGCCCTGAGAGCTCAGATAGGGTTAGGGAGGCCCAGGCAGCACAAGGTATTGGCCTAAAGGACAGCGAGGGAGTCAGAAACATATACACCTAACTCCCTGGGCCTAGGTTTCCTGCCTCCTTAGTGGGTCAGCGCTGATCAGGAAGCTCAAAGGCCTGGCTTGGCCTCTTTCCCTGTGAAGGCTTCTTTGGGGGAAGTCCAGAACCCATGGCTCAAAACTATACTCACTATTTCATGTCCTCCCAAGGCATTTCCATTTGATATTTCATCTAGTTTCTGACAACTTCGTTAAGTATCATTATTACCCTAATTTTCTTGCTGGAGAAACAGAAGCACAGAGACAATAGGTAACTTTTCCACAGTCACACGTTTGGAAGCACAGTAGAGAACCATCCTTGGTAATTTGGTTCATGAGTATTTATATTCAGCCACTAGTTATACAAATGTAAGATGGGTGTGCATGTATGAATGTATGCGTGTTTGGGCGAGTTAGGGGGTATTCCTAGCCTACTCACAGTTGTTCTCACCAGAGAACCACCGGACTAGACATTCACCAACATGCTCTGAGTAAAAGCTAACTCTGTGTGTGTGTCTGTGTCTGTGTGTTCCCATCCTGAGACTTGAACTCAGGGCCTGGGCACTGTCCTTGAGCTTTTTTGCTCAAGGCTAGTGTTCTACCACCTGAGCCACAACTCCACTTTGGATTTTTGCTAGTTAATTGGAGATGAGAGGGTCACTGACTTTCCTATTCAGCTTTCCTATTCAAGCTGGATTTGAAGTGTAATCTGCAGATCTCAGCCTCCTGAGAAGCTAGTATTATTATAGGCATGAGCCACTGGCACCCTGCAGAAGCCAACTTTTATCTCATTAGATGTGTATTCCTTTTCTGTCTGGAAGGACATAGCTACTTCTATTTCCTCTCTCTCTTTACCATCCTGTCACTAACCTAGTTTCTCTGGTGGGTTTGACAAACCCTGAGTTCCCTACCAGCCACCCCAAGGCAGGCCTGTGCCTGGGGTAGAAGACAGGCCTGGATAGAGTCAGCTTGTGGCCTCACCTTTCACCTAGGGGCTGCCTGGGGGATAGATAGGGAAAGCTATCTAGAAGTCTGCCAGGCCCCTCTGGGGATTAATGGGATGCTTATGATTCACAGCAGCTGTGGCCACCTGTCCAGATCCTCCTATCCCTCCATTAGTGGAAGGATAGCACACTCAGCAAGATCATGCCTAGATATGTGGGGGAAGTGGCCCCCTCTCTCCAGCTGTGCTTTCTGTCTGCAGGTGCATCAACAGTACCTAGGTACTGGTTAAAAATGCAGATTCTTCAGCCCCACCCCAACACTCTGTGTTTTAGAAAATCCTTTATGGCTTCTGATAGATGTATGCTTTGGAGAGGCCTGTGGGAGAGGGGAGGCCCTATGGCATGCTGGTGTGTAAGCATGCAGGTGCATATGTGCTCAGGGCCAATGTAGGCTCTCCCACTGGTAACCTACAGCAAGCTGCTCAACAACAGGGATTCCACCCGCTTCCCAAAGAATAAATTGACATCCAGGTGGGTGAGGTCATCAACAGCCAGTCCCTGATAGATGCCAAGCCTGGTTGTCTTGGGCAGGTAGTGCCACACTTAGATCCTTCCCATGGTGTCTACACACCTCCCACTGCCTCTAGGCCAGGGCTCCCCCTGCAGCCTCTCAAGAGTAAGAGAGAGTGTTAGCCTCCTTTGGCTTTCCACACCTGCACCCTTACATCCTGTCTCTCTTGTCAGAAGCACCTGTAGAACAAGTTTTTTTCTTCCCCAAGTGAGTTCACCTGGCACAGAGGAAAGGGATGACCAAGGAAGGAGGAGGATTCTGGGAATCCAGTATGGCTACTTTCTAGGAAGTACCTAGAGGCAGCTCATGGTCAGTAGAAGGCTCCTGTTTAACATCTCTTCTCTATTTTCTTAGGTAGATATACGGGTTCTGCTGGGAATGGTCTAGGAGACATGACCCCAGACCTACCAGAAGGTGAGAGGTGGGGCCTCAGGTTGACTCCCTACCCAGAATTGTCTTCTACTTCAACCACAGGCCTGCTCCTGTTCTGGGTAGGAAAGTCAGTCTTACCTAGCCTGCCAGAAAGGCTGGAGGGGAGGTAGGACAGGATAGGACAGGGATAAGGTGTATATCTATGTCCTTTCAGAGAGAGAGAGGATATTTCCACCTAACATGTTAGCTAGCACACATCTATTTGGTCCAGGGGGTCCTCTAGGATTTATGGGATTTGGGTGTTCTGCTGATGTATTATTGAGGGCCACAAGTTCTTTGAGAATAAGACTATTTATTTTTACCAGTATTAAGGTTTTGAACCTGGGCATTGTCCCTGAGCTTTTCTTTGCTCAAGGCTGGTGCTCTGCAACTTGAGACACACTTCCAATTTGGGCTTTTTGGTAAGTCATTGGAGAAAAGAGTCTTATGGGACTTTCCTGCTCTGACTGGCTTCAAAGTAGAATCCTCAGATCTCAGTTTCTCAGGATTACAGGTGTGAGCTACCGGAGCCTGGGTTTCTTTTTGCATCTTTTTTATTTTATTTTATTTTTTGCCAGTTCTGGGACTTGAACTCAGGGTCTGGACACTGTCCCTGAGCTTCTTTTGCTCAAGGCTAGCACTCTACCACTTGAGCCCACAGCACCACTTACTGCCTTTTATATGTGGTACTGAGAAATTGAACCTAAAGCTTCATGCATGCTAGGCAAGCACTCTACCATTAAGCCACATTCCCAACCCTCTCCTTGCATCTTTACATCAACCTCACAAAGCAAGTACCTAGACTCATAGATAGACAGATAGATAGATAGATAGGGAAACTGAGGCTCAAAGGAATTAAATGATTTTCCCAGCACTCCACAGCAAACAAACAATGAGGTGGAAATTAAAGGAAAAGCAGACTTGACCCAGAGTTTTTACTCTTTATCACTGGGTTGTGATTTCACCCATCAATGAGCTGGTGGGCTGAGATAACTAGGTACCTGAAAGCCAAATGCTTGGCCAGTACCAGGCCCTGCACACAGTAGCCATTTAACACAAGCTGGCCTACTTCAGAAGGTCTTGAAGTCCAAGGGGAATTGCAGAGGGAAAAAGGAGGGGCTACATCCAGCCCAAGGAAGTATTCAGACCTCAAAGAGTAAAAACCTTGATGGCAAGTACATCTGCTTCTCTTCTGGATCCCTCCCCCTGACACTCAGGCAAGCCAAGACACCCCTGTTCTTCCCTCTATCCCCTCCTCCAGTTCAGGACAGACCTTTCTTCCCCCTCCCTATGGTCTGCCTGGGCCAGTGAGTCTCCCCTATCCTGATGAGACATTAAAAATTGAAAGCTCCTTTGAAGAGAAAACAGTTTAATAAAAGCTCCATCCATTTTTCATGAGAGGATCAGGAGAGGGATGAAGAGAGGAGAGACAGAATGAGGAGACAAGCAGTAGGGTAGGCAATGAGGGTCTTGGGGATTCCCTGGTGGAGGCTCAGCAGAGTGTGGCCAGAGAGTGTAGGTGGTCTTTAACCTGGGGCTGCAATGCCCCCAGTGTCCTCCTCTTCTCTTACTTCCTGTTAGCCAGATCTAGACTGGTTCTGTCTCTGTGTGATGTAGAGGATGGCTTCCTCTTTTGGAGCACCTCCTGCTTTCTCTTCAGGGAAAGCCTGAGAGGATATGGGTGCATTATCTCAGGGGAATGGGGACACAAGATGATTGCTGGCCTTGGGAAGAGGGCTGCCCTCACATCAAAACTAGATGAGGTCAGTAACTTGAGCTCTGGATACTTACTAGGCACTTACAAGACCAAGTAGGGCAGGACCTGGACACTGGGCAAGGGCTGAGTTTCAGGAAGAAGCTTGATAGAGAGGTTGGGGCATGAGGAAACTAAAGGGAATTGGTTCCAAAGTGTGGCTCCTGTCCTTTGGACTCAAGAGCCGGTTCCAACCACAAGAGACAAAATTACATTCACTCCACCCTTTCTTATCTGTCCCACCCCAACCAAAACAGATCCACCCAGGAAAGAGACTCTAGCAGGAGAGATATGTACCTAGGTTTAGCTGAATGGCTATCTCTTCATTGAGCTGTTTGTGTGCCAGGGAATCTATGTGTACCAGTGTGTGTATAATGGCATATACCATGAATTCATGGGTATTAATATCCACATGTGCTTGTGTGTGAGAGAGAGAGAGGGAGGGGAAGAGAGAGAGAGAGAGAGCGCGAGAGCGAGAGAACGAGCCCTGTATGAGATATATAAGAGGATGTGTTCCTATCATCCTTATACATGAAGTGTATAAGATGATGTGTTCCTTACAGTTCTCTGCTCCTAATCATGTACAAGCCCCTCCCTGGGCACATGCTGAAGGGCAGGTGGGTGAGAGGAGAGTGAGAAGAATGGAAAAGAAAGCAGGCCCCCAGAGAACTGAGCAAGCTCCGGAGCCTGGAAGACAGGCAGCTCCATTTAGGCCAGCCCCAGATGCAATTTGGGCCTTAGGAACTAGAAGAAATTGGCTTCATGATCTTCTGCCACTGAGGAGGGCAGCAGAGCAACCATGTGTTTTTCTCCAAGATCAGGACTCCAGCTTCATCAGCATAGTGAAGAGGGCCTTCAGGGTGACATTCCTGGAGTGATCTTTGTGGGGGAGACTGAGGCTCATAGATGGAGGTTCTTTAGATTTTGGAGACCAGCTTTCAATCCAAACCTCAGGCCAATGTCAGTAGAGCTTTCCTCTATCCCTACTCCTACCTTTCTACAATCTAGGGCAAGTCAGATCCCTGAGGTCCAGCCTCTAAGGAGCTGAGGTATGACTAGACATCCTTGTGCAGGGAATGGATTTGTGGAGGATCCTGTTTGGCCTTCCTATGAAGTTTACTCCAAAATTGTGTCTGCCCTAGACATTTGTCCATCCGTAATCCATCTATCCATCTTTCCATCCATCTATCCATCATGGAATTCTTTTTTTTTTTGTTGGTCATGGGGCTTAAGCTCTGGGCCTGGTGCTGTCCCTGTGCTGTTCAGCTCAAGTTGAACATTCTACCACTTGAGCCACAGAGCCACATCCGGTTTTCTGGTGGTTTATTGGAGAGAAGAGTCTCCCAGACTTTTCTGCCTGGGCTGGCGTTGAACAGTGATCTTTAGATCTCAGCCTCCTAAGTAGCTAGGATTACAGGCGTGAGCCACTGGCATCCGGCTCCATTATGGAATTCTTGAGCCCCAATTTTTGAGATAGGGGTTTATCAGTCAGAACTATTCTTCAAGACCACCAAAGCTAGTACATTCTTGACCCTTCTATATGATATCACACATCCTGCCTTTTCAGGGGCCCCATAAAGGGAGCTCTATAGGCCAGAAAGTCAGGAGACACAGAGCCCAACTTTCCTTCTTCTGTGCCTGCAGACAGGCAACTCACTGTCCCTTCCTAGATTTTCCATTTTTCCAGTAATGTGGGGAGAAGTGGCGCCAAGATAGGCTCAGGGGATCCTCACTTCTTCAGTGACTATAGCCTCTGGACACATTCCAAAATACCTAAAACTGATCATTCCTGGAGAGTTTTCCCCTCAGTCAATGGCTTTGGGGGTGACCTTGGACAGTTGATAGCGTCTCTCTAAGTTCATTTCCAAGTGTTCAAAGAATAAGAGAAAACTGCCTTGGCTTGTAAGATCTCTGAGAGGCACTAATTGTGGGTGCTTGTGCAAACACAAGTCCGGACATGGGGTTGTTGTAATCTGTTTTGTGCTGCCATAACAGAGTATCAAGACTGTGATTTATAAAGGCTCTAGAGATTTTGTTCGTACAGTTCTATAGGCTAGGAAGTACATAGCCCACATGTACTGAGGGCTTTTGCTACATCATCCCATAACAGAAGGCAGAAAGGTAAGAGAGAGACTGAGGGAGGGAGCCAGGCTTACTTTGATCAGGAATCCAGTCCTGTGATAATTAACTTACTCTTTGTGATAAGGACCCTAACATAGCTCTCGTGGCCTGATCACCTCTAAAAGTTCTACCTCTTAACATTTGCATTGGTGATTGTTCCCAACTTTGAGGACACAATGAAATCACAGCAAGGCCATCAGGCTTACTTTAGTAACAGCAAACCTGATTGTTCCCAGTCCTAGGGCCAGGCTTAGTTTCCCTTGCCCACTGAGGCTGGAGTGAAAGTTGAGGTAGCAGGTGTAGGGACTAGAAATTGAGTAACTTCCCTGGGTCTTGAGGAACTCTGACAAGGGAACCAGCACAAAGATCACGCCAGGTATGAGATTCAATTGTCTACTTGCTGCCATCTGAGTTCAGTAAGGGAAAGTTTCTAGAGGCAGGGGAAAGAAGTAGTGCAGCACCCTACTTCACTGCACCTCCTAGCTGTCCCTGTGGCAGAAATGCCATTGCTGAGGAAGCTGAAGCTGTTGTCATTTCATCCTTTGGGGGTAAAAGCATGACAGGACAGCCCTTCTCTTCCTCCTACCCCCACCTTCCTCCTCCTCCTAAGTCCACCAGCCCATCCCCCAGTGGACCACACTCTATTAATGATCTCCCCTTCTCTGGCTTCCTGCCATCAGTTGCAAATACTAAAAGAATCCTTTCCTCCACCCTGCTACCCCCTTGCTCCCAACTCCTACTTGCCTGGCTCCTCACGTTCACCCTCAAGTGTCCTGAACCAGTGGCTCCCTGTTTCCTAGCCAAGCCTGCCTCCCACTCCCTGCTGTCACTGGGAAAGTCAACCATGTCTGGGGAACTGAAGGTCACCCCCTACCCTCCAGTCTTGGGACTTGAAAGCCTCCACCTGGCGTTTAGAGACGCGTGACCAGCCTCTCTGTGAATGGGTTTCTTAAGCGCTCTTTCCCTTGGCCCGCCTGTCTCTGCTAGTTTTTCCTCAGACTTTCTTATGTTCTCCCTTAAAACCCTCTCTTCTACTTCTAATACCTCTCATTTGTAATTTGTGGTGTGTGTGTGTGTGTGTGTGTGTGTGTGTGTGTGTGTGTGTGCCAGTACTGGGACTTGAATTCAGGGCCTGGGCACTCTCCCTTAGCTTTTTTGCTTAAGGCTAGTGCTCTACCACTTGAGCCACAGCTCCATTTCTGGCTTCTTGTAGTTAACTGGAGATAAGACTCTCATGGACTTTCCTGCCTAGGCTGGCTTCTAACTGTAATCCTCAGATCTCAGCCTCCTGAGTAGGATTCTAGGTATGAGCCACCAGTGCTTGGCTTCTTTTTTTTTCCGGACCTGGTGCTTGAACTCTGGGCCTGGGCACCATTCCTGAGATTATTTTGCTTAAGGCTAGCACTCTACCACTTGAGCCACAGCACCACTTCTGGCTTTTTCTGTTTATGGGGTACTGAGGAATCGAACCTACGTCTTCATGCATGCTGGACAAGCAATGTATCACTAAGCCACCTTCCCAGCCCCATGCCTGGCTTCTGTTAGTAAACTTTTCTATTCTCATGGCCTCAGTTTTCTCCATGTGAGGCTGGATCAGGAAGAGGATAGCACATCTCTTTCTTTCACAAGGAAAGGTGAAGGCTGAAGAAGAGGCAAAGTGGTACAAGCTGTGATCCCAGCGCCTGAGGCTAATGCAGGAGGGTCAGACATTTGAAGCCAGCCTGGACTGCAAGAGGACACTATCTCAAAAAAAGTAACAACAACAAAAAGATACCAGTGCTGAAGTCTCCTGCCTGTATCCCAGCTACTCACGAGGCCCAAATCTGAGGATTGTGGTTTGAAGCCAGCCCAGGCTGACTCTTATCTCCAGTGAACTACCAAAAAAAGCCAAAGTGGAGCTATGGCTCAAGTGCTAGAGCACTAGTCAAGCAAAATGCTCAGGGACAGCGCTCAGGCCTTGGCCTAGCCAAAAACAAAAAAAATAAACAAACAAAAAGAGGAGGCCCGAAGTGGTAGTAGTTTCAGGAAACCTGTTTGTCTGAGTTTCAAAAGTGCCCTCTTTCTTCTTCTTCCCCTCCTGGCTTTCCCTCCTCTCTGTTCTCCTTGGTAACCTAAGGTCTTTGGAGTGCTAAGAGCTTTGCTGTGTTAGAGGAAGGAGGTGGTGACTGGCATTGGAGCTGAGGAGGCAAGATGGTTAAGGCAAGGGCTGAATGAGAAAGGCAAGCAAGGCTGGGTCCTGGAAGCCATGTGCAGGACTTGTGAGTTTATTCTGTGTTAGCAAGAGTTCAGTTGGCAAGCTATTGAATCTGATCTGCATTTTGAAAATAAAAACACTGTGCTCCCCGAGTTTAGGACAGATAATGGCAAATCAAGACAGTGAGGGGAGGCGTGTTGGGAGATACCTTTATTTTGGGTGGATGAGGATGGCAGCTTAGACAAGAGTGGTGGAGGAGAGGGAAGCCAGGAGGGACCTGTCGGTATATTGTTATGTAGAAGGGGAAAGAAAGAAATGTTTTGAGGATTAATTCTAAGGTTTTAGGCTAGGGTAACTGGGTAGATAGTGATGTCATTTACAGATACTGGTTGTTTATGCCTATAATCCTAGCTACTCAGGAGGCTGAGATCTGAGGATATTGGTTTGAAGCCGGGCCAGGCAGGAAAGTCTATGACACACTTATCTCTAATTAACCAGCAAAATACAGAAGTGGAACTGTTGCTCAAGTGGTAGATCACTAGCCTTGAGCAAAAAAACCTAAACTAGAATGTGAGACCCTAAGTTCAAACCAAGTACTGGTACATAAAAGAAAAAGATTTAATTTGATAATTAAGCTGAGCTTGGATATAATCTTGGCAAGAGACAGGAACATGGAAGATAATCAGCTTTCACCCTGTAACCTTTCAAGTTCCTCCTCCCTGTGCCTAACACTCTGTCTCCCAAACTTTGCATGGCTGTTTTCTTCTCCTCACTTAGGTTAAAGCTCACACACATCAATTGAAAGTCACCCCTACCTCTTCTCCTGGCTATGCTCCATCCCATATCCCTGCTTTGTTTCCTCCCCATTAAAAAAATTAACTGTTATCTTATTCACTTATTCAGTTACATGTTTCTCTACTCTGTTAGACTAAAAACTTGGTGAAGGCAGAGGTGTGTTTCTTTTCTTTTTTGTGCCAGTACTGAGGCTTGAACTTGAGGCCCTTCACTTTTTCACTCAAGGTTAGTGCTATTGTTCTACCACTTTTGCCATGGCTCCACTTCTGGTTTTTTGCTGGTTAACTTGAGATAAGAGTCTCATGGACTTTCTTGCATGGGATGGCTTTGAACCATGATCCTTAGATCTCAGCCTCCTGAGTTGCTAGGAATACAAGTGTGAGCCACTGGTGCCCAACTCAGAGTTGGTTTTGAGGTTCTCCATTGCTGTGTCCCCAGAACCTAGAATACTGTATGTATGTAATAGATGCTCGCAGAATCTTTGTGGGCTAATAGTTGAAATGTCTCCCTTCATCCTGACAATATTAGTAATAATAACAACTAATAATAATAACTGAGTGTTTGTTGCTTTTTAGAATAAGCTTCCTGAAGAGGAGGGGTCTGACTAGGACTTAATCCCAGGTCTATTTGGCTCCAAAGGTCATGCAGTTAAGCTCTGTGTCTTAGGAACAGTGTTCCAGAGAAAGCTTGGGTTAAAGACCACTCCTGCCACAGCCTTATTGAGACTTTCCTCAAAACTAGGGGACAATAGTCACCCCTTATTTGCAGGAAGCTTTCACATGGGAGCCCATGCTGATGACCTTTATCCACAGTCTCAGTGAGGATTTATACAAGGGATCAGTTACCTCTTTGGGCCTTGCTCTCCTTATCTGAATGATGGGTAGAGATTGGGACACAACGATTTCTTCATGTCTTTCTAGAATGTCTTTACACTTCTGCCATTCCAAGAATCCTTGATTTCCAATGTGAGGAGGAATAAATTGAGGTTAAATGTTCCAAATTGTGAGCATTGTGAACATAGGGGCCTCAACTTTGGTCATCAAAGCTCCAGCTCTGTGGATGTGGGAGGCCCCTTTGAAGCTTGAGGGAAGAAAATTGAGGACAAATCAAAGGAAGTCCTTCTTCACCCCCAACTTAATGAGCTTATGGCTTTCATTACACACAGGAGTGGTCCAGGCAGGAAACAGGAATGGCTTTGGATAGAATGATAAATGCCAGAGACACGGATGGCTCAGAGCAGGAGCTGGCAGTGCTGACCCCTAAGGTCAATGGCAGGGAAGTGGCCCCTTAGGACCCCAATCAGAAACCAGCCCTTCCAGAGCTGCAGTTCTGAGTGGTATGGATTGGGGCGGGGAGGCCATGGTGACCATTTACCTGTTCTTCCTCCCCCCCCCCCTGCCCAGTTCCATTGGTTTTATCCCTTGGTGAGTGGGGAGAGGCTCAGGCAGGGCACAAGCAACAACTACAGAAGAGAGGACAGGAAGCAGAGGGGCTCACTCACCCCAGCAAGGCTCACAATGGTTGTGTCAATCCTTTCAGCTACTGGGAAACATCTGGCACACGATCCCCTTTTCCTTCTGCCTCATCTCTATACATACCTGGTGACACCAGCCAGGAAGACAGACCCTACCCCTGACATACACTTCAGGGCAACAATAGGTTGATGGCTTTGGGAGATTGGTGGGGTTTGGCCCTAGTGCTGTCATTTTGACCCTATCAAAGCTTCTTAACTTCTACTATTCCTGCCCTCCTTCTTCCAAAATTCAGTCCTGTAAGGTCTTGCTCTCAGCTGGCTGTCAACTAAGGTGTTAGCTGTCAACTAAGGTGTTAGCTGTCAACCAAGGTGTTAACTGATATCTAAGGTGTTAGCTGATAACTAGGGTGTTAGCTGACAACTAAGGTGTTAGTTGATAAGGCTTAACACCCCCCAAGGGGTATGTGCATTTTAATAGGGGATTGTTGAAAAGGAATGGCCTTCAAGACTCAAATGATATATGTTATATTGGTGCAATTTCAAGCAATAGTGTTGATTGTGAGTGGAGGTGTGGGTAGTCCCCTCTAAATCATACCACTTAGATAATCACTTATTCATGAGGTCACACCCACCCACATGCACACAACACACATCTATCACTTTTGCAAAAACAAGTTCTAAGTTTTATATATATGTGTGTGTATACATATATTTTATGGTATATAATAGCAACATACATTTCTATAGCACTGGTCTAAGAATCTTATGTCTGTTAACTGACAGTCTTAGGAGGTAGGGACTATTATGATTCTGAGTTTACAATTGAGGAATCTAGGCTCAGAGAGCCAAGGTAACTTGCAGCCAGCCACACAGCAAGAATATGTTGGAGCCAGGATGTGTGGCACCAGTGTCTGTGTTCCTTACACCTACACGATATGTTTCTTACCTGGCTAATTGCACAGTGGGATCCATTCACTGTGAAACGGACCTGTCCTGTTTGTAAGCTGCCATTACATGGCCAGAAGCCTCCTGAGATAGAGAACATATACATGGTGGCATATGATATGTGTGTGGGGTATGGGGATTGTGCTTTAACAGAGGGATGTGGGGATCCTTTGGCTGATAGAGGTTGCTTGGCTACCATGGGGCTGATGGGCATTATGATGTGCTAAGGGCTGTGTGTGTACACATTTTGAACTTGCTAGTCCCATGGCATAGTTCCACTGGGATTTGCTCAGCTGCCCTGCCTGCATTTGCCCCTATTAGAAGGCTGAGCTCTATCAATTTGCTTCTAAGCCACAAGCCTCAACCTCTGGCTGCCAAGGGAAAAGATAAAACCAACAGCAGGGATGAAAAACAACGGCATGTGTGTGGGCAGGTGGTCTGAGAGGTGCCTCTTCACTGGTGGGGCATCTGCCAAGTAGGAACAAAGGTGTGTGTGTGTGTGTGTGTGTGCGTGCGCGCACATGCATGTGTGTACATGCATGCACGGTATTTGTCTTCTCCTTTCAGGAGGAGACCCTGGAAAGTTAGATTTACAAGAGGCTTCAAGGCCTATAGCTCTTTTCTGATAGGCACGTGGGAACCAGCAACTAGTTTTTCAAGTATGAGGGTGGTTAGAAGGAACTTGTCACAAAGTAACTTAGTTTGCCATGTGTGAGAGGGCTAGGCCAGCAGGGGAAGAGGCCAGGGAGCATGCTGTGAGCCCTGGCCCCACACCAGGACACATAGCCTGGGATTGGGCGTGGCTGTGGGGAATGAGAGAAAGCCCTGGAATCCAGAGGCAATGTGGAGTTAAAATTGCAGGGGCCATGGGAGCAGGAGGAGCCTGTGGCCTGCTTTTCTGGCCCTGAGCCTGTCTGTTTGGCTATTGGAAACAACTAACTGTGGGGTTGGGAGCCTAGAGACTGAGATGATGATGATGATTATTTTTTGCACTGGTACTGAGACTTGAACTCAGGGCCTCTTGCTCTCACTTGGCCTTTTTGCTCAAGGCTGGCACTCTACCACTTGAGCCTTATCTCCATTTCCAGATTTTTGCTGGTTAACCAGAGATAAGAGTGTCACAGACTTTTCTATCAGGGCTGGCTTTGAACTATGATCTTCACATTTCAGCCTTCTGAGTAGCTAAGATTACAAGGGTGAGCTACCAGTACCCTGCTGAGAGTTTTTTAAAGAAAGATTTACATGTAACTTGTTCTGCTTTTTTAAATTACAAAAGCAATATATGCTTATTAAGGAAAAATATGGAAGATGTAGACATGCAAAAAGATGACATTACTAATTTGCATATTCTTGCCAGAGATAACTAGCATTAACATTTTGGTGTGCTTCCTCCTTCTGGTCTTTTTCATTTCCCTGTACATATTTATTGTTTTGGCTTTATAAACTGATCTATAAGGTAGATTGTTAATTATTTTCTGACATGAAATATCATCCACAAGTTCTTTTTGTCACAAAATAGTCAATCCTATGGGTAAACTGGAATTTATTTCCATAATTCTCTATTGTTAAAATTTTTCCTATTAAACAGCTTGGTACTGGTACAAGAACAGACCTGAGGATCAAGGGAATAGGACTGAAGTCCCAAAAATGAACCCACAAACCTATAGCCACCTAATCTTTGACAAGGGAGCTAAAAAAATAGAATGGAAGAAGGGCAGTCTTTTCAGTAAATGGTGCTGGCAAAATTGGTTAAACACCTGTAGAAAACTGAAGCTAAATCCTTATATATGACCCTGTACCAGAATCAGCCCCAAATGGATCAAAGACCTCAGAGTCAAAGCAGACACCCTGAAAATATTACAGGAAGGAATAGGAGAAACCCTAGATCTTGGCACAGGTCAAAATTTTCTTAATAGAGACCCAGAAACATAACAAATGAAAGGTTGGACAAATGGGATTGCATGAAACTGAAGAGCTTTTGCATGGCAAAGGACATAGCTAGCAAGATCAATAGAAAGCCCATGGATTGGAAGAAGATCTTCACTACTACACAAGGGACAAGAGTCTCATATCCAAAATATACTTAGAACTCAAAAAATTAACTTCCCCAACGAATCCTCAAAGAAATAACTGCTCGATTAATAAGTGGACTAAAGACTTAAAAAGAGAGACTTCTCTGAAGAAGAAATAAGAATAGCCAATAGACACAAGAAGAAATGCTCAATTTCTCTTTTTTTTTTTTTGGGTCCGGTCCTGGGGCCTGAACTCTGGGCCTGGGTGCTGTCCCTCAGCTCTTCAGCTCAAGGCTAGTGCTCTACCACTTGAGCCACAGCGCCACTTCCGGCTTTTATTCTTTTTGCTTATGTGGTGCTGAGGAATCGAACCCAGGGCCTTAGGCATGTAAGGCAAGCACTCTACCACTGAGCCAACTTCCCAGCCCCATCAACTTCTCTAGCCATAAAAGAAATGCAAATCAAGACAACATTGAGATTCCACCTCACCCCAGTTCGAATGGCTATAATCAAGAAATCTAGTAACAACAGATGCTGGAGGGGATGTGGCCAAAAGGGAACTCTACTGCATTGCTGGTGGGAGTGTAAACTCAGTATGGAGGTTCCTCAAAAGACTCCACATAAGCTGGGCACAAGTGGCTCACGCCTGTAATCCTAGCTACTCAGGGAGCTGAGACCTGAAGATCATGCTTCAAAGCCAGCCTGGGCAGGAAAGTCCATGAGACTCTTATCTCAAATAAACTACTCAGGAAACTGGAAGTAGTGCTGTGGCTCAAGTGGTAGAGCCTTAGCCTCGAGCTGAACAGCTGAGGGACTTTGCCCAGGCCCAGAGTTCAAGCCCCATGAGTGACAAAAAAAAAAAAAAAAAAAGACTCCACATAGAGCTCCCCTATGACTCAGCAATCCACTTTAGGGCATTTACCCAAACAATCACAAACAAGGTCATATCAAAGCTACCAGCACAACCATGTTTATCATAGTATTATTCACCATAGCTAAGATATGGAACTAATCCAGATGCCCATGGAATTCTATGCCTCCTTAGAAAGAATGAAATTGTCCCATTTGTTAAGAAATGGAAAGACTTGGAAAAAATTATATTAAGTGAAC
Organism: Dipodomys spectabilis; assembly: GCF_019054845.1. Taxonomy (NCBI): domain Eukaryota; kingdom Metazoa; phylum Chordata; class Mammalia; order Rodentia; family Heteromyidae; genus Dipodomys; species Dipodomys spectabilis. The sequence continues at coordinate 4,494,446 of NW_024870853.1, read as the reverse complement.
TAAGTCAGGCCCAAAGAAACATCGGTCCCATCGTTTCCCTTGTTTGCAATGACTAGTACATGTCTAGGACAAGCATAGAAGGTCAAAGGCCATGTATATAAGACCACATAAAATGATGTTAAGTGAAATGTGCCCCAAGACAGAGACACAAGTGTTTTTTTTCTTTCTTGCTATTGTTTTTAATGTACTTATAATGCACTGTGATTCTTTTGTGTGTTTATTTGTGTGTGTTTTTCCCCCATGGTATATAACCCCTGTTTTCACTGTACTTGATTCCAGTGTTCTGCATCTTGTATATGTACATTTTTGTAATTTGGGGAGAGGAAGGGATATAGCAGAATGCTTATGGAAGTGCAGTTTGACCCATTATAATGATGAGATGTACAGGACACTATGTTGAAAACGAACTTTATAATGTGGGGGAGCGGGGAGGGAGGAGTTGGGGAGGTGTGGAGAGAAGGTATGGTAGGGCAAAAAGCAAAGGAGGAGGTGACAATGCCCGATAGGAAATGTGCTCATTACCCTACTCATATAACTATAACCCCTCTGTACAATATTTTTACAATAAAAATATATAATTTTTTTCCTATTACAATTGTTGTAATGAATGTCTCTGTGGCCAGGGAGTTAAGAGTAGTAGGTTTTCTGCCTCTCTCGGACCTCTTCTGTCTCAGGGCTCCTCCCAGACAGAGGTGTTAGGAATACGGAATACCACTTGGGAAGAACAACAGGGATAGGGTGAGCTCTGCCTCTATCTGGGGATTCAGTCTCTTCTGTGTACACAGAGACAGTGGCACCTGGTACTGTGATTGTCCATGGCCTGGCTGAGCAGCTTTAGTAACCTCCTATGGCTCTCATTTTCCATCTTTTTTTTTTTTTTGGTGGGTGGTGGGGCTTGAACTCTGAGCTTGGGCGCTGTCCCTGAACTATTTAGCTCAAGGCGAGTGCTCTACCGCTTGAGCTACAGCACCACTTCTGGTTTTCTAGTGGTTTATTGGAGATAAGAGTCTCATGGACTTTCCTGCCTGAGCTGGCTTTAAACTGCAATCCTCAGATCTCAGCCTCCTGAGTAGCTACGATTACAGGCGTGAGTCACCCGTGCCTGGCTCTCTCTATCTTTCTTGTCCTTTTGTATTCTATCACTTCCACCAACCCTCCTACACCATTTTGCCTGTCCTGGAGGTCAGCCAGTGAGTGGCTGTGGGCATTTCTCAGTTGGCTTACCAAGCCCAGCTCTGTGTCCCACAGCAGCCTTGTCTGGCAGGTGTGGGGAGCTCTAACACAGAACCAGCAGCTGAGATGCCAATAGGCTATCCTGGCACCTGCTGTCAGGCAGCTGGGTGGGCAGGAAAGACAACTCTAGAGGCAACTGAGGCTGTGGGAACAGGGCAGACGAGGCTGAGGATTCTTTTTTTTCTTATTAAATAATCTTAATAAAATTATTTATGTTTGGTGAGGCTGAGGATTCTAAGGCTTGTGCTGAAGAGGGGAGTGACATGGTGCTTGGAAGAGCCATTGGATCAGATATTCTAGATCTAAAGTCATACATCAGAATCCTGGAGTAGTTTTCAGGAGTCCAAGGACTAAGTTTTCAGAAGAGAATTGCAAGCTATGTGCCAGTGGCTCACACCTATAATCCCAGCTTCTCAGGAGGCTGAGATCTAGAGGATTGTGGTTTGAAGCCAGCTAACATACAGAAATCTTAAAGACTCCAGATCCAAAATAGCCAGCAAAAAGTAGGCGAGAGGCATGAAATTCTAGTAGAGTGCCAACCAAGCAAGCAAGCCAAATGAGTGTGAGACACTGAGTTCAAATGACAGTACTGCCCCCTCCAAAAAAAAAAAAGAAAAGGAAAAGAAGAATGAGGAGGAGATGTTCACACACATATACTGCAACAGCAGACAAGGCTATCGGGTTGAGTCTGGTGATGTCACAGCTTTGGGAAGGTAGCAGTGACACAGATGTGCTCTCCACATATTTCTTTTGGGAGTCACTGTGCATGTAGCCAGCTCTCAGTGATTTGTGTCCCTTCTAACATTTTCTGGGACAAGGAGAGTTGTTCTACCAGAGGCCAGACTGGGGCCTTGGGCAGGAGGAAGTAAGGACTGGTGCCTGCAGCCCCTGGAAGTGCCTAAGGACTCAGTGTGTAGAGTGATTCAGGCCTACATTGGAGAGGATTGGATAATTGACCTCATAATTGACCTAATTAGTGAGTGGCTGTGTGGAGAGCCCTTGGGGATGCTGGGCCCGCAGGTGGCACAAAGGCCAAGCAGAAATACATAGAAGCTTCAAAAGCTGAAGCCTGGTCATTTGCCAACAAGAAGGACAGGGAGAGCCTGGCAGGAGAAGGGCAATACATGGGGACACCAAGCAAAGAGACATAGAGGTGATGGGGGTGACAAGAGGGATTGGGAGAGGGCAAAAGAGACTGTATATGTAGAGCAATGGCAACAGAGAGCCTGTAAAGAAAGGTCAAGATCTGAGGACACTGAAGGAGAGGATCAGGGAAGAACCTGAGGGCAGAGAGCCAGAAGTCAGAGAGGCTGGATTGGAAAAGGTAGTTAGTGGGAGAACAGTAGAGCAGCCAAAGGAAATTGGGAGGGGAAGGGCAGAGCTTCGTGATTCTTGGGAGCTGTGAGTCAGTGATGGAGCAAGAGAACGCAACTTATATGTGAGTAGTGCATTGCACAGGCACATGTGAGTACACACGTATGTGCATCTATCCAAACCCATTTGGGACTGTGAAAGCCCAATAGCATTTTGGCAGGAGGAGAGGGGGTTGAGTAGCATTGGGGGCTAGAGCTCAAAGCATGTTGGACCTTCTTCTCCAGGCTGCATTCTGGCACTAAATTTTCATTGTGTGCCTACTTGAATGCCAGAGTATGTTTAAGGAGTTGGGATATACCCGTGATTAGATCTGACCGAGATCCTCATTGCTACATTCTAGATCAGGGAGATGGCCATATGAAAAGTGACCAGAGGAAGAATAAGGAGTGTTCTGGGGGAGGTAGTGACTCTCAGACAGGAAGCTCTTGTGAATCTCATCAAGAAGGTGACAGGAAACCTATGAATAAGTACATGAAAAACACGAAGTACAAGTGAGTCAGGTGGAAGAGCCTTGAAGGCAGAAGTTGTGGCAATTGCTAAGAACCTGAGGCAGGAGATTAACTGGTATGCTTGAAGAAGTAAAAGGAGGCCCGTGTGGCTAGAGGGCAGTGGACAAGGGGAAAATAGTAGGAAAAGAGGTCAAAGAAGTAGTGCTAGAGGCTGGAGTGGGTAAAGGGCACATTCTGTAGTGCTATGGCAAAGGCCATAAAAAGGATAGTGGCTTTTTATTTATGGGAGCCATGGAAGGCAGAATGATAGGGTCTGACTTTGCCTGTTTCCTCTCTCTGACTGCTTTGTCTCTAGTAGAGTCAAGAAGGAAGCCAGAAAGCAGCGGGGACAGTAGGAGGGGAATAGTGTTTCAACACATGTAATCATAGCTACTCAGGAGGCTAAGATCTGGCGATTGCCATTCAAAGCCAGCCTGGGAAGTCTATGATACTCCAACTAACCAGCAAAAGGCCACAAGTGGATGTGTTTGCTCAAGTGGTAGAGTGCCAGTCTTGAGTGAAAGGGCTATGGGACAGCACCCAGGCCCTGAGTTCAGTCCCAGGATTGGCATTAAAAAGAAGAAACCAGAGCCAGAGAACATCAGGGAGACCCAACAGCAAGTCTGGGTGATATAGGAAGGGAACGGAGTCCACTGGGGGAGAGGGAAGGGGGAACCCTAGCCTCCCATGCTTGCCTAGCTCTGGCTAGTCTTCCCTGGGGTGGAAAGAAGGGTTGGAAATCTGAATTCAGCTCCAGGAGTTCATAGTCACCAGGAATCTGGCCTATCTGACCGATAGCTCCATCCAGTGATGCTCTGTTAGAAGATAACTTGTGTCTACAGTGAGGTGCTTAGCATTTGGCAAGCTACTAGCAGTGTACTTGAGGAGACTGAACATAGAGCCCAACAGGCTCAGGAAAAGGTTGGCCTCAGCCCTGATGTCTGCTGGAACAGAGAAGATATGGAGGCACTAGATTTGGAGGCACAGTTCAGGAGAACACGGGAAGACTTTCTGGGGAAGCTAGTTTGGGATCCAACCCCAAAGTCATATATGTGAACCTTTAACACCACATATACAGACCCCAGTAACCACATAATGCTTCATTTGTTCATTCCCTTTCCCACTGCCCTGGGAGCTCCTAAAGGCCTGTTTTGTCTTTGTTTAGCACTAGATCAGAAACTGAACTCAGGGCCTTATGCTTCCCAGGCACACTCTCTCACTTGAGTCATGCTCCCTAACACTTTTGTTTTTGTTTAATCTTCCTACCTCTGTCTTCTGAGGCTGAGAATATAGGTGTGTGCAACACACCCAGTTTCAATGAACTGTCAAAGTCTGGTAGACTTTTAAAGAAGGGTCCAAGGGTTGAGACTTAAGATGACGTAGTCACAGCAGCTTGGGACCCTGCTCTAAGGGGTGCAGTGAGTGTATCCTGGGAGCTATCTGGAGCCACTGCTCCAGCACCTGAAGACACCACGGGCTGCTTCTCTCTCTCTCCCCAGGCCTGGGAGTGGGGACTTCTGGAGGTGGGGGTGGATGGAGAGCAAAGGACAAGGAGAAAGACAGATTAATCTGCGGATTCATTGAGAAACTTAGCAGAATGTGCTTGAAGCGGCGGCTCTAATGGCTTAATGAGATTACAGGTCTTGGCACATGGGGTACCCTGCAGTGCCCAGCTCACCCTTGACAGTGATTCAATTCCAGGGCTGTTTGGGTTGGATTGTGAAGCCTGTGATCAGGACCCATTCTGCAGCCCAGGGCCTCCACCTTTTCTCCACAATCTAGTAAATCCACTTCTACAAAACCAGCTGATTCAGAGGGTACTAGTGTTCATCTAGATAGGCCCAAAGCTAAATGACACTTCCTTAGCTGTGTGGCCTCAGGAGAACTACTCAACCTCTCTTTGGTTCAGATTTCTCATTTGTAAAACAAGAGCAATAGTTAACACCCACCTGCAAAGCATTGTGCAGACAATGGCAAGGTGGATAAGAGAAATGACTGGTCCCAGTCAATGGCCCTTGCTATGCCCACAGGGAAGCCCTGTGCTCAGATACCAGCAGGACAGCCAGAGACCCAGTAAGTTGTGGGCCTACACACTGAGCTCACAGACTCCTAGGCATCCCTCTGTCTTGCCCACTGGGGATCTTGCTAAGCAGTACTTGGCTGCAGAACTAAGGTTCAAGGAAAGTCACATCCTCAGCCTGAGGTATTGAGCTGGGCAAGGCAAGAGATATAAGTCCTTGAGGCGTCCCCACAGGGCTGTACTGGGAGCTGGTAGGGTAAGCTGACTTACCTAGGGAGCAGTCCTGTGTACCAGGGCACACGCTGAGGTGCTACTGCAGGAGCAGTCTAGCTTCCGGCCTCCCCTCCTCTCGCCCCCAGTAGTTTATTAGAAGTAATTTGTTAAGCTGTTCCAACTTGTCAGCAGCCACTTCAATGCCTCTGCCTCCTGCTTGCTTTTTTTTTTTTTTTTTGCGGTGGGGGGGGGGTGGTCTAAAAAAGTCAGAAGCTAAGAGGTAAGCTGGAGAGGAGAGGTTGTGCGAAGAACAGGCTTCTGGGTATCAGGGCCTCTTTGTAGCTTGAAGCCTTACCTCCATGCGCTGCTGTATTTCATATATGCAGTATTGCTCCCAGCTCAGAGGAAAGAGAGAATAGGTAAGAATTCATAGTGGTGGTGGGTCCAGGCAGCCAGTGTGGTCACTGATGGATGGGTTGATGGTTAGCCCTGGCAAGAGGGTAGAACTGGATGGGAGGTGGTGGGATTTGGGATACATGGGCCTTCTGTTCTTTAGTGTGCATATGTAGATAGGTACTGGGCAGGGGGGGGGAATGTCACACAGGACTAGGCACTTATCTTTGAAGCATTAGTTCATAGCATCCTTTTAATTATTTTTATTTTTGTCCCAGTAGTGGGGCTTAAACTTCAGGCCTGAATATGTGCTGTTCCTTACTTTTTTGCTCAAGGCTGCCACTTTAGCTAAAGCTCCACTTCCAGCTTTTTGTTGCTTAATTGGAGATGAGTCCCATGAACTTTCCTGCCTAGATTCTCAGATCTCAGCCTCCTGAGTAGCTAGGATTACAGGCATGAGCTACCAGCACCCAGCTCAGAGAATTTTTTTAAACTGTTTTTTGTTTGTTTGTTTGTTAATGTTTTATAGGTGGGAAAACTGGAGCTCAGAACATTAATCCATGTGTTCAGTGTCACATGGCCAGAAACTGAAAGGGTCAAATTGGACTACAGATCTGGCCCATGCCAAGGCCTTTGGAGAACCAAGGGCTACCCTGAATGAAGAAGAAACAAGAAGCTCCTTGGAGTGATCACAGGGCACAGAGCAGCTTGCCAGCTCTGTGGGCCTCTTGCTCCCAAAAGAAGCAGGAGCTGGGCTGGGATCTTGGGATTTCCTACCAGCTCTGATGATCCAGGATGTCTCAGAGTTGGATATTTCTCCTTGCCTCCTACAGCCTACCAGGCAGCCAGGGCCAAGGGCAAGGAGGCAAGCTTGGGAGAGCTGAAGCCACCTCAGGGTGAGGCAGGCGTGGTGGTGGGGGGGGGAATTGAGCCAGGCCCATGGTACCCGACCAGGTGCGGCTTTTGAGCAAGACTTGGCAAGAGGAGACAGGTTTGAGGCAAGCTTTGGCTCTTAATCACAGCTCCCTCCCTCCTGCACGCCTGCCACCCTTCCAGGAGCTGGGCGCCATGGGGGGCTGGGAATGGGAAGAGCCTGCCTGCCACATCCCCTCCTGGCCCTGGCCCTGCCCCATGGACTCTGGGGGGAGCTCATTAGCTCCAGGGGCGCCCTGGCCCTCCCCTCTCAGCTTGTCACACAATTAGCCACCCTCTCTGTACAAGTTGCTGTGTAATTATTGGGTCTTGGCGGGCTCAGGGCCATGTAATTAGCCTGCCCCAGCCTCCAACCAGCTCTCAGGGTCATTAGTGGGCCCACTGGGGGTGGGTGGTGGGCAAAATATCTACATGACAATGTACACATTGTGGTGCCTCTGCCTGCACCCAGGGCAGAGGGGCAGCTGGTGCCATTGTATGACCAGTTCCTGGGCACATCTGCCTCTGTCCAATCCTTTGCATGGAAGTATCTTCACCTTGGCGAGCCAGTCTAGGTTCCAACCCCTTCCCATCCTTTCCTATGAGCTTCACAATCCTGGTATATGTGTGTGTGTGTGGGGAGGTAGATACTCTATAATTCCCATTTCCCAGAGGAGGCAACTGAGGCTTAGAGATGGGTCTGGGCTTCCTGAAGGCCAGTAAGCTCAGCGGGTAGAGTCAGAATTGGAGGACCAGATCCATTTCACTGAGTCACTCTCCAGGTTGTCCTGAGGAACCTTGCTCAAACCCTGGGGCCAATCTCCTGGTCCCAAAGCCCTCCATTAGCCTGCTCTTAGAGCACCAACCAGCATCCTCTAAGCCTTTCCGTTCAGGAGTTCTCAGAATTCTCCTTCAAGCAAGCCAATTGGGTGATTTCTCAAGCTCAGAAAAGAGCTGTCATGCCCCCTGGTACCTCTGCTCTCTTGGAAATGTCCTTTCTCTCTAGGCAGTTGTATCCTTGGATGCCTGACATGGAGCATCCCTGGCTTCAAAGTGACACCCTCATTGAGATGCTGTCTTCCTCAGTACCACCCATTCCTGACTTGAAGGGTCATTTCCAGCCCCCACCCAATGTCTGCAATCTAGAAGCCTGAACTGTGGATTCTCCGAATGATTGGCAAGGGTGAGGAGGGAGGAAACAAGGGCTCCTGGATGCTCAGTCCTGGTTTCAAGGTGCCATAGGAGGTTGGCCTGGTTAATAGCTCCTGTCTGGTCATTTCAAGCTAGGCAATCTTGAGTGAGGAACTCAGAATTGGGTAAAATGACATAACTCTGGCGAGTGCCTGGTTCTGCCAGTGAAAGGCAGAAAGTAAGAAAGTTCCAGTTCCCACTACTGGCCTCTGAAGCTAACCTCATCTTCTATTCCCCCAAGGGCTTTGAACAATGTTCCTACAGAGCTCTACTGTTCAGCACCTTGCCCCTCCCTGCGCACCCCCTTCCACCGCCTGCGACCCTCTAGCTACCTTCCAGCTCCCTTGAAGCCTTACTCCCCATTTTGAAGGCTGTATTATCTGGGCTGCAGGGAAATTAGTTGTTCCCTTGAAACCCTTTGCCCCACCCTCCCTGCTCCCCCCTTCCCAGGGCTGGTGACAAGTATGTGGGACTTAATTGGCTGGCATGAAAGGCAGCACTGACATTAATTGGCTACATTTGGCAGGCAGGCCCCCAGCCTCCCCCTCCTCTCTCTAAACCCCTACTGCTTCCCAGGAACCTTATCAATCCCCCCACAGGGACCAAGAGCTTCGAGGCCCCTGCCAATTAGGCACTTTTTGCTCCTTTTCTTCCCCTGATGGGGTTTCGTTAGAATTTATGACACTCTATAGGGTTGGGGGGTAAGGGGGTGGAAAGCAGGAGCTGGGAAGACTGGGGGAGGCCCATTCCTATGGAGAGCAGGCTGGGGGAAGGGAGGGGTGCGGATGTGAAAAGGACACTTGGGATTAGGCCCCAGAGCTGGAGGGAGGGAGTCTGGTGCAGGATGAAGGGTGGTGGGGGGAGGGAGGAGGAGGGCTTTAGCCAGGCCAATAAGACTGATTTAATAGGCACTGAGTGCACACTTGGAGCAAGGTTTGTAAAAGTTTGAGGTGATCCGGTAACATGGCTGAAGGCCAGAGCTAGGAAGCTAAAGACCTAGCTTTACTTCCTATGTCTCCCTGTGTACCCTTAGGTCAGTCCTTGGTTCTTTTCTGGGACATGAAGGAATGAGGCAAGATCTATGAATCTCATCTCAAACTGGTATCTAGGAAGAGACTGGCTCATGAGGTGTCTGCTGTAAGCCCCAACACTTCAGAAAGTGAGAGCTAGATTTGAGTTTCTGGGCCAAAGGTGGCTCACTATGCTCTTGGCCAATTTTGAGCAGGCCAGAAATTGCAGTTGGCAGCCCAGGACATCTGTATAATCAAACTAAGGGCACAGGGGAATTGTTACTCCATGGCTCATGAGTGAAGAATCAGGTGTTTTTTTGGAGACAAGGTCTTGCTATGTAGCCAGACTTATAACTTATGATCCTCCTGCCTCTCTGAAGAAAATAAGAATTAAAGCTGGGTGTCAGTGGCTCATGTCTGTAAGTCTAGCTATTCAGGAAGCTGAGATCTGAGGATCTCAGTGCACATGCACTGACTTCAAGCCCTAGTTCTGTCAGAAGAAAGGAAGGAAGGAGAGAAGGAGGAAGGAAAAAAAAGAAAAGAAGAAATCTTTCAAAATTTGAGGAAACTGGTAAGAATGAAGAAGGTAATATTAACAGGTGCCCACTAGTCTAGATGGGACAGCATAGGCAGAAGAAAAGGCAGGGACTAGGAGTGACCCCCGTTACCCTTTGGAACCATCATGACCACCCTTAGAACTACCTACAGCAAGAAACATTCATTGGCTTTGGGGCTCCAAGTTTATCTGGGTAAAGCTGTGCTATTCTGGGAATGCCTTAGGCATTTCAGATCTGTACTAGCATTTTGATGTTGACCAGAAGCCAAGTACTATTTTTGTTGTTGTTGTTTTTGTTGCTGTTGTTTGTGCTGATACTAGGGCTTGAACTCAGGGCCTTGCACTCGCTCACTTAGCTTTTTTGGTCAAGGATGGTTCTCTACTTATGAGCTTATGGCTTTTTGGTGGTTAATTGGAGATAAAAGTCACAAACTTTCTTGCCCATGCTGACTTTGAACCATGATCCTCGTATTCCAGCCTCCTGAGTAGCTAGGCTTACAAGTATGACCCATGGGCACCCAGCTCAGGTACATTAGGCTATGTCATTTCTTTCTTCCCTATATGCTTATGAGTCTCTTCTTTTTCCTTTTAAGTCTTACCAATTTCTATTTTTGTTTCTCTTCTTTCAGGCCCCATTCTAAGAGTTTTAGATTTACATATCTTCAAATTGTTCCCCCTGGCTTTTCTGAAGTCTACATTCCCAGTGCCCAGCGAAGTCATGCCAGGAAGGTGGGAAGGTGTAGCTTCTTTCTGGGTAAGAACTAGCCTTGGAATTGATCTGATTTTTTTCCTTCTGGGGTGCCTAGTATCTCCTTCTCCCATGTTGAATCCTTCTTGTGGGCCAGAATGAGTTCAGTGACAATACCCTCCCCCCACTCCCCAGTGAGGCTCATGATCACTGAGGGCCACCAAGAATAAGACAGCCAATTCCTCTTCTAGCAGCAAGGCCTGATACTCATTGCAGTTCACTGCAGCAATGTTCAGACCCATGTACCCACGTGGCTCTTTTCTTTTCCCAAGGGATGGCTTCTGATCAGGAAGAAGGATGCCACCATCTCCTGTGCCCCCAAGTTGTGCAGTTCTATCACCAAGTTTCTTCATTACCAGGACTCATTCTGGTTTGTGCTTAGCAGTCACATGACTCACCTGTCACCTGAACCCCTCTGCCTCCTTGAACAGATGGTTCCCAGGGCCCCAACTCATCTCTGTTTTTCTACTCAGACACTCTGACAGCAGTTTGTGACGAATGCCAGTTTGAGGGTCTGTCATGCTGTAGGCATTATTCTAAGCACTTTCTTTATATTAGCCAAGTTAGTTCTCAAAACAACCAAGTAAGGTAGAAACAATTCATTTTTTTCTTTGCGCGCGCGTGTGTGTGTGTGTGTGTGTGTGTGTGTGTATGTGTGTGTGTGCATGCAAGTACCAGTGCTGAGGCTTGAACTTATAGCCACAGTGCTCTTCCTTAAGTTTCTCACTTGAGACTGGTGCTCTACCACTTGAGCCACATCTTCACTTCTAACTTTTTTTGCTGGCTAATTGGAGATGAGAGTCTCATAGACTTTTCTGTCCTGGCTGACTTCAAACTAAGATCCTCAGATTTTATCCTCCTGACTAGCTGGTATTACAGGAGTGAGTCACCATTATTTAGCTTAGGGGGTGGGGCAAAAAATATACTCTTGGCCACACCTATTGCTCCAAAGTTCAGGGACTAAGACTTCATTGGCCGCCATGGTTGGATTTTGAATATTTAAGATTTGAACAGCCAGGTGCTGGTGGCTCATGCCTGTAATCCTAGCTACTCAGGAGGCTGAGACTGAGGATTGCAGTTCAAAGCCAACCCAGGCAGACAAAACTGAGAGACTCTTATCTCTAATTAACCACCAGCAAACCAGAAGTGGCACTCTGACTCAAGTGGTAGAGCACACACCTTGAGCTGAAGAGCTGAAGGATAGCGCCTAGGCCCAGAGTTCAAGCCCCATGACTGACAAAAAAAAAAAAAAAAGATTTGAACAGATTCCATAGCTCCCAATTTTTCTCCCATATCACAGGACATGTATAATTAAAAAAAATTAAAAACGGGGGGGGGGGGAAGGGAGGGAGGAGTTGGGGAGGTGAAGAGGGAAGGATGGTAGAGGCAAAATCAAAGGAGGAGGTAACAATGCTCGATAGGAAATGTACTCATTACCTTACTCATGTAACTGTAACCCCTCTCTACAGTATTTCTACAATAAAAACAATACTACCTCAGAAAGTATATGTAAGGAAGTTTGAAAAAGTTTTGATTTTTTTCTATGATACTACTTTGATACTTGAAAAAGTGTACCAAATTCTTTCAAAATGTTGAGCCTTCTTATCATATACATGTATGCACATGGTGGTTTTGCTAGCAACCCCAATGTAAGTAGTCTGGTCTTTTTGTCTGTCTGTCTCTCTGTCTTTCTGTCTGTGTGTCTGTCCCAGGAGCTAGCATGGATGTCCTCATGTATTACTGTCTGTACTTTGCTGGTGAAGCAGTCCATTCTCCATTCTCGTCTCCTAGTGGATTCAACCTTTTTTTTTTTGATCAAATTTGTGCCTCCTGCATCTTCCAATCCCCTCCCCATTCTGCTTATTCACTAACCTGCCAACCTGTTGGGAAGAGTTAGTAGTTGACTTTGTGGTCAAGCACTCCGAAGTTGGCTGCATAAGGAATGGTTAGGGTAGCAGTGTTGGCATCACCTGGGAACTTATTAAAAAGGAGAATGTGATGGCCATATGCTTGTGGCTCACACCTGTAATCCTAGCTACTCAAGAGGCTGAGGTCTGGGGATCATGGTCAAAAGCCAGAGTGGGCAAGAAAGTCCATACTACTCTTATCTCCAATTAACCACCAAAAACCTGGAAATGGGGCTGTGGCTCTATGTGGTAGAGCAGTGGACTTGAGGACAAAATCTCAGGAAAAGTGCTCAGGCCCTGAGTTAAAGTGTCAGGACTGGCGAAACAAACACACAATTCCCGGCCCACTCCAGACATACTCACATGAAGTTTAGCCATCCAAGGTCTCACTGCTAGTAAGTGCAAAACTGGAATCCCAAGCTGGGCAGAACATCACCTATAAACTGGAGTTCATTTACTGTCCTTTTGGAAGCCAAGCCCAGGGGAGGGTGTGTGTGTGTGTGTGTGTGTGTGTGTGTGTGTGTGTGTGTGTGTGTGTGTGTGTGTGTGTGTGTGTGTGTGTGTGTGTGTGTGTGTGTGTGTGTGTGTGTCCTGGTCTTGGCAGGATTGTCAGTTGGATCGTGTTTAATTCTTGCTGCTTCAAGCTCAGCTGCTGTGTTCACATTCTTTCTTTCTTTCTTGCATAGTATTAACTGGTGTTGCAGACCCTTGTTCTGTTCAGTCTGATTCTTCTTTCAACCTACTTTCTAGTCCTCTTGTGGGTCCCATGTTGCAATCACCCCCAGTTCCAGGCTGGTCCTCTGGGCTTCTCACCCAATGTCCAACTGGCCAGTCTGGGTTCCTCAATCAGCCAGGCAGGTAATGCTGGGTAAGGCCCCAGGAGTTAGCATTTGGTGGAGTCTAGTTGGATCCTCCCTTGCTTCCACCCCCCCAACCCCACCCCAGTGGCCAGGTTACACCTTCCTTCCTCCACTCAACTCCTCGTACCTGCCCTGGAGCTAGTAGGGTCCTGGCTTGGCACTAGTTCTTGGCTGCAGCTTCTAGCAATGACAGGTAGAAAGATGAACTGCTGGACAACTGGACAAGCTGATGGATCATCTGGACTTCCTCAGAGTGCCAGGAGCCATGGCCCTCCTCCAACAGAGCCTGCAGTGACAGTCTCTAAAGACTTCTCAGAGCATGCTCTTAGCTAACCCTTAACATCATCTAGAGAGAAATGCATTCTATATTGGGTTCTCCTATACCTCTGCCCAGCTTGGCTCCTGGGTCCATGGCTAATGTCCTCTCTGTCAAGGAAAGCTACGCTATTGACTTTATATCCATTCCCTTTTCTTTCAACCTCAATGCCCTTCAGAACATTGGTCAACTTTCCCCTGTTCCCAAGCCCCATGCCTCTAGATCTTTCCCCATAGTTCCTTGCTGCCTTCTTTACTAGCTTTAGCATTCTCCTAGGTGGCTCTTCTAGCTGACCTCCACCTACTTATCTGATGGCCCCATGATGTATATATTCTCTCTGAAAATGTTCCCTGCTGTATTTGCCAGATCTTGAGCCTTGTCATGACTTGATATGGCTTTATTTTCATGATTTCCCTCCTTACCAATACCTATACTTCTTGAGCTTGGTCTCAGTCCTAGTGCTCAACACTGCACTACATAACTACTTGTTGGATAAATAGGAAAAACCCTCACTGATCTCCCATAGTGGAGGTCTCCAGTCCTCATCCCTACTTCTCACCCCATTCTCCCATCCTTGACCTTCTTTAAGCCTCTCTCATCTACCTATTCCATTTACTCTAGACCCTGGCACCAACCATGACCTTCATGACTTGAAGTGATTCAAGCTTTTTGCACCTTCTGCTGGGCTGCCTTCTGTTGTCCCTAGCCTTGGCCGGCCAGTTAGCTTCCAGCACTTAAGACTATGCCAGGCTCAGCAGGGGCCTCATGACGTTCCAAAGTCCTTGGACTCATCTCAAGGAGACTGTCATTCTGGGTTCCCACTTTTCTTACACGCCAGCCCCACAGGTATACCCTCATCATACTTGGCTTCCAGTTTGGCTAAGATAAAGGTTCTCTAACCTCAGAGTCTCTCTGCATTTCCTCGTTCCCTCTTTCCTTCCTTCCCTCTCTCTCCCCCTCTGCCTTTGCCTCCTAGGAAGACAAAGTCTATCCTCCTTTCCATAGCTAACGTCGAATGCCATCAATTATCCCCTTTCTTTAGTATCTCCACCTCTCCCCCTCCTTTGAGTGCTATTTCCTTCTCAGCTTACAAGGATTTCCAGCTCTTCCCCATCCTTCACAGGAACCCTCCCTTGACCCTGCCTCCTCCTTAAGCTATTGCCTTCTCTCTCCTCTTCCCTTCTCAGGCAAACTTCTTGCAAGGGTTGTCTACTGTCTCAGCTTCCTGGACTCCCACTCTTGATTCAGTCTACTGCAATATGTTCTCGGCCCCCTCTCAATGGAAATTGCTCTTTTAAAGGTCACCAATAACTCCTTTGTCACCAGATGGAGTAGCTTTTTCATATCCTCCCATATGACCCTGCCAACTGGCCCCTCCTGTTTGCCCTTCTCTCCTCCCTTGGTTTGGAATCACAGAATGTTCTCTTGTGTCTCTTATTGTATCGGTGGCTCCTCCTCTTTGCTCTGGCCATATAAGTGTCAACTTTTCTCTCGCTGCAGCCTTTGGTCATCTTTCATCTCTGTACTCTTCCCCGAACAGTAATGTTCACTGTGAGCTTCCAGCCACTGTGTTATGTCTCATTCTGTACTATTAGCTCATTCTTCAGTTCCAGACTTGGAGCCCAATGTCTTTATTTGGTGTGCCCATTTTTGTGCCTGTTCCGGGGCTTTAATTCAGGGACTGGGCACTGTCCCTGAGCTTTTTAGCTCAAGGCTAGCACTCTACCACTTGAGCTATAGCTCCAATTCTGACTTTTAGGTGGTTAATTGGAGAAAAGTCTCATAGAGCACCAGTGTTTCACACCTGTAATCCTAGCTACTCAGGAGGCTAAGATTTGAGGATTGTGGTTCAAAGCCAGCCCATGCAGGAAACTCCATGAGACTCTTACTATAAACCACTGGAAAACTGGAAGTGGCACTGTGGCTCAAGTGGTAGAGTGCTAGCCTTGAGCTGAAGAGCTGAAGGACAGGTCCAGGACCAGAGTTCAAGCCCCACAAAAAAGTCTCATGGACTTTCCTGCTTGGGCTGTCTTTGAACCCTCATCCTTAGACCTCAGCCTAGTGAGTAGCTAGTATGACAGGCATGAGCCAAAGGTGCCTGGCTTGCTGTGTGCATTTTATATCAGAGAGGGACTTCAAACTCAATGCATCAATGAAACCTATCTTTCCCTCAAAAACAATTCCTTTCCATATTGTTCAGTTTGATATATTGTATCACCATATTTTGGTTCATAAAATCAGCAAGCTGGAATTCGTCACAGTCTCTTCCTTCCACTCATCTCCATTTTCCATCTACTATCAAGTTACAACCTGGCTACTTCCTCATTCTCTTTCCAATCTGTCTTCTTTTCTCTAGCCTTGCCTGCTTTGACTCCTTGAGCCTCGCCTTCAACAAATGGCAATTAGATTTTCTGTAAGTCACTGTGCCAGACTCTGTCTGGTGTAACCACACTGAGCAAGATGGTCAAAGTGTCTGCCCTAATTTCATTTTCACTCAAGTGACGGTAATAGGCAAGAAACAAAGAAAATTAATACAAAGAAACAGGAAAATGAATACACAAGGAGAGCCAAAGGGAATAAACAGATCACTGCGATAGAATAATAGGGGAGATGCATTTTACATATGGTATTCAAAGAAGGCCTTTTTTTGGAGACAATATTTAAATGAAGATCTGTAAGCTGAACAAGTGCCAATGATAAAAACATTTTTTTCAGGCAGGGCATTTTTTGTTGTTGTTGTTGTTGGTCATGGGGCTTCAACTCTGGGCTTGGGCACTGTCCCTGCTTTCTTCAGCTCAAGGTGAGCTCTCTACCATTTGAGACATAGCACCACTTCCAGTTTTCTAGTGGTTTATTGGAGATAGTCTCACAGTCTTTCCTGCCCAGGCTGGCTTTGAACCGTGATCCTCAGATCTCAGCCTCCTGAGTAGCTAGGATTACAGGCATGAGCCACTGTCGCCTGGCATGGCAGGGCATGTTTTTTTGAGAAGGGAAGTTCAAAGATCTTGGGCTAAGGACCACAAAAGAGGCTGAAGTGGGGGTTGGAGGCATGGCTCAGTTGGTAAAGTGCTAGCCAATGAGCTAAAGCATCAGGTGCCAAGTTTTAGTCCTGATTTTAGACCTAAAAAAGGGGAAATAGGCCAAAGTGTGGAGAAGGAAAGAATCAATGGGCCACAGTGTGGTCAAAGAAGAAGGCAGGCACCACACATTTTGGGAAGAAACGTGTTTGATTCTAGGTTTGAAGTTGGGGAGAGCAGAAGTCTGATCTGCATTTTGAAACCTATACCTCACTTGTGATTGTGAGAAGACTAGACAACAGCAAAGTAAGACAAAAGGCAGGAAAGGAAAGGGGTAAGGAGATACATGCTATTGTCCCTGAGAGTCATGATGGTGGTAGCAGTGCATGTGGGACATAAGAATAAGATCTATTGAATAAGATATATTTTAAGTAGAAAGATAGATGGATTAGATGTGGAAAATGAGAAGAAGATAGGAATCAAGGATGACTCCTAGGGCTTTTGCTCGAACACCTAGTAAATGGTACCATTTCCTAAGACAGGAAGCCTTGGGGAAGAGTGGGCTTTAGATGAATCAATACTTTCTCTTTGGACATGTCAAGTTTGGACTATCCTTGAAGTCAAGACATCAAAGTAAGTGGTTGGATAAATGAGCCTGGAGATCAGAGAGGCTTGGGATAGAGTTGGACATTTGGGAGTTAAAAGCATAATAGTAGCATTTGAAGTGCTGGGAATGGCTGAGCTCACAGAGAGAACAAGGAAAATGGAAGAAAGGAAGAGCAGGGAAAGGGAGAGAAAGAGAAGAGGGGAGGGCAAGGAGTGAGGGGGGAAGAGGAGAAGAGAGGAGAGAAAATAAAGGAAAATAGAGGGGAGAAGAAAGTAGAGAGGGGAGAAGAGAGAAGAGGGGAGGGCAGTGGTGGGGAGGGCCCAGCATAGGTCTCAGGAATTCTAAAGCATAAAGGTTGGAGAGAAGAGTGAGCTGAGAGGCCAGCAAGGTAGGATAGAATCTAGGAGACTGTCATGTCACAGGAGTGATTGCAGAAGAAGGAGGTCCGTCAACACTGGGGAAGTCTGGTGGAGAGTCGTGAGATAGGAGCCTTCCATGGGGCTGGCTTATCCAGAACCCCAAGTGCTCTGCCAAAGGGCTTAACATGTGTTAACTCATTTAATCCTCACATTGACTCTACATTATCATGTCCACTTTTCAGATTAGGAAATTGAGTTTCAGCGAGTTTAATATGGTTCTTAAGGTCACACAGTTCATTCAGAGAAGAATCAGGGTTCAGATTCAGGCAGGCTCTTAGCCAATACACTGGCCTATCAAGAATCAGCCCCTACAATTGCTTGCTGCATTTTGGCAACCTGACCACTATTGATAATCTTGACAATAATAATTTTAGTGGAGCAATGAGAGTGGCAGTGAGAATGTAGTGGCTGATAGATGAATGGGAAGTAAGGAAGTAGGGATGGAGTGGATTAAGAAATTTCCATGTGAAGGAAGGCAAAGAAATGGAGCCATGTCTGGACAGAGACCTTGGTCAAAAGAAAGACTTGTCTTTTTCTCTTTTTTCCTTTCCTTTTTATGTCCTTTACTTTCTTGTTCTTTCGTGGCCTTCAGCCTCCTGCAGGCTGCTTTTCCTCTTTCTTTCCCTCTATCCTCCATGAAGAAGCTAGATTGCTCTTGAGGAGTAAAAAGGCTACCTCAACCTTTATTGCCCTTACCCAGTTCTTGTCCTTTGCCTGGGGTGCTTTTTCTTAGACCAATCTCTGCCCATCAAAGCCTCTTTTGGGTTCTGCAATTGGATACCAGCTTTCTGTCCCTGGAATTATATCACTTCCCCTTCTTTGTGAGTGAAAGTTCTATGCACCTTGATTCTGAGCCTTCTGCCAGTAGAGACCCTGCCATATTCACCTCTGTGCCCCTTCTATGCCAACACAGTGTTTGACCCATAGCAGATGCCCAAGATGCTAAGTTTCTAGTTTCTTTCTCTTTGCTACCTCTCAGTTTCCATTTCTGAGCCATGAGTAGCTGAGACCAGATAGTTCTTAATGCATCTCTTGGGCTGGATGCTTTACACATGTACCATAAAGAATGCATGTGAACTTTGGGCCTACACATAAATGCATGTATGCAGGTATACTTGCACATGAGCATGTTGTGTGCATTGGAGCACATGAACGAATGCATATGAGCACACTGCATGTGAGTGCTATGCCGACACGAGTACATGAAGCCATGCATGTGAGCACTGTGCATGCATGAAGCAAGCACTCTGCTTGCATGTGGGCCCCACAATACATGTGAGCACTGTGACCTCACGTGAACACATGCATGCATGTGAACATGGAATTGGCACATGAGTACATGCCTGCCTATGAACACAAGTGTGCATGTATGTGAGCACTGCATTTTCATGTGAGCACAACATCCACACAACAGCATATGCATTCATGAATGTGAGCATTGTGTATACATGTGACACCATGCTTGTATATGAGCACATGCCTGCATGTGAATGCATATGAACACTCTGCTTGCATGTGAACACTATACTCACTTCCCTCTGGGAAGCCATTATGTTGTCAACTTGCACCCAAGTTTCTAACCCACTGGTCAATGTGGGATGGCTTTTGACTTGTGTTTTAGCCTCTGCATGATCAGCTTCTCCACCTAATCATCATGTCAATGGGTATTTTCTCATCTTCTAACAGGGGCCAGTATTATAGATTAAGAAACCGAGATTTGGAGAGGATAGGAAATCTGCCCAATGGAGCAAGTAGCCTCCACTTCAAGAGTGTGTGTTCTGAAACACTCCGCTGGATGCTGACCACTCGCAATGCTATTGACTTTGGCTGTACATTAGACTCATTTGAGAATCTCACAAATTATTGATGGCTGGATCCTACCCCTAGAGAGTCTGACTCAATTGGTCTGGGATATGGCTTATTCCTTGGGGAATTGTGTGTGGATGTGTGTGTGTGTGTGTGTGTGTGTGTGTGTGTGTGTGTGTGTGTGTGTTTTGCTTGGGATAGAAGCCAGGACCAATTCATGGTAGGCAAGCACTCTACCACTGAGTTCCACCCCTAGTCCTTGGAGATTTCTTCAAAGCTCCCTAGCAGATTCCACTTGGAAAATGAGATTGAGGCCCACTGGCCTAGCAAATCCAGCCTTTGGGTCTGAAATGACTGCTGACCTGAGCGGGCTATCTCAATGTCACTAGGTTTAAGAAATATGAGTGAAAGTAAAACTGGAAACACAAGCAGGATTAAGGAAGAACTGTGATGGGAAGGGTGTTCATAATGTTCTTGTACAATAGGTTGAGGTACCTGGGGCTGGCAGTGATTGCTGATCCCAACCCGTGTCCATTGTGACTTCTTTGCTACTTTGAGCCACACATGGATCCAGACTCATTCAGCAAAGTGCATCTTTTCCCTAGGGGCTTAATGCGCAGTCCCAAATCCCCAGTCAAAGCTTTGCCAGGTCCCTTCCCAGGTCTACATGCTCAGGCCCTGGTTAGAGCATTGCCAAGCTCAGAGGATCTACTCTTACTGCTTTGCTGCCAACTGACAATTATGCACCTCTGAAATCCTCCCCAGTGCTAAGCCTAACTCAGGTCAATGTCTATACTTTGTTGGGCCAAGTTTCCTGTCCTAGCATTAGATCCTGGGCTCAGTCTCCCCAGAGTCTGGCTTCCTCTTTCCCCACCAACTCTGGTGGCTAAGGTCCCATACAGCATGCCTTGTACACAAGCCTTCTAAATTAGGACATGGTGGAACAAAGTAGCTTTTTTCCCCCAGATGACTGAGATGCTCTGGGGGGCTGAGGCATTCCTGTACCCCATGGATATTGACCTCTGTGTCACCTGTATCCCAGTGTGGAGCATACCTGAAGTGGAAAAGACCAGTTCGGGGGAGGCAGCCTGAGCTGCTGGGCGGGCCAGGTGGGTGTGGAGGAATTCTCTGTCCAGCTGCACATCTTTATTCATAATGCTTGATTGTTCCTGGCTAAGGAGCTGATGGTGATGTGTATGTGTGTGTGTGTGTGTGTGTGTGTGTGTGTGTGTGTATGAACATGGGGGTGGGGGACCCCTGGGCAGGCAATGGGCTTTCTCTTATCCCTTCTTCTGTAACTGTAGCAGAAGTGGGGGCAGTCACAAGCCTGGGGCTGCCGGGGCTTCTCACAGCTGGTCCCGATTTGTGGACAATGGGAACTCGCTGGGCTTGCAGTGTATCCCATCCCAGCCCCAGCCCAGTCTGGGACTTCTTGAAAGCTTGTATGGGAATTGGGGCCAGAAAAGCTCAGAGGGCTCAGTGTACAAGGAGCTGCAAGAAACAGCCTTGCCAGCAAGGGGAGTGAAGAGGTGTGGGGGAGGCCTTCCAGCTGACCTCACTGATCTGGGGGAGGGGGAGTTCAGCAATGACCCCCAGAATTACAGCCTGGAGCCTCTGCAGCCTTACCAATGGGGGAAGGGGTGCCTAGTGACATCTATAAGGGCACATGGAGTCCGTACAATGTCTGAGGCTGACCCCAGGCTATGCCCTTCATGCTCCTAGATCTAACTACTGTCTGTGCTACTTTCTGACATCTTTGACCAGGTCAGCCTGAACCCCCATGACGCTGGACCCATTGAGCCTGTCAGAGATCATAGAGAATTCCAGTGCTGATGTGGAGCCCTTCTGTCCCAATCCAGCTTCTCCGGCACAGTACCAAGAGATTTGAACACTCTCAGACATTCTGTGGAACAGCTACAGTCATGAACGCCATTCTGCAGAGCAGGAACCTAACGTTCCAAAATGAGAGTTGATTGCTCAAGGTCAGCGATTTCACAGTGGAGATTTGAATCTAGGACTGTCTGGCTCTTGGATGAACATTCCCACCACTAAACAGTTCTTAGGAATGCTTTGAACTGCAGAACTAAAAGTTTGAACTAAACTGGGCACTGGTGGCTCATGACTGGAATCCTAGCTACTCTGGAGGCTGAGAGCTGAAGATAGTGATTTGAAGCCAGACTGGGCAGGGAAGTCTGTGAGAGTCCTATCTCTAATAAAGTACCCATAAAGCCAGAAGTGGTGCTGTGGCTCAAGTGGTAGAGCATTAGCCTTGAGGGAAAAGAAAAAGCTTAGAGACAGCACCAAGCCCTGAGTTCAAGCCCCAGGACCAACACAAAAATAAATAAATAATATATTGATTAAAAAAAAACCCCAAACCCTGAACTATTTTTGAAAGACACATGATGAAAGCTGGGTCTCTCACAGCATCCTTCCTGGAGGTAGTGATTCTCTCCTGGGGTGGGCATGGGAAGCAGAACTTGGTTCATCTCAAAGACAGGCTCAGCAAGGAGAAATGGAGGGAATGTTCCAAGCCTAGGTCTTCTCATTTCCCCCTAGAGCTTGCCTGGAGTAGTATGGAAGGTGAGCTTGGCACAGAGCTGGGCTCCTGCCTTGGGAGATGTGAGTTACTAAGAGACCAAGAACTTCGACACAGAAAGAGAGCTAGAGTTAGTTCATTAGGACTACTGGGGACCTTTGTGGAGATGCAGAGGGCCTCTCTGCCTCTGGGCAGCTTTGTCTGTTGCCCAAGCAATGATGCATGAGAGTAGCCTGGGATGGTGGTGGAGGCAAAGGTGGGGGGTGTGTGTGTGTGTGGGATGCAGCAGTGGTAGAGAGTGAGGCAGAGCCTGAGCCTTGCTACACAATTCCCACCCTCCCACCCCCAGCCCTGGGACCAGCTCAGTAGTGGAGCTTGTGGAAGGGTAGTCAGGTCTGATCAGGATAGGTGCATCCTAAGTTGAAGGGGCTTGGTGCTGGGCCCAGATAGCCCTGGGCACTCCCCGTGTGACCAGACTTCGGAATCTTTGCATGAGGAACTTCGGATTCTTCCCTCCAGCCTTGCTCAGTGGGCCTGGACATTGTCTTGTGACAAATGTGGAAACTGAGATGTGGACAGAGGAGTAGCTCAAGGGCTACAGCTACTGAGAAAGCAGAGCTATGCCTAATCCCTGGGTCCTGGGCACTAGAAAGAAGGTACAGAGCTCTGAGCTGAAGTGGGACCAGCCAGGCAGGCAGGAGGGAGAGCTTTGTGTGCGTGTGTTTGTGGGCATGTGTGTGCCTGTGTATTTCTGTGTGTGTGTGTGTGTGTGTTTCCCCGCGGCTGTTCTGCTTCCTCAGCAAGCCTTTCCCTCCCCCCTCCACTTCGGTTTTTCTTTCTTCTGCGCCGTATTCCTCATTGTCGTCGTCTTCTTCTTTTTTTTTTTTTTAATGAGACTTAATTAGCGTCGAGTTCCTCCTCCCGCTCCCTCTCCGCCCCCGCCCCGCCCCTCCCCTCCCCTCCCTCTTCTCCCTCCTCCCCCGAAGTACAGGCCAAGCGATCTGACAAATGCACTTGAGAACAAAGCGCCAGGCTAATTCGGGGCCTGCTCAGGAAGCAGGAGCTGAGCTGAGATAATGGGTCTGAAATAGCCTGGCATGATTATGCTTCCTCAGCCTGTGGCCAGGCGGGTGCAGGCTCGGGCGGGCAGGCGGGTGGTGGCGGGCGGACGGGCGGGCGCCGGACGTATTTTGCTTAGGGTGGTGAGGGGCAGGCTTCAGCACCCAAGGCCGTCCTTCCCTGGCCTTCACAGGAGCCTCTCTGGCTGCAATGGGGACAATCTTAGACTCAGCAAGGAGCAGACACTCAAGCACAGCCGCCCAACAGGTAAATGGTAAAGCTGAGGCCAGAGTCCAAAAAGTCTGACTTGCTGACTGCCCATCATGCTGTCCCCAGCCTGGCTCCAGCGTGACACAGGGCAGAGTTTGAGGTCCTTATTCATGCCCCTCTAGGAAAACAAAGCCTTCTAGGAGGGCCATAGATGAGACAGCTGGGAGTGTTCTGATATGCCAAGCATGACCGGACATTGGCATGGTGCCCATCAGAGAGATGGGTCAGATGTCACTTGGATATCCTCTGCTTTGACTTCCTGGAGCTTGTCCACAGCTTGACACCAGATTCAGAGGAGAACAGTCAGGAACATGGGCCTAGGATAAGCAGGAATCCCACTCTACAGGCTGCCACCCCTGTCTTGCTTCTCTGACTCAACTGTCACATTCACTGTCCTTCCCAAGGCCAGAGGACCAGTGATTTGTATTTGCATGTATCCATTTTGCTTCATGTATCCACCAAATAGCCATTTAGGCTTCCCCCACAGCCAGGCTTAGTGCCACATTCCGAGGCTTTTAGTTTAGTCAGAATGACAAAAATGACACAATGTAGTTTGTATGGCTGACAGTTGGAGTTCAAGAACCTATGGGAATAGAAAACATGGCAGGGCAGGTTATCCAGAAAGGCTTCACAGAGGACCTGACATTTTGTTTGTTTTGATTTTGCAGACAAGTTCTTGCTACAATGGCCCAGGCTAGCCTGGGACTCACTATGTAGCCCAGGCTAACCACAAAGTTGTGATCCTCTTGTCTCTGCCTCTCCAGTGCTTTTGGATCACAAGCATGCACCACAAATACCCAACTAGTCTTGAGAGATGACTAGAGGCTCTGCTAGGGAAAAGATGCAATAAGGAGGAGCTAGAGATTTGCTCCCTTCAAGGTATGAAAGAACTGGAATGTGAAAATGTTAAGCAAATGTATTCTGATGTTCTAATGATTATTTACAATCTTGGGGCCCGGGGCTAGCAGGGGGCACAGAGCAACTGGAATTGCCAGGCTAGGCAATCAGGCCAGGTTTGCACACAGGTCTGATCAGCTACCACCCCCCGCAAATGACAATGGCTGCACCAAAGTTAGGTCTACCAGCTCTGTGGAATCTGCAGTGCTTACCTCCACATTCTTTTATTATTTCCCAGCCCTAGCCACTTGGAAGTGATCTGAATCTCAGCCCCGAACTCTTGATCTCCAAACAGAACCCCAGGCCTTACTCCTTTGGTTTTTGTTGTGAACTTTGCCTCTGTGTCTTTGCTCCAGGCTGTCCTCACCTATGGCCCTACTCTCTAAGCATGAGAATACCATGGATGTTAGGCCATGTGTGTATTTGCTTCAGATGCAGCCTGCTGGTGAGCAGATCACCTTCCCTTGGTGGATTTCTTGTATGTTCTCAGTGCTTAATACAACTTCCTAGCTTTTCTTACAGCAGAGTCTTTGTGATCATTCCTTCTAAGGTTCTGTTTGGTCTCCCTGGATAGTGGTCTAGGTTACAAACTGCACAAAGGTATATGACCAAGGGTTGGAATTCAGCTTGCATTGTACCTCTGCCTACAGACAGTGCCTTTTTCTAACTGTCAGCAAAGAGCTGGATGGCTGGTAAAAGCTCTGGCTTCACTTCTGCCCCCAGCTTTGCCCCTTGCCCCTCAAGGCCCTGGAAACGGGACTGGAGATAATGAACTGTGTAAGATCTTCCCAGCTGAGAAGCCTAGGTCTATGAGCTGCAACACATATATCTGGTGAGTGGAGCCAGCTCCGGGACAGAGGCTGTTCTGGGCTGTGCAAAGGGACTGTGTGTGAGGATTAGTGAGAGGAAATGAAAATTGGGGATGGCCCTTTGGGGAATTGACTACAGATGATGTCAGAGAGGAGGCTGCCTCCTGGAGTGCAAGGGACCCAAATAACTGGGGTAGGGGGAGGCAGAGAAGCAGAGTTATCCATATTGTCCTCAGCAGCAAGGCCTACTACTTTCAAGCCTCTTGTCAGCCCACCTGGCTCTTTGACCCCTAGCCGCCTCTTAGCTCTCTTGGTGCCTGGGATGCTGGGGAGGCACATTCCAGTGGAGGGCCTCAGGATGGGAGGGCTGGAGGAGGAAGCGCCTGGATGGGCTCTGACCTGGGAGTCAGCATGCTTCACAGCTCGCAAATGGATTCATCTCATCCTCCCATGGGTCTGCCCTAGTTTTCTCAGACAATTGCAAGATGAGTATTGTCATCCCGTTTTACAGATGAGGAAACTAAGGATCAGAAAGATAGGCATTGACCTCTATGTTCACAGTCCTTAAGCTAGTCAGTGACAGAGCCTATATTTTCACTCCCTTCTACTTAAGTATAAAGCCTAGGCTTTCCCCATTATATATCAGCTAGGAATATGAGGCAAGGGCCAAAGTTCATCTGTTAATGATTTCAAGGGCTCGGCACTAGGCCTGTGAGCCTAGCTATTCAGGAGACAGATCTGAGAATTGTGGTTTGAAACCAGCTGGGGTAGGAAAATCCATGAGATTTTCCTCTTATCTCCAAAAAGCCAGAAGTGATAGGGTGACAGCCTTGAGCTAAAGAGCAAAGAACAGCATCGAGGCCAAGAGTTCAAGGCCAGTACTATGAATAAATAGATTTCAAGTACTCCAAACTTGTTTTGGAATGATTCATTCCTTTTCTAGACAAGAATAAGTGAGGCACAATCACTTAATAAGTATCAGAGCTGCCAATCTTGGCCTTGGGAGTGTGTAAGGGAGGGGATGTGTTGAGATGGAAACAGAATGTGTGCATGTGCACATGTGCCAAAGGGACTAGGATACATCCTAAAGCATCTAGGCCCACTGGGTGGAGGAATGGAGATATGAAGGCCCAGCTGGAAGTGGCTTTGAGATGGGTGGGGAGAGGGTAGCTAATAGGTGTGTTTGATGGTATGGCTACAAGGTGGTACCATGGAGAAGGACAGGCTCCATTTAGCCAGATGTTTTCCCCCCAACTTAGAAAATAGCTCTTTCTTCTTCAGAGAGGTTGAGCTTTCTCTCCAAGGTGCTGCCACTGCCTGCCCCCACTATGGAGGCTCTGCCTGCCCCCAGGTCCCCAGCTGGAGCCCCTACCCTTGCTCCCTAATTCCAGCGGGGCAGGCAGCGTGCCTGCATGCCCAATTGATTCTCTCAGCACACACAGGTAATTCATCTCAGCTTCTCTTCCAGCCCCCACCCCCAGATGTGCGGCCTTCCCAGCAGCCAGAGGCCAGCTCACCCCACCCATATCACCGGCCAGCTGCAGCCCCTCATTTCCCGGAGAAGAGAGAACTAATAAAGGACAGTCTCTGAGCTGCAGCTCCCCCCCCCCCATTCTTTCTTGCCACAGCCGCCCCATAAAACTGCGGAGAAAGATATAAAGGGAGCAAGTGTGAGCGGAGATAGAGTTTCCATGTGAGGAGAGGAGTGGAGACTTGGAGCTGTGGGCAGGGCTAGGACAAGAGTGAGCTGAGGCTGGAGCCCAGGCAGATATGGAAGTCCCTATTTACAATGCCTTGGACTTCTGTGACTTAAAATCAGGAAGGGACTAGGTACTATGAGCAGGAAACAGAGGGCTGTGAATGTGGTGGTTAAAGAATGCTGGATGGGCCAAGCTGCTTGGCTTAGTGTGGATACGCCAGGCTGGGCAGCCTTGAGGCCATCCTTTTTAGTTTTCCCTTCCTTTTGCTTCACTTCCTTAAGCCCAGCAGGGGAACAGGAGGCCTGGCCTCCAAGCCTGCTCCTTCTCCTCTCTAGAACCCTGTCTCCCTTGATGTGGCACAGGCTCCGAGCACTTTGCCCACCAGACTATTGTTTTCATGGATGACTTAGGACCAGGTTGTGCTGTTGGCTCTTCTCTGTGGGTACATGTGGGAAGTCCCCTTGATCCTTATCTCTTGGCCCAGGTGCTCTGGGCTGGGCACTGAGTGTGAGCTTTGTGGATGTATGTATGCCCTCTGCTATTATGCCTAGAAAGGAGTGGAAAAATCGTAGGCCATGAAACCTTGGTCTCCATGTAGCTTCTGATTTCACATCAGCTCATTTGTTCAATTAAACATTTGTTTACTTATTTGATACTGAGGCCTGAACTCAAGGTCTTGAGCTCTTGCTTGTCTTTTTGCTCAAGGCTAGCACCCTACCACTTGAGGGCTATACCTCCCACTTCTGGATTTTTGCTGGTCAATTGGAGCTAACATTCTCTTAGATTTGTCTACCCAGACAGGCTTCAAATCTCAAACCTCAGATCTCAGCCTCTTGAGTAGCTAGGATTATAAGCAAGAGACACCAGAACTTGGTAAGTTATTTATTGAATATTGTTTCTGGTAGTTTGGATAAAACAGTGAGAAAAACATGTGAATCTGTGATCTCAGGGAGCTCCACTGTAGTGGCCAGAAAGAGAGACCCTCCCTTCAATAAACCAGAGCTTAGGGGATTGGGGAAAGGGTACACTCAGGGGATTATGGGCCATGCCAGAGACCTTCTCATCTCACATTGTTCTGACAGGGGCTCTATTCTCTCCTCCCACAAAGAACCTGAGTCAGCACTAGTTCAGTAGTAGTCATTTCCTAGGCTGGACTGTAAGACCAATTTGGAACAAAATCTGCTCTGTGAGTATGGCCTCAGCTTGTCCATAGTCAACACCATCTTTGCTGATTCTAGAGAGCCTGTGCTGCACGGGCCCCAGATGCCTGCAGGACATGACAGAAAGCTGTGCGTTAGGGATTGGATGATTTAACTGTAAGCCTCTGTCTTCCATTGAATCCCTAGCTGCTGGTGGGCACGAGATTGGTCATTATTTATCTTGATCATCAGGAAATGAATACTACAATAACATGCTAGAAGTACTTCTAAATGGGGTGCTAGTGGTTCTTACCTGTAATCCTAGCTATTCAGGAAGCTGAGATCTGAGGATTGTGATTCAAAACCAGCCAGGGCCAGAAAGTCTATAAGACTCCTATCTCCAATTAATCACCAAAAAGCCAGAGGGGAAGCTGTGGCTCGAATGGTAGAGTGCTAGCCTTGAGTGAAAAAGCTCAGGGACATCACCCAGGCTATGAGTTTAAGCCCCAGGACTGACATAAAAATTAAAAAAAAAACAACCAATGACAAATAGGAAGTACTTCTAAATCTGCAAAGCTGTCACCACATGGTAACATTTAGTAGCATCTGTCTTTGCATGTCACCAAGTTTTGGTTCAGAGTGGGACTTCAGGAATTTCTGTGTATTGGGCCCTTACCTCAGAACGCACCCTACCCATCCCTTCATCCTGTATGCCTATGGTTCAGGGAGCATCATTGGAGTGAGGATCAGTTTAGAACTCCTGGTAACCCTTTCTCTGGACATGTCTGGCTTCATGCCCTGGGCCAAACCATTTGGCTTCCTGAAGCTCAGAGTCCTTGTCTATGGAGCTCTGTTTTCTCTCAGAGTTTTCTAGCTAGTTTCAGAGCACTTGGCTAGTCATAAAGTTTCGGGAAGCAGATGGTTCCAGTTCCCAGGCCCAGAGGGTCCATGAAGTGCCAGGAGCATTCCTTCCTCCCAGGAGTCCCCAGTGCAATATCAGCAAGGGCCTGGCATGGGGGTTGGGAGGAAGGGGGATTTCCCAAGCAGAGCCAGGCCTGGTGCTTCCAAGCTTCCTGACTCACCCTGTCCTGGCTCATCTGGGCCCCTAGACAGGAGTCTGGGGCTCTAAAAGTGTCATCTGAGCCTGGCCCACATGCTGCTGCTCACTCTAGGGAGAGGTGAATCTAGGGCCATTCTCAGCTCTCATGGGGGGGATGAAGAATGAAAGAAGGTACCCAAGTCAGAGTCCAAGAGAGAGGAAGCCCTAGGCAACTGAGAGACAGAAAGCAAGGACAACCAAGGGAAAGGTGGCGAGAAAGAAATAGCCATGTATAGTGACTTGGGAATGAAGGGATATGGCTAAGAGTGGCAGTGTGTGAGACAGACAAATGGTTGAGGGCAGGAAGAAGCTTTGGAAAAATGTCACTCAGATTCAGAGGCAGCTCAGATTGGAGGAGGTGGGCTTTGACCTTTCAGGTTGAGCCCCTTGGTGTGATGGAATTAGGTAGAGTGAGCAACCCAAATTTCCTGGTTTAGTTCCCTAGCCAAATAAATCCCCTGGGACTTCTTCTGACACCTCACAAAGTGGGAGATTGCGAGGAGTAGAAAGAAGATCCTAGGAGGAGACTAGCTGAATTTGAACCTGAACCCTTTCCTTTTATTGGTGGAGAGAAGGGGACAGATGCTCAATAAGCCTTTCTGGACAATGTCTGGGGAGAATGGATGGAGTTGGATCCATCTTCCAGCTGGGTGCCAGTGGCTCATACCTATAAACCTAGCTACTCAGGAAGCTGAAATTTGAGGCTCCCAGATTAAAGCTAGCCTGAGCAGGAAAGTCCATGGGACTCTTATCTCATTAACCACCAGAAAAACCACAAATGAAGTTGTGGCTCAAGTGGTAGAACACCAGCCTTGAGCAGAGCAGCTCAGGGACAGCACCCAGGCTCTGAGTTCAAGCCTCATGATTGGCGCGCACACACACACACACACACACACACACACACACACACACACTTCTAGCTTAAATATCTTAGGGTTTATGTAAGGAGAGAAGGAGCAGACATGGTAGTTTGAACCCAAAGAACCTTGCAGGTGGCACCCCACCTGCAAGATCCCATCCCTCAGGATGCATCCTGTGGAGGAGAAGTTAGATTCCTGTTTCCTGGGAGCAACTCTGGGGGTGTCTTGTAGAGAATGAAAGAACTGTGCTTGATCCTGAGTTGTGAGAGGCTCCCTGATGGTCAAGGTGAGGGAACAGAGCTTGCTTGCAGGTACATGTCTACTGTGCTGTTAGGTTGTGACATAGGGATTGAGCACTGTGCTGTGGGAGTACAGACCAGCCCTGCCCCCTGTTCTTGACTACTCTGATTGATTGCTTGATGTAGTAATGGGAATGTGGTTAGAGCTGATGTTGACCAGATATAGGTCAGCTGGGTTGAGACTGACAGTTATACCTGAGCCCTGCATCCTACCATGTTGCTAGAGTGGGGGCCTATTGAGACACTTAGCTGCAGCTCCAAGTGCCATTGGACTGGAAGTGTGGCCACAAAGGTGACAAGACTGTCTGCCTGTCTGAGGGTAGGAGTTAGGGTTTACAGAGTAAGCTTAGCCCCATCGTGACCTCTCCAACCAGTTCCCAGTGTGGGAGGATGCTAACTGACCTTGCCTGGATCTTCAAACTTTGCCCATCCACACAGCTCCACATCTTCCTGGCTCTGGGCTTCAAGGATCTGCCCTGCACTCACCTTCTCCAGACGGATAAACTAAAGCCACCAAAGGTTGTAGCCACACCCTGCTCCTTCTCTTAGACAGGGGAAAGTAGTTTTGATAAGACTGCTAAACCCTACACTTAGTAGGTTTAAGTGGTAGAAGTGTCCCCTGGGGCTAAGGATGCCACTTTCTCCACCTTTGTTCTTCTCACTCCAGAGACCAAAAGAAAAGTTTGACTGCACTGCAGACAAAGAAATATGATAGTATAACAACCTTCTCTGGAAGGGGAATCATTCAGAGGGGCTAAGTGACTTGGCCACAATCATGCTCTAGTGAAAGAACAGAGAAGATTGGACTGAACTTCTGAGTGTCTCTTTCCCTTTCTCCCGCCTTCCTGCTGCCTCTATCCTCATCCTTCTCCCCCTCCCCTCATCCTTCTCCCCCTCCCTCCTTCCCTCCCTCCCTTTCTCTCTCCCTCCCCTCCCCTCCCTCTCACTCCTCATTTTTTTGAAAGGAAAAGGGAAATGATAAAAAGTAATACATACTCAATGTAGGAGATAAGAAAACCACAGAAAAGTATTACCAAGAAAATAGAACCTCTAATCCCACAAACCAAGGAAAACCATTGTAGTTTTTGGCATCTTTATAGTTATTTCTCTCTCTCTCTCTCTCTCTCTCTCTCTCTCTCTCATTCCTCCTTTTTTACACATGAGATCATAGTGGCCATTCTGGTTGTTTTTTATTGTGGTTAAAAACATATAACATGAGCTCTACCCTTGTAAGAACATTTCAAGTATACAGAATAGTATTGTTAACTATAAGAACAATGTGGCACAGCAGGTCTCTAGAATTTTCCATCTTGCATGACTGAAACTCTATACCCATTACACAGCAGCTCCCTACTTCCCCTCCCCCCAAGCTCTGGAACCACCATTTTGCTCTGACTACTTCAGATGTGGCACAGAAGTAGAACAGGGTAGTTTTTCCCTCCTTGCGTAGTTCATTTCACTTATGATAACATCCTCAAGTTTTATCTACCTTATAGGATATAACAGGATCTCTGTCTTCCTCTCCCCATTTCTCTATTCTAGGGCTTGGACTCAGAGCCTGAGCACTATCCTCGAGCTTTTTGGCTCAAGGCTAGCATTCTAATACTCAAGCCACAGCTCCACATCTGGCTTTTTTGCTGGTTGGAAATATTGGTGTCATGGACTTTCTTACCTGGGCTGGCTTTGAACTTTGATCCTCAGATCTCAGCCTCCTGAGTGGCTAGGATTGCAGGCATGAGCCAACAGTGCCAGGCCTCCCAGTGTTTTTTTTTTTTTTGTCAGTTGTGGGGCTTGAACTCTGGGCTTGGGTGCTGTCCCTCAGCTCTTCAGCTCAAGGCGAGCATAGAGTACTGCTTGAGCCACAGCGCCACTTCCAGTTTTCTAGTGGTTTATTGGAGATAAGAGTCTCACAGACTTTCCTGCCCGTGCTGGCTTTGAACCATGATCCTCAGATCTCAGTGTCCTGAGTAGCTAGGATTACAGGCATGAGCCACTGGTGTCCGCTCTCCCAGTGGTTTTGACTTGCATTTTCCTGATGCTGAGTGATGATGAACACCTTCTCATGTACCCATGGGCCATTTATACATCCTTGGACCATTCTACTTTCTACCTTAAGATTCTTATGTATCAGTGTACTGTAAACATTCCCTGAAGTCATTCAATGTTCTTTGTAAAGTCCTTCTCTCACCTTAAAGTCAGGAACCTGAACCTGGAGTATCTGTAAGCCTTGGTAGACCTCTGCCTAGGTTCCAAGCCAACCCCAGCAAGAAAGTCTGCAGGAGTCTTATCTCCAACTAACCAGCAAAAATTCAGAAATGGAGCTGTGGCTCAAGTGGTAAAGTGCTAGCCTTGATCAACAAAAGTTCAGGAATAGTGCCCAAGTCCTGAGTTCAACGCCTAGTGCCAGCCTTTCTCTCCACGAAATCCTTCCTTCCTTCCTTCCTTCCTACCTTCCTTCCTTCCTTCCTTCCTTCCTTCCTTCCTTCCTTCCTTCCTTCCTTCCTTCCTTCCTTCCTTCCTTCCTTCCTTCCTTCCTTCCTCACTCCTTCACTCCCTCACTCCCTCCTCCCTCTGCACTCTTTCTCTCTCTGTCTCTTTCTTTTTTGGGGGGGGGGGCCCAGTCATGGGGCCTGAACTCTGGGCCTGGGCACTGTCCCTCAGCTTTTCAGCTCAAGGCTAGCGCTCTACCACTTGAGCCACAGCGCCACTTCCGGCTTTTTTCTTTTTGCTTATGTGATGCTGAGGAATCGAACCCAGGGCCTCATGCATGCAAGGCAAGCGCTCTACCACCGAGCCACCTTTCCAACCCCTCTTTCTTTCTCTCTCTTTCTTTCTTTCTTCCTTCCTTCTTTCTTTCTTTCTTTTTTTGTTCTTTTCTTTTCTTTTTTTTTTTTTTTTTTTTGGGTATAGTCGTGGGGCCTGAACTCTGGGCCTGGACACTGTCCCTCAGCTCTTCAGCTCAAGGCTAGCGCTCTACCACTTGAGCCACAGCGCCACTTCCGGCTTTTTTTCTTTTTGCTTATGTGGTGCTGGGGAATCGAACCCAGGGCCTCAAGCATGCAAGGCAAGCGCTCTACCACTGAGCCACCTCCCCGGCCTCTTTTCTTTTCTTTTGGATTACAGGTATGAACCACCAGCGTACAAATGTTTTTTTTCAATTATTTTTCCACCACTATGATAAAAACAGAGTAATACAGGGGGGATTTGGTCCTGAGTCTGAAGCCCTTATAAAAGAGATCCTAGAAAGCTTACTATGTCCCTCTGCTCTTTACCATGGGAGGATGCATAGAGAAGATGGCCATCTAAAACCCAGGAAGCAGCCTCTCACTGGACAATGGGTCTGTCAGCACCATGAACTTGGTGACTTCCCAGCCTCTAGAATCATATATGTTGTGGAAGTTACCCGGTCTATGGCATGCTATTGTAAATATTGCTGATGCACTAAGATAGCAGGTGTTAACCATCGAGGAGCTGCCACATCCTGTGATCTTCCTGTGTTGATCCTTGGGCTGGAGGCTTACTTTGACCATCATCTGATCCTAGCTTGGTGGGACCAGAGCAGGGCCAGGCTTGCCTGCACTGTTGCACAGAGCCCTGCTGTGGATTTGAGCTGCGTCCATCCATGGGAAATTCTAACACATTGCACAGGCGTCACAGGAAAAGGAGGTCAGATCATTGGAGGTTGGAATTGAATAGAACTGTATTCATCTTGCTGAGACTCAGAACCAGTTACCCCATTTGGGTTAATAAAGTCAGAACCATCTAATATGGGACCCCTGCCGGTTGTCTACCCATGTTATGGATAACAAGACTGAGCTCAAAAAGGGCAAGATACTTAGCCAAGGTCACACGGCTAGTCAGTTAACAATAACGCTATGAAGGACAATCACAGCCCCTGTAGGAAATGAAGTTACAATCCTGATCCTACCTCCAGGAGATATCTAAGACCATTCCTGGAGACTGGCTCTTTTCTGGCATGTATGGGGAAACTTAACTGTGGGAAGGTCTTTTGAACATGTTGATTCTTCCCACTGTAGAGGTGGAGCAATTGAGGCTGAAAGGGGATAAAGGATCAGCCTAGCTGCCCATCAATTCCACATCACTGCTGAAGCTTGTCTGGAGATTTGTGAGTAGAAGCAGGAGATCTCTAGGCTATAGGTTAGATAAGAGGATGAACTTCCCTTTGCTCCATAGAACACCAGAGTGGAAAGGACCTAGGAGAAGGAACTCTAAGGCAAATGTGGGAGGGGATTGTTAGCAACTGCAGAGTGTAGGGTGGAAAGTCAACTCCAGAAGCATGGAGTGGGGCTCTAGCTTGACATCCCATGAGGTAGCCTTGCCTTGTCTGTTTGGGTGCTCTTCCTGGGACACATGCTGCCTACAGTCAGTCCCCTTTGGACTCCCACTATCAACTTAAGCCCCTCTACAAATTGTAGTCTGTATAAATCTAGGGGTGGGGCAGGCAGGGAAGGTGAAGGACAGGGTCCCAGCTCAGGGTACTGATTGCTGTGGCCATCTGTGTTAAGACAGTCATAGAGCTGTGTGTAGTAGTGGGGACATGGAGCCTTTCCTAGGGTCACCAGATAACCTCAGAGGGGAGAGGCCAGTCCATCAAGTACCTGCTTCTGTGTCTTGATAAGTCAGGCAGGTGATGGGAACTACACTTGGGGGTGAGGGATTCTGCAGCTTCCAAGGTTCCCTGGCAGAAGCAGAAAGTTTTGTTTCCTACCTTCATCCATACATTTGCCTTTTTTTTCTTCTAGATTTGGGGCTTGAACTCAGGGCCTGAGTACTATTCCTGAACTTTTGTGCTCAAGATTACTGCTCTACCACTTGAGCCACGGCTCTACTTCCAGCTTTTTGATGATTAATTGGAGGTAAGAGTCTCACTGACTTTCCTACCCAGGCTGACTTTGAAACAGTGATCCTCAGATCTCAGCCTCCTGAATAGTTAGGATTACAGGCTTGAGTCTTTATTTTATTTCATTTTTTTTGTATCAGGATTTGAACTCAGGGCCTTGTACTAGCTTAGCTTGATTGCTCATGGCTAGTGCTCTCCTTCTGGAGTGAAATGTCCAGCCTAGCTTTTTGCTGCTTAATTGGAGATGGAGTCTTGAAGCTGGCTGGCTTTGAACTGTGATTCTCTGGATCTCAGTTTCCTAAGTAGCCGATATTACAGATGTAAGCCATTGGTGCACAAGTCATACTTTTATTTAATCCTCAAGCTCTTGAGGCAGGCATGATTGTCCAGAGGGTCTGGACTTCCTTGACTGGGCCCCTGGAGCATCCAGCTGTTCTCATTCCATCTGTCCCTTCCCCCCCTTAAGTTCTTAGACCCATCAAGCTTCCTGGAGGAAAGAGGACTGGGAAGTCAGGCCTGGGGATCCAGAGAGCTGCTCCTACCCCTAGGAGCTCCCTGCTTGGCACCCTGCCAGGGAGGGTGTGGTTCCAGAGAGACCTTCTGGGAATAGAGAGAAATTCATTAGCGGATGTGCAAGTTCCAAACCGATTAATGATTTATACTCTAGGCTCAAACGGCAGGTGGTTTAGGTTTATTATCTGACTTAACCCAAAGGCCACCCAGTTCTACTCCCCCGCTCCTTTCCCTTCCTCCTACAATCTTCCAGCTTAGCTGGTCCTAGGCCTTGGCTCTAATTCCCTACAGCCTAGGCCAGTTCCCAGGAGAGAACATGCTGAGGGTGGCGGTGATGGGGAATGATGGGTGGCAGGATGCCAGGCTTACCCCCTGAACAGCAGACTTATTTTAAAATCGAAGCTTTGTTTATCTCAGGGATCAAAGAGGACTTCATTTTCATTTAGAGGCAGGGCATAAGGAAAGAGAAAGTGGGTATTGGAGGAGAGCTATCAAGGGGAACTTCCAGTGTGAAGGAGCTTCCATTCCTTGGCTAGGGATAAATGTAGTGTTCCGTTTTGGGAAAGGGGCTGGGAGAGAAATGACATAGGCTGAGCCTGCAGCCAGTGGGAACTTCCCCACAAAGGATGCCACTTAAAAGTATTATTAAACCCTAAGGACTTTTAAAGCAGAGACCAGGGTAACTATGAACACCCTTTAAAGTGATATTGAGAGCTCCCAAGAGAGCTCTGTGTCTTTTCCACTTCCCTCTGCTTTGGGATGGAGTCATATAGCTCCCTCAATGTCCCCTCTTCCCTTGGCCTAACCCCTACCCATTGTGGGCTATGAGCCATGGAGCCAGCATTGATTTCCGGCCTTCTCTAGAGCAAGGACAGAGGGTAGGCCTAGATCTGTCTGCCTTCTTTGGTGGCCTCTGAGCAGAAAGCAGCTTGAGTGACCTTGAACTTCTAATTGGCAGATTCATCTCTAGGTTGGGAACATTGCTGGGTCTCATTAGCTCCAGACTAGTAGACAGAAAACAAGTGAGCTGTTATACCCTCAATTCCAGGAGTCACCTTCCTTTCCCCTATGGGGGCTTAGGAATACAGGTAAAATATCCCCCAACCTGTCCTTGCCTAGCTCTGATGTTACCGCCTCATATTCCATAGACTTCCAGGTCTCTATGGCAGAAGATTCCAGGATCCACCTGACTTATTGCCTCTGCGGGAGTTCCACTTTCTGGAAGTCTTTCTGGTGTCTGATCTTAAGTCTACTTGCTATTATCTTTTTGTTTCCTTTCTCATTTGTCTTAGTAATAGTGAGGGAGAAGCTTTCTAGTTGCTTTTCTTCACCAGCACCATGAAAAGAAGGTGATGGGAAAGGGCTCAGTATAGCTTTTTTCTCCCAGCTATGTGACTTTGGATGCAGCGTGTACTGGAGCTCAGTCCCTTATAGCCTCTTCTGCTACCATCGTGCATGCTAGTTAATTGTACAGCTAAGTGCTGTATTCAAATCCTCAGGCTAGACACTGTTCAGGGTGGGAACTTGGCTAACTGGTATGTGACCAACATGGCCAGATCCTACCCTTCTGAGCCTTCCAGTCTAGCAGCGTTCCCTGGCTTCACCTTCTTCTCTACCTGGATACTGAGGGTGGAACCCAGGTGCTTCTAATCCAGTAGACTGAGTAATTAAAATCTCTCCTCCATCCCTGACAGAGGACCTCTGAGGTCTGCTCCAGCCCTATGGCTCTATGATTCCAGCTGGGGGTATCCAATTAACCCTTGTCATGCTTGGCTGGGCTT
Organism: Dipodomys spectabilis; assembly: GCF_019054845.1. Lineage (NCBI taxonomy): Eukaryota > Metazoa > Chordata > Mammalia > Rodentia > Heteromyidae > Dipodomys > Dipodomys spectabilis. Next base: position 4,457,553 of record NW_024870853.1, on the reverse strand, counting down.
CGTGGGCTGTGGAGTGGGAAGAGGTCGGGGACGAAAAGGTGTGGGGAAGGGCCATTCTCAGCTCACACCAGGATACTCCACCTCTTCCTCTATTCTACACCCTCTCCTTGTCATGCCAGGAAAGTGGCTGGCCAAGTGAGGAGATTTGCTAGATTCCAGGTCCTCGTGGTAACAGACAAATCTGACTTTGCATCATAGCTACCTGGCCTTTGGTGCAGACTCAAGTGGAATATGCCTTTGAAAGGCTGAGGGAGGGAAAGGTGGGGGAGCTTTTGGAGTAACAGCAGGATCGCCACCCATCAAGAAGCCACGTGTCCCCATGGGCCTAATGCCAGCACAAGACAGTCTCTTCCTGGTAGTACACTGTGCCCGTTTTCTGAGGCCACAAAGTCTGGGTGAGGTTTGGATTCCACTCAGGATAGTGGTACAACTACACATGTGGCAATTGTCAGAGCCCATGTGGGCCTTAGAGACTGCCATAAACGGGCACCTTATGGGCCACTTAAAACCTTCAAAGTGTTTTCTTTGGCTCATGCAGTGCCTACATTAAGAAGAAATTAGCGGCCATCATTTAAAATTCAGGAGGATTTTTTTTTTAAAAAAAAAACATAAAATCCAGATTTAGAACTTCTAAAAAACGCTGAAGATCTAGTCATCTTAGGCTCACATTCACAAGGCAGTAGACAGCTGGGTGTGAGTGGCAACTGTCCCCTGGGCCGGGGCACATACTCTTGGTTTCTTCATGGTCTCCATCTGCCTGACTTTACTTCTTCCTCAGGAAAATGAAGAAAGTAGAAGCTCACAGAGCAAAGAAGGCACTTCCCCCAGGTCACCCAGCATGGAAGAAACAAGGGCCAAGATTAGAACCGTTGTTTTTGCTAAGGTCCACATCTTCCCACCCCCTTGCCACCAGCAGTCTCTGTATTCTGGTGGCCAGGCTTTGTCTGGCTGCCTTCCTGAATGCATAGCCCTTTTAACCCACCAGGCCTCAGCCCCAGCCCAGGCCCCCTTCGGGTGAGAGCAGAGGCGCTGCGGGGCCTCCACAGCCCGGCCCCATCTCCCGCAGCTCAGAACAAGAATCTCATTAAATGCAGGGGGCGCCGCCGCCGGGCCTGGGGCTCCCTGACCACAGAGCAGGCTTCCTTCTGCAAACAGCCAGGCTGGCTGTGTGTGCACAGAGGGGCACTGCAGTCCTTGGCCCACCCAGCCCACCCTTGGCCTGGCCTCCCTGCTGCCTTGCTTCCTCCCCTCCATCTTTTGACAACCCTGGCCTGCCTCAGTCTCCCCATAACTGTGCTGGCCCACTGTGCTCTTTTTCCTTTGCTCCTCCTCCTGTCCTGCCCTTCTCCCCCCACCCCCGCCAGCTCCATGACTTAGTCTTTCTACTTTGGATTTGATATTTCTTATCATCTCTCCCAGATTCCTCACTCTTGCCGCCTTCTCTGAGCTTCCCTCTGGGTTGTCTCCTCAGGCGAAGGCTTGGCTCCTTGAGCCTTAGGTCTTCTAACAATGAGAGTCACATCTCAGGACCTCACTCGTCTCTCTGGCCTGTCCTCCTAGTGTGTGTTATGGAGGCCGCCGCCGTAAGGCATGCTTCTGGGGAGGTTGGCCGTGCTGGATAAACATGGCCCCAGCAGCAGGACGCGAGGAATTCTGCTGACAGTGCTTTCCTCCAGAGCTGAGGAGGGGCAGTGTGAACTGATGGCCAGGGGCCCCAAGGAGAAGGCAGCATCCTTCCCATGCCTGTGTCCCCTGCCTTCAGAATCTCCTATGTGGTTTGAGTGTCACCTCAGCTGGAGGAATGGGACACCCCAGAAGCTGCACCCTGCCAAGCTCCGTCTTCAATAGCCCCTCCACCATACATCCCCCTACCCCTGTAGATATTCTTCCCTTTGGGATCTGCAGTTCTGAGTCTGCTATGTGAAATTCAGGCTAGTGTTTCTCCTGGCCTGGCGTGGCCTGATCTGACTAGCCCAGACATTCAGTCCAGCTCACTGCAGCCAACACTCTGCCTCTGGACAACACCTGCTGCCAGTTCTGTATTGAAACCCTCTCCTCCCCACAGTAAAGGTGAGTGACTCCTCTCTCACTTATTGGAGGTGGGGTGCTGTACCCTGTTGAGGGTCTGAAGGTTGCTAAGTCACCTTGCAATCTTTCACACTTGAGTTGGGATAAGCAGGGTGTGGGCAGACTTCTGAGGTGCAAACTGAGCAGAGCATAGGCATACAATCAGTGATGGTCTATTTGTGGGTTTGAGATGGGGTATGGTGAGCTCAGAGATATGGTAGCTCTGATTATAATGGGGCTGGAGGGGGAGAAGGTGTGAGATGTCAGGAGAAACTAGGGGTACAAGTATGGAAGAAGGAGTCATAGAGGAAGGGGTTAAATGATTTGAGGTCAAGTCTCCTGAAGCAGCCGTAGACATAGTTCTGTGCATAGAGCCCTTTAGATGGAGGATTGCTATGGGCTGTAGACATGTGGAGGTATGAGAGGGTCTTCTAGAACATTCAGAACATTCTAGAACCTATTCTGAGTGTGATTCTTGAATCCTAGGTTTGCTCCAAGTTCCTATATTCTAAAACAGTCCTCAGACCTAGGTAAACCAGGACAGAATGCCATGATAGCTTGCCAGGTAGTGAGCCTTGATGGCTCACTTCAACCTCCCAGCAATATGGCATCGGGAGAAGGGGATTATTGGGGCATATTGGTTCCATTTTACAAGGAGGAAATGCAGGCCAAGAAAATGTAAAGAAGTTCCTTTCAAGTCCCACAGTGAGCAGCCGCTTTCCACCCAAGGTCTGTGGTTGACTGTATTGGCTTTTTATCTTAGTCCCAGAAACCTTCAGGGACAAACTTAGCTCCCCCTCACGCCCCTCCTCCCCCCAGTCCATTCCCACTCACATTCCAACCTCAACAGTTTCAAAGTCCTGACTTTGGACCTGCTGCCTAAGTTCCACTGGGCTGTGGCTGGGAGTGGGGTGGGCTGGGGGAAGGGACTTCCCTCCCTCTTCCCTGGTCCCTGTCAGCTCAAGGCCTACCAGGGCTTCACTATAGGCCACCACCTGTTGAGATTTTTGGCTTCTCCCCCAGCTGGGGGCAGGACCAGCTGCTGGAGGGGAGTGTGGTGGAAGCTGGGGGAAGGGCCAAAGGGAGGGGGCTGTCCCCAGGGTTTTGCTGGGTTCCTGGGCTCCAGGTGGTAGGTCTGGGGAAGGCTGGCTGAACATCTGAGAGCAGGCTGGGGGGCTGGGCCTCAGGAGTCCCACACTGCTGGTCAGCCTCCGGTGTGCTGGGGTGTGAGGAAGCGGCCACAGAACAAACAAACAGAGCCTGTGAGGACAGGAAGCAATTAAGGACCACCCGGCCTAGGCTGCTGGGGAGCTCAGATGGAGCAGGCCGAGGCTAGGCTCTGAGGCCAGCTATAGGTGTGGCCTGGGGCAAGGCCAGTGAAGGCCAGAAAAGTGGAGGGACAGACTACAGGCCATCAGGATTCTGGGGAGGCCATAGCAGGTGTGCCCTGCCTTGGAAGAAACCTCTTTGATGGGCACAGAGTCCTGGCTTCTGGTCAGGAAGATTTCATTGGTCCTAGGTCTGGCTTCTGACTGCCATACTCTGGAAACTTACTACTTTGTTCCTTCATTTTGTTCCTGCCAGTCCCTTCTGTGCTCTGAGTCTCAGTCTTCCTAGCTGTATAATGAGCTGGTTGGATAAATGATCTACAGTCTTTTGACTTCATAGTTCACATTGCTGGAAAGCTGTGGAAAGTAAAGGATTTATTTACTAAGGAGAAGTGTGTGTGTGTGTGTGTGTGTGTATGTGTGTGTGCATGTCCATGTACATGCAAGCGTGTGAGCACATGTGCACCAGTACTGGGGCTTGAGCTCAGGGGCCCAAGCTTTCATTTGGCTTTTTTTCGTCAAGGCTGGTCCTCTACCTCTTGAGGCATATCTCTACTTCTGGCTTTTTGCTGGTCAATTGGAGATAAGGCCTCCTGGGCTTTCCCTAGGGCTGGTTTCAAACAAAGATCCTCAGGTCTCAGGCTCTTGAGTAGCTAGGATTACAGGCATGAGTCACCGGCATCCGGCATAAAGTAATCACTGGGTACCAACTGTGTACAGCCTCTGGGCTAAATAGGGAGATTGGGAAATGTAATTTGGAAACTCAACAATACTATGTGTGGACTGTGTGGGCTGCTGGAAAGTTCACCTGTAGGGTATTGATCCTGGGAAGTAGATATTGTCAATATATCCATAGTATAAATAAGGAAATGAAGACTCACGGTTGTTTAGTGACAGGCCTACATCTGCCTAGTTAAGAAGGGGAGAAGCTGAGAGTTGCCCCTAAACTGCTTCCATTGGAGATGAGAGACCAGACACTGTCATCTCCTGTATAGCATCTGGCCTTGCCTTGTCCCTGTCACTGAATTTCAGCCTCAAAACCAGTTGTTTACCTGCAGATACCATCCCTACTTTATAGAGACTTAATCAGCACATGAGTGATGTCTATTGTCCTGGATGCAACTGTACCCCTCAACTCCCACACTGTTTGGCCCTGGCCTCCAAAAAAGCTGGCAGCATTCCTGTAGTTCCCGTGAGTTCCCATCTTGTCACCTGGGAAGAGGCAGCAGGGCAGAGCACTTGTCCCTTTGTTCTGTGGTGCTGTGTGCTCACAGCCTCCATTTCCCCCTTTTCCCTAGAGCAAGGGCCATGCTTCAGGTATTGCAGTAGGGTTGTGTGTGCTAAATCCCAGCCTGATGGTGAATTCATGCTTCTGAGCACTGCAAGTGACAGAGCCAAGACTCTGTAACTTCCAGGGAGCCCCAGGTATTCTGGTCTCCTTCCTTCCCAGGTCATGATACAGGGGCTGCTCACTCTTTGACCCAGATTACCTTGTTTATGCTCTCTACAATGCAGAGGTGGATATGCTCCCTATTGCCATCATTCCCAGTCACCACATAAGGAAATTGAGAGACCCTCCCCTCCCCCATACCACGTAGCTGGTTTGGTACAAAAGTAGGATTCATACCAAAGCTCACTAAAGCAGAGCCTATGTGTCTAGCCATGTTGCAGTTATGTCAACAAAGTCATATGTATATGGGTGTGTGCGTGTGCATGCATACACATGCACACCAGTCCTGAGGCTTGAACCCAGGGCTTGGTCATTGTCCCTAAGCTTTTTGTGCTCAAGGACACTGAACTACCATTTGAGCCACAGCAATACTTCTGGCATTTTGCTGGTTAGTTGGAGATAGGAGTCTTAAGGACTTTAGTGCCCAGGCGACATCTGAGATCTTCAGATCTCCACCCACTGAGTAGCTAGGATTACAAGCATGAGTCAATACCACACAGCTTAAAAGTCCATTCCTTTTTTTTTTTTGTCAGTTGTGGGGCTTAAACTCTGGGCCTGGGCACTGTCCCTCAACTCTTCAGCTCAAGGCTAGCGCTCTACCACTTGAGCCACACACCACTTATAGTTTTCTGGTGGTTTATTGGAGACAAGAGACTTATGGATGTTCCTGCCTGAGCTGGCTTTGAACCACAATCCTCAGATCTCAGCCTCTTGAGTAGCTAGGATTACAGGTGTGAGTCACTGGTACCTGGCCAAAAGTCCATTCTTAAGGAACATGACCTAGACACCAAGAAACAGGAAGTCATTGAGAGGGCTTGGCCTAGGAAAGACATCAATTTATCTGGCAGAATAGAGGACAGGCCTTGGAAGGTCAGATGAGAAGCAAGGATACTGATGTGTAGGTTTGGGCACTTGGAGTTCTAGGGCGGGAAGATGGCAGCCCACCTGAATCCAGGCAGTGCTGGCATGGACAGACAGGCAGCAATGGAGAACATTATGGCTATGAAATCAGGGCCTCTTATGCTCCTCCTGGTGCTGCCCTTGGGAGGAGCATTAACCCTCAAGAAGGGGAACACTTTTCTCAATTAACTGTCTGTGAGGGTAGGATGGGATATAAGTTTATTCTGCAACTAGCACAAAGTGCTTTCCAAGCCAGCTGGCTCTGGTTGGGGGAACTGCCATCTCCAGGAACTTGTGGGAAGTCAAGGTCTCACTGGCTTCTCACTGGCTCGTGTGTGTGCGTGTGCGCACGTACACACACAGACACAGACACAGACACAGACAGACAGACACACACACACACACACACACACACACACACACGCACACTCAGGTCGGCACTGGAGCTTAAACATTGCGCCTGAACACTGTCCCTTAGCTTTTTAGCTTAAGGCTAGCACTCTACCACTTGAGCCACAGCTCCAACTTCTGGCTTTTTGCTGGTTAACTGGAGATAAGAATCTCTTAGACTTTGCTGCCTGGGATGGCTTCAATTCAAGATCCTCAGATCGCAGGCTCTTGGATTACTGATGTGAGCCACCATGGCCCAGCAGAGTCTAGAATCTTCACAGCAAACTTAACACAGGCTGTGCTGGGAAGTCAGAGGAGAGGAAGTGAACTGAATTTAGGCCATACATAGGCCTTTTATTCCACGGTACATGTTTATTAGATAAGAAAAATAAGAGAAGTATTTTGATGAGAACTAACTCCCTTCTGTTAAGGATAGAGGTAAACCTCCTTTGTGATCCCTGGCAACACCTTGAAAATTGAGGGGTTGGGAATCACAGATGAGTCATAGTCCCACCCTTCCAGTGAAAGAGATGAGGCAGAAGCCTATCTCCCTCTGAGCAGGACTGACCGTTCCCAGGCTCTGGGCCCTAGCTGAGCCCAGCCCTGGGCCGTAGGTGGTCAGAGTACTGCTCTGGCCTTCTCAATAGCTGCCCTTATCCCATCAGACCCCTGGGGCCAGTCTGAGTCTGTACAAAAGGGAGCTTTAGTTGTAGGCCTTTGCTGGAGCCCTGGGAATCAGTGACAAGCTGGATGGGATAATAGGTTAATTAAAGCTATACCATATGTGAAGGGTCCTAGGGCAGAGATCCACACAGGGCAGGCACCTTGACTCTTGAGCCACAGCTATTCCGAAGAAACTTAGTCCAGCCCCTCCTAATCATTGGGCCTCAGTTTCCCCATCTGTACAATAAGGAGCTTGCAAGAAAGGTTTGTTAGGACTGTGCCAGCACTAACGTTCCACGAGTCTCTAATTAAAACTGTCCCCCGTGTATTAATCTTTTTGTCAAGTTTTAATTAGTGGCTGATGGAACCAGAGCAGGCAACAGCTGCTACTCCCCTGCTGGGAGGCAGGGGACACCCACAGGATGCTTGCCCTGATAATCACCGCTAAGTGGCCTCTATCCCTACATCTCTGTCCCTCTTCTCCAGGTTCCTCAAGGTTTTAGTGTGTGTGTGTGTGTGTGTGTGTGTGTGTGTGTGTATGTGTGTTGGATGGATGGTGGTGAGGGGTATAGCCTTCATCTCAGCTCACATCTTGGGTTTGTAACTTATTCTCTCTGAGCTTTGATTTCTTCTTCCATCAAACTGGAACAATATTTAGCCACAAACAGAAAAATCAACTCACAATGTCTTAAAAGATAAGTAGATCAGTTACCCCACAGGAAGTCCTTTAAAAAGGTATATGTCAATAGTTGGTTCATTCAGCATCAAAGATTCCAGTTCTATCCATCTTTCTGTTGCACCATGTTCAACTCTTGGCTTTGGCCCTCAGGCCTAACTCCTGACTTTCTCACAGTGATAAAGTGGCTGCAAAAGCTCCAACTATCACACTCTAATGCAACACATTCCAAAGACTAGAAGAAATAATAAGTCTGCCTTGTAGAGTTATTACTGCAAGATAGCCTTCCTCAGATACTACCCCCCAACCCTAGCAACTTTCTGTTATTGCTTCTCACTGTGCACAGTTGTGTTACCATGCTAAGCTGAACCCAGCCACATGGCAAAGAGGTTCCAATTACACAACTAACTCTCAACCCTCATTCTATATTAAAATGTCCTATGGTGGGTTTTTTTTTTAATAGAAGTGTCCAGACAGCATTTCACACCAGTTTAATCTCTGAATGTGGGGTCCCAATTACTAGTATTTTTGAAAAACCTCCCAAAATGAATCAAATATGTAGCCAGTAGTGTGGACTACTTACTGTCTTAGACTAACAATGATTCAGTCCCTCTAGCTTAGAATAGGCAGTTCACATGCTGGCTGCTCAGAAGTAGGGTCACCAGTGACTCACACCTATAATCTTAGCTACTCAGGAAGCTGAGAGCTGAGGATCGTGGTTTGATGCCTGCCAGGGCAGCAAAATCTGTGAAATTTGTATTTCCAATTAAGCATCCCCCCAGCAAAAAAAAAAAAAAGCTGGAAGTGGAACTGTGGCTTAAGCACAAAAGCTCAGGGACAGTTGTTATCTACCCAATACCTACATATTCCCCTCAGTTCCAGATTAACACTAGGAGTGGGGTTGAAACCCATGTAAAACATATGTCCTCCAGAGACATTTCCCACCAGGAACAGCCTTGACATTAGACTGCAAGGATCTGCCTAACCAGCTGCATCTAAACCTGGCTACACATCACAGTCTCTCGAGATGCTTGTTAAAAGTAATGATTCCTCCGTAGTGTACTTAATAGCTCCAGGACCAGACCAGGACTAGAGTCTAAACTTGTATGAGCACATGCACACACATGCATATATGTGCATATTTATTAATTCTTCAGGTACGTCATAGTAGCTTATGCCTAGTGATGTTTTGGACTGTTTACATATATCCCTCATGGGCCTGGAAGTCCACAGTAAGGGGACATTTTCTGGAGTGGAATCACCACCACATTTCCTTCCTTCCTTCCTCCCTTCTGTCTTTCTTTCTCCCTCTTTCTTTCTCTTTCTCTCTCCTTCCTTCCTCTTTCTCTCTCTCTTTCTCTCTTTCTCTCTTTCTTTCTTTCTTCTCCCCCCCCCCCTTTCTTTCTTCCTATTGTGCCAGTCGAGGGCTTGATCTCAGGGCCTAGGCACTGTCCTTGAGCTTTTTCACTCAAAGTTAGTACTCTACCACTTGACATATATCTACTTCTGGCTTTTTTGGACTTCCTTGCTGAGGCTGGCTTGGAACTATAATCCTTAGATCTCAGCCTCCTGAGCAGCTAGGATTACAGGTAGCAGCCACTTCTTGTGAACACATTAGAGTTACCTAGAAAGTTACCTAGAAAGGTGATTTCTGGCTTTGGTTCTTAAAAGGAGAATAACAACACACCTTATCTGTAATTGCAAAGAGCCCAGAAGGCAATAGGAAGAATTTGCCACCAGAACATACAGAATGGATGGTGTGCAAATATCCGTGCACTGACAGAGTGGTCAGGGTTTTTAGGCTTGTCACTGGGTAATCTTGGACCAGCCTTCTTGAGCCAATCCCAAGTTTGGCTACTTTTGTTAACTTGAAGGGTTGCATACATGGATATAAAATTTTTGCATTGTTCTTAATATCTTTAGGAAAAATCTTGGCAGAAGGTATTCTCTCTATTACAAGTCATCTCAATACTCCCAATGAATTGACTAGAAGTCCTTTTTGTTAAGCAGGAGGAAGACAGAGGGAAAAGACTGGCCTGACAGGTTCTTTTCAGGGAAGAAAGGTTGGGGTAGTAATAGGTGTCCAGGATAAGGTTCAAGGGTACCCCAAATGAAGTTGAAAGTCCCCAGAAGCCCATGTCTGGAGCGGCAGTTTCTCCTTGGTCTGTGAGGCCCTTAGCTTAATTTGTTGGCATGTCCGAAAGAAGTTTGCTTCCCCCCTGTCTCCATCCACTCTACACCTACTGTGTGCCTGGATTATGATGTTTATAGATCACATCCATCCCCTCCCTCTGGTTCTGCAGCTTCCCTCCAGAGGGGCCCTGGGTCTCCCATTCCCCCCCTCTCCGTCCTTCAGTCCACATCTGGCTCTGGGTCAAATGTAGATCTCCTTTCAGCCAGCAGGCCTGAGAGCGTCCATCTGTGGAGCTGGAGTCGGAGCCAGAGGCAGTCCAACAAGGAGCCCATCCATCAGCTGAGCCCAAGCCAGGGCTGGGAAAGACCACGGTGTCAGACCACCCAGGACGAGGCTGGAGAGGGAAGCACGGCCTGCCGCCGTTTGTTCTGGCTGAGCCAGTCCAAGGAGTAAAGGATCCAAGGCTAGGATGGAGGAATCTAGAGACTGTTCCTCTGAGTCCCACCAACACTTTATGTGACCTTGAGCTTGTCCCTGTCTCTCTCTGGGCCTCAGCCTACTCATCTGGAGCATGAAGACAATGAACTGCAATGCTAGTGCCATAGAATCTTTGGGTTGGAAGTACCTTTAGGGCCATCTCATCCCATAGCCAATACTTGAGTCCCTGAGCAGTTTCCTGCTCACTCATTGCCTAAACTAGGCTTGCATACTTGCAGCTATGGGGAGCTCCCTGCCTCCAGTGTGTCCTGACTCATCTCAGCATTACTCTCTGTCACAAGTTTCATCTCAACTGGTCTCCCTGTGGTTCCCATCAATGAGTCCTACCTAGTCCTGTCTCCTAGCATCTGCCATCTGACAGCCCTTCAGGGGTCTGAATCCATAATTCCCTTAAATCTAAATCCTGAGTTCACTCTTTTCGAACCTAAGCATCCCCTGCAACTGTTCTCACAGAGCTCAGGATGAAATTAGGTACGGGGCCCATCCCTGTGCAAAGCTCCCACGTGGAGTCTTGGCAAAGATGCAAAGCATCAGAATAGCATCTGGATCTTTCCAGACACAGTAGTTCCTGCATGCAAACCTAAGGGCTCATGTGGTTTATTACCTATGGGACTTCTACCCCAAGAGTTCCATAGAGATGCTTCTCTGACTTTTGTTTCTTACCCCATTACCCAGCTGTAGACTTTGCTCAGAGTTGGCACTAGAACTCACATGCTGAGATAGCTGAGAGCCAAAGGCTTGTGGATGTGTATATACATGTGAATAGTAGGAATAAACATGATCACCACACTCACATATGAATATATGTGTGAATGCAAATGATCAGTATGTCTGTGTCTGAGCAGTATGCCTGCAAGTAAGCATCAGTATACACGGAACACTGAGTATGTATGTATATGTATGGATGTGAACATTGCATATGCAGTGTCACCATTTCTGTATCCAGGCAAGCACTGAGTGTCTATGTGAGCATTTGTGCAGGTATGTGAGAACCTGTATATATGAAGGTGAACATATTCATGAGCGCTGTGTATGCATGTGGTCATGCATGCATGGAACTGTTCAGTATGTATGCAAAGCATGAGTGGAGTCAGCCTGGAGGGCCCTAGATTACCCTTATACAACCAGGACTTTGCCCATACCTGCAACATCAGTTACCTAGTGAGGGCATGGTGGTGAAAGGGTAAATTTAGTTCAAAAGTTATCAAGTTGGGTAGATTAGTTAGGGTTCAGGGCTCTGAGGAGCATCTTACAGTGGAAGGCTCTTGCTGGCTTGGCAAACGGAGATCAGACTATGGAAAATGCTCCAATATTAAAAAAATTCCAGCCTCTTAATTCTTCATGGTCTTACTTGTGGGTGGGTGGGGGGAGGGGGATGTGAAGAAAAACAGACCCAATTGAGAACTATTGTTCCAGGTCTGAAGGCTCTCAATGACTCAGGAAGTCTTATCTCAATAATTGGTTGCATTATGCCTTATTTGTGTAGAGGGTGACCAATCAGAATATATCTCCGGGTATAAAAAAACCCCTAGCCTGAGAGCCACAAAGAGTAGGTGAGCAGACACAGGGAAAGCAACAGAAACTTTTGACTGAGATTCTTTTGAGTAAAGTTCCTTGCACTCATCTTCCATATTTTCCTAGATTTCATTCCTTGAATTCCTGAGATAAGAACCTGAGAAGGCCTGCTGCAGTGCTAGCAATGGAGCTGCAATACTAGCAGGCATTGTCTGCTGCTGAGCTGCAACATAAAATAGGAATTGCCTACTACAGGACTGAAATCCTAGCAATCTTGGTCTGCTGTGGAGCCCCGCAAGAGCCCTATCAGAAGAAAATTCCATATGAGCAGTGTTGATCAGTGTCCATACTTGGGAGAGGAGACTATCTATATATGCAGCCTCCAGGGGCTCCTGGAGACACTGAGTGCACTTCTATATGCAGCTTGCCAGTGTTATGTCCCTTAGTGCCAACAGAGCAGAAAGAGGTGGCTGTGTCCTATCTGTTGACAAGGATGACCTGGAGATCCATCTGAAGCTGTAGGAAATGACTGTGCCCCATCAATTGTTTGGGGGTATTTCTGGCTGGTAGAAGAAAAGGCAAGGTGGAAGCTGAGCTCTGTCACTTGACGGGGGTATTCCCAGCTGTCTGCCTGAGAATGTGAGGCAGTTGCTCTGGCATGCAGCTAGAGGATCCTGGCCATGCCTACTGTGACGTGGCTCATCTGTGTCTGTGTGTGTGTGCTTGTGCTTGTGTGCGTGCGTGTGTGTGTGTGTGTGTGTGTGTGTGTGTGTGTGTGTCTTTTTGCTACTCAGCTGCCATTGCCCCAATCGGCACAAGGGAAGTCTGCCTTGCCAGAGCTCAAGGTCATAGGAAGGATACTTTACTCTAGTGTCATCTATCCTGGGTCCCAGTAGAGAGGACAGCCATGAGTTTCCAGGTTGGATAAGAGGGCATGTGTGCCAGGAAAGAACAGAGCAGATGAAGAGAAAGAGAAGGTGGGCATTAGAGAACCTATTGGCCATCTTGGGGGGAGGCAGCCTGCAGAGGCTGTGGACAAACAGCCACAGATGGGCATCTCCAGAGCCAATGGTAGCAGGATTGGTGGTAAGCATAATTCAGATGAATCTGAATTCTGGCTCCAGTCTTGTGCTTTCTGGCTGCCTATCCATTGTCTCACCTGCCCAATGTGGGTGTTGGGAAAAGCCCTAGGTGTGACCCATAGCCGGCACTAATGCAAGGGCTCTCCTTGCTTTGCCATCCCTCTGAGATGATCCAAGTGACATAAATGGTAGCTTGCTAGTCCCAAACAGGACTATCTTTTTTGCGGGGGGCTCTATCAGGTTTATTTGGAGCTTTTGACCAAACAGATTTTGGCTTTGTTTCCTTGATTGGAAAGTCTGCTTGGCAGGGCCAGAGTTCCTGTGAGTGACTCCTTGGCCAACCTGAGCTTCCACCTGGGGATTCCCATCATTCCTCATCTGTAAAATCTTTCTAGAAATCCAGAACGAGGCTGAAAACATAACAACTCCACTGCCTTAAAAAACTCTTCTCCATCCCTTCTCCATGCAGGAGTCAAGGGGCAGAGATGAATGTTGGTACAGATGAGAAAACTGAGGCTGTGGTCAGTGACAACTTCTCCCAGCTCACACAGCTGTGAGACTGATGTCAGATAAAACTTAGCCAACCATACCCATTGTCCCTTTAATTTTACATATCGTCACCCTACTTCCGCCATCCTCCCCCACCCTAGTATCCTTGACCCAAGCTGTGACAGACGACTCATGGTTTCCAAAATGTTCCTTGTGTTTTCCTGTCTCTGTGTTTTTTCCTCACCAGCTCCTTTTGGCTGGGAAAGTCCACGCCCTCACCCCCTCCCATCCCTACCCCACTTCCAGTCTTTACCTCCTGAGCCTGTGGAAACCCTCTTGGTGCTTTGTGCTTTGGAACTGAGACACTCTTCTGATTCCTAGAAGCTGGGAGGTTTTCTTGTGCTCCCAGAGAGCTTTGCTGCTTTCTTGTCTTGTGTCACTCAATGCTGTGACCACAGAACAAGATAGGTCTTGGAGATCATTGAGCCAAATCCTTTTGAGGCTCTGAGGAAGGAACCTGGGCGAAGTAGAAATAGGCAGGAGTTCAAACACTTGGCAGATTTTCTCTAGAATCACTGACCACTGTTTCACAGTCTTTCCTGTGGAAGGTCCTTGGTGTCCTAAGCCCTTTCCTCTGCCTTCCCCATCCTTCTTACCCCTCCCTTCCTCATCTCCCCTTTCCATTCCTCTCTCCTTCTTCTTTTGTTTGTCAGTTGTGGGGCCTGGGCATTGTCCCTGAGCCTCTTTGTGCTCAAGGCTAGCACTCTAGCCACAATGCCACTTCTGGTTTTTTCTGAGTAGTTTGTTGGAGATAAAAGTCTCACGGACTTTCCTGCCTGGACTGGCTTTGAAACCCAGTCCTCAGATCTGAGCCTCCTGAGTAGCTAGGATTACAGGTGTGAGCCATTGGTGCCTGGCTCCTCTCTCCTTCTTCATCTACTTTCCGTTCCCTTCTGCTTCTTTATCTCCTTAGTGAAATTTATCTATGATCATTGTTTAAGCACAATATTAACCAAAGTATTTATTTCTTGTTTTATAGCCACCTATAGTCATCTACCTATTTAATTTTGTGTTGTTTTGGTTTTATTATTTTTTCCCTTGTGTGCCAGTACTGGAGCATGAACTCAGGGCCTTGAGCTCTCATTTGGCTTTTTCACTCAAGACTGGTGCTCTCCTTCTTGAGGTGCAGCTGTACTTCTGGCTTTTTGGGGGTAGTTAATTGGAGATAAGACTCTCATAGACTTTCCTTCCACAATTCTCAGATCTCAGCCTTCTGAGTAGCTAAGATTACAGGAGTGAGCCAGCTAGCCATCTACCTTTAAAACAATGAATACCTGAATTAAGGAAGCCCTAAATTTTCACACTAGTCTTACGAACATAAATGGACAAGTCAAACTAAACAAGTCTTAAACTTTTTCTATAAGATCTCCAGCAGTATTTTTTTACCTGAATCACCTCCACACATTTTCAATTCAACATGTCTCAATTGACTCTACCAGCTGCTGTCTGCTCTAAACCTGCTCTTCTGTCTGTGCTTTTTGCCTCAATGGATGGCATGCCCCTATCCTTATTAGAGTTCTGGAGAGATGTCTAGTGGGTAGAGCTCAGGGGTGCTGCTGTGAAACCTTCATCAATGCACAGGACTAAGCAGATCTTATCATGTTTGGGAAACTATCAGTGGAGTGGAGGTTGAAAAGTCAAGCCCTAAAGCAAGGGCCCCATACCCCGTGCACAATACAAATATTGGGGAGGTAGTAGACTTTGCCAACCTAGGCTTCAGCTGAGACCAGTTTGAACAGAGGTACAGGCATCAACATTTTTATCACGTGCATGTGCAGCCAAGGCTGGGACCCTCCTCTCTGGGAAAAGTTTATAAAGACACACTCTGAAGCTATCCCCAAGACTATCAGGATAGTCTCCCTCAAATATCTGGCCTACCTATCAGGCCTGCTGGTTATTGTGTTAGCAAATCTGGCTACTGTGTGTATGAGAGTATCTCTAAGCACTGAGGGGCTGATGGAGCCCCACTTTTCCCCCTTCCCTCCTCTCTGCCCATCTCTGAAGGAGGAGGGGTGCTGATGGAGAAGAGGAAGGGAGGGGGCTGGAGAGCACAGCTGGGATTCCAATCACCTCCAACCACAAAAATCCATATCAAGCCATTTCTCCCCTTCCTCCCCCCTCCAGGCTGGGTTGTACAGAAGCACCCCACTTCCTGAAAGCAGCCCAGAGGCCCCAAGCTGATGCTAGGAGAGGGCTCAGCAGCTTGGTGGTGGGGAGGAGGGGAGACAGCCCCAAACTTCCTGAGTTAGTCCTGGATTGAGGGATATTTGTGGAGCTCCCTGCCTCTCTTAAATCCCTTCAGCCCCCAAGCTGGCTCTTGTCTAGGAGAAGAAGGTGTTGGGCAGGTGAGGAGGTGAGATGCCCTTTCTGATTTCCTGTTACAACAATGACTGCCCAGGAGCAGATCTAGTTGCACCCCCTTGCCCTTTCCTCTTGCTAATCAGGACTTGGGTATCCATATAAGAGTGTTGACCTCCCCTTCAAAAGAGCCCTCCATCAGCCTCTACTCCTCACGTAAGCAGGAAAGCTCTCATTGCAGGCTGGAAAAGTCCATTCAAAGCTGCTTGGATGTGGTGGCACCCATCTGTGATCTCAGCATTTGGTAGGTGATAGGAGGATCACAAGTTCAAGGCCATTCCAGGCTATATATAGTGAAACTCCATCTCACTTTGCATATGCAAGTGAGAGTTTCACTCTCAGAAATACCAATGAGAACAGAGTGGGGTGGAGTGTACAGAGGCCTGAAAAAGCAGGGCAGGACTTTGATAACACTGTCCAACAAGAATTTGCCAGCTTAAGGACTGCTGGGATTGGAGATTGAAGAGGTCATAGTGCAGCATCTGCCCAGAAGCCTGCAAAGGAGTATGCAAAGTGGACTAAATCTAGGCTTCAGGGCAGATTTCTAGGGCTTAAGCTAGCAAGTTGTCCCCCAGAGGATCAGAACAGAGGCAGAAGTCGACTGACCCTTGGAGGCAGATGTTATTCTGGTAAAATGTGACTTTATCCCTGGTGGGGGTTACCTTACAATGACAAAGAAGCTCTAGAATCTCCAGGAGTGGGATTCGAGCTGTGTTGAGTTGCTGAGGGAAAAGGAAAGGGGTTGGGAATTACATGCAGGTAATGCTAGTCCAATCTGCAGAAACCACAGACAACTGAGAAGGGTCATCTAGAGAAAGGACTGGAGGTACAGGCAAAGCCCAGAGGTATGCGGTGTCCGGAACATGTTACACCAAGTCTAGTGGAGGGTAGAAGGGATAGCAGGGATGGAGCTGAATCCAGAGACGGCAAAGTCTATGTCTTAATGCAAAATCTGACTCTCTCTCTCTCTTTCTCTTTCTCTCTCTCTCTACCTGCCAGTACCATGGCTTGAACTGAAAGCCTTGCACTCATGCTTGGCTTTTTGCTCCACTCTATGAACCACACCTTCATTCTGTCTTTTGATCATTAATTGGAGATGAAGTGCCCAGACCCACTAGTACTAGGCAAAACTATTTTTTTTTGGCTAGCACTAGGTTTGAACCCAGAACCTTGTACTTGCTTGGCTTACTTGCTCATCTGGCACTCTAGCACTTGAGGTATACCTTCAGCTTCTAACTTTATGTTGAAGATAACTGAGATTAAGGTCACTCGGAATTATGGATGTGCAGGAACTCTTTGACTTATGAGGGGGCCACTTCCCAATAAACCCATTGTAAGTTGAATATGTCATCAGTCAAAGATGCATTTTCTATAGCTAGCCTGCTAACATCATAATTTAGCAACATGGTAGAGCATCAGTTGTTTGTCATCAAGATCAATTGTGTAGCTGGCTGGGAGCTTCAACTCATTGCCACTACCCAGCTTCATGAGAGTACCATAATGTACATCTCTATCCCAGGAGAAGATCAAAATTCAAAAGCAGAGTTTGTACTGAATGCATATGCAATTTATAGCAGTGAAAAGTAAAAAGTCATAATGGAACCATCATAAATTGGGACTATCTGTACTCGAAGCATGGTAAGAGATGATCAGACTGCATATGTCTACATATCTATAAAACAGTGTTTTTCCCTTCCTGGTTGGAGGCTAACTTGGAACATGAGACCTGAACCTGAGGGACTGTGTGAAGGCTAGTACAGTGGTCTGAGCTCCTGAAGTTGATAGGAGAGAGGTTGTAGAGAGCCATGATAGTGCTTGACAACTTGGTTGACAGTTGAAGGAAGACCAGGTAAACTCACATTAGAGTTTCACTTGCTTTCTTAAAGTACTCCAATCTCTCCTGATGGTCTTGGGGTAGAGGCTAAATTCCTTTCAATGGCTACAAGGTCCACCTACACAGCCACTTCTCTACCTTTATCTCTTAGCAGGCATTGCCCCCATCCCATTTCATAGCTTTGATTCTTGCTTGCTCTCTGTCTCTGTCTCTCTGTGTCTCTGTCTCTGTCTCTCTCTCTCTCTGTCCCTTTACTTCAAGTTCTCCTTTATAACCTTTAGCCTTTTTGGTATTGGAGCTTAAACTTAGGGCCTGAGCACTATCCCTTAGCTCATTGCTTAAGATTGGCACTCTATCACTTAGAGCCACACCTCCACTTTAAGCTTTTTGCTGGTTAATATTAATGAGTCTCACAGACTTTATTTTATTTTATTTTATTTATTATTGTGAAAATACTATACAGAGGGGTTACAATTACATGGGAAAGATAATGAGTACATTTCTTATCAAGCATTGTAGCCTCCTCCTTTGTTTCCCCTTCCCATCCCTTCCCATCCTCCCCTCCTGCCCGCCACCCAATCCTCCTCCCCCCACCAAAGTTGTAAAGTTTGTTTTCAACATAATGACTTGTACACCTCATTGTTGCAATGGATCCACCTGTATCCCTATTTAAACGATTTGTTTTTTCCCTTCCCCTCCACAAATTATACCAACCTCAAATACAGTGAAAGCAGGGGTTATACCATGGGGGAGGGAGTCTCACAGACTTTTATGTCTGGGCTGGCTTTGAACCGGGATCCTCAGATCTCAGTCTCCTTAGTAGCTAGGATTACAAGTGTGAGCCACAGGAACCTAGCTTGCATATGCTCTTGTTTACCTGTGAGACTCCTACCCTCGTGGCCCCATCCTGAAACCTAATTTGACAACCTCACACCCCAGTCTGGTTGCTACTCCTTATTTAGGATTCAGCTTTATGAAGTCTTTCATGATCTCTACTGCCAAACCAGGAGCAGATACTTTTCTTCTCCATCTCTATAGGCCCCTGTTATTACCCTATCTCATTTGTTAGTAACCCACACAGTGACTTTCTCATTATACATCAGAAAAGCTTGTAAGCTGATGAAGGGCAGGCTTTTGTGGGTGATCTCCTGCTGCTTCTTTCTGTGCATGTCTGGGAGGAAAAAAGGACAGGGACATACGCAGTACCATGCCTAGCTCATGGGTAGTGACATCATTTCTAGAGAGAGGGTAGATTTTGTCTCAGGGGTGGAGGAATAGGGGTGGAGAGAGAGAGTTTGGATTTGGGCCCAGTTGAGCTAAATGTATCCAAGGGTCACCTGGGAGGACATATGGAGTAGGTTGTCCACTTTGTGGGCCCAGAGCTCAGAGGAGCAGTTTGGACTGGAATGGTCTGCTGAGAGGTAAGAGCTAAAGCTGTGGGAATGAACTTGAAACTTGATGTTTTTTATTCCTAAGTAAACAGCCAGCCAAGAACTAGTATGTTTTCAAACATTGGTGGCCAAGGATGTGACAGGATGAGGTGGAGGGAGGTGGAAAGAGGTGGCACCCTCTCCCTGTAGGGCAGAGGGGGATCCCTCCTCTGTAAATGCCCCACTGTCACACACCCCTGAGGGGACAGAGGGCTTCAGTTCTGCAGCCTGACTTGGGAAGGAAGACTGGACAGAAAGTCCTGCTGGCCTCTCTGTGTTTCCCTTCCCTCACCAACTGCCTCCAATGTTCCCTAGGTCCTTACCCTTGGCCAGGGCCCATTGACTCCATTATACTGCTTGTCTCCCATCTCCACAGACTCACCCATACCTCTTCCCCATGGACTCTTCCCTGCCCTAGGATGGCCTCTGTAAGTCAATGCGCTTGCTCCTTCCCTAGTGGGGCCCAGGAATCCTGCCAAACTTTGTGCTTCCTGGCCTAGGGATGACTCAGGCTTCCCTCCAGTCCCTGAGCCACACCATAGGCTGAGCAACTGAGGAGATGAGGGGCCTCTGACTCCAGGATCCAGGGTGCTGGGGAGATGGGCTCAGGTCTTTGCTAAGGCTTGACAGGCAGCATTTCAGAGAGGGCACAAGGGATAGAGATAGGGAATTGGGATACTGCAGACAATGGCAGTGGCTGGGAGTTGCTGAATTAGGAAAAGCTACCATTAGCAGTTCAACTGGTCAGTAGGTACATATTTCTTTTTTTTCTTTTATTTTCCTTTCTTTTCTTTTTCTTTCCCTTCCTTTTTTCCTCTCTCTCTCCTTCCTTCCTTCCTTCCTTCCTTTTCTTTCTCTTTCCTTTCTTGTCAGTTGTGAGTCTTGAACTGAGGGCCTGGACGCTGTCTCTGAGCTTTTTTGCTAAAGGTTAGTGCTGTACCACTTTGAGCTACTTCTAGCTTTTATTGTTTGTTAATTGGCTATAAGAGTCTCAAAAGACTTTCCTGTCCAGGCTGGCTTCAAACCACGATCCTCAGATTTCAGTCTCCTAAGTACCTAGTATTACAGGAGTGAGCCACCAACACCCAGCTTCTTTTCCTTTCTTTCCCTCACCCCTTTTCTTGCATTCTTTTCTCTTTTCCTTTCCTTTCCTTTCCTTGTGCTGGCACTTTACCACTAAGCCACATCCTCAGCCCTTGGATTTTTGAGACAATCTTGCTATGATGTAGCCAGAGGCTAACAAAAATGCCTGATTCTTCTGCCTCAACTTCCCAAGTGCTAAGATTACAGATATGTGCCTCTATAACCTGCTCCATAAGTACTTATTAAATAGCAAGTTTGCAGCAGGCTAGGTATTCTGTCTAGTCTCGCTGTTCTGCACTAAAAATAGAGGGGCTGTTTAAGCCATCTAGGGGGCCACAGGCCTGACATGAAATCCTCGTGCCACCTCTTCCTTGCCAAGTAACCTGGAGCAGGTAAGTCACTTTGCCCTGTGAAAGGCTCAGTTTATACATCTGTACCATGGGTATAAGAATGATTTCTTCCTAGAGTTGAGAGGAAGTACTGTAAGAGAGCTGTTATATTTATCTGCATGGCTAGGATGGAGAAGAATAAACAGGTGCCTCTCTGTCATCCGGAGGACACATTCTCTACTTCTTTCCAGTTGATACTGTGGGATTCCTTGAAGTCTCAGCCGATGGAAGGTCAGGCTCAGAACATGGGTTTCAAGTTTTGCTGGAAGAGTGTCAGCAAACAGCCTGACTCGTCTGAGCCATATAGGGAGACAAAAAGGGGGGGGGGGAATTCTCTTTTCTGTTCTCCCCATTCCAACCAATTCTCTCTCTCTCTCTCTCTCTTTCTCTCTCTCTCTCTCTCTCTCTCTCTCTCTCTCTCTCTCTCTCTCTCTCTCTCTCTCCCTCCCTCCCTCCCGTCTTGTGGATGGTACGATCAAAGGAGAGGTTCACATAGAGGTGAGGCAGAAAGGCCCAGCAGCGTCCTTCCCAGATGTGTTGTAGGGGGTGGGGGTAGAGGGAGACAGAAGAAATGTGGCCATGTGGAGGGCAGGGCCAGGGCCAGCCTGCGTGTGTGTGATCAAAGGCTCAGGGCGGGGCTGGGCAGGGGCTGGGGGTGAGTTCTTCGAATTGCTGAGGGTTTAATCTTTTCTCTTGGTTGCCTGGATGCCTTGGTATTCCTCCTCCCCTGTGCTTCCTACAGGACTGTGCCCGTAGCCCCATGCTCAGATCAGCTGGAAGGGAAGAGCAGGGTACCTACCTAGTCCATCACTGAGTGGCTTGGCATGTCACCTGCTTAAAGCCAGCTAGAATTCACCTAGTTGAGTGTCCCTCACTGAGCTGTTGTTTGTGTACATGTGTGGCTGCTTACCTCCTGGAATGATTGTTGCCAACACTGGACTGCTTGCCACCTGCTACTGCATGATTATCTGAAATGGTGTTCTACTGCCTTGCTCTGTGGCCCAGAAGCCTCCTGGCCTAGGGTAGCTACTTCTGTGTGGCACAGAATAGGACTGTGCCAGCCTGTATGCCATCTTGGGCTGAACGAGCTAGTTCTTTGCTCTGGGGTCTCCTTGGAGGGAAGATGGGAGCAGGAAATTTGCTTTATTCTAGAGGAGAAGAAAAATACTGGCCCTCTCAGGCCTACTGCAGGACCTCAGGGGCTCTGGCTGCCAATTTAGCCAGGAAATTTGCCGTCTAAACAATGCTTAGGGCAGCCTGTCCTGAGCTCTACTTCCCATCCTTGGTGGGAGTCTTGGGGAAACGCCTGTGACCATTGTTCCCAAAGACAGCTCACTGGGGTCAGGTCTAGGCCAGGCCAGGGTCCTCAGCCCCCACACCCTGGGAGGAGGCACATGATGTCCCAGAGAAACAGTCCTCTAGCCTTTGTTCTTGGCTGGGCCGGAAGCTACTCAGGACACCAGGGTTGGTGTGTGTGTGTGTGTGTGTGTGTGTGTGTGTGTGTGTGTGTGTGTGTGTGTGTGTGTGTGTGTGTGTGTGTGTGTGTGTGTGTATTAAGCATGGAGGGAGAGAATTTTCCTTTTGACTTCCCTTGGAGGAAGGTTTTTGATAGGGGTAAATTTTGGTAAAGAGCAGAGATTTGCCCCAGGATAATGGTAAAGATGGAATGGCATGAACAGACCAGAAAGGGATCCCAGAGGTGAGCCCTCTAAAATTTCATTTCCATGGGAGCAGAGATGTTGTCTTGCTTGAGGTTATGTTCCCCCATGCTCAGAGCATAGTAAGTGTTCAGGAAGTATTTATTGGGTGAATGACCTGCTTCGCTCCTCTCATCTGATGCCCATAGAAGGCTGCCAATGTTTACAGTACCATACCCTGGACTCCCAGACAAACCTGGCTCCCAATTCTGTGTGTGTGTGTGTGTGTGTGTGTGTGTGTGTGTGTGTGTGTATGTGTGTATGTGTGTGTTTGTGTGTGTCCTGGGGCTTGAACTCAGGGCCTGGGTGTTGTCCCTGAGCTTTTGCTCAAGGCTAGTGCTGTACTACTTAAGCCACAGCTCCATTTCTGGCATTTTTGGTGGCTAATTGGAGATAAGAGTCTCACACACTTACCTGAATGAGCTGGTTTCAATTACGATCTTCAGATCTTAGCTTCCCAAGCAGGTAGAATTGCAGGCGTGAGGCACTGGTGCCTAGCTCCGATTCTATACATGCCATTTTCCAGTTTAGTCGCCCTAGGACTCAGTTTTCTTATGTGTGAACTGGAGATAGGTATTCCCATCTTTGAGTTGTTGGGAGGAGCTTTCATCATTGTCTTTGTGAGCTTTGCTGGCAGATTTAAAAAATCTGTTTTATTGTTTTAGAGAACAGTGTTTTGCTATGTAGCCCAGGCTGTCCTCCAATTCATGATCCTCCTGACTCCACTTCTTGAATACTGGGATTATAGCTTTATTTATTTTCATTTTTGTTTTTGTTTGTTTTTTAGAGACAGGGTCTTGCCCTGTAGTCCAAGCTGGGCTGGAACTTGTTATGTATCCCAAGCTGGCCTGGCACATAGTATAAATGTTAATTTTCTCCCCCTTTCTTCTAACTGAGTCTCCTCTTTTCCAAGCTAAACTCCTGTTCCAGTGACCCTGAACTTGCCTTATGATCTCTTTTGCCCTTACAACATAAATAATCAGATTCCATGCCAGCAAGAGCCCCATCTTACAGATAGAAAAACTGAGCCCTGAAAAGAATGATTCTGGCTCCACAGTGAATATCAGGATTTGAACAGTATTCTACTTGCTTTTTCTTATTTTTGTCTCTTCTTGTTCATAGCAAGTGTTATGTCTGATACTTGCCCTTAGACCTTGGGTACCTCTCTACATTTTCTTTTCTTTCTTTTTTTTATGTGTGTGGGGGGGTACAGTCGTAGGGCCTGAACTCTGGGCCTGGGCGCTGTCCCTCAGCTCTTCAGCTCAAGGATAGCGCTCTACCACTTGAGCCACAGCGCCAATTCCGGCTTTTTTCTTTTTGATTATGTGGTGCTGAGGAATCGAACCCAGGGCCTCATGCATGCAAGGCAAGCGCTCTACCATGAGCCACCTTCCCAGCCCCTCTCTACATTTTATTTCTGTGTCCTTCCTTCCTTCCTTCCTTCCTTCCTTCCTTCCTTCCTTCCTTCCTTCCTTCCTTCCTTCCTTCCTTCCTTCCTTCCTTCCTACCTTCCTTCTTTCCTTCCTTCCTTTCTCTCCTTCCCTTCTTTCCTTCCTTCCTCTTTCCTCACCCCCCCTCTTTCTCAATACTGGGGTTTGAATTGAGGCCCTTGCATTTGCTAGGCTAGTGCTCTGCCTCCTTAGCTACCTTCCAGCCCTGTCTTCCCTACATTTCTGTGCACTTATGAGTCCAGTGTAACTAATTCTCCCACCTCCTCCAGCCTTGATGACAACCAACAGGGGCTGGGTCTATCAGCTTCTTTTGTCATTCTCCTTCGCTCTGGGAGACCCACAGATGACGTGCTTTTCAGTACCATCCTCCCCAGCATTCCTGGCCAGGCAGTTGAAACCTCAGCTCTTTCGTGTTCTTTCCAGGAAACATATCTGAATTCAAGTGAGTGTGAAGGATATTATTAGGGGATAACACTGGGTCAGCTCACGTTTATTAAAACAACACTAAATCATTTTTTAAAACTATTATTAGTGGGCTGGGGATGTAGCTCTGCGGTAGAGCATTTGCCTAGCTTGTACAAGACCTTGAGTTCAATACCTAGCACTGCTCCCCCCCCCGCAAAAAAAAACCCAAACTATTTTTAGCAACAATTAACTTTCAATATACTGTGTAACTGATTGTGACACACCAATAAGTCGTAACTCCTCAAGGAGAAATTCTTGTATATCTGAATAGCTCTTTAGGGAACATATAAAGTCCCACGGAAATGCAAATAACAATTATTCTTGGGTTTTGTTTTGTTTTGTTTTTAGTGCCAGTACAGGGGCTGGAACTCAGGGCCTTGCACTATCCCTTAGCTTTTTTTGTTAAGGCTAGTGGTCTACCATTTGAGCCATAACTCCACTTCCAACTTTTGCTGGCTAGCTGGAAATTGGAGTCTCTTAGATTTGTCCACCAGAACTGGCTCCAAACTGTAATCCCCAGATCTTCACTTCCTGAGTAGCTAGGATTATAGGTATAAGATACCAGCACCTGGGTAATTTTGTTCTGATAATGACCATTTTGCTTATTCTGGGAGGCATGTAACATCAAAGTCCAGGCCAGGGGCCTGGAACCCAACTACATGGGTGCAAATATTGGCTGTATCATTTCCCCGCTGTATGACATTGGGCAAGTTACTTGCTTGGTCACTGCCTCAGTTTCCATATCTGTGATGTAGAGAGAACTATAGTAGCATCTACTTACCAAGGTTGTTTGAGGATATAACTAAAGACCTTAGCACAGTATCTAGCACAAAGGTCAACAAACTACAACCTGAAGGCCAAGACGTACTTGCTGCCTGTTTTGGTAAGTAAATTTTTATTGAACACAACCATGTTAATTTGGTTACCTAACATCCCTGGCTGTTCACGCTACAGCAGCAGAGATGAATAGTTCAACAGAAACTATGTGAACTTCAAAGTATAAAACATTTACTCTATGGCGCTTGGCAGAAAAAAAAAATCTGCCAGCCAAGTTCTGGTAGCTCACGCCTCTAATCCTAGCTACTCACGAGGCTGAGATCTAAGGATCATATTCTAAAGCCAGCCTGGGTAGAAAAGTCTGAGAGAGTCTGACTTCAAAATAACCAACAGGGCTGGGAAGTTGGCTCAGTGGTAGAGTGCTTGCCTCAAATGCATGAGACCCTGGGTTTGATTCCTCAGCACCACATAAGCCAGAAGTGGCACTGTGGCTCAAGTGGTAGGACGCTAGCCATGAGCTAAAGAGCTGAGGAATAGCACTCAGGCCCAGAGTTCAGCCCCCATGACTGACCCAAAACAAAACAAAACAAAGTAACCAACAAACCACAGGACTAGAGATGTGATTCACGTGGTAGAACACTAGCTGAGTGAGCAAGCAAGCCAAAAGATTGTGAGGCCTGAGTTCAAACTCCAATACTAGTAATTATCTATCATCTATCTGTCTGTCTGTCTGTCTATCTGCTGACTTTTTTGCTAGTTCATAAAGGAGCTTCTCAGTAAATGTCAGTTGCTATGATTTTGCTTCATTTTATTCTTCCTAAAGCTCATTTATTTTTTATTTTATTTATTTATTTATTTTTGGGTCCGGTCATGGGGCCTGAACTCTGGGCCTGGGCGCTGTCCCTCAGCTCTTCAGCTCAAGGCTAGCGCTCTACCACTTGAGCCACAGCACCACTTCTGGCTTTTTTCTTTTTGCTTATATGGTGCTGAGGAATCAAACCCAGGGCCTCAGGCATGCAAGGCAAGCGCTCTACCACTGAGCTACCTTCCCAGCACCCCCCCCCCCCCCAAAGCTCATTTATTTAATTATAATTTTTTTCTTTCTTTTTTTTTTTGTCAGTCATAGGTCTTGAACTCTGCATCTGGGTGCTGTCCCTCAGCTCTTCAGCTCAAGGCAAGCACTCTACCACTTGAGCCACAATGCCACTTCAAAAGCTCATTTATTGTAAACATGGTGATCAAAGTCCAGAGAGGAAAAGACTTGTCCAAGGCCACATAGATAGAATAGTAATTTTCTAGTGCTCCACACTTACTAGGGATTTTCCCAGTCATGGATCCTTGGGCTCCAAGTTCTTCTTTTAGGACTTAAAAGGAACTGGCTTAGGGATGCCAGATGCCAAGCCAAGGACACTATTCTTCTGGTTGCCAGAGGCTCTACCAAGTCAGCAGGCACAAAGCCATCTGTCTTTCAGCCCTTTTCTTGGGCCCACTGCCTTGCTAGGCTGGGCTGAGTTGTTTCCTTGCTGGGTGATGGTTTCTGTCCCACACTCAGAACTCTGTTATCTGCTTGCTGGCCCTGCCCTGGTTCTTGTAATGGACTGATCTGAAGCCATTTACATTTCTTTTGGTATGTTCTCCTGTCCGATAGCAACTATGTCATAATTATGTTGCTTTGCCTTATCCTTAATCCTCTGAAACTGCCTAGTTATCTTTAATTTCCTGTCCATTTCCCATACCGGGGAGTTAAGTGGGGCTAAGTCTGGCCCAGAGTGATGGAGTAGCGTGGGAAAGCTCATAGCTGCTCACCCTGGGTCTCCAGAGCTCAGAGAGGTAGTTTGGGCCTCAGAGCCTATGGAGGCTGGTTGGCAGGATGCACCCTTTCCCCACCCCCTTCCAGACTAAACCTCTCTGTTAACAACGAACATCATTGAGAAGGAATAGAGAAGGGATGTCTGGAGTTCCTCCCTCCTAGTTTAGGTAGTCTAGGATTTTTAGATCTAGTTTCAATAAGCTCCGTCAATGACCTCTGGCCTTTCCACCTCCCCTATCTACCTAAATCAAATAATATGCTATCAAATATATGTCCCATTGTCCATAGGTCTCCTGTACTCAGGAATGCCAGGCCCTGTAGAGTGTGTGTGTGTGTGTGTGTGTGTGTGTGTGTGTGTGTGTGTGTGTATGTGATATGTGCACATGTGTATCTGTACAACCTAACCCGTATTCTTGTGACCACAGCCTGTGGGTCTGGATTATGGTAGACATCTAGATGTGGTATCTCCTTCTTCTCTTGTATGTCTATAGTGTCTAATGCTATACAGAGCTAGCCATGCTGGCCCACAGTAGCAGTTCAATCAATGCTTATCAACTGACTAGACTGAGAAGGTGTATTCTTCCGAGGGATGTGTTCTACATGTACGTGTGTGTGATATGTGAGCATAGAGTAGGTCTGTGGGAGTGTGTATGGCATGTGCTACCCTGGGCATGAACATAAGGAGTGCACTGCTGAGTCTGTCCCCATGGGAGTGGGTGGCAGGCAGAGAAGTTAGGAGTTTAGGACATATGTTCTGAGGTCAGACTGACCTAGGTTGGAGTACTAGCTCTGTACTTGCTCATATTACTTTGGTCCTTTAATCCATCTACATTCCAATTTTCTGGCAAGTGAAATGGGGAAGGAATCATGCCAAGCTTACAGCGATATAGGGAACATGAACTAGTCCAACATAGACAAGAGTCCTAGCTTATGAGCCAACACGTGGTGAGCACCCAGTAGGTGATGATTGTTGGTGGTGGTGATAGCAATTAGAATAAGGAGAGCTAAGCTGCAAGGGACAGATGTGCCATGTGGGGAGTGGGAGAGTGAATGTACAAAGACCTGATCAAGAAGCTGGAAATGTGGAGGTAGTCCCAGGATGCCTACCTGTAAGAGAAGCTCAGAAAGCAGAGGCATAGGGCCACATGGGTTTGAGGAAGGAGGAGAGAGAGAGGCAGACTTAGTTGCAAGAATCTGATCATTTAATGAGCCTCTTCCCTTCTTGGCAGCAGGATTAATGGAGTAAAATGGACTACAGATTCAGGAAACAGTCCAGCCTCCATTTTTTTAAAAAAGGATTTCTCCTAGGTCCCTGTGGCTCTCACAGGGAAGGCAGGCTGGAGGGAAGTCTGGCAATTGGGACAAAAGGTTTGTAGAGGTGCTAGGAGAAGAGGTGAGGGCAGTAAAGAAAAAAAGGCTGAGAAGGGAAGAGAAGTCAATAGGGGGCTCAGGAGGGGAAGGAATAGAAGAGAGAGGAAGGTGGCAATGTTGGGGAAGCTATCCCCTCTTTGCCATGCTGGCAATATCTTCTTTTTTTTTTTTGTCGAGGGGCTTGAACTCTGGGCTTGGGCGCTGTCCTTGTGCTCTTCAGCTCAAGGCGAGTGCTCTACCGCTTGAGTCTCAGCACCACTTCCGGTTTTCTAGCGGTTTATTGGAGATAAGAGTCTCACGAACTTTCCTGCCCAGGCTGGCTTTTTGAACGGTGATCCTCTAATCTCAGCCTCCTGAGTAGCTAGGATTACAGGCGTGAGCCACCGGCGCCCGGCTGTGGCAATATCTTCTTTAGACCAGGCCTTACAACCTCTTGCTGAGTCACAGAGTCAGTTTTAGAGAGGAGATTAGCACACCAAGATGATTCAGGGGTATATAGGAAAGCCGTTCCTTAGCCAGGGACTAGATCTAGAATTCACATACTCTTTGCTTCTCCTCCTGGGCATTTTCAACTCCTTTCATGATGCTTCTTTAACTTCTGCCTGTCAAGCCACCATCTTGGGGCTCCATACAGAGTATCTGTCATGACATGGTTCTGTGTATTGATGGCCAGCTGTCCTTACTGTATGCTGTGGTAGGTCTAAGGTCTTGTTCTACATTTCTGAACTCTTCAGGGAAGTGGACATTTTGAGACCTCCATATTCCCACATTTTGAGTTTCCACTGTCACCCTCTATTTTCTAAGAACCTATTTTTATCTGTGGGCCCACAATGATACAATGCATTAATAATAGAATGGTTATCATGACAATGTTAAAACTTCTAGCATTGATGGTGTCAGTGATAATGAAAGTGTGGTGAGGATGACAATGGAGGCAGAGGTGGAGGTTATAAAGGATTGTGATGATTAATCTTGTCACCTTGATTGAACTGAGAAGGGCTTAGGAGATTAGTAAAGCACACCTCTGGGTATGCCTGTGATGATATTCTTAGAGGATAAATTAAAGGTGAAGATCTGTTCTGAATGTGGGTAGTACCAGCCTCCAATCTGGGGGTCCAGATGAAAGGAGAGACCCAATTTGAGCAGGCGTTCTTGCTCTGATCCTGGCCACCATGATATATGCGGCTCGGCTCTGCTATACCTTCCCTACCATGATGGACAGAACTGTGGGCTAAAATAAATCCTTTCTCCATTAAGTTATTTTTCTCAGGTACTTTGTCACAGTGAAGACAAATCTGACTAACTTAATGGTGATGGCACAGGTTCTGATAGGCATGACATTAATGGACTTGGTGATGATGATGAGAGCAGTGGAAGTGATGGCAAGACTCATGGTAGAGGTGGCCATGGTTATGCTAAAAGTAGAAATAAACTGAGTGCCAGTGGTTCATACTTATAAGCCTAGGTACTCAGGAGGCTGAGATCTAAGAATTGCAATTCAAATCCAGTCCAAGCAGGAAAGTCCATGAGACTCTTATGTCCAATTAAGCACCAAATATATTGGAAGTACAGCTGTGGCTCAAGTGATAGAAAGCAGTAGTGTCTTGGAGTTTGGCTGTTGGGATCCATTTGCATCTCATATACACATCTCATCCTTAGAAATCCAGGATGGCTACTGTGATCTTTGTTGGCAAGGAAAATGGGCAAACAGGCACCGATATGGCTCTTAAAGAGGGGCTGAAGCTGGGATTCAGACCTGTCAAAGCCTTGGATGGGAGAACTCAGTTTTAACACCACACATTGAGAAGGTCTTTAATGCTCCATCGGCCTTACCTAAAACTTCCAGGAAGATTTTGGGAGCAGTTAACAGAGCTACAGAGAAGCCAATGAAGACTAACGGACCGCTCAAACAAAAGCACCTAAGCTTTACTGGCAAAAACATTACTGAGAAGACTATGAAAGCATCAACCTCCGTTTCTGCCTCCAATGTCTACCCAGAAATAGAAAAATTCTTCCCCTTCAACCTTCTAGATTTTGAGAGTTTTGATCTGCCTGAAGAACACCAGATCACACACCTCCCCCTGAGCGGAATACCCCTCATGGTCCTGGACGAGGAGTGGGGACTTGAGACACTGTTGGAGCTGGGTCCCCCTTTGCTGATGAAGAAGTCATGTCCTATGTGGGAATCTGGTCTGTTGCAGTCTCCCTCCAGCTTTCTCTCCTCCCTGGACATCAAGTTGTCTCCTGTATGTTATGAACTGGATATTTAAAGTTCTTACTGCATTATGGTTTATGTGTTTGTATTAATAAATAGTTTTTTGTTTTTTTTTTAAATGATAGAATGCTAGCTTTGAGTAGAAAAGCTCAGTGACAGTGTCCAGGACCTAAATTCAAGCTCCAGGAACAGCACCCTCCACCCTACCTGCCCCCTCCATGTACACAGAGGAGTAGAAATGATGTAGAGGAATGATGATTGAGATGGTGACAACAGTGATGGTGATGAAGGTGGGAACAGGTAGTGATGGGGCTCTGAAGGCAGTGATGATAATTCTGTCATATCTGTGATGATCGAAGAGGTGATGGTAGTGACAGATGAATGTGTTAATGGTGTTGAGAGTAATGATTGGGACAGTAGTTGTGATAAGGGGATGAGGATGAGCACAAGGGCGGTGAGATTGATAATTGTAACAGCAATAAAAATGGCAATGGCTTGAGGCTGGTGGCTCATGCTTATAATCCTAGCTACTCAGGAGGCCAAGATGTGATGATTGCAGGTTGAAGCTAACCTGGGCAAGAAAGTCCATGGGATTCTTATCTCCAATTACCCACCAAAAAAGCCAGAAGTGGAGCTGTTGCTCAAGTGGCGGGGCATTAACCTTCAACACAAAATCTTAGGGATACTGCCAACACCTTGAGTCTAAGCCCCAAGCTCAGCACAAAAAAATGGCAATCAGGATCCAAATGACAGTGGCATGTTGATAATGAAGACTGAGGCAGTTAAAGATGGTGATGTGGTGGGGAGGGAAAGGATAGTAGAAGAAAAACAAAAGAGGGAGTAACAATGCTCGGCAAGAAATGTACTCATTACCTTACTCGTGTAACTGTAACCTCTCTGTACAGCATCTTTGCAATAAAATAAAAAATGCAAAAAGGAAATAAAATGCTGTCCACTATAAAAAGATGGTGATGAGGAGGCTAAATATGATAGCCAAGATGTCATAAGTCCATGATCTTGCACCTCACTTTTATTCCAACACTTTCCTTGTAATAGTCTTCATTTTAGCTCACCTTACTTACCATCCTTTTCAATGTCTGGGAAATTAAAAACATAGGACCATCCAATAAAGACACAGTGCAATGGTTGGTTTTCTCTGGTCTCATCTGTTTGGGGGAGAGTTTTAATGTAGGTCAGTTGTGGTAATCTCTTATTTCTACTGAAGTCAAACCAGAAAAGAATTGCTAGCAGGAAGTGAGGGGTTGTGAAAGGCCTAATGGTGAGAATGCAGCACTGGAAAGCTATCTGAGGAAGTTGGGCAGATGTCTTGTGTCAGAAGGAGAGAGAGACCTCTGCCCCATTGGTCTGAAGGCAGGAGAAACAGCTTTGGAAACAGGATTGTTTGTTTGGACCATGCCTGCTGCAACCTCTGGGCTCCATTCTCAAGCCGATGGTAAGATGGGAAGAGAAGGACAGGGAAGGGAAGAGGCAGTGCTATCTGGTGGTTTCAAGAAATGCCAGGGTTCTTGTCCAGATTTTTTGTGGTTCTGAGGGGGAGGTGACCCAGGATGTGGGACTCTGTGACTCTGCTGCCTTCAGCCCTGCATCTGCCAAGAGGCCGCCCTTCAGGGACATTGCTTCCATCCTCTAGGCAGGCTGTGGTAAGAGGAGGGGAGAGGAAAGAAAATGGGAGGGGACCCTGCTCCAATTCCTGGGATGAATCTGTTTTTTCCCACAAACTCTTGGAGCTCTTTGCTCCCTCACAGTTCCACTTTTCTTTTCCCTCATTTCAGCTTCTGGTTTGTGAAGGCCACTCACTTAAGCCTTGGTCAGAGATAAGCTTCCTGTAGCAAATGGATGGGTACCAAGGTATCTGGTCCCATGACAAGGGAAGGGGATAGAGAATCTTGCCCAAATAGCATGAGCTTTCAAGTTAGAATCAAAGTCTAGTCCTAACTCCATTACTTATTCATTGTATGACATCAGGCCTGTTAATGACACTCTGAACCTTAGTTTGTCTCTGTGCAATGCAAGGTCCTATCACACTGGATTTATAAGGATTAAGTGAGTCATATTTAGTTAGGAAACCAGTATACTACTTGGCACCTAGAAACATTCTCTTTGTTCTCCTTGATTCCCCACCGCCCCTTTTCACAAGGGAGTAGACATAGCTCAATCCCTGGCCTGGGCACTGCCCCTTCCCATCTCATGCCATCTGAAAGTGGGAATGTCTATATTTTAACATTAAAGGGTCAGACATCCCTTCTAACCTAGGTGCTGGAGTCAGCGGTAGTTTTTGCTAACAAGAGGACCTTGGTAATTGCCTTCCTTCTCTGGATCTCAGTTTCCTCACTTGAAAATAAGGATAATAATCCCTGCTCTTCCAGCCTCTCCAGGTTGTTATGAGACTCCAATGAGCTCATGCTTTTGGGAAGTGCTAGATACGTGTAGGTGTTATTAGTTCAGTCCTGGAAAGAGGGAGGAAGGGAGGAAAGAAGAGAAAGAGGAAGGGGAGGCTTAATCCTTGGCGACTGAGAAAGCACCCAATTCAGGGGGCTTTCACTATGGGGATATCATGATCTGACTATCATAGGGCTCAGAGGTGGCTGGGGACATAGAATTGGAGCCCAACTATGAGGCTCACTCATGTTTGGCTTGGGTGGAGTGACACCAAGGGCAGTCCATTTATGTCCTTTGGCGTAAGTCACATGCAAATATGTCAATTATGGAGGCTGAGTTAATTGCCTGGGGACTCTGGAGCTAGATGGCAACCCCCAAAGGCCAAAGGCCTCCATCCTTTTTCATCCTCCCATTTTTTGATCCTATTGAGGTCAGAACTTGGGATGACCAATGTCTGAACTTTTTGGTCTTTCTCTTACCTGCCATAGGAAACTGTAGGCTAGTCCGTCTGAGTAATATTAAGTTAGAGGAGGGTTTTTGCTGAGGAGCTACAGATCCTTTTTGAACCTTCAGCTTATAGGATATGGGTCCTATGCCCAAGGCCTTGCAGCCTTTACAGATTGTCTTTTTTATCACACATGTTGCTCTTCTTTTCTTTCCTTACCAATGTCCCTTCATCTTTCTCATGAGAGTGATCAACTTCTTCCCACCTTAAATTCTTGCTACTCAGTCCTCATTATTTTTCAAAGAGAGTTTCATGTGTTTTGGGCCAGAGTGGCATGTGATCCTTCTATTTACACTTCCTGCATAGCTGGGGTGACATACAACCATGCTTAGCATGATTGAGATGAGGATCTCACAATTTTTCCTTTGCCTGGGTTGGCCTCTTTCCAACCTACATATAATTTTCTACTTCTGCATCAATGCATCCATGATGCCCCAGGCTCACCACTCCTGTCCAAAATGTGTGTCTTTAGCCACAGCTTCCTGCTCTTCTCCGAAAGCCTCATTTCCAGATCCTGTCTCTGCCAGCCTCCAGCCCAGCCTGACTACCCCCTACCCCTCATCCCTGCCTCTGCCATATTCCTGAGGAAAGAGCTGGGACAGGGGCCTGGGAATCCTTCCACCCCTGACTTCCCTCCACCCATCTTCCTGACTTTCTACCACCTCATGACTCAGCTTCATCAGGGGCTCCTGCTGCTGAAACATTCTTGTGCTCCCCGCACCCTGCCACCTGCAGCCTGAACTCTGAACGCTCCCTCATCCCAAGTCAGCTTGAGCCTCACTTGGCCCCCTCCACCAACTCAGTTGTCAGCTCCTCCCTGTGAGGTGTCCCACAACAGCCAGCTGCTGCCTGCAGTTCAACTGTGGTTGAACTGCAGTTCACATACTGGCCACCCCCAGACACTGTGTTTGATCAGCTGATCAAATCTACAGTCTGCTAGGGAATGGCACTTACAAGCTTAGCTGTGGTCTGGCAACAGACAGAATCCTCAGGCCAGCCTGACATTGCCCAGTGGCCAAGATTAGGGAGGGGATGCAGGTGAGGAAATGAGCTTCCTGTGTGTGTGTGTGTGTGTGTGTGTGTGTGTGTGTGTGTATGAGAAGGTGTAATGCAGCTGGGCACAGGTGACTCAGGCCTGTAATCCTAGCTACTCAGGAAGCTAAGATATGAGGATTGCAATTCAAAGTTAGCCCAGGCAGAAAATCAGTGAGATTCTTATTAACAACCAGAAAACTAGAATTGGAGCTGTGGCTCAAGTGATAGAACACTAATACTAAGCAAAACAAAAACAAAAACAAAAACAAAATAAACAAAAACAAAAACGAACAAACTTAGGGACAGCACCTTGAATCAGGACTGGCACACACACACATATAAAAAAGAGGATGTAATGTGTGTTCTAGCAACTGGTGGGTGTCACAAGGTATTTGTTGGGTGGTAATAGTAAAGTGAGCTTGCTATGTTGTACGTTATGTGGCTATACTTCGGAGGCAATGTGTGTATGTGTATGTGTTATCCCAGCTGAGGGGGATTGTGGTGGTGACATGTTACATGGTTACAGTATGATATGGATGACTTTAACAATTTGGGTGTCACAGTGCAAGTGGAGACATGCTGGGTGACAAAGTATACATATCTGTTGAAAGGTTGTGATCTACTTGGTATGAGGCTTGTGAACCCTCAACTCAGTTCCCAGTACTTGTAGCTCAAACCTGGACTCTATAATCTGAGGTGAGTTGGAACCAAATCCTTGTAAACGTGATCGGCTTTCATGCCTGCTGGTCCAGTCCCCCTTGGTATCAGCAGCTTCCTCTAAATCCTGGGTGGAAGTTCCTGTTCACTACAGGTGAGGCAGAGAAAAGAAAAGGCTAAGGAAGAGGAGGACAGAAGAGATGGAGGAGAAAGGCCAGCAAGAGGGAGGGAGAGACATAGAGAGTCACTGGGAGCCTTCTCCATATTATTCCAGGCTCTGGAGGCACAGTAAATAACAAAGTGAGACCAGCAGCTAAGGGTCAGGTTCAAAGGACCACCTTGGGATCAAGATCTACTGGTAAAAATGATTGTGCTGATGTCCACAAGTGTGAATTGTGTGAACCCTTCTTTGGGTAATTTCTACTTCTTTGGTTACCTAAGCTCAAGTTGAAGATGTTAGGTTTGAATTATCTCTACCATATCCAAGCAACTTGGCAGACATCTCTATGGCTGTGTATTGAATCATTCATGGGACAAAAATAGTCCTCTCAGCTGGGTGCCTTTGGCTGACATCTCTAATCTTAGCTATTCAGAAGGCTGAGATCTAAGGATCATGATGCAAACCTGCCAGAACATGAAAATACATGACTCATCTTCCATGAATCATCAAAAAGCTAGAAATAGAGCTGTGGCTCAAGTGGTAGAGCACTAGCCTTGAACAAAAAATTCAAGCACCCAGGCCCTAAATGCAAGTCCCAGGAGTGGTACCACACACATACACACACACACATAATTGTATGTTCACCTAACTTCTGTCTGATACTGCACCAGAACTTGGGAATCAATCCAGGACTAAGTTCCTGCTTGCTCTCCTAGATTGGGCCTGGGCCTCAGCATTACCCTAGGGCTATTACTCTTCCAGTACTGCCTTTAGGCTTCCCCCAAGAGCCTCAGCCCTGCTCCCCCTCACGTCCAGGCTCATTCCTTCAGCCCACAGTCCTAACTACAGCCCAGAGAGCTTTGCATACTGTGTTTGTTCAGCAAAAGCCATTGTGGGTCCTGTTGGGGGTTAAGTACAGTGTAGGCACTGGGGGAGCTAACAGTGGGGCAGGAGGATACAAACCACAAACAATAATATAAGTAAAGTATATAGTATGTGAGAAGGTAGCACCATGCCTTAAAAAGTAGAAAAGAAACAAAATGAGGGTGCTAGAGTGAGAGGCAGATCATGATGTTACCCAGGACTATGAGGCAGGCCTCATGAAGGGTATAATATTGGAGTGAAAACTGAGAGTCAACACAGGCATCTGGGGGAAAGATCATTCAGGGCAGGAAGATAGCCAATGCTAAGCTAGGAGGTAGGGGAAAGCCTGGAAAGGTTCCAGGACAAGCCACTGACCAACTATGGGGGCAGAAAAGGTTTAAGATATTGCTTAGAGCCTTTGTGCACAGGCTATGCCTCTAGGCAGTGGCAGCCATGGTACGTGCTTTCCTTCTCTTTTCTCTTCTCCTCTCTTCTCTTCCCTCTCCTTCCTTCCCCTCCTCTCTTCTTTCAACTCCTCTCTCCCTCTCTTCTTTCTTTTTCTCTCCTTCCTTCCTTTTCTTTATCATCCCTCCTTCCTTCCTTCCTTCCTTCCCTCCTTTCTTTTTTTTTTTTTTTGGGTGCGGTCGTGGGGCTTGAACTCTTGGGCCTGGGCGCTGTCCCTCAGCTCTTCAGCTCAAGGCTAGCACTCTACCACTTGAGCCACAGCACCACTTCCGGCTTTTTTCTTTTTGCTTATGTGGTGCTGAGGAATCGAACTCAGGGCCTCATGCATGCAAGGCAAGCGCTCTACCGCTGAGCCACCTTCCCAGCCCCTTTCTTTCTTTCTTTCTTTCTTTCTTTCTTTCTTTCTTTCTTTCTTTCTTTCTTTCTTTCTTTCTTTCTTTCTTTCTTTCTTTCTTTCTTTCTTTCTTTCTTTCTTTTCTTTCTTTCTTTCTCTCTCTCTCTCTCTTTCTTTTTCTTTCTTTCTTCTTTCTCTTTCCTTCCTCCTTTCCTTCCTTTTATGTGTGTATGTGTATTTGAGAAAGGGTCTTGCTACATAGCCCAGGCTAGCCTCCAACTTTCTACTCTCCTACCTCAGCCTCCTGGGTACTGGATTACAGATATGTATAACCTTGCTGCTCCTTTGTCCTAGTCTATGGAGTCATGGCAATACAGCATGTGCACGTGTGCGCACGTGCGCACGTACACACACACACACAGACACACACACGCTCTATGTCTTACTGCAGTCCTGTGCAGTAGCAATTTGTGTGCCCACTTCACCACAGCAGTGACAGCAGGGACCACTTACAAGAAGCTTACTAGAATCTAAGAATTTTCTTATTCTATCTTAAGAGCTTTATGTACATCAAGTCATTTAATCATTATATCTGTGCTAGGAACTAGATAATGTTATCAGTTCCATCCTATTGTGTTGAATGCAGACACAAAGAGCTGAAATAACTTGCTCAAGGTCATGCCCATGGTAAAAGGCAGAGTCAGAACTCAAACACAGGCATTCCCCACTCCAAATGTGTTTATCAAATGTCACCCAGAAGCTACTAGGGAAACTATGGCACATAGTGGGGAGTGATTTGCTCCAGGTCTCACAGCCTATCTGTGGTAAAGTTTATCTTTGCACTAATGCACCTGATTCAGTTAAGGGAGTCCTCCACTTGTTCCACATCCTACACCCCATTTTCCATCCTCCCACTCAAAGCTGACTATTCTCTTTGCACTTATCTTTATTTTAGAGCAGTGTCTTTCACCCTCCTCCCCTCCTCCACTTGCATGTCTGCAAGCAGAAATTTGGAGCTCATACAGATCACGCCTTGACAGGCATGGGCCAGGAAAAAGAGGTGAGGCTGCCACATGGGTAGCATACTTCCCCCAGTGACTTCACGAAGGATCTGAGGGAAGAGGGCTGTGGGCTGACCTGGAGCTCTGTCCAGCCTCTGGGCAGGGATATGTATGTTTGTGAGTCTTCATGTGTGTGTCTCACGAAGCAGCACATTGGAAGGCTGAATGTGTGGTGGGAGTGGTGGGGGTGGTGTTTGTGTGTGTGAGTAACCATGACTGGGGAGTATGTGTGAGTGTGTGTCTGCCTGGGTGTATGTGTCATGTGTCTGCATGTGTGAATGGGTGGAGGGAATCTCTGGAGTATGCAGCTAACCACTGCATACTTTCTCTGAATCTGTCTGGCCTCAGCTTGCCATACCCACCTCAGGCAGTTTTTGGCCTATCTCTGTGGTCCAAATCAGTACTCAGCTGCCTTCTGTTTCTACTTTAACCTCCCTAGTTGCAAGCTTTCCTCACCCAAGATGGGAGTAGAGACATCCTGAGGAAGGAAATTACATGGCAACAAGGATCCTGAACTCCAGCCTCCATGGTGTTCCTGAGGTCCTGGAGCAGCAGGAGGACAAAGGCCATAACCTTTATGACAGGAGAAGGTTATGCATGTTATGGTTATCTTACAGCCCCTGTGTCCTCCTCCATGGCACAGATGGGGTCTGTGTCTGTCAGGATGCAGTCAGAAAAAGAAAGGCCACTGAAAGTCTTTTAACAGAGGGAATTGAATGCAGGGGTTGAATCCGTTAGTATAGACTCTTCAGGCCGACAACCTGGTTTCATGGACTGGCTTAGTTGTTTACTTGCTGTGTGGCTTAAGAAAGTCACTTAACCTCTGTATCCAGACATTGGAGATAAGTTCATAGCTCATGGGCTTATAAGGAGAGTTAAATGAACCAACATACATATGTAAGAGTACTGGGGATGGCACTCAGTATGTTAGAAATGCTGAATGGGGAGGAGTGGGAAATAGAAGGGTAGAATACAGATGGAGTTTCTGGGTTTGAGGATTTTCCCTGCCTTAGGCAGGCTCTTCCTACTCCTCAGCTCTCCATGTGTCCCCCACCATCTGGCTGGGAAATCCTAACAGGGAGGGTCCTGGCCTCATAGACAGGACAGCAGCAGAAACACAGTGGACAGCATCTCGTCACTCAGCTCCATGCCAAGATCCCTCTTCCTCCTGCATTAAGAGTGCTTTGATCCTTCAGCTCCCACCAGTGTCTGCACATCTGGATGCACACCAGAGTCTCAAGTCATTCATTCCAGGCGTGGCCCAACCCTGTTATCTCAGCCCCTTGAAACATCCCTGCACACCTGCACAGCTGATGAGTCACAGAGGGCTTCACCAGCCATGAGCTCATGTGGCCGGCATTACAAGACTGGGATTTCGAGGTTGGGTTTTTTTTTTTTTAAACCCTTTTGCTTTCCCCTTGAAGACAGAAACTGCATCTCAGAGAGGTTAAACAACATGCTTAGGGACACACAGACAGGGCATGAATTCATAATCACATCAACAATGGCTCATGTGGGTCTGTTGGCATGCCAGATTCTCCCAGAGGAATCCAAGCCCCCAGAGACTTCTGCATCCCTTTGCCTGGCAGTGCCCAGCAGGGCCTGGCACAGAGTGGAGTGCCAAGTGAGTACTCAGTGAACATGTGCAGGATATGAGTGATGGCAAACTGACAGGCCACAAGCCAAACGCAACCAGCAATGTGTTTTGTTTAGCTCAGAATGTTTCCAGGAAAGCTTCAGATTAGTCACCAGTATAGCAAGACAGGCAATTTTATATAAAAATCCACATTTTATGTGCCTCTCTTAGGTTTGCATTTCAACTGTATCCATACAGCTGTTGTTCCTGGAGATGTGCATGTAATGCTCACTTCACTGCAGGTCCCACTTACTAGTCCCTGTTGAGCAGCTGCCATTCTGCAACCTACTTGTAATATTTCCCTGCCACTTGCTCTACTCATTCTCTTACATCCTTTGCTTGGCCCATGTGAGCATGCTGACTAGTGCCATCTGGGATGCAGTGTGAGCCCAAGTAAAGTTCTGGAGGTCAAGGGAGCTATTTACCCATAGGATGTTCAATGTTAGTGCCCCCATCTATCCTGGCCTCTTGCCGTTCACCTAGATGTAGAAAATATAGCCAGGAACTCAGTCGTGTTGCTTACGGTAAGGAGCTATGGGATGATAGAGAAGAGCTATGCCTTCTGGTCAGAGATACATCACAGAAGCTTCTAGAAACAGGCTGCATTTGAGCCTGGAAGGATGGACAGCATTGTGGCAGATGGACATAATAGCAGATGAGATGGGAGAGAACCAGCAATAACAACAGAGGCAGGGAGCCATTCATGTGCTACTTGTATATGAGGCCATTTATTTATTTATTGTCAGTCTTGGGTCTTGAACTCCGGGCCTGGGTACTGTCCCTGAGCTCTTTTGCTCAAGGCTAATAATCTATCACTTAGAGCCATAGCTCCAGTTTTCTGGTGGTTAATTGGAGCTGAGTCTCAGAGTTTCCTGCCCAGGCTGGCTTTGAACCATGATTTTCAAATCTCAGCTTCCTAGGTAGCTAGGATTATAGGCATGAACCATCAGTACCTGGCAGGGCTCTTTGGTAATGGTACTCAGGGTCTTGTGCTTTCTGGACAGGTGCACTTTTTGTTTTAGTTATTTTTCAACTTGGGTCTTTGGCCTAGACAGAGAGGTCTTTCTGTCTTAGAGGCCTTGTTACCTTTGCTTCTCAAGAGCTGGGGTT
Source organism: Dipodomys spectabilis (assembly GCF_019054845.1). NCBI lineage: Eukaryota > Metazoa > Chordata > Mammalia > Rodentia > Heteromyidae > Dipodomys > Dipodomys spectabilis. The sequence goes on along the minus strand of NW_024870853.1, from coordinate 4,417,194 downwards.
ATAGGTGTGCACAATGTCTGACTTGTTTCTTAGATGATGCCTTACAAACTTTGGCCTGACCTGACCTTTTGTCTCTGCTTTTCTTTTTTTTTTTGTCGGTCGTGAGGCTTGAACTCTGGGCCTGGGCACTGTCCCTCAGCTCTTCAGCTCAAGGCGAGCGCTCTACCACTTGAGCTACAGCGCCACTTCCAGTTTTCTGGTGGTTTATTGGAGATAGGAGTCTCACGGTCTCTCCTGCCCGGGCTGGCTTTGAACCGTGATCCTCAGATCTCAGCCTCCTGAGTAGCTAGGATTACAGGTGTGAGCCACCAGCGCCCGGCTTGTCTCTGCTTTTCAAGTAGCTGGACTGAAGTCCTGTAGGGGACCATAATTGGGTTCACATGAGTGGATATAGAGGTGATGGCAGATAGCTAGAGAGAAGAGAATGGGAACTAACATCATTGACCCCATATTTATAGAGACTCCTAAGCCCTGCCTGGCACCCTTATAAGGTAATGACATTCAGCTCATCTTGTTCTCATGGCAATCCTGTGACCCAAAGGACCACTGAGTCACTTGTGGCTGGAGCACTTGTCCAAAGCTGCATAGCTAGGAAGCAGAAGAGCTGGAATCTTTTCCTCCCTCAAGGTCTGCCTCCATATGGGACAAGGAGTGCTGGGAGCCACAGAAAGCTTTGAGAAGGAGGGTGGCCATGTCTGCCATACTATCTGGGTCAGTAGATTTGGAAGGGGGAATCCTGGAGTCTTCTGCTTCCAAGTGTACCAATCCATCTTCTAAATAGCTGTTTATCCCCACTGCAGGGCTCCAAATTGCCTTGCCCAGAACTGCCCCTCAGTGGGACCATGCATGAGTCTCTGAACTGAGCTGATGACCTGTACACTTCTTCCCTTCTAACCTACTATGCTTCTGACTGCAGCAGAGTAAGCCTCCAAAAGGTCAGAGCTGACCCCAGCACTCCAACACAAGATTTGTCCCCTGCTTGGATGGTCCACTCAGGTGCTGGGCTTAGGTTTTAAGTCCTCACTTTTCTCTTGCTCTCTTCTCTGGGTTGATCTCTCTCTTGGTCCCTGAGATTCTGCTCTACCCTGGCCCTGTTCTCAGGCTCCCTTTACTGAAATGCCTTCCTGGGTTGTCTTGCCTACAAGCCTAAGACCTTCCCCTGGGAAGAGCCAAAGGGAGTAGGCCACGGTGGTTATGAGTATAGACTCTGTTCTCAGGCTGCCCAGATTTGAATCCTGGCCCTGCTGTTGGAGTGGATGTATTCTCTTTGCTAAGACTCCTTACACCTTTGGGCTTCATTTCTTTCTGTGAAATGTGCTGACAGGCCCTCTTTTCCCCAGGGGATTTTGTGTAAAGCACTCAGAACAGCATCTAGAACATAGTAAGTGCACAATAAACACAGCAGGATCCCTCAGTCTTATTTCCCCAGGATCTGGCACAAAGAAGGTGTTTGGTGGCTGAATGAGGAGTGCAGAGCCACCTGAGTCAGGGGAGACTAGGCTTCTTGGAGAGAGCCTTGCTGGAAGATGAGCTCCTCACTAACTTGTGACATAGGCCTGGGCGGGGATGAGGAGGGAGGCAGACAGGGACCCCACGAAGCTATTATTGGAAACACAGCAACTTCAGAGCTAATGGCTGCTGCATGTAGCAGCTTCTATCTCTGGTCCACTCACCAACCTACCCCCATCAATGTGCTTCTAATAGGCAGCTGACACCTCGTTAGCCTAAGTCGGGGTCCAATGGTGCTCCTGCGCAGTGAGTGAGCAAGCCGCTGGGGGGCCAAGACTTGTCTCGTTAGGGCCAGGCCTTCCCCAGGGCCAGAGTGCCCACAACATGATACCGGCTCAGGGCCCAGTCAATGTGTTTCCAATCAGCAATTAGTCTTTAATTAATGGGGCTGCGAAATGATTGCTTTCCCGTCTGAATGGCGGCGTGGGCAGGGAGCCGGCAGGAATGGCCATCTGGAGAGTGTTAAGCTGGAGTTACAAGAGGAGACATAAAGAAAGGAACCAAACACCCCAATTTAGGCCTGAACCATGGCCCTGGGCAAGCTGCATGGCGCCCAGCCCAGTGACAAATGAAAGCCAGGCCCAGGCTCCTGGTGGCACCTGCTGTTGCTCTGGTGTCCCCATTGGATCTAGAGATGGCCATGAGGCTATCCTCTTGGGGCTTCAGTTTCACCAGGTGTGTCAGGGAGGGGCCCTGAGCACCCCAGCACTCTGCAAAGGCTTGTACCAGTGACACATGGCCTACTGGGCAGATACTCCTGACATCCCAGCTGGGCCTCATTTGTAAGTGCTGATAATCATTTCGACCTCCTAGACTTGTTGGAGTGGAAAAGAGTTGTGTAAACTGTGAAGTGCTGTGCTTGGCAGCTGGGATTTGGGGCTCGAGTCCTGGAGGCTTCCAAGTACCTGAGCACCTCTGAGCCTGATTCCCACCCCATCTGTTCCCACCAACCAGAAGAGGGAGATATGATGGAGCCACCATGTGTACTGAGTAGTTTTGAGCTTGCACATGTGTATCATCTCTGGAATCCATTCTGTTCTTCTTATAGCTGAGCAGTTTATTCAGTAAGAATTGAGTCCATAAGCAGCACTCAAGGGCGACCTTCTTTGTTGAAAGGCTTCATCTTGGATAGTACTTTCACACCCACCTGTGAAATTAAAAATCACAGGCGAAAGACAGCAGCTATGGATAAACTTATATAAATAAACAGATTCAGTCTTCCCATAGTATAGATGAGGAGACTGAGGCCCAGTAAGGGCCAGGGACATGACCAGAAACACACAATAAGTGTATTCAGGCCCATTGGGTTGTCATGAAATCCCATTTCCTTGAACTTCCCTCTCTCCCTGAGGATTCCATCTCCTAAATACATAGTCACTCATGTAACTGCACCTCTCTTTGCTTTCTGCCTGTGCAGAGATAAGTCCTTATCTACTGTCTGGGAGGCATCCAGATGAAATCTTCCCAGTGCACACTTCTGATCTTTTTGCACAAAAGCTTGGAAACACTCTATGATACCCTGCAAAATTAAATACAGGGTCATCCAGGGTCTTCTACATAAAGCTCCAATTGACTTTTCCAGCTTGAACATTGTCATCCTGCTTATAAGTCTTTTGTCTCAGTTAAACCAGACTCATCAGAGATCAATTTCAGTTGTGAGGATTAAATGAGTTGTATGAAAACCCTTGGAACAGCCCCTGGCACAGAGCAAGGGCCATATATTGCCATACAGATGCAGGAATACGTGGACCTGCCTTGTCCACACCCACCTCCAGGTGTATTTGTGCTCACGGCTTCCTTGGGCCTGCAATGCCTTAAGGCTACTCTCTCTCTGTAAGTCCAAATTCTATCCAGCCATCAAATCTTTCCATGGCTCCATGGTGCCATGTTCAAGAAGGCTCTGCTGTGGTCCTCTGTCCTGGAATCCCACTGGTACTCTGATTTATCATTCCTTGTGGCTGTCTAACTAGTCTCATTCCTAGTGAGCATGTGCAGTACTGGGAGCGAGCCAGAGTCTAGGGTGGACTTAGACAAGTGCTCTACCAAAGAGTCACATCTTAGCCCTCAGATGACTTGAGCAACCTTGATGCTGTCTGAGGGAGGGCAGGCAGGAAAGAAGAGAGAAAAGAGCAAAGGTGTTAGCATCAGATTCACTTGAACCTGAATCCTGGGCCCTGCCACTTTCCACCTGTGTAAACTTGGACAAGTGACAAAGCCTCCTTAAGTCTCAATTTTCCTCTGGAAATTTAGAAGGATTTGGTTGGGAGCATAGGCTCAATGATTGCTCCCACATCGTACCCTTATGTGTAAGGAAGCCTGGGTGGTTGGGAATTGAAGACTGGCCTGCTTTTTGGCCTGGGAAATATTTCACTGAGCTGATTGTATCCTGTATCCTGATACCCAAGTGATTGTGTCCTGTCCTACTTCACTCCTGGTCCAGATTCCAACATTGTAGCAGTGACCAGAGTTGGCCAGGTGCCAGAGGCTCACACCTGTAATCCTAGCTACTCCAGAGGCTGAGATTTAAGGATCTTTAAATCCAGCACAGCCAGAAAAATCTGAGACTCTCATCTCCAAGTCACCAGCAAGAATCTAGAAGTGGAAATGTGGTTCAGTTGGTAGAGTACCAGCCTTGATTTAAAAAAAAAAAAAAAGCTCAGGAATGGCATCTAGGACCTGAGTAAAAGCCCTAGGGTATGTACAAAAAAAAAAAAAAAAGAATCTGAGGGCAGACATCCTGGAAACCCCTTCTAGGTCCCTATTCTCTGTGGCTTTACATGGGCTGATGTTTTAGTCAGTCTGTGGGCCTCCCATTCCCTGCCTTGCTCCGAAGTCTTGATCTCCATGGCTGGCCTCACCTCTGAGATCTGCCAGGGGATAGATTGGGGACATTGAAGGCCATGAAAAAAGACAAGAGGTCTGGCTGTGCTTCCTATACTACCAACAACTGGGTGTAAATCTCTTCCTGACTTGACCTTCATACTTCTTATTTCAACAATAACACACCTGGGGCCTTCATCATTTCTCACCTGGATGACTGCACTGCCCTACATGACCTCACTACTTCTTCCCTTTTCTTCTGCAATCTACTCCCAACACTAGAACCCCATGGGATCATGCCTCTTCCAAACCAACTCTTGAGCCCACTGGTGGCTCACACCTGTAATCCTAGTTTCTCAGGAGGCTGAAATCTGATGATCTTGGTTCAAAGCAAGCCTAGGCATGAAAATCTGAGAGACTCTTATCTCCAATTAACTGGCAAAAATCTGTGTATGGAACTGTGGCTAAAGTGGTAGAGCACAAAAGCTCAGAGGCAGAGCCCAGGCCCTGAGTTCAAGACATAGTACTGGCTCAAAAATAAAAACCTTGGCTGGGTGCTGGTGGCTCACACCTGTAATCCTAGCTACTCAGGAAGCTGAGATCTGAGGATCATGGTTCAAAGCCAGCCTGGGCAGGAAGGTCCATGAGACTCTTATCTCCAATAAACCACTAGAAAACCGGAAGTGCCGTTGTGGCTCAAGCGGTAGAGCGCTCGCCTTGAGCTGAAGAGCTGAGGGATAGTACCCAAACCTTGAGTTCAAGCCCTATGACTGACCATAAATAAATAAATAAATAAAACCTCAAACCATCTCTTCTCTTCCCATCAACTACTGGAAATTCTAAAGGCCTTGAAATGGTCTAAAAAACATGGCATCGGTGTAAACATGGCTGCATCTTGGATCCTAGAGGTTCAGATTCATTTGGTCTTAGATACAGTCTGTCTTTGAGGAGTCTGAGAAACTCCCCAGGTGAGTCTAGGTTGAGTACCACAGTCCATGTGTCCATGTGATCTGTCATCTCTACCACCCATACCTCTTTGACTTTTCACCTGCTCAACCCCTCTACTTCTCAATAAATTTGCTCCAGCCACCTATCTTGCTGGTCCTCAGTTTGCTTCAACCACCTTTCCTTCTGGTCCTCAAACATCTCAGACCACACCTCTGCCTAAGTGCCTTTGTGCTTACTGTCTCCACTGCTCAGGATGCTTTTTCTTCTGCCATCTGTTGTCTATTTGACTCACTATATTCAGACTCCTGCCACATGTCACCTTCTTTATATTCTTCATAGAACTTATAACTTATTATAAGTTATATTATATAACATATTATTTATTCATTTATGTGATTGTCTCTTTCTCTTCATTATGAAGGGAGCTTCAGCCTTAACATTTATAACAGTGCTTGGCATCTAGTAGACATTTAATAAAGGGTTGTCGGATAAATAAATGAATCAAGGCAATGGAAAAGAAACTTGGATGTTGGGCCTATATAGATTGAAATTCCAAGCTTGGCTATTTTATAGCTCTGTAACTTTGAGTAATTTATTGATCCTCTCTGATCTTCAGTTCCTTTGGATATAAGATAGGCTTGGAGCCAGACACCGGTGGTTCATGCCTGTAATCCTAGCTACTCAGGAGTCTGAGAACTGAGGATCACAGTTTGAAGCCCGTCTGGGCAGGAAAGTCCATGAGACTCTTATCTCCAATTAACCACCAGAAAGGCCAGAAGTGGAACTGTAGCTCAAAGTGGTAGAGTTCTATCCTTGAGCAAAAAGAGCTCAGGAACAGTGCATGGATCCTGAGTACAAGTCCTACGACTGACAAAAAACAGAAAGAAAAAGGAAAAGGAAAAGATACATAGGCCTGGGGATTCTCACATCCAAGGAATTTTGTATAAAGTGATTTTTGAAGAATGGGTGATATGTAGTTTTAAGGACTGTGGGAAAACCAAGCCAGATGACAGGTCATTTGCTAGCCCACGTATATGCTAGCTTCCCTTAACATTTTCTAGCTTTTTGCTGAAAAGGAATTGGAAAGATACATGGAAGAGTGCCTGAAAGAATGGCAGAATAAATACCTACAATACACCCCTCTCCATAAAAACAACCAGAACGATTGTCAGGATCACTTGTTAGAAAGTGGAAGTAAGCACAAGTTCTAGCAATCCAAAGAGAAGAGGCCAGCAGTTGCCAATGGCTCATGACTATAATCCTAGCTGCTCAAGATGCTGAGATCTGAGGGTCACAGTTTGAAGCCAGGCAGGGCAGGACAGTTTGTGAGAATCTTAACTCTAACTACCCAAAATCTGAAAGTGGAATTATGGCTCAAGTGGTGGAACATTAGCCTTGAGCACAAAAGGGCCAAGTATTGGTATGAATAGTGAACTTTGTGGTTACCCTTCCCAGCTGCAAAAACAAGCAGACTGAAATCATCATGAAAACTAGTAGACTGGTAGGCACTAGGGAAGTAAGACTCGGATTGGAGATCTTCTCATTCTCAGACAAATTTCATTGCTTTTCCTGTTGGGTCCTATGAAGACATACCATTTGAATCCTTATGTTGGGGTTCATTTCGCCTAACATCAACTTATCTGACCTCTTCTGATTGTCTCAGACATACACTAGTTATTGCAAATAAGGGAAACCATGGGACCTATGTTTCTTTGGGCCTGGCTTACTTCACTTAATATAATTTTTTCCAAGCCTTTCCATTCTCTAAAAATCCTGAAGTGGGACTGTGGCTCAAGTGCTAGAGTGCTAGCCTTAAGTGTAAAAAAGCTCAAGAACAGTACCCAGGCTCTGAGTTCAATCTCTATGTCCCTATTCCCCCACAAAGCTTAAAATAATCAGCGGAACAATGATATGTCTATAAGAGAGCTAGGAAGAACTCTGACATATTCCTAGAAGGCTACACAGGGCTTTGCTGTGCACTTGATAAAACTAGAGATGACTATGAGCTCTCACTTTTGGCTACTTTTGGGGTTTTGCAGAAGCAGGAAGCTAAGGTGGAGCTCTTCACTGTCTGGCTGAGTACTGGAAGTGAGCCTTTGATGTGCACAAACAGTTCTTTGACAAGGAGGAGATTTCTGAGTTTTTAGTCATGTAAGAAAATGTCTTTCTAATTGCTAGCTGACCATGGAGCTAGCTGAGCAGAAAAGTCAGGAGCCATACAAGACAATGAGCACAGACTTGATATAAATAGTTTAGAAAATTCACTAAAGTGCATAGATATAACAAGACATTGTCAAAAAGAATAGTCTGATTTTCACAATTGAAGTATTATATTATTTGAAGTGTTCAGTTTTCTACAAAAATGTGAATATGCAAAGAAATCAAAGTATAATTACTATACTAGGGACAGAAAAGATTCCATATAAATTGTCCCTAAGAAATCTAAGCCATTGGACTTACTAGACAAATAGTTTAAAAATACATTCAAAGAATTAAGAAAAGCTAATTCTAAATAATTAGACAAAAAATTGCAATGGTATTTTACCAAATAAGGAATATAACAATGACAAACTATGTAAGAAAAACAAATAGAAAATTTGGAGGTAGGAAGTGCAATAAGGAAAATGAAAATTTCACTGCAGGGGGTTAATAGGTTTGAGAAGGTAGAAAAAAAGCACTTGAATATAGGTTAATGAATATTATCCAGTCTGAAAAGAAGAATGAAGAAAAATGAGCAAAGCCTCAGGAAACCAACAACATAGCAACATAATCATAATGGGAGTCCTAGAGAGACAGATGAAAGAGAAAGTATTATGAAGTATACTGGAAATAAACAATAGTTGAAAACATATCAAATCTAATTAGGCACAACAATGTAGAAATCCAGGAAACTCAATGCGAGGTTATAGAATTCGATAAGATGAAATCAAAGAATTCCACACATTATAATAAAAATCAAAATCCAAACTCAAAGATAGAATCATGAATATGACAAGAAAGAAGTGATTAATTTCATAAAAGGGATCCTCAGTAAGATTATCCACTGATACATCATTAGAAATAGTGGAGGCCAGGATAGAGCAGGATGACACATTCAATGTGCCAAAAGAACAAAGGCTTTCAATTGGGAATTCCATATCCAGCCAAACTATCCCTTGAAAGATGAAGGCCAAATTAAAATATTCCAAGGTGAACAAAAACTGAGAGAACCTATTATTATCAAATTGACCTATAATAAATATATAATATATATGAAAAGAGACTAGCTTGAATCCACTTGGATAAAAAACTCAAGAGTTTTTGTTTAGCTTTTCTCCCATCTCTATATACTGGATATTCCTAAGATAAAAATATAAAGGCTGGGGCTGGGAAGGTGGCTCAGTGGTAGAGCACTTGCCTTGCATGCTCGAGGCCCTGGGTTCGATTCCTCAGCACCACATAAGAAAAAAGCCGGAAGTGGCGATGTGGCTCAAGTGGTAGAGTGCTAGCCTTGAGCTGAAGAGCTGAGGGACAGCGCCCAGGCCCAGAGTTCAGGCCCCACGACCGGACCCAAAAAAAATATATATATATAAAGGCTGCTGGTAGCTGATGACTCATGTCTGTAATGCTAGATACTTAGGAGGCTGAGATCTGAGGATCACAATTCAAAGCCAGCCCAGGCAGGAAAGACCATGAGACTCTTATCTCCAATTAACTACCAGAAAACCAGAAGTGGCCGTGTGGCTCAAGTGGTAGAACACTTGCCTTGAACTGAAAAACAGGGACAATGCCCAGAGTTCAAACCCCACAACCAACAACAACAACAAAAAAAGATGAAGAGGGTTCAGTGGTAGAGTGCTTACCTTGCATGCATGAGGCCCTGGGTTCAATTCATCAGCACCACATAAGCAGAAAAAGCCAGAAGTGGCACTGTGGCTCAACTGGTAGAGTGCTAGCCTTGAGCTGAAGAGCTGAGGGACAGCACCGAGGCCCAGAGTTCAGGCCCCACGACTGACAAAAAAAAACATGAAGAAACTGTATTATGGTAAAAGGATGATCTATTAAGAAGATATAGCAATGATGAACATATATGAATCTAACAACAGAGTCCCAAAGTACATAAATCAAAAACTGAGAGAATTATAATTATATATGTATGGATAAACACAGACCATGAATCTAACTAAGGGACTACTTAGGAGGAGAAGGAGAAAGGAAAAAAATAGGTGAATAATTTTGAAATGCAATGCAAATATATATGAAAACAGCACAAAGAGCCTCAATGAAAGCTGTTAAACAATAGGGGTTGGGGAAGGGGAAAGAGAGGTTCTGTGGGAGTGGATACTAGTGGGAGGATGAGGGCATGAGGGCAACAAGGAGAATGAAAGAGTATGAACATAAATGAGTAGATTGCTCGCAATTATGAAAATCAAACAACGAAATTGTTTTGAGGAAGGGGAGAAAGGAAGCAGGAAAAGTCATAGACAGCAAGATTGATTAGAATACATTCTAAATGTGTGGAAATATAATAATGAAGATTGCTTCCTAGATAACTAATATATGCTAATAAAAAGGATAAAACAGGATTTGAATTGTAAAAAAATAAAATAAAATGTTTTTAAAAACTGACATAATTGGGGTGAAGTGGATACTGATAATTGAAGGTATTCAATCCCCTACTTTCTGTACAATAACAGGAAATAACATGGAATAAAAGACTTGAACAACATTACAAATTTACTAGACATAGCCAGGTGTGGTGGTATGTACTTGGGTAACAAAGTCATAATCACTGAAATTTCAATGTGAGCTTGCACTAAGTGTGGCCCTTCCTCAAAAAAAAATACTTACTGAAGATTATCTAATTAAATTATGCTCTAGGCTATAAAACAAATCCTAATAAATTTAAAATGATAAAATAATACATTTATTTTCCAACCACAATGAATAAAATTAGAAATCTGTAACAGAAAAAATTCTAACTCAAAATACCTATATTCAAGAATGAAGAAAGATATAGAATTACTAAACCAACTTTCTAACTTCAGAAACGGGGAAAAAAAGAACCACTAGGAAGAAAACAGTCAATACTGTGGTGGAAGTCAATGATATACAGAGTTAATAATGTAAAGAAAACGAAAAATACACTAGTACTTTGACAAGATTCTGAAAATTGCCTAACCTGTAACTAGATTGAGCAAGCAAAAATGCCTCAAATTACTAAATTCAGAAATGAAAGAGAAAACATTACTACCAACTTTACAAACTCAAAATGCTTGTAAGCTAACACTGTAAACAACTGCATGCTAACAAATGAATAAAACCTGGATGACAAGTTGGACAAATTTCTTCGAAAACACAAACTGATGAAGCTGGCTTAGAAAAAAAATCCTAAGAAAGTGACAACATCACTGTAAGAACTAACTACTTTAACCAGGTTGAAAGACGCAAGATAAATATTGTATCTATCTCCACTTGCATTAACAATCTAAAAAGGAATCAGTTCTAATAGTGCATGCCTGTAGCTCTAACTTCTTAGGTGGCTGAGACAGGAAGATTGCTTAATTCTAGGAGTTTGAAGCCAGCCTGGGCAACAGATGAGATGTTCCTCTCCAAAATAAGAAAACAAGGAAATAAAGGAAGGGAAGGGAGAAAGGGAGGAGTCGAGGGAGAAAACTGTTACATATCAGTGACACCAAAGAGAATAAAATACTTAGACATCAAGAAAGTATGTTAAGGATGAATAGTACAGAACACTAAATAAAATTTAAAAAGACTTAAATAGATGGAAAAACATGCAATGATCATGGTTAGGAAGAAAGTTTTAAGATGGCAATACTCCCACAATCGATCTACAAATTAAATATAATCCCTATCAAAATTGAGTTACCTCTCACTCTCCAGAAACTGATAGATGCAAACTAACATTCGTGTGCAAATGGAAACAAAAAACAGAAGAGCCAAAACAATTTTAAAAACAAAGTTGGTTCTTGGAAACTTTCTGCTTTTAAAACTTCCATACAGCTATTGCCAGTCCTGCCGGTGTGGAACTTCCATCAACGTAGAAAGATAGATTAATGAAGTAAATGTACACACGTTGACATGTGTGTGTGTGTGTGAATAGTCTAAAACAAGTGGCCTTGATTCAAATGGACACCCACATGCCAAAGAATGAAGCTGTAGCTCTCCCTCACATTGTATTAAAGAAGTAACTAAAATTGATTAAAGACCTAAATTTAAGTGCTAAAACTATAAAAACTCTTAGAAGACAACATAGACGGAAAGCCTTTTGACCTTGGATTAGACAAGGGTTCCTTAGCTATGATGTCAAAAGGACAAGCAACAAAGGAAAAAAAGATAAAATGGGCTTTGTCCAAATAAAGACTTCTGTGCTTCTGTCATGGAAATGAAAAGACAACCCACAGGATGGGAGAAGTCTGTAAATAGCATATCCCAGGAGCATAGCATTTAGACTACATGAAGATCACTTAAATATTAGTGATAAAAGCTAGGTGCTGGTGGCTCACGCCTATAATCCTAACTACTGAGGAGGCTGAGATCTGAGGACTTAGGTTTAAAAGCCAGGAAAGTCCTTGCGACTTATTTTTGTCAGTCATGAGGCTTGAACTCAGGACCTTGGGTGCTGTCCCTGAGCTTTATTTCAAGGCTAGTGTTCTACCACTTTGAGCCACAGGTTCACTTCTGATTTTCAGGTAGTTAATTTAAGATTCTCAGGGACTTTCCTGTCCTGGCTATCTTCAACCTTCCATCTTCAGATCTCATCCTTCTGGATTTATAGGCATGAGCCACCAACACCCAGAAAAACAGTTATCTCCAATGACCCAAAAGCCAGAGCACAAAAGCTCAGAGACCATTTCCAGGCCCTGCCCTAAGTACAAGGCTCAGGATTGGTGCGCGCGCGCGTGCGCGCACACACACACACACACAAACACAAACACACACACACACACAGCATTTGTGTAAAGTGAAATATTCAACATAAAGGAGCTCATGCTAGAACATGCATGGACCATGGAAACATGTTACATGACAAGAGCCAGTCAAGGAGAAAACAATGTATGATTCCCTGTTTTGATTTATTATTATTATTATTGTTGGTCGTGGGGCCTGAACTCTGGGCTTGGGTGCTGTCCCTCAGCTCTTCAGCTCAAGGCTAGTGCTCTACTACTTGAGCCACAGCCCCACCTCCATTTTTTTCTGCTTATGTGGTGCTGAAGAATTGAATTCAGGGCCTCATGAATGCAAGGCAAGCACTCTACCACTGAGCCACCTTCCCAGCCCCCATATGATTCCATTTATGTGCAATGTTCAAAATAGGAGAATTCACAGAGATGAAAAACAGCTTGATAATTGCCAAGGGCTGAGGGTGCTGGGGAAGGAAAATATGTAACTCCTAAGAGGTACTGGGGCTCCTTTGGTGGTGAGGACATTATTTCTAATTAGATAGTGAACACATTTGGACAACATTACAGAATATATTCAGAATGTGTACAGAATATATTAAAATTTCATATGACAACCATCATTTCTTGTATAAGAAGAGAGAGACACAGAGACACAGAGCACTCAGGGAGCTTCTATGCATTTTTTAATCCAATGCCCTCCAATGTCTACTTCTTACAAATCATAGTGAAACATATCAAATCTGGGGAAATGACATTGTCATTAACAAGTAAATAAAAATCTGTGTAGTTTAATCTTATAACCAGCATCACAATCAGGACCCCCAAACTCTGCCATCTCCCCAAAGATCTCCCTTAAACTACATCTTGATGGTCATATCCACTCTGACACACTCTCTGTCTACTCCTCAATAGATGACAGTGTCACCTAAGTGGAATACTACCCCATGTGGCCTTTGAGATTAAGCCCTTGGAGACTCAGGCATGCCTGTATCATTACTTTTTGTCTAGCAATATTCCATGGTATGAGTATACCAGTTTTTCAGCCTTTTACCTGTTTGGGGTAATTTTGATTTTTTTGTTTGTTTGAACTGTTACAAATGATGGTGGTCCGAACAAACTCATACCCAGGTTTTTAGGGAGGACAACTTTTCATTTCGCTAATATAAAGGGCCAGGAGTATAACTGATAAGTTGAATGATAAGTATGATTCATTTTTTAACGAAACCACCATACTATATTCCAGTGGCTGGAACATTGTGTATTTCCATAGCAGAAATGAATGAATTTTAGTTTCTATTCATTTCCAGTACAGTATTGTGCCTTTCAAGGGATCAGTTCATTTTATCTAGATGGTCAAAGTAATGACCTTGTATCTTTTTTATAATATTTCCTTATTATTTGTTTTTTTGGTGGCTCTGGAATTTGAATTAAGGCCCTCATACTTGTTAGACAGATGCTATACCACTTGAGCCACACCCCCAGTCCAAGTAGCTGGGATGACAGGCATATGCCACTGAACCTGTCTTCCTTTATTATCCTTTTTTTTGTGTCAGTTGTGCAGCTTGGACTCAGAACCTGGACACTGTCCTTGAGCTTTTGTGCTCATGGTTAGTGCTCTACCACATCTGATTTTTTAGGTGTTTAACTTAAGAGTCTCATGGACTTTCCTATCCTGTCTGGCTTCAAACCACATTCCTCAGATCTCAGCCTCCCGAGTAGCTACAATTACAGGCATGCTCCCGAGTAGCTACAATTACAGGCATGAGCCACCAGCCTTTCATTATCCTTTTAATGTCCCTGGGCAACCTTTCATGATGTCCTCCTCTTTCCTGATATTTTGTATTTTGTATTCTCTTTCCTCTTTTGTCAGTCTTGGGGCTTGAACTTATGGCCTGGGTACTATCCCTGAACTTTTTTGCTCAAGGCTAGTTCTCTACTACTTTGAGCCACAACTCTCCTTTTGGTTTTCTGGTGGTTAATTGCAGATAAGAGCATCATAGCCTTTACTGCCCCAGCTGGCTTTGATCTGTGGTACTTAGATCTAAGCCTCCTGAGTAGCTAGGATTGCAGATGTGAGCTGATAGAATACAGTGGGGTGTGCTCTTTTTATTGTAAAAAAAAATCCTCAAGAAACAGCTTTTGATTTTGTTCACATTCTCTGCTGATATTATTGATATTGGAATAATTTTCTTTCACTTCATGACTCAATTTATTTCTGGTCAAATTTTCTTTCCTTATCTTCTTTCTTCCTTCCCCTCCTCTCCTCCTCCTCCTCTTCTTTCTTTATTGTATGTGCCAGACTTGAACTCTAGATCCTGAACTTTTTCTCAGCTTTCTTGCTCACAAATGGCCTTTTACTCTTATCACTTGAGCAGCAGGGCCACTTCTGGCTTTTTTCTGGTTAATTGGAGATAAGAAACTCAAAGACTTTCCTGTTCTGTCGGGTGTGAATGATAACTCTCAGACCTCAACCTCCTGAGTAGCTAGGATGAGACACCAGTGCTTGGGACCAATTTTGTTTCTATTATTCCTACTTTTGAGTTAATTCTATCTTTTTTTCTAGTTTCCTCTAGTTGAACTAGATTATTGATTTTATATTTTTTTCTTATCTAATGTGTACATTCAATACTATAAATTACCCTGCAAACACTACTTTTCCTGGATCCCACAAATTTTGATAAATTTTATTTTCATATTCACTTATTTTGAATTTTTAACTGCATTTCTTGTATCCCATGTATTTTGATAAATTTTATTTTAATTTTCACTGATTTTGAAATATTTTGTAATGTTGTTGAGTTTTTTTCTTTGACTCATATATTATTTAAAAGCAAATTGTTATGTAGGGGTGGGTGTCTCATGCTTGTGGTCCTAGCTACTCAGGAGGCTGAGATCTGAAGATTTAGGAAGGAAATTCTATGAGACTTTTATCTTCAATCAATGAGACAAAGGCCAAGAGTGGAGGTGTGGCTCTGGTAGTAGAATACTAACTGTAAGCAAAGTAGCTCAGGTATTAAGTCCAGACCTTGAGTTCAAGTTCCAGAACCAGCACAAAATAAATGAATAGAATGAAAGAAGGAAGGAAGGAAGGAAGGAAGGAAGGAAGAGGGGGCTGGGAAGGTGACTCAGTGGTAGAGTGCTTGCCTTACATGCATGAGGCCCTGGGTTCGAGTCCTCAGCACCACATGAGCAGAAAAAGATGGAAATGGTGTTATGGCTCAAGTGGTTGAGCACTAGCCTTCAGCTGAGGAGCTGAGGGACAGTGCACAGGCCCAGAGTTCAGGCCCCATGACCGGCAAAAATTTTTAAAAATTTTAAAAAAAGAAAGAAAGGAAGAAAGGAAGGAAGGAAGGAAAAGAAAAAAGATGCATTATTGCCTTTATTAGTTTTGAACAAGTTTTTGTCTGTTATATCAATTAAGAATAAGAAAAATAAATGCAGTCAAGAATTCATTGTATACACCAAAAAATTAAGAAAATTAAGGAAAAGGGTGCGTCAAAGTGGGGTAAAAATGTGGGAAGGGTGACAGAGGCCAAGATGCTTTGTATACATAAACTGCTTTGTTGAATGGCAAAAATTCAATGTATGTCCTATAAAATTAAGGAAAGTAAGGGGAAGGGTGGGTGAGAATGTTGAAAGGCGTGACATTGATCAAGATGCACTGTATTCATAAATGGCATTTTTGAATGTCAACTCCTTTGTACAACTATGTAAAGATAGTAAAAATATTTTTAAATATTTATTTATATATTTTTATATTATATTTTTATTATATTTATTTTTGTTTTATTTTTATTGTAAAGATACTGTACAGAGGGGTTACAGTTACAAGAGTAAGGTAATGAGTCCATTTCCTATTGAGCATTGTTATCACCCCTTTGTTTTTCCCCTACCATTCTTTCCCTCCCCACCTCCCTAACTCCTCCCTTCCTCCCCACCATGAAGTTGTAAAGTTCATTTTTAACATAGTGTCTTGTACATCTCATTGTTACAATGGGTCACCCTGTATCCTTGTTTCAGGATTTTGTTATTTCCCTTCCCCTCACCAAATTAGATAAATGTATATACAAGATGCAGGATACAGGAATCAAATACAGTGAAAATGGGGGTTATATTATGGGGGAAGAACATAGGGAAGAAACAAAAGAAATCACATAGTACATTAAAAAACAACAGCAACAAAGAAAAAAACCTCTTTGTTTCTGTCTTGGTGTTCATTTCACTTAACACCATCTAATATGGTCATATGTGCATAGCTTTTGACCTTTTTTATTTGTCTGGTAAGATTATCCTAGACATATACTAGTTATTGCAAATAAGGGAAACTGGGACTTATTTGGGTCTGGCTTAGTTCACTTAGTATAATTTTTTCCAAGTCTTTACATTTGCTAACAAATGGGGTGGTGTCATTCTTTCTGATGGAGGCATAGAATTCCATTCTGTGTGTGTGTGTGTACTACATCTTCTTGATCTATTCATCTACTGAAGGGCATCTGGGTTGGTTCCATATCTTAGCTATAGAGAATAATGCTGAGATAAACATAGTTGTGCTGGTAGCTTTAGTATGGTCTTGTTTGTGATCATTTGGGTAAATGCCCAAAAGTGGGATTGCTGGGTCATAGGGGAGCTCTATGTGGAGTCTTTTGAGGAACCTCCATACTGCTTTCCAAAGTGGTTGAACAAGTTTTCACTCCCACCAACAATGCAGTTGGGTATCCTTTTGGCCACATTCAATCCAGCATCTGTTTTATTAGATTTCTTGATTATAGCCATTCTAACTGAGGTGAGGTGGATCTCAATGTTGTTTTGGTTTGCATTTCTATTATGGCCAGAGAAATTTAGCATTTCTTCATGTGTCTATTGGCCATTCTTATTTCTTCTTCAGAGAAGTCTCTCTTTAAGTCTTTAGCCCGCTTATTAATCGGCAGTTGTTTCTTTGAGGATGTGTTGTTGGGGGAGTTAATTTTTTGAGTTCTAAGTATATTTTGATTTTTTGGGTTTTTTGGGGGGGGTGGGGAATGGGAAGAACCTGTATCTCCCTTGTGTCCATAACCAGTCTCTTGGTCGAGTCTCTGGTCTGTTTGTGGTGTTTGGTTTTCCTATGGCTTGATTGGTTTCTTTCTTTTTTTTTTTTTTTTGGATCCGGTTGTGGGGCCTGAACTCTTGGCCTGGGCGCTGTCCCTCAGCAATTCAGCTCAAGGCTAGCGTTCTACCACTTGAGCCACAGCGCCACTTCCGGGTTTTTTTTCTTTTTGCTTATGTGGTGCTGAGGAATCGAACCCAGGGCCTCATGAATGCAAGGGAAGCACTCTACCACTGAGCCATCTTCCCAGCCCCCTAAGTATATTTTGGATATGAAGCCTTCATCTGTTGTTTGGCTAGTGAAGATCTTCTCCCAATCTGTGGGCTTTCTATTGATCTTGCTAGCTATGTCCTTTGCCATGCAGAATCTCTGCAGTTTAATGCAATCCCATTTGTCCAACCTTTCTTTGACTTGTTGTGTTTCCGGGTCTCTATTAAGAAAATTTCAGCCTGTGCCAAGGAGCCCTAGAGTTTCTCCTATTCCTTCCTGTAATGTTTTCAGGGTGTCTGCTTTGACTTCGAGGTGTTTGATCTATTTGGAGTTGATTCTGGTGCAGGATGATATATAAGGATCTAGCTTTAGTTTTCTACAGGTGATTAATCAATTTTTCCAGCACCATTTACTGAAGAGGCTGTCTTTCTTGCATCCAACATTTTTAGCTCCCTTATAGAAGATTAGGTGGCTGTAGGTCTGTGGGTTCATTTCTGGGTCTTCAATCCTATTCCATTGGTCCTCAAGTCTGTTCTTGGGCCAGTACCAAGCTGTTTTAATTACTATGGCTTTTTAGTAGAGTTTGAAGTTTGGTATTGATATTACTCCAACACTTCTTTCTGCTAAGGATTGTTTTTGCTATTCGGGGTCTTTTATTGTTCCATATAAATTTTTGGATTGCTTCTTCTACTTCATTGAAGAATGAGGTTGGGATCACATTAAATTTGTAGATAGCCTTTGGCAGTATTGCCATTTTCATGATGATAATCCTCTCAATACAGGAGCATGGGAGGTTTTTCTACTACCTTAGTTCTGCTTTAATTTCAATTTTTCACGTTTTTAAAGTTTTCATCATAGAGGTCCTTCTCTTCTTTATTTAACTCCTAGAAATTTTATTTTTTGTGGGGCTAATACAAAAGGAGTTGTTTTCCTGATTTCAGCCATGCTTTTCTCATTGTTGGCATACAGAAAAGCCATTGATTTTTGAGGGTTAATTTTATACCCTGTTAAAGTTTCGAACCAGCTCAAGTAAGTTGAATGGAGTCCATGGTATTCTTTAAATGCAAGATCATGTCATCTGTAAAGAAGGAGAGTTTTACTTCTTTCCCTAGGTGGATCCTTTATGTTTGCATCTTGTCTTATTGCTCTACGTAGGCATTCTAATACTAAATTAAACAGAAGTGGAGAGAGTGGACATCCTTGTCTCGTTCCTGAATTTAGACGAAATGGCTTTAGCTTTTCTCCATTAAGTATAATGCTGGCTGTAGGTTTGTCATACACAGCCCTTATTATATTATGTTCCATGGATTCCTAGTTTTTCCAGAGCTTTCCTCATAAAGGGGTGTTGGATTTTGTAGGGGTGTTGGATTTTGTCAAATGCTTTTTATGTATCTGTTGAGATAATCATGTGGTTCTCATCCTTGCTCTTGTTGATGTGATGAATTATATTAATTTGTGTATTTTGAACTAGCTTTGCATCTCTGAGCTGAATCCTGTTTGATTATAGTGTATGATTTTTTTGATGAGTTGTTGAAGTTGATTGGCCAGAATTTTATTGAGAAGATTGGCACTGATATTCATAAAAAAAATGGGTATATATTTTTCTTTTTTTGATGAGTCCCTGCCTGGTTTGGGGATAAGGGTTATGTTGGCTTCATAGAAAGAGTTTGGTAGTGGACTTTCACTTTCAATTTCATTGAAAAGTTGAAAGAGTATTGGTGTGAGTTCTGGTTTGAAGGCCTTGTAAAATTTAGCTGCAAATCCCTCCAGTCCTGGGATATTCTTGGGTGGGAAGGCTCTTATTGCTGCTTTTATTTCAATGCTTGATATGGGTCTGTTAAGTTGATTTAAATCATCTTGGTTTAGTTTGGGCATGCTAATATTTGCTAGAAATTCATCCATTTCTTCCAGATTCTAAACTTATTAGCATAAAAGTTTGAGATGTATCCCCTTATTATGTTCTGAATCTTGATTTTTTTCCTGTGGTTATGTTTCCATTCTCATTTCTGATTTGTTTATTTAGGGGTGTTCTCTTTTTTCTGATAATATTTGCTAAGGGTCTGTCAATTTTGTCAAATTTTTTGAAGAACCAACTTTGTTTTGTTGATCCTTTTTATGGTTTTTTGGACTCTAATTCATTTAATTCTGATTTAATTTTAATTATTTGTTTCTGTCTACTGGATTGGGGTTTAGCTTGTTGCTCTTTTTCAAGGAGGTTTAGGTGCCTCGTTAAATTGTTAGCTTCAGATCTCTCCAATTTGTTAATGCAGAACTCAGATATAAACTTGCCTCTGAGTACTGCCTGTGCTGTGTCCCAGAGGAGCTGGTGGTTTGTGTGTTCATTTTTGTTAAACATCATGAACTAAAATTATTATTATTTTTTATTGTGAAAATACTCTACAGAGGAGTTACAATTACATGGGCAAGATAATGAGTACATTTTGTATCAAGCATTGAAACTTCCTCCTTTGTTTCCCCTTCCCATCCCTTCCCATCCTCCCCTCCTGCCCCCCACCCAATCCTTCTCCCCCTCACCAAACTTGTAAAGTTCGTTTTTGACATAATGACTTGTACATGTCATTGTTGCAATGGGTCCACCTATATCCCTATTTAAACGATTTGTTTTTTCCCTTCCCCTCCACAAATTATATCAACATCAAATACAGTGAAAGCAGGGGTTATATCGTAGGGGAGTAAAATTATTTTTAAAAGAATAAGAAAAATAAAAGTTACTTATTCCTTTGTCAGTGGTTTATTTATTTATAATTCATCTAAATAAGGTCTACTATGTAGTTCAGATTAGCCTCAAACTTATTATCTTCTTGCCTCAGTCTCCCAAGTGCTCAGATTACCGGTATGTATCACCATATTGCTCTGTGTGTGTGTGTGTGTGTGTGTGTGTGTGTGTGTGTGCACATGCAAGTGCACGCACGCGTGTGCACATGCACATGTGTGTATTCTAGTACTAGAGAATAAACTCATGACCTCATATACACTTTTTTAGTTTTATTGCTCAAGACTAGTGCTCTACCACTTGAGCCACTTCTGGAGTTTTGCTAATTAATTAGAGACAAGAGTGCCATAGACTTTCCTGCCCAGCTGGCTTCAAATTGAGATCCTCAGAGCTCAGCCTCCTGAGTAGCCAGGGTTACAGGCGTGAACTACTACAGCTTGACAATATCTTTGATTTTGCGTTTTAGAGTTTCTATTATCATATTCTCAAGCTTAGAATTTTTCTCAGCCATAAACTTATTGAGGCATTCTTCTCTATTTTTTTGCATTAGCAGCTTTGATCTCAGGATTCTTAAGTTCTCTCTAGCCTTTTCCCTGTAATATCTCAGCTTAGTACCAAGGGAGATTCTCTCAGCCCATGATTTCTCCCATGGAGGAAGATGAGAGTGTAGTGAATGTGCACTCAGCTTTCCCAATACTGTCAGATGTTATCAGAGAGGCCCTTTATTCAAATCACCTAGAACACATAGGATACCAGCACAGCATTGTTATATCTTCCTTTGTTTTTCCCCTACTATCCTTTCCCTCCTCATCTCCCAAGCTCCTCCTTCCCCCACCAAGTTGTAAAATTAATTTCCAACATAGTGTCTTGTACATCTCACTGTTACAATGGGTCAACCTGTATCCTTATTTAAACATTGTATTATTTCCCTTCCCTTCCCCAAATTATAAAAATGTATATACAAGATACAGGGCACTGGAATCAAATACAGTGAAAACAGGGGTTATACCATGGGGTAAGAACATACAATAGAAACCAAAAAAATCACATAGAACATAGTACATTATAAATACATTAAAAACAATAGGAAGAAAGAAAAAAAACCACTTGTGTCCCTATCTTGAGGTTCATTTTGCTTAACATCATTTTATATGGTCACATGTACATAGCTTTTGACCTTTTCTGCTTGTCTCAGACATATACTAGTTATTACAAATAAGGGAAACCATAGGACCTATGTTCCTTTTCACTTGACTTACTTCACTTAATATTATTTTTTCCAAGGCTTTCCATTTCCTAACAAATGGTGCAATGTCATTCTTTCTGATGGAGGCATAGAATTCCATTGTGTATATGTATCACATTTTCTCGATCCATTCATCTACTGAGGGGCATCAGGGTTGGTACCATATCTTAGTCATGGTAAATAATTCTGTAATAAACATAGTTGTGCTGGTAGCATTAGTTTGGTCTTGTTTATAATCATTTGGGTAAATGCCCAAAAGTGGGATTGCTTAGTCATAGGGGAGCTCTATATGGAGTCTTTAGAGGAACATCCATACTGCAAGGAGCTTATTTTTAAAACATAATGGTCAGGTGCCAGAGGCTCACACCTGTAATCTTTGTTACTCAAGAGGCTGAGATCTGAAGATTGGGATTTATAGCCAAATTGAGAAGGAAATAAAGTCTGTGAAACTCTTATCTCCAATTAACCACCAAAAATCTGGAATTGGAGCTATAGCTCAAGTGGTAGCATACTAGCTGTGAACAAAAAAGCTCAGAAACAGCCAGTGCCCAAGCCCTGAGTTCAAGATCCAGGATGAGCACCAAAAGAAAAAAATGAAGAAAAGAAATTTGACTGAAAACTCAAACGTGAGGAGATATATGGACATCCAGGTACATGAAAATCCAAAGTCTCTTAAGTAGATTCAATGAATATTTCATGAAGACACATAATGAAACTGTCCAAGATGAGTAGACAGATTTGAAAGCAGCCAAAAGAAGCTTGTCACACAGAGGATCCCTCATTATGTTATCAGTGTGTTTCTCAGCAGAAACCATGCAAGCCAAGACAAAACATGATGATATACTCAAAAGTGCTACAAGGAAAAAAATCTGCCAGACAAGAGTGTATGTCAAAGCTGCCCTTGAGAGATAAAGGAGAAATAAAAACCTCCACAGACAAACAAAAGCCGAGAGAGTTTCATCATTGATTATACCAGGCTTATAAGAAATGCTTAATTTAGTTTTCCTAGTTGAACTGAAAGAATCCTAATGAGGAATAGGAAAATATATGAAAATACAAAATTCACAATTCACTGGAAAAAGGTAATTATATAGTCAAAATCAGAATGCTCTTAGCTGCAATGGTTGTATGTAAATCGATTTTAACTCCAGTATAAAAGTTAAATAAAAGCCAAAACCCTTAAAAATTACTCCTACAATAATGGATCCCAAATATGTAAAGGAGGAAATTTGAAATCAAAACTTCCAATGTGTTAGGCATGATGATGCATGTTTAATTCTAGCACTCAGGAAATAAAGACAATAGTATTGTAAGTTTGAAGTCAAGTTTAACTCCAAAGTGAGTTACAGACAGCATCAATAATGCAAACAAACAAACTCAATCACACAACAAACAAAAATTTAAAATGTGTATGTGTGTGTGTGTGTGTGTGTGTGTGTGTGTGTATGTAAAATAGTTTAAGGTTTTTGTGTGCAAGGTAATGTTGCTGTTAACTTAAAATGGACTTTTATAGCTATTGGTAAAAGGCAAGATCCAACTATATGTTACTTAAAAGAAACCTACTTTACTTTTAAGGAAACATAGGCTGAAAAGTGAAAGGATTGAAGAAGATATCCCATACAAAGGGAAATCAGACAAGAAAAGGCATAACTATATGTATAGAAAAAATAGACTAAATTGAAAGCAAATTGTTAATGATAAAGTAGTTGATTCACCAACATTATATAATAATTATATATTTACATGCGAGCAATGTCAGAACACTGAATATATAAAGCGAATATTAAGAGATCTGAAAAGAGAAATAGACAGCAATACAACAAAAATAGGATTCTTAAATATTCTACTTTCAACAATGGCTAGATCATCCATACAGAATATAAACATGGAAACATTACACTTGAGCCACACTTTAGACCAAATAGATGTAACAGACATACACATAGCATTCTTTCCAATGGCAGTAGAATATGCTCTTCTGAATCTCACATAGAACATTCTCCAGGGTAGATCGTATGTTAGGCCACGAAACAAGCCTTAACAAATTTAAGAAATTTGAAATGATATCAAATATCTTTTCCAACCACAGTGGTATGAAACAAGAAATCAATAACAGGAGGAAAACTGAAAAATTCAAAAATGTGGAAATTAAACACTGTTCTGAACAACCAATGGGTCAAAGAAGAAATAAAAATATCTTGAGACAAACCAAAATGAAAACAAAATACCAATACTTATCAGACACAGCAAAATAGTTCTAAGGAAAGTTTACAGTGATAAAGAAATCTAAAATAAACAATCTAACTTTATACCTCAAGGAAACGGAAAAAGACAAACTATACCCAAATTTAGCAGGAGGAAGAAAATAACAAAGCCTGTAACAGAAATAAATGAAATAAAGTGGAGGGAAACGATGGAATATAACTATGATTTGGTCTTTTGAAAATAAACAAAATTGACAAATCGTTAGCTAGAACAACTAAAAGTAAAGTGAGATTCATATAAATAAAATCAGAAGTGAAAGAGAAAACATCACAGCTGACATTACAGAAATGCAAAGGGCCATAAGAGAATATTATAAACAAATAAACAATTTTGGATAATGTAGAAGAAATGGATAAGTTCTTAGAAAGACACAGACTGCCAAGACTAAATCATAAAAAAATAGAAAACTTGAGAACATATGAGTAAGGAGACTTGAATCAGTACCCACATAAGATGACTTCACTGATGAATTCTAACAGATATTTAAAGAAGCCTTATCACTATCAACATTTATGAATTCATTTTGTGAGACTAGCATTACTCTGCTATTAAAAGCCATACAAAGACACTTCACAAAAACAAAATCTAAAAACCTAGGAAATACTAGCAAACTAAATTCATGATTACCTTGAAAGATCATCTACATGATCAAGTTGGATTTTGTTCTGAGTTTCAAGGATGGTTTTCCATATACTATCAATAATCATGATACACTACATTAACAGAATGAAAAATAAAAATTATTTGGTTATCTCAATAGATGCAGAAAATGTATTAGCAAAAAATCAACAACCTGTCATGACATAACTGTCAACAAATTAGGTGTAGGAGGAATGTAACTCAAAATAATAAAGGCCACTTATAAAAGCCCATGTATAACAGTCAACTCAAAGCCTGAAAGCTTTATCTTCAATATTAAAAACAAGATAAGATAACCACTTTTGCCAGTTTTATTCAATATAGTACCAAAGTCCTAGCCAGAGAAACTAAGGAAGAACAAGAAATAAAGGGAATCCAAATTAGACAGAAAGAAATTAAATTGTCTGTATTTGCTGTTGATGTGATTTTATATATAGGAAACCTTAAAGATAACACACAAAAACTTTAACAATTAATTTATACAACTCAATTTTTTTACTTGTGTGCCAGTCCTAAGACTTGAACTCAGGCCTGAATGCTGTCCTTGAGCTTCTCTAGATCAGGGCTAATGCTCTACCACTTGAGCTGCAGCTCTATTTCCAGCTTTTTTGTGTGTGTCAGTCCTGGGACTTGAACTCAGGGCCTGAGCATTGTCCCTGAGCTTCTTTGCTCAAGGCTAGCACTCTACTACTTGAACCACAGCTCCACATTTGGATTTCTTCAGTGCTTAATTGAAGATACAAGTCTCATGGACTTTCCTGCCTGGGCTGTCTCCAAACCAGTGATCCTCAGATCTCAGCCTTCTGATTAGCTAGGACTACAGAGGCATGAATCACTGGCACTTAGCTCAGTTTGGGCTTCTTGTTGTTTGGGGTTTTTTTTAACTGTATTTTTTTTTGTCTTTTCTTTTTTGGTACTGGGGATCGAACCCAGGACGTTGCACTTGCTAGGCGAGCGCTTTGCCACTGAGCTACATCCCAGCCCTCAGTTTGGGCTTCTTAACTGGTTAATTAATTGGAGATTAGAGTCTCACTGACTTCCTTGCCCAGGATGACTCTGAACCTCAATACTCAGATCTTAGCATCCTGAGTAGCTAGGATTATAGGTGTGAGCCACTGGCACCTGGTCAATAAAGTTTTCAGTTAAAAAAATCAGTCATGATCCCATATAATAGCATCAAAAAAAGAATAAACTACTTAGGAATAAATTTCATTAAGTAAGTGAAAGAATTTGAAATAGACTTACATATTGATGAAGGAAATGGAAAAAGACAAAGAACTGGAAAGATATCCTATATTCATAAGTGGGAAGAATTAGTATTGTTTAAATGTATACACTACCCAAAGTAATGTATAGATTCAATACAATCCCCATCAAAATCCCAGTACCATGTTTCCCAGAAGCTACTGTGAATTTGATCTACATAAACTTGTGTAGTTCCATACTACACAAGACCCTGAATAGCTAAAGCAATGAAAAAGGAACGATACTTCCTGATTTCAAGCTATATTACAAAGCTATGATAATAAAAACAGCATGATTCTGGCATAGAAATAGACACAGAGCAATGGAATAGAATAGAGAGATCAGAAATAACCCATACATGACCGATAGAGTAAAACAGTTCATTGAATACAAAACAGTAGATAAGGATTTTATTCAGTTATGATTATGGGAGAACTGGATAGATTCATGCAAAAGAATAAAATAGGACTTTTAAACCATACACAAAAAGCAACTCAAAGTGGATAAAAGGCTGAAATGCAAGACCTGAAACCAGGAAACTTCTAGAAGCTATCAACTAAAGAAAAAGCAAACAGGAAGAATATTTGCAACCATATCATTTTATAATTGGTTAGTATTTAAAACATATAAGGAATTCCTATAATTCAATAGCAAAGAAAACAAATAAGTGGAGTTTTAAAATGTGTACTTCAAGCTGAGATCTTAGACTGGGTCATTTGTAAACAATAGGAATTTATCACAGCTCTGGGGGCTGGAAGTCCAAGATCAAGGCACTGGAGAGTTGCTGTTTGGTAAGGTCTCCTTGTCACAGTTGAGCTTCCTCAATATCATCACATGGCGGTGGGTGAGTGGGTGGGTGAGTAATGATCTCCTTCTGTTCTCTTTCTGAAGGGCACTAATCTCATCACAGCACAGTGGAACCACTTTTTCATATTATCTCACGAAGGATTACACATCAACATATAAATTGGAAAGAAAGGCATATGTCCAGGCCATCAAAATGGGAAAAAGACCTGAGTGGACATTTTTGCAGAGACACAGTCGATAGATATTTTAAAGGTGCTCAAGATCACTCATAATTAAATAATACAAATGATATATAATAATATACAACTTCACATCTATTAGGATGACTTTTTCAAAATGTCAAAGTGTTGGCAAAGAAATGGAAACCCTTGTATATTTTTATGAGAATGTAAATTAGAACTCTTATTATGGAAAGTAATGAAGAGGTTCCTCAAAAACTTAAAATTAGAACTACCACATGATCTAGAAATCTCACTTCAGAGAATAAATCCAGGAAACATAAATCATTATCTTGAAGAGATAGCATTAGCCTCATACTTATTGTAGTTTTGTTTACAGCAAAAAAGATATGGAAGTAAGCTAAATGCCCATTGATGGATGAATGAATAAAATGTGCTATGTATATGTATACAATGGAATATTTAGAAAATTATGGAGTATTTAAAAAATAAGTTAGAAAATAAGAAGTCATCCATCGTGACTATGTGGATGAATCAGGAGGGAAGTTTTTAAAAAATTTTATTTTATTGTAAAGATGCTGTACAGAGGGGTTACAGTTACATGAGTGAGGCAATGCGTACATTTCTTGTCCAGCATTGTTACCCTCTCCCACTATCCCTTCTCTTCCCTACCTCCCTCGATCCTCCCTCCTCCCAGCCCACCCAAAGTTGTAAAGTACATTTCCGATATACTGCCTTGTGAGTATCATTGTTGCAATGGGTCATCCTGTGTCCTTGTTTCAGCGTTTTGTTATTCCCCTTCCCCTCCCCAAATTAGACAAATGCATATACAAGATGCAGGGTACCAAAATCAAGTACAAAAAGAGGGAATTATTTTAAATGTAATAAGCCAAACAGAAAGAAAAAAATGTTGCATGATTTCACATATATGTGAAGTCTGGCTCTAGCAAGAGCCTGAGAGTGGGGGGAATGGGGAAATATTGATTGTAACTTAGAAGATGAATTGAGTTTCAGATAGTAAATGTACAACCCAGTGACTTTAGTTAATAAGACTGTATTTTATACTTGAAATTTGCTAATAGAGTGGATCTCGAGTGTTCTCACCACAAAGTAACTATATGAGGAAATAGTATGGTAATTGGTTGGGTTATGATTATTATCTCATAATACATTTGCATATTAGATCATCATGTTGTACAACTTAAATATATATGATTTTTATCACTCATGCTTCAGTAAACTGAAAGGTAAAAGGAAAGAATTCCGTATGCAAGAGAATAAAAGCGCAAACCCTTAGCAGTATCTATAAAACCAACTATGGGCTAGACTTGCACTTTGAAATGGATGAAACATTACTGCATTAAATGAAAAAGAATGGAAAAAATCCCATGTTAAACGATTGGAAGACTTAATGGTAACAACAAGATGATACTCTCTAGAACAATGCACAGACTGAATGCAATATTTTATCAAAGTCACAATATTACTTGCTCCAAAAATAGAAAAGCTGACCCTAAAATTTATTCAAAAGTGATAGGTTTCTAATAGCAGGAAAGGAAGAGGAGAGAGGAGGAAGAGGAGAACAGGGAGGGGATGGAAGAAGAAAAAGATTTACTCTTCATGCTTTCAAGTTTTACTATCAGCTAACAATATTCAATGATGGTAGTATTGTCATATCGAGCTCAGTGGACTAAAATTGAGAATCTAGAAACAATCATATAAAACATGAAGCCAGAGTTTATGCCTTACATCTCATATACAAATCAGTTCAACATGCAGCAAAGACCTAAATTTAAAAGCTAAAGCCATGAAACTTTTAGAAGAAAACATAGGGACAAATCTTCATGGTCTTAGATTTGGCAATGGGTGCTTAGATCTTAGATTGCAACATCAAAACAAAAAAAACACAAGTAAAAAAAGAAATGATAGATAAAATAGGTTTATAAATTTTTTTATTGGTTTGCCTCACTAATGTATACACAGGGGGGATTTCATTGTTATAATTCCATACATGTTAATCCTGTATTCCAATCAATTTCATCCCCTCTATCATACACACTTTTGTTTTTCTTTGTGTGTGCGAGTCTTAGGGCCTGAAGTCAGGTCCTGGACACTGTCCCTGAGCTTTTCTACTCAAGGCTAGCATTCTACCACTGGAGCCACAACTCTACTTCTAGCTTTTTGCTGGTTAATTTGAGATAAAAGTCTCAGGGACTTTTCTGCTTGGGCTGGCTTGGAACCATACTCCTCAGAGCTCAGTCTCCTAAGTCGCTAGGATTACAGGCATGAGCCACTGGTGGCCTGGCTACACTCAGGTTTTATGGTTATTAAAAAGCTATGTGCATCAAAAGACACAGTCGAGAGAGCAAAATAAATCACAAAATTAAGAAAATATTTCCAAGTCATAAATCTGATAGGGATCAAATCTTCAGAATAGATGAATAACAAAATGTATAATGGCAGTTTTTTCACAATAAAAAAAATTAATTAAAAAAAATGTATAATGGTAAGACGATCTATGTGTCCATGTGCCTACCTGAGCTATACAGCACATACTTCCTTAGGCAAGTTCTCTTCTTTGTGTTGCTTACAAATGTATTTTGTAGATATGGTTAGAATTTACAGTCTTTTGAGTTTTAGAGATTCATCTAAAAATAAAGGTAAAGGAGTAAATGAACCAGCATATTAAAATTTTTTCCTTTTTCTCCCTCCTGGTAGAGGTACAAAGGGATTTCCAAGAGGTAAAACTCACAAAAGTATGATCTGACTAAATCTTCACTTTCTGGTGTTGTTTTATTTTTGTGTCAGTGCTGGGGCTTGAACTCAGGGCCTTGATGCTGTCCCTTATTTTTTACACTCAAGGCTGATGCTCTGAGCCACACCTCCATTTTCTACATTTTGCTAGATAATTGGAGAGGAGAGTGTCATGGAATTTTCTTCCCAGACTTGCTTTGAACTGTGATCCTCAGATCTCAGCGTCCTAAGTAGGGAGGATGACAGGTGTGAACCATCAGCTCTTGGTTTTAATCTCAGACATTGTCACACCAAGCCCTGAGCAATTTGTCAATGACATTTGAGATTTCTCTGCTGGGTACTGGTCCCAGGCAGGGTTTTGCCCGTGGATTTCTATTCCAGCAAATTGTGACTTTTGCTATTTTCTTATTGGTCTCTAACTTGGAAGTGGTGGGTTGCCCTTCTCTTACTTATCTCAAAAGAGTTGTATATTTTTTTCCCAGTTTGTTCGCTTTTTCTTGTGGTTAGGATAGGGTGGTGGCTTCTAGGCTAAGATATCCCAGATTTAGCTCATATTGAAAGTCTGCTCTTAGTTTTATTATTTCCTTCCTTCTGCTTGCTTTTGGGTTCCTTTGGGGCTGTTTTTCTCTAGTTTATTATGGTGGGAGTTTATATTGTTTCGGTACTTTTCATTTCTAATTGTAGCACTTTTAGTACTATAAATTTCCTTCCCAACTTACATTATGCAGATTTTTTTAAACCAGGGTCTTGCTATGTAGCTCAGGCTGGTCTGTAATATACACTAGCCTGGTCTTGAACTTGCAGTTCGCCTGCCTCTGCCTCTTAAGGGCTATGATTACAAGTGTACCACCACACCCAGCCTGCTTTATACAGATTTTGATATGTTGTAGTCTCATTTTCTTTTAATTTATCACCATATACTTCTATCAACATTTTAATCCTACAAGAGACATGTAGGAACCTAATTTTCTATTAATTCTCTATAGGCTTCTTCTTTTCTTTTGTTAATTTTTGTACCAGTACTGGGGCTTGAACTCATGGACAGTACCCAAGGCCAGTACTCTAACACTTGAACCACAGATCCACCTCTGGTTTTTTACTGGTTAATTGGAGGTAAGAGTTTCACAAACTTTTCTGCCCAGGCTGACTTTGAACTGTAAGCCTCAGATCTCAGTCTAATGAGTAGCTAGGGTTACAGGCATGAGCCACCAGCATTCAGCCATACTCTCTTTTCTAAAGAGTTTCTTCTACCTACATTGAAAAACATTATATATTGTTATAATTTTTTGCTTTAACTACCAAATATAATCTTGAGAATTCAAGAGAGCATGAAAGATCCCTGTTTTTTACACATACTTTTACTTTTAAAGTATTTTTTCTTGTTACCTGATATTACACTTTTACTACTTAATTTTAAGACCTCCTTTAGCTCTTCTTTAGGATAAGCTTGTTGGTATTGAATTCCCTTGGTTTTCCTCTGTCTAAAATTGCCATCATTCCTGCAAGATATTTATACTGGATGCAGGACCTTTTCTGGGTGCAGCTCTTTTCTTTTAATTCTGGAAAAAAAAATATCAGGGCAGTGTGTGGTTTGAGTGGTAGAGCCCCGTGTAGCAAGCATAAGACCCTGAGTTCAAACTCTAGTATCATTCCAGAAAAATGTTGGGCCAGTTTCTCCTAACTTTCATGTTTCCTGATAGGGTATACACTATAATTTGTGTTGCTTCTTCTCATAAGTAAGGTGCCATTTTTGTCTTTCAGTATCTTTACTTAGTCTTTAGATTTTACATGTTTGACTCAATGTATCTTGATGTAGACTTCTTTGAGTTTATCTTGTTTGGGTTTGCTCAGCTTGTTGGATCTGTAAGCTTGTGTCTTTTCCTGAATTTGGAGAGTTTTTGATTTATTCGAATAGATTTTTAGTTCCTTCTACATTTACCTCTGCTTTCACAACATGTACCCTAATGAATTAGATGTCTTTTCATAATCTCAGAGATCCCTTAGCCTCTCTCTCTTTTTCTAGTATACTTTATTTTTGTTGACCAGGTTGGGTGCTATTTAGTCCTCTATTTTCAAGTTCACTGATTCTTTTCTCTGTTCCTATCATTCTTTTTAAGCTCATTTGCTGAGTTTTTCACTTCAGTCATTGTATTCTCTCATTCAAAAATTGCCATTTTGTAATATCCTATATCTTCCATTTCTTTGCTAAGACTCTTCTTTACCTTTGTTTCAGACATGTTTGTAATTTCTGTTGAGTAATTTTCATGATGGCACCTTTAAATAATCCCCAAATCTGTGTCAATTCAATTTGGGCATATGTTGACTTACTTTTCTCATTCAAGTTGAAGTTTTCCTGGTTCTTGGTATAACAGGTGATTTTTATAATGAAACCTGCACATTTAGTATATTATCTTGAGACTCAACTTATTTATGTCTTCTGTTTCAGCAGGAGTTATCTAACACTGCCCAGTAGAAGTAAAAGTCTAGATACTTGACTCCTTGTTACTGCTAGGTAGATACAGGATTTCAGGCTCCCCCACAAGACTTCTACTGATATAGGAGTAGGGATGACCTCATTACCAATAAGCACAGCGGGGGAAATGTTTCTCAACCTTCTCTGATATATCCCAGTGGCCAGGATGGGGGAAGGACAAAGTGAAGGATGAATTGAGACACCAGATCATAGCTGGTGGCCATGGAAACCCACTCAGCCTTTGTTGTCATGACTAGGGAGCAAAGCCACAGTTTCTTTTCCCTCTGGTGGTAAAATGAAATGGAAGGGTGGCAGCTAATCATTTTCTGTCTTGCTGCACACCTCTTTTCTGGTCCTTGGCTACAGAGAGTAGACTTTTGCTTAGACTGTTTACTGTTGATTTACTTGTTTTCAGTTTGGTCAGGTATTTTGTCAGTTCCTAGTATTTCTTTTACTGTCTTTATCTCCCAAGAAACTCACAACCATATTCCGTCTTGAGTTCCTTAGTGTTCTCTTTACCTCTCATAGTCATGTAGATGTAGACAAAGTAGCAACTGTTGGTGTAGGTGATGCAGGTGTAGGTGTTGACATGTGTCTGCATAGATAATGTAGGTGTAGATGTAGAAGATGTAGGTCTAGGGATGAATGTACATGTATGTGTAGATAATATAGGGGGAAGAGGAGATGACATAGACATACATGTAGAAGTTGATGACATAGGCATATAGATTATATAGATTAAGTGTAGAGGTAGGTGTAGATGTAGGTGTAGTTGTAGATTATGTAAGTGTAGATAGGGATAATATAGGTGTTGCTGTAGCTATAAGTGACATGGAGATAGGTATAGATATGGATATATTGTTTATATAAATAGAAATATAATTGTCCTGGGGCTGGGAAGGTGGCTCAGTGGTAGAGCGCTTGCCTTGCATGCCTGAGGCCCTGGGTTCGATTCCTCAGCACCACATAAGCAAAAAAGAAAAAATCCGGAAATGGCACTGTGGCTTAAATGGTAGAGCGCTAGCCTTGAGCAGAAGAGCTGAGGGACAGCGCCCAGGCCCAGAGTTCAGGCCCAACGACCAGACTCGCCCCCCCCAAAAAAAAGAAATATAATTGTCCAAGATTTTTAGTTGTTTATCTAGCAAGAGGAACTAGGAGAAGTATATTATTCCCTCACATCTAGAATCAGAAATTTCTCTGTTACCTTCTCCCTGCCCCAGTCCTGAGGTTTGAACTCAGGGCCTAGGCTCTGTCCCTAAGCCTCTCTGTGCTCAAGGTTAGTGCTCTACCCCTTGAGCCACAACAGCACTTCTGGCTTTTTCTGTTTATGTGATACTGGGTAATTGAACCCAGGGCTTCATGCACGCTATGCAAGCATGCTTCCACGAAGCCACATTCCCAGCCCTGTTATCTTTTTATTTTTAATTTTTGTGTGCCAGTCTTGGGAATTGAACTCAGGGTCTGGGCTCTGTTCCTGAGATTCTATTCCTCAAGGCTAGTGCCCTACTTGAGCCTTAGCTTCACTTCCAGGATTTTTGTTGATTAATTGGAGATAGGAGTCTTACAGACTTTCCTGCCCTGGCTGGCTTTGAATCGCAATCCTCAGATGTTTCCTGAGTAACTAGGATTACAATTGTGAACCAATGATGCCCCACTCTCTGTAATCTTTTTTCTCTGATTTTTATAAAAAAGGAAAAGCTAGGACATATCATAATTAGTGACTAACAACTTGCTTAGAATACTCACTGTGTGGTGACTGGATGCTGGTACACACAATAGTGGAGGCTAGGATGTTGATTTGAGTTCAGTATCTGCAGAGTTCAACATCCTTCTCACCTTCTAACATTGATTGTTGCCTCTCCTCCTGGTCATGACTATCCTTTGTCTGCTTATAAGGAATATTAGATGTGTGTCCATAGAGCTTTGGTGCCTGTTTTCCTATGACTTGTGAGTGTGGGCACAGGAAACAGGCTGAGAAATCCTGGCCCACAGCTCCCACTCCCAGCAGCTTCGGTCCTTGAAATCATTCTTCTTTTTCCTTTGCAGCCTATCTTTCTATTCTCAGCCCCTTCTCTGCAGATGCCTCCTCCTCCACAACACACACACACACACACACACACACACACACACACACACACACACACACACACACACACACACACACACACTATCTGGCTCCCTAATGGTTCAGGGAAGCACATTCCACACTCCTTCTTGGGGCTGAAGCCAATGAAGTGGTGGCAGCTATTCAAGAATGCAGGTTGTTTGTGTGTGTGTGTGTGTGTGTGTGTGTGTGTGTGTAGGGGGGGGTGTTGCCTGCCTAGCCTGGAGCTGTGGGTAGGGAGATTCCCCAAAGGGCCAGAGTTTTCAAGGCTGTCAGGAGAACTAGAACTAGGGGGTTGAGGCCAGAGACTGGGCAGCAGCTTCTATAGCCTTACCCCTGGCTCTGGGGTGAGAAGACTACAGTCTTGGAATTATTGAGGCCACCATGGTCCTTTATGGGGTGATGCTTGCCAAAGGCTTTTGGGGGTCAGCCTTGCCATTGGGCCTGGTTTACTGGTCTTCAGATACCAGCTCTTCATCTACATCATAGCCTCAGCTTTTCTACATACAGAATGGGCACAATATTCTAAGAGCTTTCAAGTCCTTGCTTCAAAGCTTGATGCTTGGTGCTTTTCACTCACACCTGTAACTCTAGCTACTACGGATGCTGAGATGGGAGGTTCGTAGTCTGAAACCAGTCTGGGCAGGAAATTCCATGAGGTTCTTCTCTCCAATTAACCATCAAAGCCAGAAATGGAGCTGTGGCTCAAGTGGTACAGCTTCAGCCTTTAATGAAAAACCAAACAGAGAGTGCAAAGCCCTGAGTTCAAGCCCCTGCACCAGCATAAAGAACAAAAGAAACTTCTTTGGATGCTCTGTCTATTCATTCCCAAAGCCCAAATGGTCTGATGGCCCTTTTACTGGATAAATAACAATTACGTGACTGTTGAAAAACTAGCCTCTTGGGTATTTAAATGCAGATTTGAGTCTAACGTAGAAATATTTTTTTTTTAAAAAAACCACCACGCCACCACACATTTTTGCCTGCCTTGAATTTTGGACCTGCCTATGGAACATTTGAAGGTCCCAAAGACTATTACTATTCCATGGACCACCCCTGAAGAACCACGGTCCCAAAGGAGGCCTGTGAATGGAGCTTAGGAGACTAAGGTGGGACCTGTGGAAATGACTTATGGAGGGAATTTTCTGGAGACAAGGACGTTTTTCAGGGTGGCAGGAAGCAGAATTCCAGGGAGGAGTGGACAGCTTCTTGGAAATTGGGGTGGGTAAGCCCTGTGTGGAGGTCAGACCCTCAGCAGAAGAAGACCGCAGCAGCAGAAGACAACCACAGTGGCGGTAAGGACAAGACCAATCTGATCAAGGGATGGACCTCACAGGGAGGGACTATTGCAGAGAGCCTAGCACTAAAGTCAGTTGCCCATGGAGCAAGCAGACACCTAGCAAAGAGAGATTTGAGATATCCCTCAAGCCAGCCAGAAGGATATAATTCATTCACCAAAAGGTTATCTTATATCTTTTACATGCTGAGGCCTGTGGTAGAGAGCAGAGATTTATCTAAGAGCATGGCAGGCCTTTCTTCAAATGGACTCCCAATCTAGAGAGCAAGAGATGTAAACAACTTCAGTACAGTTTGGGCAGAAAGCTGTGAGAGCTCAGGGAAGGATTCAACACAGGTGTTAGGTCAGGGAAGACTTCCTGGTGTTGTCTAACCTAGGAAGTCAAAGATGAGGCCACATTATCCAGGGGAGAAAAAGGAAGAAAGGATCCGTGATCTTGGTGGGAAGAAAGGGATCAGCATGTGTGAAGTGTGCAGGTTACAGTAACATGGCTTACTGTGTGACATTATTCACTCAGTCCTTAGGTTTATGCCTGACAGAGTTTATTAAGCCCAACTCCCAGGTCTTTGGGTCATCTTGTGCCAAGGATATCCCAGGCCTTACTCACTCCTGATTGAAACTGACGCTTCAACAGACTGAAGTAGATCTAGGCCCTGGAGCTTTACAAGACAGCTGAGAGGGGACAGAGTCTCATAGAGAGCAGAGCCAAAACATCTGAGAAGCAGCCACATTGCTTCTTGGCTGTGGGAGGAAGTAGGCTGAGGAACTGACAGTGCCTGCCCTGGCCCAGAGCCCATGGCTGGCACAGTACTTCACAGTGTGTGGGGACTGCATCCGTCACCATTGTCTGTGAGACTCCCATTGGCCCTGTGGGCAGGCCTAAAGCAAGATTTGCTACAGCTGGGCAGAAAGGGCAACATCCTTAAGGGATAATGACCTGATTAATGTTTCTCTGTGTGAAGGAGTAGGCCAGGCTTTGCTCCAGGCTTATTCCACTCCAGTCTTTCATAGGAAGCCATTGTTGGTGGACTTGAAACGTAGCAATTGGATATGTTATGATCATGAGGATATGGAGAAGAACAATATAGCTGCCTTCAGAATTATGGAGAAGCATGAAAGGGTGGCCCAGAGAGGAGAAATAATATATCATGGTTACGCAGACTGGAGTCAGCCCGTAGCACTCTCGGGTCTCTCATATCTGTACTACAGATAGGAGGTGGGTGATAGTGGTAAGGTAGCAGCTGGAAGGCAGAAGCTTCAGTTTCTCAAGTAGCCACCTCTTTTGCTGTGTGACTTTGGGTCCCAGTTTCCTATTCTGAAAAATGGAGATCATGAATATAGTTCACACCCTTGGGATGGAAAGTCCAAATAAGCCAATGCATGGGAATCTGGTGAGGGAAGAGTGGATGTAAGAAGGGAGGCAGGACCCAGGGGCTGGCTGGGCCTGGTGCTATGAAACCTATAAATCCAGCCTCCTTACAAGGCATTCTTTCTGCCTTCTGTTCTTTTCTTCAGAGAAAGACTGCCTGTAGCTTCCCTTCAGGCAGATCTCTTGTTAATAGATCTCTCCAGCTTATTCCTCTGATGCTAGCCCAGGGCACTTGCAAGTCATGGGACCACTCTCCCTTTCAAGTGGCCCCAACCCCATCATCTTTGGGTACATACACCAAGACTCTAGCCTTCAGAAAATCTTACTTTTGCCACAATCATGCCCCTTTCCTTCCAGAGCTATCCTCTCTCCCTGCCTTTCAGTTTCTGCTCTGAGTCTTCTACAGTCTCCTGTCATCTTGAAAGTTGCAAAGTTCCCATCAATGAATAGTTACTGTGTACTTCATGCTTTGATGGAACAGTAACCATCCACTTACCAAACCTTTGTGGTAGACTGGTTACCCAGCTGAGCTTGTCATCCTCATCACCTGGTTTTGCTTCTCACATGATTACTATGACAATAGGCCCCAGGAGAGAGAGAAAGATGCTTAAGGACACCAGTTCTGGAACCACACATCAAATCACAGCCAGAACCTTTTCCTAGTCAGGTGATCTCAAGTACAGCAACTTACCTCTTTGGGGCCTCAGCATAACAATATATTAAAACAGTCATGCTGAATGAATGGTAAATGTGTCATTAGGTGACTTCGTCCTTGTGTGAACATCATAGATTGCACTTACACAATCACTTGACAGGGCCTCTTCATTCAGCCAGTAGGAAGCCACCTTCAGTAGGCACAACACTACACAGTTTTCCAATGAACTTTGTTTTGTAAGTAGGAGTCCATTCTAAAAAATTCATAGTAAAAAGCACAGGAGAGTTGGGTGTTGATATCTCATGCCTGTAATCATAGCTATTCAGGCAGCTGAGATATGAGGATCATGTTTCAAAGCTAGCCCAGGCAGGAAAAAACAAGATTTTATCTCCAATTAATCACCAAAAAGCCATTAGTGGAGCTGTGGCTCAAGTGGCAGAGTGCTGGTATCATGGGAAAAAGTTCAGGAACAGTGTCCAGGCCCTGCCTGAGTTCAAGCCTCAAGACTGGCACACACACACACACACACACACACACACACACACACAGAATAGAAGAGACAATACATAGACCAGTAGCAAGCCATTTATTATCATTATCAAGTATTAGGCACTGCATAATTGTATATGTTACATATTTATATGGCTGTGGTTTGTTTACAGCACCATCACCACAAACGTGTGACTGATGTGTCATGCCATGTGTGATATTATGATGTCACTAGGTAATAGGATTTGTTTCAGCTCCATTTTAATCTTAGGGCAGCACTACTGTATTTATGGGCCACTATTGACTGAAACATCGTTACATGGCATGCATGTGACTGCATTAATGATCTCACAGGATTCTTGGGAGGCTTCAACCAAAGCAGTTTTGTAAGTACTCCTAAATGGAGAATTGCTCAAAATAAAAGCAGCTGCATGGAATGGAGTGGGGGCCAGAAATCCGAGTTGCTCTTGGGCTATGGTAAGAGCTGGTATCATCTTATCCCCTATGAGGGGATAAGTTATCAGTTATCATAGGTTATGATATCAGTAAAGATTGGTTTCAGATTCATTGCTGCTGCTAAAGGTTGGAGCCTTGTTCCAAAGTCTCACCAGAATGGCCTTACTGTCTACAGATCCTCCTATTTGTCCCTTTCTTCAGGGTTCTGATTTCTCAACTGAAGTCATTCAGAATGGGTGTTAGTGATTCTCTCTCTCTCTCCCCCCCCTTGGCACACGTGTGCGCGCGCGCACACACACACACACACACACACACACACACACACACACACACACACACTCACCACACCTAAACCAAGTGCCAGTGACTCACACCTGTAATCCTAGCTACTCAGTAGGCTGCGATCTAAGGATCATGATTTAAAGCCAGCTCCAAAATATAAGTCCATGAGACTCTTATCCCAATTAGCCAGCAAAAAGCCAGAAGTGGAGCTGTGGTTCAAGTGATAGAGTGCTAGCCTTGAGTTAAAAAAGCTCAAGGACAACCTGCACTGGTGGCTCACACCTATAATCCTAGCTACTCAGGAAGCTGAGATCTGAGGATTGAAGTTCAAAGGCAGCCCTTGCAGGAAAGTCGTCCATGAGACTATTTCTAGTTAACCACCAGAAAACTGGAAGTGGAGGTGGGTTCAAGGTGGTAGAGAACTAGCCTTGAGCCAAAGAGTTCAGGTACAGTGCCCATGCCCAGAGTTCAAGTGCCAGGTCTGGCGCGCGTGTGCGCGCACACATACACATACACATACACAGACACACACACACACACACACACACACA
Source organism: Dipodomys spectabilis (assembly GCF_019054845.1). Taxonomy (NCBI): domain Eukaryota; kingdom Metazoa; phylum Chordata; class Mammalia; order Rodentia; family Heteromyidae; genus Dipodomys; species Dipodomys spectabilis. The sequence goes on along the minus strand of NW_024870853.1, from coordinate 4,378,174 downwards.
CACACACACACACACAAACCCAACCAACCAAAAAAGGAAACAAGACAACAATAAAACAAACCCAGTTTTGCTTTAGGAGCTTCATTACTGTGGCCAACTTTTGCTTTAATGAAACCTACCTTCCTGTCACCATGTTGGACACCAGAATCCACTTTTGCTCCTTACCCTCCATGGGAAGTATCTCTCAGCCATACCCAGTTTTGGCCCTCTCCTGTCACATTGACTGGAGCCATTTGCTCACAACAAAATTCAGTGACCAGCCCATTGCAATGGTGACCTCCCTTTCCTTGCGTAATTCTCAAGGACCTTGCAGGTAAAGCCAGTGTAAGCAGGGAGCCACCCTATTGGCTGGCATATTGGAATGGGAGACAAGGGCAACCAGTGACAAATCACTGTCTTGTGTCTCCAAGGGGAATAGCTTCCCCTTGGCAGGAGTGAGAGTCAACAAATAAGGGCTAGAGCAGACCCAGCCCTGTGCACACTGCCAGAGCAGTGCCTTCTGGGGACCCTGGTGAGCCTCGATATATTCTGGGCAGCAGCTAAGGTCCCTTGCCATTGCCTTTGCCCTGTTCTCTTTGCAGAACTGGCTTGTATGATCAGGGAGAGCCATACTGGGGTTCACCCCCAAGTCCCTGGATTAGATCTGGGGATGAGGCCAATGTCTAGCCAGGGTAGATGGGCTCAGTTCTCAAATTTTCTCCCTTGAATGGCCCCTCCAGCCAGGATCTGAAAGGTCTTTTTGATATTTCTGGGCCTGGCTAACTCTAACCCAGGGCTAATGTCTCAGACTTATCTCTGGTATATTATCTGGCCCGCTTGTCTTATCTAAGCTTGAGTTTCCTCATCAATAACCTAAGTAGGGCAGATTCCAGGGGCCTTCTTCATTGTGAAATAGAGTTGGAGGTTGCATTCTGAGTCCTGGCTTATCTTTGCTCACTTTCAGGGAAAGACAGACTCTCACAGGCAAATGGAGTATTCCAGCCATCTTGGCTGGCCTCCTTTCTCTAGGAATGGCCCTCTGCCACCACCCTGATGCCTCCTTCCCATTCCAAACCTGCCTTCATACTGCCTGCACATTCTTCCATTCTGAGGGAGCCTCAACCTCTCTGGAGAGTGAATGAGCACACATGCTTGTACTTACCCACCTCTACACGTACCTGCATCCCCACACAAAGAGAAAAGATGGCTAACATTTTGTGACCTTTCTCTATCCATGTGGTTTCCTGGAAATGGTGGAAAACATATCCTGAGATCCAAACCCACTGTCATTAGACAGATTCCACACTGGCCTTTCCTATCCATAAAAGTCCCCACTTCAAAGGCTTTTAGGAGAGTTCTTTCATTCATTCAACAAACACAAATGGAATATTTACTGGAGGTCAGGTACCATGTTTAGAACATGCCAGAATTAAATAATATCTGTAAAGTACTAAATACTGTGCTGAGCATGTATCAATAGCCAACCGATGAGAAGTTTCTCTCTTTTACCCATATAGTACTTCCTGGCATCTACTGTATAACATGTGTTTTCATAAACATGTTTTGTTTTAGTCTGAGACTTGAACTCAGGGCCTGGGTGCTGTCCCTGAGCTTTTATGAACAAGACTGAACTCTACTACCTAAGCTACACCTTCACTTCTGACTTTTTGGTAGTTAATTGGGAATAATAATCTCATGGACTTTCCTGCCTAGGCTGACTTCAAACTGTAATCCTCAGATCTCAGTTTCCTAAGTAGCTAGGATTACAGGTGTGAGCCACTGGCACCTGGCTTCGTAATTATTTTTATTATGATTACCAACCCCATTTTACAGAGGAGAAAACTAAAGCATAGAAAGGTTCAGGGTCAGATGGACAGCAAATGTCAGTCTGGTCCAAAACTCTGACCACCCAAACATACTACAACTTTGACTGGAGCGTACAGCCATTTCTGCTTTTTAGGGCTAAGCTCATAACTCCACGGGTATAGGAGAAATGTATGCATTTAGAGGCACATGTTGTCCATCCACTCATTCATGCTGCAATTACTATTGCTCATGTTCACAGGCCCAGGCACTGTGCCAACAGGCCCCAAAGCATGAAATGGTGTGTGGTATACCTTTCTGTGTATTTGTAATGTCACTTTCCTGGAGAGAACTCCAGCTCTCCAGCGCCTATCCCCCATGTTTGTTGTACACACTGCACATGTGTGCACCCAATGTCGCAGACACATACTTCTTCCCCAGTTCTCTTGGCCAGGCTGAGGGGGAGAACAGAGAAGGAATGTTATCTGCAATTTGAGGCTGCGCTGTGTGGTGGCAAGGTCAGCTAGGAGGAAAGGAGAGCAGAAAGGGATAGCTGAGACCAGAGACAAAGGGTGGGGGGAGGGATAGGAGGGAGGCGGCTGCAGCTGGAAGAGGGTGGAGGAGGAGGAGCCAGTATCTTGATAAACCATGCAAGGTCAGAGAGGGGGATGTGGGGATTGGACTTACAAGAACTTTCTCAAGCCATAAATTTTCACTGACTGCCTGGAACCTGGAGCCTGGAGGCCAGAGGCCGGAAACCTGAGCAAGTCCTGAGATAGCCAATCTCAGAAACAGCAGGGTCAGGGCCCAGGCCTTGGGTAGGAGAGACTTTGTGCTGTCTGACCTTCTGGGCTCCCGTGGCTATGCCCCAGCCCTGCCCTGGAGACTGTCCTGGATTCCAGGCTTTCAGTGCTGACCTGTCTCCTCTTCTATAAATTGGGAGAATTATTGCTGCCTTAGAGGGTAGTAAGACTAGACTGACAGGATACATGTGGCCGGCTGAACATAGGGCCTGATATACAATATATATTCAATAATTTGAATGGTTGTTATTATTATTGTGTTGAAACTTAGGCCAAGAGACCATAGGTCTGCTAGCAACCAGCAGGGATATTTGCAACCCCCACCCCCACAACCTCCATCAAGGTCCTGGCTGTACCAGTGAGTGTGATTAGCAATGTGTTCTTTCTGACTATGCAATCCAAGAGCTCATCCAAGGAAATGGACACCCAGGATGAAAGCATACATTTGCACAAAGCATTCACACATCTATCCACTCATGTTTGCACATACCTGTATGCACATGCGCACTCGCACATCTGGACCTCTGCAGGATGTATACCCATGCAGCCATGCATGATTGCATGGGTGCAGGTGCCCATGTGTGCTCTTAGAAACACATGCATGCTTGTAATTGTGATCTTGAACAACCCGTGACCCCTCCCTGGGCCTCAATTTTTTTAGTTGTAGAACAAGGATAACATTGATCTCACATGACATGGGCTTGAGCACATCAAATTAGATATTGCCTGTGGAATCAGGAAGCAATCTGGAAAGTTCTGTGCAACATTACCATTAGTTGTGACTGCCTCTGAAATAGTTCCCCAATCCATCTCCTGTAACCCACTTCACTGTAACTGATCTAGCCCAAGGCACCATCACATATTGGGACTCATGCAGTGGCTTCATCAGTGTGTGCTCAGTTTCTACCTCTAAAATCCTATAGATTGATGTCCTTCTTTCCACGGTTTTTTTTTGCCTATCCTGAGGCTTAAATTCAGGGCCTAGGTACTGTCCCTGAGCTTCTCTTGCTCAAGGCTAGCACTGTACCACTTGAGCCACAACTCCACTTCCGGCTTTTTCTAAGTAGTTTATTACAGATGAGTCATGGGGACTTTTCTTCCTGAGATTTTCTTGAACCTTGATACTCAGATCTCAGCCTCCTAAGTATCTAGTATTAGAAGCTTGAGCCACCAATACCTGGCCAGGATGTCTTTTTATAAGCAACTGGGAAAATGGTCACACCCCTCATGCCTGAGCCACTGGGGTTTTCATTGGTCTGAGTCTGCCTGTGTTCAGAGAGCAGGCTTTGCAGCAGGCTTGTGTGGATTCCACCTGCTTCTGGTGCCTACCATGATCTTGAGCTGGAACTAACCTGGGACAAGTCCTTTTAGGTCTCTGAGCCTCAGTGTCCTCATCTGAGAAAAGGACCCTGTCCTTCAAGTGGCAGAACATTCTATGAGCTGCTACCTGTAAGACATTAACATGAGACTTGCCACATGATAATGATTAAAACACAGAACTTAATCCAGAGCTCTGCTCTGTCTGACTTTTGCAGGCTCTGTCAGCTTCAGCCTAAACAGCATTTCCTCCAGGCCACCCCTGAGTCTTTGTCTGAGTCAGGCTTCTCATGTGAGGATACTCTGAGTTTGCTTTAGTGGCATTTACCCAGCAACAACTTCCTCCTCCTCCTCCTCCTCCTCCTCCTCCTCCTCCTCCTCCTCCTCCTCCTCCTCCTCCTCCTCCTCCTCCTCCTCCTCCTCCTCTTCCTCCTCCTCCTTCTCCTCTTCCTCCTCCTCCTCTTCCTCCTCCTTCTCCTCCTATTCCTTTTCCTTTTTCTCCTCCTTCTCCATCCTCTTCCCCCCATGGTCTTCTTCTTCTTCCTCTCCCTCTTCTTTTATGATAGTACTGGGAATTGAACTCAAGGGATCTCATATTTGATTAACAGGTATTCTACAATCAGATTCACATTCCCACCTCTTTCTTAGTTATTGGGGGTATAAGGTCTTTTTGTCCTGAGATCAACCTCTGACAACAATCCTTATATGTCTTGTAATCCTATGCTTTTTGCATATCTGGGATCACAAGCACACAACACCATATCTGACTTGTTGATTGAAATGAAGCCTTGTTAACTTTTTGCTAGGGCTGGCCTCAGACCATGATCCTCTCAGTCTCTGCCTCCTAAGTAGCTGAGATTACATAGGGTAGCCATGGTGTCCAGCCTACAACTACGTGCTTAATGTATCATCCATTATCTCCTGGAAGCTTGAGGAGGTGGGGTTATGTTTGTTTCTGTGCCCAGAGCTTAGTACCAATAGATCTGAAAGGATCCATCACATCCATCTCAGGGGACCACGCGGAGGCACACAGGCACAGGAGAAAGATTATTACAAGGTTTATTAGAGGAGCCATATTTCCCCAGGGAGAGAGCACATGGCAGCCTCCACTATCTAGGTAGGTACAGGGTCTGGGGGATAGGAAGTGAGGTAGATGGGAGTTCAAGTGAGTCTGGTTGGAGAGAGGCAGGGGCCAGCTGTACGGTGGGACCTCCAGGACAAGGAGGAGCTCAGATCTGGGTGGAGCTGAGCACCAAAGGTAGGCATTATGCTTACAGTGCCTTTAAACTCTTGCTGGCTGCATACACCTTTGGTGGAGGGTAAGGGCTTCTGAGGAAAGAGACAAGGATGAGTACAATAGAGAGTAGACCCAGTTTCTAGGTGATGGCCATAGGCAGAAGAGGTCCGCAGTTTGGTAGGGAGAAAGCAGGAGTGACTGCCTGGGCCTCTTATCTTAGCTGAGAGACTAACGTTTTTTTTTTTTTTTTTTTTCCTTTTTTAGAGCTGTGGTCTTACAGTGTCACCCAGGCTGGTCTTCAACTCATGACTCTCCTAGCTCAGCCTCTAGAGGTCAGCTTTTTTATGTGCTGTTCCTGAGGTTTGAACTCAGGACCTGGGTGCTGTCCCTAAGATTTTATGTTCAAGGCTGGTGCTCTACCACTTGAGCCACAGCTCCACTTCTGGTTTTCTGGTGGTCAATTGGAGAGAAGAGTCTCACAGACTTTCCTGCCTGGGTTGGCTTTGAACTGCAATCCTCAGATCTCAGTCTCCTGAATAACTAGCATTACAGATGTGAACCACCAGTATGCAATTTAGCAATGCCCAGTTTAGAGGTCAAATTTTTAAGTAAAACAAGTCTTCATTTTTATCAAATACAGATCTGGTTCAAGGGCCACAAACCCAGAAAGGAAAGACATCTTGAATAAAAATAAAGTGAGCACATTTGTGAGTGCCTACTGTGTGCTAGGAAGAAGGCTAGTGTGTGTGTGTGTGTATGTGTGTGTGTGTGTGTGTGTGTGTGTGTGTGTGTGTGTGTGTGTGTGTGTGGTATTTTGGGCAGTGTGAAAGCTGATAAGTCTGTTACTGGTACTGGTGCTGAGGCTGAGTCTAGGACTGGTATGACCACCACTTCCCACACATGTAGCAGAGTAAAGCCAGGGATAGACTTGGACATCCTTCTGCTAAAGAAAACTTGAAAAGATATCAAGACAGACAATGGGTTTGGATCATGCAGACAGAAGAGGAGAAAGAAAGATAGGTGCAAAGAGAGGATAGAGTAAGAAAGTGGGAGGATAGAGGACAAGAGAGAGAAGGAGAGAGAGAGAAAAAAAGAGAGAGAGTAAGGAAGGAAGAAAGAGAGAGATAGAAAGAAGAGTCAAAAGCCAGCAAAGGGTGCTTCCCACTGAGCCAGATCAGCACACTTACAGAAGGTACAGCTCCAGTCTTCTGTGTTTTCAAGAACACAGACCAAGGGGGCAGAAGACTCAGCATGATCATAGCAGAGATCCCAGGCCTGGATGCCCCATGCAATGTCTGACAGGGCATGTGTTGCCAGCAGTCGCCTCAAGGGTAATTAAAGTTCTAATTTAATTTCATTTGAAAAATGAAGAAAATGGAACTCCTGGGGGAAAATGGCTCAACTTACCCAAGGCCACAAAACCTAGTCAGTGACAGGACATAAAACCTTGAATTTGAATAGTCTATCAGGGTGTGAATTGAAAGATACTGGAAAATTCTTTGACATTCACATTTCCAAAATGTTAGTACTTGAACCCCATTTTGATGTTTGTTTGTGGCATAAGGGCACACATGTCAGGACTTAGAACAGACCTAGAAAGAAAATTTGTGCTGCATAACTTTCATCCTGGAATCATGACAGTCCTAGGGTCTGGAGGTGAAGAGCTCTGACATCTTGGACTCCAATTGATCCTAAAGTTCCCCCTGCCTCCACCAAAACTATGACCTAGGTCAGACCAAGGTGCCTAGGTCCCACAGGACTTAAGTAGATGGACCAGAAGTGGCAGTGGTTGGAGCAAGTCTGCGCCTCTGGACTTCTGAGAGCTGGGCCTCCTGAGAGCTTTCCTTTGAACTCTACTAATAAGGCAAAGCTGTCCTGAAGCTCCTGTAAATCTCTGCCAGATGTGCCTGGTCCAGTTCCCACACCCAGGGAGACATCTGCCCGCTGGGTACAGGGGGAAGAGGTGGGCAAGAGGGCCAGTGAGGGAACCTCAAGACTTGCCCCCAGTAGGCATCTCCCATCTCTCTCAGAGCTCACCAGGCCAGGGAAGTTGGCACTGACAGCCCCTGGGTCTGGGAGCAGAGCCCAACCAGGAGATTGTCCTGGTTAGGCCAGTCCAAGCCAGCTCCATACGGGCCTGAGGAGGTGACAACCCTATCGGCCAGCTCCTCCCGGCCCCCCATTTACATCTTGATTACATTCCTTGGGAAACTGTCCAGGCCACATTCCGCCTGGCAGGCTGAGCTGCTAGGAAGACCTGCAGAGCACTATGGCAACGCCAGAGGGGCTGGGCCTGCAGGGTAGCCAGCCAAAGCCTCTAGGCCAGGCCAGGCTAGGCTAAGCCAGGCTGGGGAACCTCCCTACAAGGGGCCAATCTGGATTCCTCTAGTTACCAGGCCAGACAGTCTGCTCCTGCCCCTTGCTCCACTCACTCCTGTATCTGCAGCCAAACCTCTGTAGGGCTTGACATAACACCAAGTTTAGTGCCCAACTCTCCCTGGCCACAGAGCCTCTAAGGGGGCCTCATCTTCCTTCAAAGACACTTCCCCAAGAACAAATGTTTCTGCCTCAGATCTGACACAAGGCAATGGTGGAAGCTGCCCGAGTTAGCTGTCTGCCCAGTATAGGCCAGGGCTGCCACTTTCAAGCTTTTTGCTATCTATCTGCCTTCCTCTCTGGAAAACAGAGACCCCAATGAATCAAAGAGAAAAAAAAATAAACAAGCCATAAGTTTCTCAGACTGCTTCCATATTCATAATTTGATAGAAAGAACTTCATTATTTGTGGAATCCTAAAAGCACCTCTATTGACTCTCTAGTTCCCCAGGAAAAAAAAATCAACAGCTTTTCTAACATCCCCCCCTAAGAAAAACATTTTTTTTTCTTTTAGAAGCCCACAGGCCCTTAGAAAAGGCCAGGACACAAGAGGAGGGGTTGGGACTTTTCTCTCCAGTCCCTTCATTGAGCCCCCTGTGTAAGGGGCCAAAGACAAACAGTAGCATAGCTCCCATACCCCCAGTCCTCCTTCCATTCTCTTCTCACTCTCCCTGATCTTCCTCCTTCCTGTCTCCTTCTTTTCCTTACTATCTCCCTCCTTCTTGCTCTCTCTCCCTCTCCCTCCCTTCCCCTTCCTTCTTCTTTCCTTCCTTCCTTCCTTCCTTCCTTCCTTCCTTCCTTCCTTCCTTCCTTCCTTCCTTCCTTCCTTCCTTTCTTCCTTCCTTCTTTCCTACACTCCTCCCTCCTTCCCTTCCATTTTAGCAGGTAGCAGGAGAAACTTCCAAGAAGCAGTGTCTTCTGTGAAAGCACAATGTTGAACAGGATAACAAGATCTTATTGTGATTGAGAGCCAATCAGACCCAACAGTCACATCTCCTGGGCTCTCACTGGTGCCTCAGAGGCCCTGGAGGCATCTTGGTGCATTCCAGAGGAATAGAGTTTGAAAGTAACCGGAGTTGTCAGTTCTGGCTGTGTGTGGAGAGATACCTCTGCATCCTGTACCCCTTTCTTCCTCTTCTTCCCTGTTCTTTGTGGCCCTTTCCTCTCTCTGCTTCTCCCTCTCTGCCTCTCTCCATAGTCATGGGGCCTTCCTAATGGCACCCTCCATCCAACCTAGCTCTACTTTTTTTTCTGCCTAGGGTGAGTGGGTAGGGGCCTCCTGCCAACGCTGGGCTATAATTTTGGGTCTCTGGCTTGGCCAGACAGTGCTTGCCAGTCACATGAGCAAAGGCCCTGGAGCCAGGCATTCCTGTCCAGACTTTTAAACTGTAATCAAGGCGGGGGTGGTGGCACCAACTCCAAAGAGGAGTTGGAGTCTTTTTGGTTGTTGTCTGGAGGGACTAGGGAAGGTCAAGAACAATGTCAGGTGCAGACACATCCTGAAGTTGCAAACCCCTCCCCTCCTGCTATATGGTGTGGGAGCACATGGCAGAGGGAACTGTGAGTTAGGATCTGGCTTATAAGGTACAGTCCTCCAACAGATCATACTACTATGGAAGCCTCCAGAAAGGATCCACAAGAGGGCCTTCTGTGTTACAGTTTTGGCCTCTTTGCTCTAGCACAGCCCCAAAAGCCTCCTGCATTGTTTCCTTTGGGTGGCTGTGATGAGCCAGGCATGGTGCTAAGCACAGAGAAAGGCAGGTACAAACAAACACAAATCTCTCTCTTCATAGAGCTGATGGCCAAGTTAGGGAGGTGGGAGGATAAGAAACAAAATGGTTAAGTAGCATAGACTGGCAGTAAAAATACAGTAAAGAAGGGGCGTGGAGAAGGTAGGGTGGGGATGAAAGAGAGTAACAATTTTAAATATGGTGGTTAGGAAGGTTTTACTGTGAAGATGGACCTTAAGCGGAGGCTTGAAGGAGGTCAAAGAATAACTTGTGTATATATATCCAGGAGAAGAGCTTTTCAGGCAGAGGCCACAGCAAGTGCAAAGGCACTGAGGTAAGGGCATGCTGATATGTTTAGTAGCTAGCAAGGAGGCTAGTCTGGCTGGATAGAGGAGTGGGGGAGGGTCGTTAGACATAAAAGCTGTGAGAACTAAGGGGGAGGAGTGGATTCTGAAGGATTTTGTGGGAGGGGTCCTTCGAAGAACTTCAGCATTTGCTCTGAGGGGGATGTGAATCATGGAAGGAGTTGGAGGGAGAAGATGAATATGATCTGACAAAGTCACATGAAGATGCTCCTTTGGACTGTGGAGTTGAGGAAAAAACTGCAGAGAAGCTCTGGCAGTGCTCCAGAGATGGATTAATGAGGGCTCAAACAGGGTGGACAACATTTAGAGATTGGAACTGTTAGTATGGAGAACAAGAAGGCTTGGATTATGAGCAGCTGCTAATGACCTGGGAAACCAGGGTGTGAACTTCCAGGATACTACAGTTGTGGCTGGGCACCTGATTCTGGTGACATGATTCCTAGACACATGCCTAGGAAGAGACTCTAACCCTAAATATTTAAGAGATAGAGCGAAACCCATCAATAGGGCTAGCAAACTCACCAAAATGGAACCAGAGTCCCAACCAGAGATAGGAAGAGGTAATATTGTTGCTAGCCAGCAGCCTGATTTTACCTCCAAGTTAAAGCAGGTCTCTTGGGGGAATGCTTTATGAGCCATCTCTCAGTCACTGCTTTATTCGTAAGTCAATCAATGAATATGGGTGAAACACTTTCCCAAGCCTTCCAAGGCAGAGCAGCCAGGCTGTCCTATGAGTCCTGCATGATCCAGGGGGGTTTTCTGGGTAGACAAAAACGGGACAGGTGATGTATAACAGTAGCTCACTTACACCCTGAAATCAGGATCAAGGCCTGGGACCTGGGCTGGCACTAAGAGTGTGGCTAGTTTTCCATCAAATCTTTCTCTTAAACCAGTCTTCACCTTTTCTTTGCCTTGGACTTTTTCAGCTAGAAGAATCCTCCCTCTCTGTGTCTCTGGAGGATGGGAGATATAAAATGCAGGACTGCTGTGCCAAACCAAGCTGAGGCTCATGAGTTTGAGACACAGAAGCAGGAGCTGGAGCCTAGGCTAATTCTGACTGGGGGACATAGCCCCCTTAATCCTGAGGGAGTAAGAGAAGCCCCTTACTTGGACAGTGCCTGATTCAGGAACCTAGCTCTATGTTCCTCAGGTCAGAGAGATGGAGAGGCCTCCCAGGCCACATAACATTTAACCTACTTGTACAGAACAGAGGGTCCACAGGGCACTGCTTACTGTCTCCTGTGACCATCTCACATCACACATTGTGTCATACAGTATATTGGTAGTGCCAGGTCCAGAAATCTTGGTGGCAATAACAATAATGACAGCATCATTTATGGAACATTTCTTTATGTTTAAACTGTGCCAGATACTTGGTAGTATTATCTCATTTAAAGTTCACAGCATGGGGCTGGGTGCCTGTGGCCCATGCCTTTAATCCTAGCTACTCAGGAGGCTGTCTGAGTCACAAGGTTCAAGGCCAGCCTAGGCAGGAAAGGCCATGAGATTCTTATCTCCAATTAACCAGCAGCAAGTCAAAAGGGAAGTGTAATTCAAGTGGTAGAGTGCCAGCCTTGAGTGAAAAGGCTAAGGCACAGTACCCAAGCCCTGAGTTCAAACCCCAGGACTGGCAAAACAAACAAACAGTGTGCTCAGACTCACAAAACCAAGGCCTACTAGCTGTTTCTGGTGAAGAAGGGAAGAACAAGGGAGAAGAACTTTTCCTCCAGACCTCCTTCCACCGAGCTCCAACCCACCCCTGCCTGCCTTCCTCCTGGTGTTTTTCCTCCCTTTTTGCTTGTTTCATTGAGCAAAGGACCCTCCATCTGCCAAATCTAGAGGCTAGGGAAACCACGGGTAAGGGGGGCATGCAGGAGGTGTCTGGGGGAAGAAAGATCATGCTACACATTTGGGCAAAGCCCCCTGAAGCTGCCGTGAGGGTCTGACCTGGCTCCAAACCACTGTGGTCTGCCTACTTCTTGTTAGCAAGAAATGATGAATTTGAGAAATTACTGGTAGGACTGGGGGAAACTGCATTTCCTCATCCATGCTCAGGGCAAATTTGGGGAGTATGGAGGTTTTCTAAAGGCCCTGAGCCCCCTTCCTCAACCCTAACTCCACCCTGCTGCTCTTTCTTCCCCCAGCCTACAACTTGTGATGATGGCTACAATAACTCAACTTGTCAGGAACTCAGGGAAGCTTCCAGAGTTAGGCCAGTTGAGACTCAACAATGTGGGGTTGAGTTGAGTGGTTTCTTGGGGAGCAGGAAAAGGATACTTTGGGATTTAAAAAAAATTTCTGTGCGCGCGCACGCACGCACGCACGCATGCACACACACACACACACCCCAGGTCTATAGCTTGAACTCAGGGCCTGGATGCTGTCCCTAAGTTTTTTCATTCAAGGCTAGCACTCTACCACTTGAGCCACAGCTCCACTTCTGGCATTTTTATGGTGATTAATGGGAAATAAGAGTGCCATGGCTATCCTGCCTATGCTGACTTTGAACCAAGATCCTACCATCTCAATCTAGTGAGTAGTTAAGATTATAGGCATGAGCCACCTGTGCCCAGCTTGGAAAAAGATACTCTTTTCTGTAACTTTGGTGAAGTTGGTTTACTGGCACATTTTCCACAAGAAGGGGCTGAGACTTACCCAGAGGAGGCAGCTTGTCCAGAATTGCACACATAGTGAATGGCAGGACTAGATTTTTCTAGAGCTCTGTCCTGTCTCCTGCCCATCAGAGGAGGGACTTAGGACAACTAGCTCAGCTGCATCCTTTGGGATGTGCACATACCCTGCCCCTGAGCAGTGGTTTACACAGATATGCAGAGCCAAGCTTACAACATTCCCAGGTGGACTCTCCACATAATATATGACCTGGGCAACCTCCTTAACAACCTGTGCCTTAGTTTCCTTATTTTGAAAACAGAGACAGCAATAGCACCTACCTCATAAAGCTTCTGTGGGAGGTGATGAATTCATCCACGGAAAGCTTCCCCAGGCCCACCCAGCTAGTTCCAACACCTGAATCTCCTCTGCCCACTCCCCATAGCTCTATGTCCTGCTTGCTGTGGACTCACTCTGATCTTGGATTCTAGTGTTAGGCTCTCATGAGTAACAGTGCTACGGTACTAACTTTGCCCAACTCTGATGCTATCACCAGGTAACCTTTACTAGTGTTTTATTTGTTTGTTTGGTTTTTGGTTTCTTTTTGATCATGGGGTTTGAACTTAGGCCCCAGATCCTGTCCTTCAGCTTTTCTGCTCAAGGGTAGCATTCTAAACCACTTTAAGCCACAGTTTTACTTCTACTTTTCTGGTAGTTCTTTGGAGATAACAGTCTTAAGGATTTTCTTGCCCAGGCTAGCTAGCTTCGAACCACAATCCTCAGATTTCATCTTCCTGAGTAGCTAGGATTACAGGCGTGAGCCCCTGGGCCCCAGCTCATTTCTAGTGTTTTCTTGCCTTGTCCATCTCCCTGATGCCCCACCTTGTCTTTGCCTCCCCCCCCCCCCCCCACCACTGAGGAATAGTTCAGTTGTCCAGAACCTTACTATGGTCCTGTCACCTGCTGCCTCCTCCACATCTGCCTTGGAACAGCTGGCATCATCTTCCTCTAGATTTCTTTTTTCTTTTTTTTTGGTCGGTCATGGGGCCTGAACTCTGGGCCTGGGTGCTGTCCCTCAGCTCTTCAGCTGAAGGCTAGTGCTCTACCACTTGAGTGTCAGCCCCACTTCCAGCTTTTTCTGCTTATATGGTGCTAAGGAATCGAACCCAGGGCCTCATGCATGCAAGGCAAGCGCTCTACCACTGAGCCACCTTCCCAGCCCCTTCCTCTAGATTTCTTGCTGGTTGCTAAGATTCCCATGGCTCCTTGGCTGCCACTCATTGCTGACTATGGCCTCATCTCTCTTAACAATCTGTTGCATATAAGCAGAAAGAAGGAAGTCAGAGAGTGTGTACCATCAAGTGTAAAGGCTTAGATATGAGGCAGGAACTCTGTGTGAACTTGGTCCTCTAAAGAGTGTCTTGCCGGGCTGGGAAGGTGGCTCAGTGGTAGAGCGCTTGCCTTGCATGCATGAGGGCCTGGGTTCGATTCCTCAGCACCACATAACCGGAAAAAAAAAATACCGGAAGTGGCGCTGTGGCTCAAGTGGTAGAGCGCTAGCCTTGAGCTGAAGAGCTGAGGGACAGCGCTCAGGCCCAGAGTTCAGGCCCCACGACGGGACCCAAAAAAAAAAAAAAGAGTGTCTTGCCTACCACTGCCATTCCCTCCAATCTCTCCGCTTGAGGGTCTTGAGAAGGAGGACCAGGTACCTGCTCCTCTCCCCTGTGTGCCTGTTCTATCTAGTTTGTGCCTGGCTCCATGAGGCAGAGGTCAAGTCCTAGCCACAGAGGGGCAAGAGAGAGAAAAGAAGAGGAAGGAGGAGGAAATGTCATGTGTGCTAAGATCAGAGGCCAGCAGTGGAGGAGCTCAGGCCGGGCGCGCCGTAAAAAGGAGGGGAAGCCAGGCCACAGCTATTTCTGTACAATAATACAGGGAAAGAGGGCCAAGCTGACAGGACAGTGATTAGTCTTCAGGGAGCAAAGGCGAAGATTCTGCCGGCAAGCCTGGGGCTGGAAGAGCTGGCCCAGGGCCCAGGCCGGTGGGCTGGAGCAATGATTTCAGAGGCCCGGAATCTGAGGCAAGCTGGGCCTAGGGACTAGGGAGTAGAGAAGGTGGGATCAGGGTGAGGGGAGCTCATACTCTACCCTGCACCATCTTCAGCACAGGGGGCTGGGATGGGGGTGAGAGCTGTCTTGCTCTGGCTGGCTGGCTGCCGCCATCGGGGTTATCAGGCCATAAGGAGGGGCAGAGTTTCTGAAATCCACACTTCCTAGGTTCTGGCCTGTGAGGGAGATGGCGTGAGAAAGAGCCCGAAACAAAGGCTCGGAGACCTCAGGGGAAGAGTCATGACTTCATTTTGTTTCCCATGGGGGGCTGGGAAGGTGGCTCAGTGGTAGAGCGCTTGCCTTGCATGCTTGAGGCCCTGGGTTCGATTCCTCAGCACCATATAAGCAAAAAAGAAAAAAGCTGGAAGTGGCGCTGTGACTCAAGTGGTAGAGCGCTAGCCTTGAGCTGAAGAGCTGAGGGACAGCGCCCAGGCCCAGAGTTCAGGCCCCATGACCAGACCCCTCCCCCCCCAAAAAAACCAACACATTTTGTTTCCCATGGGATTTGTGGGCATGGGGTCCCGGAGAGAGAATGTAATAAGGTCAGATCACATAGCAAGGCAGGGAGCTCACATTTACCAAGTACCAACTCTGCTCTATTATGATTTTTGCTCTACATTAGCACATTAACACATTAGCCAAGGTAGGTGTGATTTGGTTTCATTTACACTTAAGAAATCTAGGCTTCAGAGAGGTGAAACGATTTGCCTAACATTACACAGCTAGAGAGAGACAGAGCAATCATAGAATCTGCTGTGTTGTGATACAAAGGTGAGGCTTTGGAAGCAATATTCCAAAGTCAAGAAGCAAGGGTCTAAGCTCTGGTCTGGTACTGCCTGGCTTAGATCTATGAACTTGGGCAACTTATCTTTTGTCTAAACCTCTCAGTTTCCTATCTGTGGAGTGGAGCTAATAATAGTATAAGATTGCATAATACACATTGTATAATATACATTAATAATAGTGTAAGATTGTATGCATAAATATATTTCAATAATAGTATAAGATTATACACACACACACACACACACACACACACACACACACACACACACACACACACACACACACACACATATATATATATATATATTTGTCGGTCATGGGACCTGAACTCTGTGCCTGGGCATTGTCCCTCACCTCTTCAGCACCACTTTTGGCTTTTTCTGCTGATGTGGTGCTGAGGAATCGAACCCAAGGCCTCATGCAATGCAAGGCAAGCACTCTACCACTGAGCCAACTTCCCAGCCCAAGATTATATATATAATGTACATTATATGTATGTATGTATATATATATATATCTTAAGATTGTTACAAGGAGTAAATGAGTTGGTAGGTGGAATGCATCTAAAACAGTGCCTAGTATATGATACATCATTGATCACTAAGAAGTAGGATATGAATATTTTCTCATGCTCCTTCATAGCCTCTTCTCCTTAAAGGGAAGAGCATAAGAGGTGAGAGAGCCATGTAGGGAAAATCCAGGACAGAGGGTCAAGCTAAAGCCTTCAGAATTGGAGTCCTCCCATATTCGGACAATAGTATCAGGAGTCATCCAAAACAGAGTTGCGTGACCTAGCAATCACCCTTCTGGGAATTCATCCTAAGGAAATAATGGGTCAAGAGAGCAAAGATGTATGTACCAGGATGTTCATTGCCGGGCTGTTGATTACAGTAAAAAATAGTCTTGCTTAAATGAATTATGGAGCTGTCACATAGAACAGCCATTAAAAACAATGGCATTTTACAATTATTGATATGGAAAGAGATTCTTGACTCAATTGTTAAAGAATAAAAGCAGGTAGGCAGCACTGAGAAGAGATAAGACAGAAGGGTCAGAACTGGGGTCTCTGTTATTTGAGGAGCACCTAAAATTGTTTGCTATAAACATTTATTACCTATTTTGGGGGCAGCTGATATTAGGTCTTAAAGTCAGGACTTGCTTACTCACAGCTAGTGCTCTACCACCTGAGCCATACCTCCAGCCCACCTTTTGCTGGTTAGTTAAAAATGGAGTCTGAAGGACTTTTATTCCCCAGGCTGGCTTTAAACCATGATCTTCCAGATCTCAAGACTCCTGAGTAGTGAGGATTGCAGGTGTGAGACACTGGTGTCTGGCTCATTTATTACTTTTCTATTGAAAAGGAAAAGGCATTAAAACTATTTCCATACTGGCAAACAAAAAACTCAAAACCTCCACCTGAATCGTGGTCAGGAACGATTACCCTCTGCTCACCCAGGAGCCAGTCCAGACTTCATACCCCTCGCAGGGGCAGGGTATAGTGGGGGGAGAGAAAGCACCTGGTAGAGTTAGATGAACCTAGCATCTGCTCCTCAAACAACCACTGGACAATGTGACTTTCGTGTTCATGCATTTAAATAGATATTTGCTCTAAGCCTAGATGAAGCAATAAGCAAAAGAATTCTAAGGCCTTGGACTTATGGAGCTGGTGTTTTAATGAAGGAGAAGCATGAACATAGGGTTTATGGGGTGGGGAGATTGTGTACTATTCAGGCTTCTTTGTCACTGTGACAAAATGCTCAACAGAAACAACTTAGGGAAAATTTATTTGGCTCACAATTTCAGTACATCATGTGGAGAAGGTGAGGTAGAACAGAGCAGCTCAAATCATGGTGACCAGAAAGTGGAAAGTTGAGAGAGAGAGAGACAGAGAGAAAGAGAGACAGACAGAGAGACAGAGAGAGACAGAGAGACAGAGAGACAGAGAGACAGAGAGACAGAGAGAGAGAGAGAGAGAGAGAGAGATTATTGGCAATGCCATCCAGGGCCCTACCTAAAGGGTCAAACTGTTCTCATACAGAGTAGGTCTTGCCCCATCCCCGTTTATTATTGTTCACATATACACTCTGAGGGGGTGCTTTATTGATCTTCTAGATGTTTATTAATCCAATTACTGAAATTAGAGGGAATTGAAGTCAACATTGAAAGCAGGTGAAGGAGCAAAGTGCATGGAGAACTGGAGAAAGAGTGTTCTGAGCAGGGGCAAGAACAAATGCAACAGCCCTGGGGCAGGAGGGTTTCTGGGTAGGTTGAAGCCCAGAGGAAATCAAGCAGGCTACAATATGGGTAGTGAAGGGGAGCAGGAGCTGAGGGAATGGAGGAGAAGTACAGGGATTTCAGTAGAGAAGTCACAATCATGGACTTAGGTTTAAGTACAAATAGTGGATGCAGAAAGGGTTACCAAGGGAAGCAGACAACCCATTAGGAAACTATGACAGTCCTCCAGGTGAATGCTGAAAGTGGCTCAGACAACAGTGACAGTGGAAGTTAAGGGTGGTAGTTGTTCCTATAGGTCATTTCTGCTGTAATTGACATGCTAGGTCCAGATTCTGTACCAAATCTAGAATGACCTGTGGCAACCACCCATTTTAGTAAGAATAAGGCAAATAGTACATTCTAGAAATATCCTTTTTCTTTTCTATTCTTGTTTTTGGTGCTGGTTTGGGGGCTGGAACTCAGGGTGTGTGTGCTGTCCCTGAGCTTTTCTACTCAAAGCTAGTGGATTACCACTTGAGCCACAGCACTACTTAAGCTTTTTTGGTGGTTAATTGGAGATGAGTCTTTCCTGACCTGGCTGGCTTTGGACCATAATCCTTAGATCTCAGCCTCCTGAATACTCAGGAGCCACCAGTGCCTGCCAAGGTAGAAATATACTACTTATCCCCTAACTCCAGGTCCTGCAACTGTAGCTAGTGCTTATTTGACACTCAGCAAATGAACGAATGTATGAATGAACAAAGAATGCTTTAGAGATTTAAAACAGAGGAGCAAGGAAGCAAGCCTAATGGTGGGAGGAGGGGGCCATGGACACACGTTCCACCTACTCAACCAGACCCATCAGAGTAACCCCTGGTCTCAGAACACACATATAGGAGCAGGTGGGCCTTTCTTCTCTCAGCCTGGCTGACTGAATGTGGGTGTAACTGTGGTTGTCATTGTTCATTCACAAGGAAAAGAGATCCCAGTTGGGTGGAATCATTCTGGTATTAGAAGAAAGAAAGCAAGGCTATGGGAATGGACAGAGACTGTTCTTGATCTGAGAACAGAATAATTTCTCTCTAGAGATACTTGTGTGTGTCTGTACTTATGTGCACACATACACACGTACATACATACGCACATGTATGCGCACCAGTCCTGGGGCTTGAATTTAGGGGTTGGGCGCAATCCCTGAGATTTTTGCTGAAGGCTGGTGCTCTATCACTTAAGCCACAGCTCCATTTCCAGAATTTTTTTTTGGTGGTTTACTGTAGATAAGAATCTCATCAACTTTCCTGCCCAGGCTGGCTTTGAACCTTGATCCTCAGATCTCAGCCTTCTGAATAGCCAGGATTATAGGCATGAGCTAGTGGAGCCTACAATCATTTATTTCACTCTGCCCTTCTGGCATATCCTAGCAGCACTCCTCTATACACTAGGGTCCTATTCAACAATTTTCCTTCATAATGTCTTTGCCCTCCTTACTGCTGAATTTTCTCAAGCCCATCTGCTATCCATTGGCTTCCTTTGAAACCCTTAGTGATTCACTGAAAACTCCCCTTAATCTTGAAATATCTCTTGCCTCCTTTCTTACCAATGCCTGAATTCTCTGAAACCCCACCTCCTCATCTTTAAGCAGACACTAGACAAGGGAAATTGGCTGATTGGACCATGGATATACCATTTCTCTTCTCTGTCACTCACGGGTACACCATGGTCCATTCTTCTTGTGGCCAGGAGAAGGACTTACAAAGGCTTATCAAGCATATTGGTAAGATAAGTCTTAAATTACATTTCAGGAATTTTAGTTTAAGCATAGTAGATTGAGTAAATATATTTAGTGTAACTCCCACCAAGTCCCACTCAAATGACAGAAGATTTTGAAAAGTTGCTAAGTTAAAGGACCAGAGGAATATGTAAGGGCATCTACAATGAAATGTGGGGAGTTGGCATGTTGATAGATGAGAAGTGGAGAAAAGGAACCCTAAGCTGGCCCTGGGAGAAACCCAGAAGTTAACCCATTGCTTCCACAAACCTCAGAAATACTCAAGAATGACATGCACCAGATAACTCTGAAAGCAAGGGTTTTGGGCTGAGCCAAAGTGGCATGGTTAAAAGTTCATGAGCTAAAATTTGACTTGCAAATCTGTCCTCCCATACTGACAGTAAAGTAGACGTTCAACTCCATGGGAGGCTGGACAAGGAGCCAGTAGGCATGCTCCAGACAAGGCTGGAGTAGGAAATGAAAGTGATCATCTGAATACTGTGCTCTGAAGCCCCAGGGGACTCTTCCTCTGCTTCCTCTGCTTCCTTGCTCAGCTCCAAGAACATAGGCATCCATGAGTCACTCTTCTCTTGCCAGAGACTGGAGTAGTCCTCTCTGGGAATGGTATTTGGGTGCCCCTTAAGAAATCCAGAAACTCATTCTCTGTGGCCAGTGAAAAGCTACATTATTCTGTATATGCACGTTGAATTCCAGTACATTTTTCAGTTCCTTATTTTTAACAGAGCAGATAGCTAAGGACCATCAAAATGGAAGGACATCTCTTCATGTGGAAGACAACACCGAAACAAAAATTAATTCAAAAAGAATTGTGGCATAGCCAGGTACCAGTGGCTCACATCTATAATCCTAGCTACTCAGGAGGCTGAGATCTGAGGATTATGGTTCAAAGCCAGCCCAGGCAGGAAAGTCTGTGAGGCTCTTATCTCCAATAAACCACTAGAAAACCTGGAAGTGGCGCTATGGCTTAAGTGATAGAGGGCTCATCTTGAGCTGAGTTCACAACCGACCAAAAAAAAAAAAAAAAAGAATGGTGTTAAAGCTGAAAATTGACAAATTCTAAACACAAGCACAACATCCCAGTGGTTTCCAAGGTGACCTTGTACTCCCACCAAGGTCACCTGTTGTATCTCTTTGTCAACTCCAGGATCGGAGCTGAAGAAGAAATGTCTATCTGGGGAGCAAAGCATTATGGTGAAGCCACACTGTCTTTCCATGCATCTGCTCCAAAATGGAACATGTCACACCCACATTTCATTGAGCAATACAAGTGACACATCTAAATCTGATGTCCACAGTATAGGGCATATTCTGATATATGAACAGGCCTGACAGACAAGAGAGCAAATCTTTTGGTCAAAACAACAGGTAGTCAAAAGAAAGATGAACTGTTGTACATTTGCCAATATGGCAGTGCAATTTCATAATAAATAAGGTAAGCCAAGTGCTGGTGGCTCCTGCCTGTAATCCTAGCTATGCAGGAGACTTAGATCTGAGGAATGCAAGTTGAAGCCAGCCCCGACAGAAAAATCTTATCTTCAATTAATTTAATCTTATCTCTAATTAATCACAGAAAAAACAGAAGTGGTGCTGTGACTCAAAGTGGTAGAGTATTAGACTTGAGCAAAAGAAGCCCCAGGACAGCATCCAGACCCAGAGTTCAAGCCTGGCAAAATATTAATAATAATAATACTAAGTTATTAAAATATAAAGTTGGCAGAAAGCAGACAAAATGTCTCCCCCCCAAAAAAAGGAAAACAGAGTAAATAAGAAGAATGCTCCAAGCCTCAATAAGTGAATTAAAAGTATACCAGAGAGAAAGAATAGAGACAAGAGGATAAGAGAGTATTCACGAAATAATTCCATAATCTTCCTCTGAGTGTAATGGCATCCAGTCCCAAATTGAGTTCATCTGGCACTGTAGATGAAAAAAGATAAATAATAAGGCCCATTTTGGAGAAATTATAGTGCATTTTTCAAAGACATCCTAACCAGAAAGAAAAGCAAGTGCATGCAAAGATTTGATAATCAAAACAGTGTCAGGAGCAGTAATACACAACTATAATCAATCAGTCCTTGGGTACTGAGGCAGGAGAATTGAGAGAGATCAGCCTGAACTTTACAGTGAGTTCTAGGCCAGCATGCACTGTACAGTAGGATCTTGACTCAAAAAATAACCAAAAGAAAACAAAATCAGAACAGCATACATTATAGATTCGTACATGCATTCAGTCAGCAGATATCTCTTGAGTACCTTTTGTATACCTGGCACTGTACTGAGTACTGGGGATACAGTATTAAACAGAGACCAAATCCTTACTATTGTAGATCATTTAATCTAATGGGACCTGAGAGAGAGAGTCAGGAAACAAATTTACAGATTTGCTTTCTCTGCTGTTTGGAAGAGGAGAGAGGGAGGGTGACAAGATGGAATATGGAGTGTATGCTTTGGATTGGTCAGTTGTTGAAAGTGATCTTACAAGAGAAATTCAAGTTGTTCAAATGTGGGGACAGATGTTAGAGAAACAGAAGGAAGAAAGACCACCATGGATAAAAATTATTTCTCCTGATCTGTCACTTGTCCTTTAACTTTGTTGATGGTACTTATTATTGTGCAGACATTGCAGGATTTTGACACTGTCCTTTTTGCTGAGAGCTTTGGCTTTCTGTGATTTCTTTCAAAGCAGGTTTTTCTCCATCAAAATTATAAATATATTTTTTATATTTTCTTAGAAAAGTGTTATAGTTTGTATTTGATTTCTTCTGCTTTTAATTTGTCTCTGATTTCATATTTTGAATCATGTGAAGAAAGTATCTAAAACAAAATTTTCCCCAAATCGGTAGCCAATTCTTCAATACCATTTATTGAATAGACCATTCCTTCTCTACTGATTTGAAAAACTGCCAGATTACCACATACACATGGATCTAGTCTCTATTCAGTTCTATTGTTCTATATCTCTATCCCTATGCTAGGTCTGATTATTAGGCCAGTTATCCTGCCTCCAGCCAAATTGGCTATTTAAGGCCCTTGTCCATTCTAATTGGTTTGAATTTATGCCATATCCGTTGTTACCTACTTTGAATAGCTCTAGCACACCATTTTCATTCCTAGAAATGTGTAAAATATTTTGATGTATGGTAAAGCAAGTCTCCTTTTTTCATTGTTCCCCCCTTTCAAAATTGTCTTAGCTATTCTTAAGCATTTTCTCTCACATGTGAATTTTCTAATCAATTTGTCACGTTCTATGAAAACTCCTGCTGGGACTTTGACTGTGATTGAATTAAATTTATGATTTCCTTAGGAAGAACTGATATCTTTACTATGTTGTGTTTTTGCTTCCAAGAACATGTATGTACCACATTACATGTGGTAGATAGAACAGTTTATTTAGATCTCTTTAATCATTGTCAGTAAAAAAATATTTACAGGCTCATTTTATATGTCTGACACACTTCTTATTTAGGTATTTTAAGGTTTTGTTGCTTTTGTAAAGAAAATCCATTAATCTATTTTCTTTTTTTGGGGGGGGGGCTTTTTTTGTGAAAATACCATACAGAGGGGTTACAATTACATGAGCAAGGTAATGAGTACATTTCTTATCAAGCATTGTTGCCTCCTCCTTTGTTCCCCCTTCCTTTCCCTTCCCATCTCCCCCAACTCAAGCCTCCCCTGGCGCCCCCCACCCCGTGCCAAAGTTGTTGGTATAATTTGTGGAGGGGAAGGGAAAAAATAAATTGTTTAAATAAGGATACAGGTGGAGCCATTGCAACAATGAGATGTACAAGTCACAAAAAGTCGAAAAACGAATTTACATATTTTCTTTTTTTTCTTTGTGATGATACTGAGGCTTGAACTCAGGCCTTCATGGTTTCTCTTGGCTTTATTGTTCAAGCTTAGAGTTCTACCACTTGAGCCATACCTTCACTGTCTATTTTTTTTTGAATTGTTTGTTTTTTTTAGCTGGTTTCTGTTTTTTTCTTTGACAATTTTGAAAGAAGCTGTAGGGTTTTATTTTTAAAATATTTATTATTATTAAGTATTTGTACAAAGAGGTTACAATTCTACATGTCAGGTTATGAATACAGTGCATTTTCATCAATGTCAGCCCTTCCTGCATTCCTCCCCCATTTACCCCTCCCCTCCCAACCCTCAAGTAATGTTGTTCAATTTTTTCATATGTACATTGAATATAATGTCAACATTTTCTCACCCTTCCCCTATTCATGTGCCTCCTTTTACTCTCCCCACAAAACATGTTGCCACTTCCTGATATTTGTTTTGTTAAGCAGTTCATTTCTGTTGATTTCTTTTAAAGGAACTTAATTTTGAAATAATATTGGATTTTTAAAAAAAATTTTAAAAAAAATTCCAAGGAGGGGCTAGGAATGTGGTAGAGTGCTTGCCTTGCATGCATGAGGCTCTGGGTTCGATTCCTCAGCACCACATAAGCAGAAAAAGCTGGAAGTGGTGCTGTGGCTCAAGTGGTAGAGCACTAGCCTTGAGCTGAAGAGCTGAGGGACAGTGCCCAGGCCCAGAGTTCAGGCACCATGACTGGCAAAAAAAAAAAAATTCCAAGGAGAGTATACAGAGCACTTGCATACCTCATACTTCATTTTCCTATTTAAGCAATTTACATAATGATGATACATTTGCGACAGAGAAGTTATGTTAATATATTACTATTATCTAAACTCTGTTGTTTATTTGTATTCCCATAGTTTTATCTAATATCTTTTTCTGTTCCAGGATCCCATCTAGGATATTTAATCATCACGTTTCCTTGGGCTCCTCTTGGCCATGCAGCTTTTAAGATTTTCCTTGTTTGTTTGTTTGTTTTTTGTTTGGTTTGGTTTGGATTGGTTTGGTGAGCATGTATATGCCAGAACTCGGAGCTTTAATACTGTACCACTTGGAGCCACAGCTCTACCGCCAAGCTTTTGGTGATGAATTGGAGATAAGAGTGTCAAGGACTTTCCTGTCCAGGCTGGCTTTGAATTGAAATCCTCAGATCTCAGCCTCCTGAGTAGCTAGGATTGCAGGCATAACCCACCAGTACCAGCTTTGTCTTTTTTCTTTGGGGTGACATTGATAGTTTTGAGGAGTGTGGCTTAAATATGTGGTGAGATATGCCTCATTTGGGGATTTGTCTGATACCTTTCTTCTGATAAGAACTGAGGTTTGGGGTTGGGGAGGGGAAAGCCACAGAAGTATCATCTGTTATGGTATGTGAAGAGAACATGTGACCAACATGCCTTAGCACCATTAATGATACAAATGCTGAAGTAGCATTTGCCATGTGACTCTAGTGTAAGGTTCTGTTCCCTTGCATAGTGTACTCCTTGGGAACAATTACTTAGGGCTATCCATATCTAGAGTGAGGTGCAATGCTCCACCCTCTGTGGGCAGAGTGTTTACATCCATTATTTGGAATTCTTGTGCATGGGAGATTTCCCTCTTTTCTATTTATTAATTTATTCAGCTTTTGATTTATACCACTATGGACTAATCGACATTTATATTTTATGGCTTGGGATCATAACATGTTTGCTGTTGCTTAGATTTCTAAATTCAGCTATTGGGAGTTCTTTGAATTACCTCTTGTGCTCCTTTGGCATATCCCAACAAACTGTTGTTTATTTTACTTTGTTGTTTTGCTTCTGTTTTTATTTCTCAAATATTTACTTACTTACTACCTGGCATGTTTTATGATGTAGGTCTAAAATCAGCCAGTTCTTCTAG
This sequence comes from Dipodomys spectabilis, assembly GCF_019054845.1. Taxonomy (NCBI): domain Eukaryota; kingdom Metazoa; phylum Chordata; class Mammalia; order Rodentia; family Heteromyidae; genus Dipodomys; species Dipodomys spectabilis. The sequence goes on along the minus strand of NW_024870853.1, from coordinate 4,353,321 downwards.
GAGTGCTGGTTCCTATTATTAGTGGGTATTTAGAAACCAAAATCTTGGTACTGAGTGTGATCATTGCTATTGAGGTGTCATTGCTTCTAGGCCCTCTTGGCTGACAGAGCAAAACAATATCTATAAGCATACTAACCCATTCAATACAACTATCTATCAATGGCTAAATATAATCTGTATCTGTATGTTAAGCTAAACATGAGTGCATACACATGTCAAATGTAATGATACCACTTAAATGACTATAGTTTCCTCCACCTGTTTGTCTACAAATTCTCACCAGAATAATGAGAAACCAGCTTCGCACTGTCCATTCAATTGTTTAGTTGTAGTATACATGTATAGTGACATCAGAATTTTTAATCCACACCCCTATAAGAAATAACTTCAGCAACAAGAGTACAGTATTTATGTATGGTTTCTTTTTTTCCTTGTGGAACTGCAGTTTGAATTCAGGGTCCCATGCTTGCTAAGCAAAACTACCATCTGAGCTACTCCATCAGCCCCCTTTTTGTTGCTTATTTTCTAGATAGGGTCTTGCTTTATGCCTGGGTTGGCCTGGCATCCTGTGATCTTGTTTTTATTTCCCTTTGTTGCTGGGATGATAGGTATGCAGCAACCATTGATTGAGATGGAGTTTTTTCTGCCTGATTTGATACTGGTGGACTGCTGGCCTCACAGAATGAGTTGGAAAGTTGACCCTACGTTTTTATTTTCTGGAAGCAATTGTATCATTTTTTTCCTTAAATGTTTGGTTGAATTTACCAGTGAAATCATCAGTACTTGCTTTTTTTGAATGATTATTCATTAAAGGATCAATTTCTTTAATATATATTCATTTACTCTGATGATCTATTTCTACTTGTGTGAATTATAGTAATTTGTGTTTTTAAGGAATTCGTTCTTTTCATCTAGGTTATCCAACTTTGGGGCATAGAGTTGTTCATAGTATTTCTTTATTATATTTATGATGTCCAATAGATCAATAGTGATGGATTCTCTTTCATTTCTGATACATGTAATTTATGTCTTCTTTCTTTCTTTATTAGTCTAGCTAGAGATTTATTAATTTTATTGATATTTTCAAAGAACCAGCTTTTGGCTTTGTTGATTTTCCCTATTATTTTTCTGTTTTCAATTTCATTGATTTTTGCTCTGATTTTCATTATTTCTTTATTTTTACTTTCTAGGTTTATATTACTTTTCATCTTCCTTGTATCCTAAGGTAGAAACAGATTACGGATTGCAAATCTTTTTCTTTTCTAATATATGTATATAATACTATAAATCTCCCTCTAACTACTGTTTTACTTTATCCCACATTTTTAGGTGTATTTTTATTTTCATTTAGTTAAAAGTACCTTAATAGTTCCATTGAGCCTTACTTTGTGATCCTTTTATGTTATTTGTATGTGTTGTTTAAGGTTTTCAAATATTTGGGGATAGTCTATTGATTTTAATTCCAATGTTTTTTTTCTGTTCAGCAAAGCTGAAATTTCCCCAGTCCTAATGATTTCTCATTTGCTTCTCTTGGATTTCCTAAGTAGGCAATAATATCATCTCTAAATAATGATTTAGGTCTTATTTTTCAATTGTTTTTACATGCTACCTGATTTTCTCACTGTATTATGTTACTCATAATCTTCAAATGATGTTGAGAAATAGTGTCAAGCGTGGGCTATTACATTCTTATTCTTGTGAATAAGGCTTCTAATAATTTGCAACTAATTGTGATGACGCTTCTTATACATTTCTGATTTCCTTCAAACATCATGTTTTTATTTTTCTTTAATGAGAAATTGGCATTTGACTTTATCATGTTTTAACAGTCATTTATTAAAATGATGATGTAATTATCTTTTAATGACATTATCATGAATTACTTGATAGATTTTTCTAATGTTGAATCAGCACAGTGTGAGGTGGGCTCAAATTGGTCTCTTTATTAGCTGTGAGCTTGTATTGCCTCTACTCTCTTCAGTTTTGTAAAGTAGAAAACCTGTCTCATGAAGTCATTACCCAAGTTAAAGAAATTAATATGTATTGCTATGGACTGCAGGACAACACTAAAACCTAGAAGACAGCTTGGTATATATGTGTGGAATACTTTAGCAATTAGTGTATTCCTGGAGGTAAAGTCTACACGATTATTATTGCTTTAGTATCCTGTTAGATATCATTTGCTAAATACTTATTGATGACTTTTACATTGTCCTGGTTAGCTTGTAATATTCTAAGATCCTGTTAGTGCTTACTCAGAAGGTTATCTAATTATCTCAAGTGAGGTGGGTAACTGCCCATCTTTTGCTATGATCATCTTCTGATCCCTGTGGCTGGTGGTTGTATTATTCTTAACCTAATAAGCATTGAGATAATTTTTTATGCAACATTATATAACTAATACAAAATTATCTATTTCACTGATCATAAAAAACAACTTTTCATATATTATACATGAAAATTTGCACATCCTATTTTTTGCATTTTGTTTCATTAATGTATGTTTGTGTCCTTATTAAGTCCTTTTTCTTTTATTTATGCCATCCATAACTCTTGGAAGTTTGATTTACATCCATTTATTTATTTATTTATTTATTTAATTTATTTAACTGTCCTGGGGCTTGTGCTCCGGGCCTGGGCACTCTCTGGGCTTTTGTACTTAAGGCTAGCACTCTACCATTTGAGCCACAGCTCTCACTTCCAGCTTATTGGTGGTCAAGTGGAGATAAGAGTTTCATGGACGTTTGCTGTCTGGGCTGACTTTGAATTTCAACATGAGCCACCAACTCATACTCTTTTATTTTTTTAAATAAGTACCTTTAATGCCAGGCATCTTCTACCAAGTATGAGTTTGGCTATATCCCTTTCATCATGTTAAAGATTTGATTCCATTTCATTTTTAACTTATTCATAGTTTTCATTTTTGTTTCTATTCTCTTCTTTTAGATTGTCTCTCTTCTTAACCCTATATCTAGGAGATAGAATTCAAAGAATCATTTTGCTCTTAAATTGTGGTTTTATTGAATCTATGACTATTGTATGACCTTATATGACATTTGTTGTTTGAAATTTGTTAACATTTCTATTGTGGCTTAATTGTTTTTCAGTGTTAGAGGACAGAACCCAGGGCCTCGTGAATATTAGAGAAGCGCTCTATCACTAACTCACATCCCCAGCCCATCATAAATTTTTGTAAGTATTTCAGTGTGTGTTTGAAAAGCATGTGCCTTTTCTATTCATGCAAACACACAGATGCTATTGCTTGCTAATTGTATTGTTTCAATACAGTGAGGCTTTAGTTAGTTAGTAAGTTAATTAGTAAGTTAGCACCTCATGTCATTTTCTGAGAAATGTAGATTTTTTTACACTAAATTGTGCATTTACCAATCTCTATGCCAATCCTATCTTTTAAAGGTTCAATGCAGTTATATTTTTTTGTTATGGCAGGTAGCTATTGTTGAATTGAATATTCCTTTTCCTTCTGACTATTTCTTGCTTTGAGTTTTGTTTTGTCTGACATTAATATTGCTACATCTGCTTTCTTTTTGTTGGCACTTGAGTATATTTTTTCAATTCTTTTATTTTCAATCTTTTTGTGTTATTTTGTTTTACATATGTGTCTTGTAAATGGCATAGAGCCATATTGGCTTTTGACCTAATCTAAAAGTCTTTGTCTTTTAATAGGGCAATTAAACATTCACATTTATTGTGATTGCTTATGTGCTTGGACTAATTCCTGCCATCTCATTTTGATTTTTGAGTGTTTTTTCTTATTGCTCTCTTTCCATTGCTGCTGCTGCTTTTTCTTAGATGGATAAAATTTTCTTTGTTCCATTTCATTTTCAGGAATGGTTCTTTTTTTCAGGAATGGCTTGAAAAATATACATCTTATTTTGAAAAGCTAGAGGTTTATCCATACATTGTTTGTACACATGCATTTTTCTATCAAGATTTAGTGTGAATTTCTGAGCCCTTCTGTCTAAAATAAGGTAAGAAACTCTGTTTCTGTATTATTATGTCCATTCCCTCTCTGACACCTGCAATATACACCCTACCCAATACTGCCACCTAATCATTCCACTGCCTTTTTTGGCTTTCCTGCCTCCATCAGGAAACTATCAGGTAATGGGACCATCTTTTTTTTTAATATACTGATACTGGAGCTTGAACTCTGGGTCTAGGTGCTTTTGCTAAGCTTTTTTTGCTCAAAGTTGATACTCTATTACTTGAGTTCCACCTCCATTTCTGGTTTTTCTAGATAATTGAAGTTAAGAGTCTCACAGACTTTCCTCCCCTGGCTAGCTTTTAATCTCCATCCTCAGATCTCAGCCTCCTAAATAGCTACAATTAGGAGTGAGCCACCAGTGCCCACCTTTATAACTAATGGATCAAATCATTATGTACCAAGTGGCAGGGTAAGAGTGTGCATTGCTTCTCTTTCTGTTACGCCCATATAACTGGAGGAGTACACTAACTAGAGATGGATTTTACCCAGCCATATCTCTCCCTTATGTGTCTTTCTTCTGTGAGGACAATGGAAGTGAACCAGTACCAGAATCAGGTTTGGCCTTGTGGTAGGAAGGGAGAGCCCTCAGATTCATGGCTAGGCTATCAATTCTACCCAGTGTATAACAGCTTACATGGAAGAGTGAGGCTTCAAACCCAGCTAACAATAAAGTGTTACTTTGCTTTCCTTTGCCATTGTTCTATGTGCACATATTTCTCCTGTGGATCCAGTGGGGCATGCTGATTTTGGTCTGGGGCAATATTTTGATTTTCCCAGATCCCTTGGCCACAATGGGATGTTAATTATGCTGTATTTCCAACAATAGCATTCACAGAAATATTATTCTTCTTTGTGTGTGAGAGACAAGGTCTCACTATGGAGCTCAGCCTGGCCTAAAATCCACTATATGGTCAAGGCTGGCCTTTCAAACCTGCAGGCCCTCTGCTCAGCTTCCTGAGTGCTGGTATTACAGATATGTACCACCAAGCCCATTTAGCTTTGTGATAATATTATTCTAGCAGTTATAATTCTTTAAAGTATTAGGAGCAAAACTGAATGTGCATCCAGTGCAAAAAGACACAGGTGTCAATTTCCACATAACACAGCCCTCGCTAGGGCTACTATGTAAGTTTGTAGAGGTTATGGATTATACAGATTCAGGGAGATCTCCTCTCCTCATACCATATGTAAATTGCAGCCCCTATAGTCACATCAGGCTGTAGAGTCAGACACTGTCTCTACAATCTTATGAGGGGTCCCTTCCCAGTCCTATCCCAGCTGCCCTTAAAGATGCTTGTTATGACTGTTTACTGCCCTTGGCAATAAATATCTGCTGTCTTAATATTCAAAGTCTTGTCATGGTGCCTTTTTCTACCCTGTGGGTCACACCTGTAGCCTTTTGATACCACTTGGATTAAACTTGAAGCCTAGAGATAGAGTCTCCTCCTCATGATTCAGATGGGAGATGGAGGAACCAGCATTCAGAGTCAGGTCTATGCAAATACAAAGCCTATACATATCTGCTACAGGGCAAGGCACCTTGAAGAATTCATCAGGGAAGTGTCTGAAGTTTTGTGTGAGCCCTTAAAGGGCACAGTTATCTCAGGTACTCCTTCATTCATTCATCATATTTTCCCTTAGTGTCTACTGGACAGTCATCCTAACTAAAGTCCCTTCCAACTCTACCATTCAGTGATATAAGATGTTCAGTTTCTCTTACATCAGTGAAGCTTCTTTTGACTGCAAACAGGAGGAAATCTTATTCAAACTGGTCTAAGCCAAAAAAGATTGTGAGTGTGTGTGTGTGTGTGTGTGTGTGTGTGTGTGTGTGTGTGTGTGTGTTGATACTAGGGCTTAAACTCAAGGCCAGGGAGTTCTCTCAACTTATTTTCCCAAGGCTGGCACTCTACCCCATGAGTCACAGCTCTGCTTCCATGAGTCACAGCTCTGCTTCCAGCTTTTTAGTGGTTAATTGGAGTTATACGTGTCATGGATCTTCCTGCCATGGCTGGCTTTGAATCATGATCACATATCAGCCTCCTGAGTACCTAGCATTACAGTGTGAGCCACTGGTACTTTGCTGAAAAAGGAGTTATTGTTTTCCATAAACGTGAAACATAGTTAAATATGCCACATGACATTTTGATCAATAAATGGCCACATGTACAATGGTTGGTCCCGTAAGAGTACATCTCTTAGTGATAGCATAGCCTTCTTCCTTTATGTAAACATACTCTATAATCTTTGCACAACAATGAAATTGCCTAGTAGCACATTGCTAAAAATGTATCCTTGGCATTAAGTGACATGTGACTGTGTATGAGTTGTCTGATCTCAGACTTAAATGAGATCTATCCACTCGAGTGGGTGTTTCTCAGGCTTTTCTCACAACTGTTGAAACTTTAGGATTATGTCTTCTAACTCACCAATGTCCAATGACTCTTTCCTCATAATTTCATCAAAAATTCCAGGGAAAGCTGAGCACGTTCATGTTTGTAATCTTAGCATTCAAGAGGCTGAGATTTGAGGAACTTGGTTCAAAGCCATACCAGACAAGAAAGTGTACACGACTCTTATCTCCAATTACACAGCAAAAAAGATGGAAGTGGAGCTTTGACACAAGTGGTAGAACATTAATTATCCGTGAGTTAAAAAGATGAGGGAGAGCATTGAGGCACTGAGTTCAAGCTCCAGGACAAGCACCAAAAACAAACAAACAAAAAAATCCAGGGAACGTCTGGATTGGTCCAACCAGGATCACATGACTCCCCTTTAACCAATCATTCAATGCACTGTGACAGAATACCCTGGTTAGTTAGGAATGACTGTGAACCCTTGTGACTGAATCACTTAGACTCACAGTGAGAGATGTCTGCTATGCATAAGGAGAATGGGTGCACAAACAAAAACAGTGAGATAAGGAAAAGACCCAAAGAACAGTAGGAACAAGCTCATGACTTATGACTTTATATCAATCAATATTAAATGACTTTTGTAGGCCAGGCAGTTCAAGAAGTTTCTATAGGCTTTTGTCTCTGCATCAGAAATGTTAGGCCATTTCTATTGGCAGTTTTGAAGTTTTCAACATGAAGAGAATTTACAAGTCTGACAAGGTTGTGGATGGATGCTATGAAAAAGTGCACTATGGAATGACCACCAGGACACTAGAACCTTAGTCTTAGCTCTGCTACTAACTTGCTGAGTGTACTTGTCAAGGCATGTCTTCCTCAGTTTCCCCATATCTCAGCTCAGAGGATTGTCTTGAGTGGTCTAAAAACATACTATAAGTTGATGCTTTTGTCTCACTCTTACAGAGGGAGGGAGGGAGCAAAGTCAGAAGGCAGAGAGAGAGTCTTTCCTCTCCATCTGGAACCATGTTGAATTTCTGCAGTAGAGACATTTAACCTGACTTTAATTTGAGTTGAAACGTCTGATATTTCTGATAGTAATAGCATGCCCTGGATGGGGCAGGGGGGAGAGCAAGGCCCCCTGAAAAGAACACCAGAAAGCCCTCTCTGTTCCTTCTCTTGAAGCATAGCCCCCCAGCAGGCGGGGGTCCCAGCACCAAGGCCCAGGGAAGCTGGCATTCCTGAGAAGCCAAGGTTGGAGGAATCTACTTTGGGCTGGCAGGCGGCCATGCTGGCTGCATGGAGGGTTTTCTGCACCTCCTGCTCCCTTCAAACTGCCTCATCCTCGCCCTGCTAGGCTTGTCAGCTGGCTTCTGGCTGGGCCAGGAGTAGTGGAACTCCAGGAAGAATGCCAGACAGTGGATGGGACATGTGGTACCACCTGAGATGTCAGAATTTGGGCCCTGGTAGAGCAAAGGCAATGGATGAAAACGTATGAGTTGGGGGCTGTTGGGGCAAATTCAATGGTGACCACTGCTGGGTGCGTTGGTCTCTATATATCACCATCATCATCATGTTTCCCCACTGAGGCCATCTGCCACACGTTTCTCCTCCTCAGTGGGAGGTCCCATTGGTTACCATTCAAGCCTCTACTGGTGGGATGCAGGTGCTCATCATGTGTGTGTGTGTGTGTGTTTGTGTGTGTGCGCGCACGCACACACGCGCAACTGTTACTGGAGCTTAAACTCATGACTTCTCACTCAGCTTGTTTTGCTCAAGGCTGGCACTCTACCACTTGAGCCATACCTCTACTTCCAGCATTTTGCTAGTTAATTGGAGATAAGTCTGACAGACTTTTTCTGCATAAACTGGCTTCAAACCTGTATCCTCAGATCTTAGCCTCCTAAGATGATAGGCATGAGTCAAGGCATCTGGCAGATGTTTCATCTTAACCCCTCCACCTGTCACAAGGTAAGCCCTAGTAGAGCTAGGGCTAGTGGAGTCATTTTTTCATCCCGGAATGTGTCTCAAGTTTCTCTTTTCCCTAGTGGGCCAAGTATACTGTGAATGTGGAAGATGATGAATGTAAAGTAGTCAATGAATGTGGAAGTCCTGCCTGTGTCTAACTTTGGCCTCTCATACTGTATTTAATCCAGTCTGGAAATAGCAAACTTCTGGCCACCAGCCACTATATAAATAGTGCCTAGGGTGAGTGAATAAGAGGTGGCCTTGCTGTCCCTCCTCCAGTTTACCATCCTACCCCCAGCTTGCCTTCATGCCTTAATGATCTTTTTGTGATGGGGTGATGAGTGGACACTGGAGAGCCCATACTGCCCCACTAGCCCAAGTAGGCAGCCCTCCAATTACCCACAGTGCTCAGAGGAGGGGGTGGGAGTAGAGAGAGTGTTTCACCCCCCCCCTTTAAATATATATATTTAAACAAGGAAACAGATTTCACTTTCAATCTTCTTTCCAAGAGATTGTTATAAACAAAAGCAGGTCTGGGGCAGGAGGAGGAGGGGGAGAGAGAGGAAAATGATTTGGGAGATTAAGGAGGCAGCCACGACAGCGTCCCCTTTTAAACCTCAATAAGGTTGTTTTTCTTGGTCGTTTTTTCCTCCTTCCCTCTCCAGCCAGCGTTACTTAAAAGGAACATTATGTTATCACAAATCAGATTTCCAAACATCATCTCCAGGTCACTCTGAACAGCTCAGCAATTTGGCTATAGATTCCTGGAGAAGGCGTCCCCTTTAACCTCAAACTCAGGAGGGAGCTGCCCCCATCTTAAACACTGGGGAAGTTCTCCTGGCTGGGCTAGGCAGAGTGGGTTGGAGGCTGCTGTGCCAGAGGAGCAGATGGCACCATGCCACCTGCCCTCCAATGTATCCCATCCCAAGGGACAGCTGGGTCTCTCACTGCCCACTGGAGACCATCCATGGTTCAGCAGGGGGTGTGTAGGGGGGGCGAGCTGGACCCTGATGGGGGTAATGTGGGTTTCATTTTTCCTCTGCCATAAACTTGGGGCTTATCAATGCCACGAAGCTGCCAGGCAAGATTAAAGTCAGGGCTGGCGCCCTACTTGCAATGCTCAGTGAGAGACCACAAGTATTCTAGCTGAGGCAGTACAGGCTCGGGTGAGGTGGGGGGGGGGGGGAGGGTGTGGGACAGCTGTGGCCTCTGGAAGACAGGCCATAGCACAGTGTATTGCATCTGGCAAAGCAATGGGCCACCCTTTACTTTCATCCTCTTCTCTTCCCCAGGACAGGCCTGAGTGAAGGAAGAGATGGAAGAGAAAGGAGGCAAGGAGGTGTCAGACATGGGTATGTCTGAACATAAACAGCAGCAGGAAGGATTTAGGATAGACACAAAAGATTTCCAAACTGAAGACTCAGAACTCAGAAGCAATTTTCTTTTACAAAGAATTGAGGGAAAACAGTGAACCGTAATGATTTGGTGATCTTGGCACGTAACCATATGGAAACAGCTGAATGACAGCCACTGGGATTGGGGTCTCTGCACGTTTTTGTGTGTCCTCTGCTGCCACAGAAAGGAGCCAAGTTCAAAGGTTAAATTCCACGTCCTCAAGCCAGAACATTCTTTCTAGGATCCTATTGCTATTAACATTGGTGCACTTCCCAAGAGCCCTGGGATGCAAGAACTGGGACCTCCATTTTATAGATTGGAAAAATAGAGTTCAAAGAGGAAGAGTCACCAGCAGAGGGGTAAAGGCTTTCCTCAGTTTATCAGTTTCCATACAAAATCACAGATCCTCCCTAGCCAGGCACTGGTGACTCAAGCCTATAATCCCACGTACTTAGGAAGCTAAGATCTGATGTTCATGGTTTGAAGCCATCCTCTGCAGGAAAGTCTGTGAGACTCATCCCCAATTAACCACCAAAACACCAGAAGTGAAAGTATGGCTCAAGTGGTAAGAGTCTGGCCTTGTATGAAAAAGGTAAGGAAGGGCCAGTGCCCAAACTCTGAGTTCAATCCCCAGTACCAGCACCACTGCCACCACCACAACAAAGCAAGGTCGACCCAGGGACCTGGGCAAACCAAATAAAGGAAGCTTCCAAAGCTAGTGATTTTGTTAAGGAGTTCCTCCTGGTCTCTACCCCCCCCCCTCCTTCTCCCCCCCCCCACACCTCCGGCTCCAAGTTCCAGTCCTCCTCCTGAGTTCTTTAACTCTCTGTATGCAGTTCTCATAGACCCAGCACACCAAGGAAAGAGGCACCAAAGAGGGGTTCGCTTTGTTCTTCCTGTCACTGATTCTTGGGTACCTGTCTTGGCCACTCCCCTCCTACATTCCTCTGGGGAAGGGATTGTGAGGCATCCTCCCCCCCCTCACACACAACTCAGGCAGCCTTGGAGAAACTAGGTTCAGCCCACCCCCATGACAGAGGTACTTCGCCATCATTACTGAGCACAGAGGCCTCTCCCTTGTTAGTTTTATTTATCTTGGCCCAGGGACAACGAAGCTTGGATCTGAGGGGGAGGATGGAGAGGCCATTTCCAATATTTCCTCCCGGCCCCTCCATGCCCCTGAGCTGCCCCTAGTACCCGGGAGGAGAGGGCAGAGGTCTATGGTCTGAAAACAATGGCTTGAAAGCTGGGAGGTTGGGGGAAGAGAGGAGGAGAGAATGGAGAAGGGCTCAGGAATCACTTGCAAACAATGCACAAAAACCTCACAGTAGGTTGTGCCAACTGCTTGATTCAGCCTCCCTAGCTTGGCCCACACCACCCCAGACAAACCACAGACAGATATGGGTAGAAGGGTTGTGGGGATGGTGGTGGTGGCCTGGTGGATCAGTCCCTAGGTGGGCCAGGACACAAAACTGTCTGCCTTGGGAAAGAAGCCATGTACAGATTCTCTGTTTAGGCTCCAAGAAATTCCATGTTTGCATCTGAAAAGCTCACTTGCAGCAAGCACCAATAGCTCTCCACTATAATACTAGCTACACAGGAATTGGAGATCTGAGGATCATGGTTTGAAGCCAGACTGGGCAGGAAAGGACATGAGACTCTTATCTCCAACAAACTACTCAGAAAGGCTGAAAGTGACACAGGTGGCTCAAGAGGTAGAATGCTCGCTTTGAGCAAAAGAAGCTCTGGTATAGCTTCTAGGCACTGAGTTCAAGCCTTAGGACCAGCACAAAACAAAACTAAACAACAGCACAAAGCCAGCCCAGGCAGTAAAATCTGTGAGATTCTTCTCTCTAATTAACCAGTGAAAAACCAGAAGTGCAGCTGTGGCTCAAGTGGTAGAGCACTAGCCTTGAGCAAAAAATTAAGCTCAGGTACAGTCCCCAGGCCCAAGATTCAAGTCCCAGGATTGACACACAAAAAATCCCCAAAGCCCATTTGAATGAGCAGTGCCATCTTCAGCACTAAGCTCTCAGGCCTCCCCTCTTCAGCTTGCATGCAAGGCTGGAATCCCTGTCTCCAGTTATCATAGTCAGCCCCCCCTCCCCCCGCCCCCCCCCCCCCCCCCCGGCAAACCCAGCACTGTCCCTCAACCAAGCCACACACAATGGAATTGCTTTCATTCTCCCTCCCATTACCTCCCAAAGGCTCAGGTACTTCACTCCTCTGAATTTTCTCCAACTTGTCTCCATCACTTCTGGGTTCCCATTCAGCCTCAGAGGACAGGCAAGAAGCTTGGGGGCAGCAGCAGAATGGCCTACCCCCTAAATCTCAAGTACATCAACCAGGGGAGGACATTTCTATTATTTCTCAGCACCCCCCCCCCCCCCCCGTTCCATCCTTTGGAGCTTGGTGAGGTGTCAGGCAGTGGATAGCTTCAGTTGTGTCAGCAAATGGTTCTGAGCAGCTCCATTGTAGGGGGACAAAAGGAATGTGCCTAGGTTGTCAGGCCATTTGTTACGGTTTGAGTCTGTCCCCAAGAGTTCATATGTTGGCTCTGGCCAGGCAGTGTTGATGTGGGGGGGGGGGGGGGAGGGAGTAGGGCCTAATGGAAGGTGTCATAGGGACAGAATAATCATGAATGTGTTAACACCTTTCTCATGGGATTAGAGTGAGTTCTCACACATATAGGACACTATTAGTTACCATGAGAGCCAGCTATTATAAAGCAAGTCTGTTCTTTAGCATGTGCCCACTTGCCCTTCTATTTTCTGCCATCAATCGCAGCAGCATAAGGCCCTTGCCAGTGTCATACTCATAGACATCCCTCTAGATCCACAGAATCAAAACAAACCTTCTTCCTTTATATATTACCTAGTCTTAGGTGTTCGGTTATAGCAGCAAAAAAAATCAGCTTAAGACACCAGTAAGAAAGTCATATGATCCATAACAATGCTGAAAGCACCAATTTAAACCTTTCCCTGTGGCACACATTGTATATGGATACATCTGTCTATTCTCATAAGGGCCTTATGGGAGTTAGTAACTAATAACAACAATATTTGTTTTACAGAGACTCAAAGAGGTTATATGAATCTATGTAGGAATTGGACAACACTAAAGCAGAGATCCTATACCCAGGGAGGCTGATTGCAGAGCCTCTACTGCTACCCACAACCACCAAACATAATGGGAAAGCTTACAGGATGCTTAGAGATGCCAGTTATGATCTTAATAGGGAGGCTTCAGAGAAGGCTTCCTAGAGGAAGTAGCACTTCTAGGGAACTTGGATGGGCAGATAGGTGGAAAGACATTGCTAGTGAAGGCAAGGGTGCGACAATGACCAGGAACTTTGAGAGCACAGGGTGCTCACATTGACAAAGATCAAAATGGCCACCTTGAGGGCAAGACTGGCAAGTCAATGGGGGCCTTGGGATGGTCAGTTGCAAAGAGGGACAAAACCTGATCAAAAACTGGATCCAATCTCTGTGAGACCATGGGAACAGGATGTGCTACTTCCAGCTAAGAGATGGGTCTGTGTTGGGGCACTGGTAGGGAAAATGGTGTAGACATGGCAGAGAACATTAATTGACAGCACTTGGCTGTCAATGGATGGCAGGATATAGACAGTTTAAGGTGTCTTCAGGACATCCAGCCAAGGGCCTTACTTTGGGGAGCAAGAGGAGACTTATGATTCTTGCTTCATGGGTGGGGAGTGGTGGAAGGATGATGCTGGGGAGAAGCAAGAGCCTGTGAATAGCAAGCTAATTAGCTAAGACTGGATTCTTTGGGCCACAGGGAGCATTTAAAGGGCTCTTGAGCAGGGGAGTGAGGTAATCCGATTTGTGAGTTTTAAGAAGGTCACTCTGGTGATACCATGGGGGACAGGCTTCTCCAGAGGAGGCTTGATCAGATGTGAGAGACATTTGATAGCAGAAAGGGTGGCCCCTGAAGAAAGGAAGCAAGGTAGAAAAATGCTGAGGATAGAGCCTGGACATAGCCATTGGGCTATGGAGAAGGACCAAGGTTGGCAGGGAGCTGGAGGGGAAGGGTTGGGACTGTGGTTTATGGCTTCCTCCCTGTGTGTTTGCTCCCCTGGGGGCCCTGGCCACAGGCCTTTGTTCTAGGTCTGGAGAAATGCTTCCAAAGGGTGCGTTTCCCTCCTGTCACAGGTTATAAATCTCCAGAGCCAGACAACAACAACAACAACAACAGCAACAACAACAACAACAACACACACACACACACACACACACACACACACACACACACACACACACACACACCTGCCACCAGCCTGGGCTGGGCAGCTGGGTCGCTGGGGCATGGGCCAGAGCTTCCCAAAGATAGAAGGATTTTCCTGGCTGGTGAGATACCAGACAGGAAAGAAGAAGGCAGGAAAGAAGAGTTCTATCCTTCCCTGAATGGGCACAGCATTTTGGAAAGGGGAGGCTCAGGGAAGATAATGAGGCCAGATTGGGGGAGGGGGTCATGAAAAGAATTAGGACTGGCTGGGGAGCCAGTCAGACAGTCAGGGAAGGCAGGCATGGGAATGGGGGCTGGTAACGAGGAATGAAAGTCCCTGTGACAGCGACTTTCCCCAGGGCCAAGCCAGCCAGAATCACAAGGATGAACTGAGGTCAGTGACAGCCACAGCCTGATGGTCTCAGAGCTCGACCAGTCCTGGTCAATGCCTGTGTCCAACTCCAGCAAGTGCCCCCTATTGGAAAGGCAGGGAGCTCAGAGAGGGGGGTGGGACGTGTCTTTTCAGAGTGGCACAGCGAAGCCTTGTATACCTGGGCCAGGGCTTTTTGGCACAAAACTCTGGCTCCTGAAGAGAAGACATGCCAAAAGAGGTGAAGGTTCCTTGAGATTTGCCTGTCACCACCTGGAGAGAAGTCTTTCTTTCTCGAATTGGCTGAAGACTGAGAGCTAACTGAAGCTGTAGTCATTGCCAGAGCAATTATGTTGGTGATCTGTGGAGGAACTTAACTTGACAAACTTGGAGCAAGACTGAAAGCCAAGAGCTAATTCTGATGAGGTTAAAAAAGTGGTAGCATCCACATCAACAAAAGAACTGGGGGCTGGGCACTGATAGCTCACATTTGTTATCCTAGCTTCCCCCAGCCCCTTTTGGTATATGGACAGGAAATTGAAACACACATGGCGTGTGCTCACATGTAGAAGTGCACACACTCTGACAAGGAAGACATGGCATAGGTTCCTGAAGCTGGGACTCCTCTAGGGACTTCCCAGGAAGAGCCTGAAGACTTAGCTTGAGCTAAACTATACAGCCCTCTTACTCTCCTTGCATCTGGGACACTATATCTGCCATTTACATCACACTGAAAAGGAGCAAGGAGAACTTAACTACCTGCCTCACTTATCCTAGGGCTAAGCAGTAGCACAGCCTCTGCTTAAAACCCCTATGGTCCCTGCCCAAGAATTCTGGACCTTTTCTCTTTGATGGGACTGGGATTGGGGTTTAAACTCAGGCCTCATGCTCTTGCTCAGCTTACTAGCTCATGGCTGGTGTTTACCATTTGAGTCATACCTCCAGTCCAACCTTTTTTGGTCGGTGGCAGGGCTTGAACTCTGGGCCTGGGTGTTGTCCTTCAGCTATTTTAGCTCAAGACAAGTACTCTACCCATTGAGCCACAGCACCACTTCCTGCTTTTTCTGTTTATGTGGTGCTGAGGAATCGAACCCAGGGTCTCATGCGTGCGAGGCAAGCATTCTACCCACTGAGCCACCTTCCCAGCCCCTCCACTCCAACTTTTTGCTGGTTAATTTAAGAGACTCATAGAATTTTCTACCTCGGCTGGCTTTGGACCACAATTCCTCCAGATCTCAGCCTTCTGATAGGTAGGAGTTTAGGCATAAATCATTGATATCCAATGAAGGATCTCTCTTTTTTTTAAGCTGTGCTGGGATTTGAACTCAGGGCTTCCTTTGTGCTTGCTTAAGCAGATGCTCCATGTTCAGCCTCAAGCCCAAAATGCTTTCTTTTTCTTGTTATAATTTTGGTAGTGGGACCTCATATTTAGGAGTCAGGAGCACTTACTGCTAGGCCATACCTCTAGAACCACATTTCCAGCATGGCTCACTTGTTGGCTCTTAGATCAAACTGTGTGATTTAGCCTACAACCATTTTGCCATGGCTACCCAGGCATGGTCCTTTTCTGTTTGGCCCTGAATCTGGCTCCAGGCCTCAACAGCAAACCCACTACTTGAGTCCTCTTACTCTCTGGAAAGGTTTCCCTTAAATTTGTCAGGTCTTAAGTGTTTTGTTCCTTCTCTGCCAAATCTCCCTTTCCAATACCTCAATGCATACAACAGGCACTCAATGGCAGCTTGTTTACAGGGAAGGAAATTGATAAGATTGAGTATCAGGAGATATCAGGCTGCAGAGAATGTTTTCTTCAGAGCCAGAGGCTGGCCCAATTGCCTGGCATCCGGGCTTACATGCAGGACAGCAGTGATCAGGACAGATCCTGAGGGCGGTGGTGCGTGGCAGATGGGGGAGTACAGAGAGGAGAGGACAATCAACAGAAACCCTTGCCATTTCTGGTAAACCGCAGAAGAACTCTGACCCTTTGTCTCCAGGGTATCCTTAGTCAAAGGTCACACTCAGAGGTGAAAGCTATATTATAAAACTGGCCCATCATCCTACAAGTCTATAAATTTTGTGCTGGTCCTGGGGCTTGAACTCAGGGCCCAAATGCTGTCCCTAAGCTTTTTTTGCTCAAAACTAGGACTTTACCACTTGAAATATAGCCCCATGTTCAGCTTTTTCGTGGTTAAGCGGAGAGAAGAATCTCACAAACTTTCCTCTTGACTGGCTTCGAATCATGATCCTCGGATCTCAGCTTCCTCAATAGCTAAGATTATAGGCATGAGCCACTAGCACCCAGCTAGATCTGCATTTTTGGAAGAGATAATGTGGTTATTGTTTTTCTCCTCTCTCATTCTTACTTCACCTTTCTGCTAGTTCTTTACCTCTCCAGAAAGGGGAGAAAAAGATACCAAACCAAAGCAAGTCCCTCTTGTGATCTGCCTGCTCCACAAGGCCAAAAATTAAGCAGAGACTGTAGACACTGGTCCATCATCCTGCTCTTTCCTAGAGGATGGGAAAAGCTGGGACCTCTCAGGTGTCCTGAGCTGGACCAGCTGGGAGAGGAATAAAGTAGGGTCTGATTTGTACCTGCATCCCACACCGGGAAAGACCTAATGGGCAGGTGCACATCATTCTGGTTTTCAAGAATGTGTATGTGCCTGGTAAGCAGCAGAATAGATTCAGTAGCATGCCAGATCATTTCTCAGGGTCAGATTTAGGCAGGGGGATCTCATTCTCACCTTCAACAACTGAGGTCCTTTCCTGGGTCACTGAGTAAGGATAAATTCACAGACACTGAGAACCCTACCTGGTCTCTTACCTAAGTTTTTAGACAAATATTTCTGTGCTGAAAAAAATCATCAAAAAGACCATGTTATCCATCCTTGGGTCTCCAGACTGGATGATTTCCTTCCAATCCAGTTAATGACGCCCTCCTGGGCTCAAGTGGTAGAGTGCTAGCCTTGAGCTGAAGAATTCAGGGACAGCACCCAGGCCCGAAAGTACAGTGAGGAGCTGGGTAAAGTGGCTCAGACCGAATTCTAGCTACTTGAGAAGCTGAGATCTGTAGATCCTGGTTTGAAGCTAGCCCAAGTAGAAAGGTCTGTGACCCTTTTATTTCCGATTAACCACCCAAAAGCTGGAAGTGGAGGTGTGGCTCAAGTGGTGGAACACCAATCTTGAGCTACAAAAAAAAAAAAGCTAAGAAACGGTGCCCAGGCCTTAATCAAGTCCCAGGACCAACATACACACAAAAAAGGGGGGAGGGGGAGAGAGAGAGAAAGAGAGAGAGAAATAAAGAGAGCTTCAATGCCTGAGAGCCATGTGGGTGGACATAGGCATTGGATATTACCAATTCCCACCTCTAAAGTGGAGTGGGGGCTCAAGGGGAGGCAAGAAACCACATAATCCAGCAGCACAGCCTCTGTGTAGGGGGATTACAGCCCTTCTCCTGTTGAAGATTACTTGGGGGGAGCACTTTAAGGCTCCTTAGACTAGCACTGCCTTTCTGGCAGCTGTCCTACATCTCCATTTCTAAGCAGAGGCCTGCTTGCCTCAGGAGCAACCTGAGTCCCAGGCCTGGGCCTTCAGAGAGCAGCACAGCAGAGCAGCCCCAATCAGCCTTTGGCTGCCTTGCTTCCTGCAGGTGGAAAAACCATCCTATTTATCCCCAAGTGGATTTGACTACTCAAACAACAAACAGACACAGAAAGACATATGGAGTCATGGACATGTGTAAAAGCTGGAGCCACAGATACACATGCAGTCCCCCCCCCCCCCCCGTTCCCTCTCTCCTCTGTTTTTCCCTCTCCCATCTCTCTCCTTCTCTCTCGTCTCCTTCTCTGTCCTCTTTTTCATCTCCCCTCTCTTTCTTCCTTTCCTTCCTACCCCTCCTCTTTCTCCTCTCTCCTCTCTTTCTCCTCTGTCCCTCTCTTTCTTTGTCCTCTTTCCCCTTTCCTCTCCTCTATTCTCCTCTCCTTTCCCCTCTCCTCTCCTCTCCTCCCCCTCTCATCTTCTCTTCTCTTCTCTCCTCTCCTCACTCCTCCCCTCTCCTCCCTTCATATCTCCTCTCTTTTCCTCTTCTCTCTTTTCCTCTCTGCTCTCTCCCCTCCCTGTCCCTTCTTTTTTCTCTCTTTCTTCTTTCTCTTGCTCTGTTCTCTTCCTCTCTCCATCTTGATGGCTTTTTCTTGTCTGTCTCTCTCTCCCAAACCGAGTCCCTCCTTTTATTCTCCCTCACTCACCATTTCCCAAGGCCCCTCTTGCTTCCATTATAGCATATATCAAAGTGGCCTGACCTCATGTTGTAAAAATATACAGTGTGGAACAAAATCCACCTTAAACTCTCTTATAAATATATTAAAATAATAGGAATTCTCATCTGCCTGATTGAATTTGCTGCTTGATATTAGAAGCATGCCAGGCCCTTCTGGGCCCAGTCTGGGGCAGGGAGGGGCTGGGATTCCCTGCCTGCCTCCACTGCTCTCTGGGCCAAGAGCTCAGCTTCTTTGGGTGGGTGGGGCTGGGTGAGTGAGTGGGAGCTGTGTTCTAGCCAAGAGACCTTGGGCAGCCATAGCATTCAGCAGCCAGTGCAGTCCATTGAGCAAATGCAGACAAATGCCATGGAAACTCTGACCCACATAGCACCCCATCTTGGCCTGGAAGCTGTGTGTCTTCCCTCTCTACCTGTCAGCACCAGAGCCCATAAACCATCCTGTGGTTGCTCCCTGGCTTCCCCAACACCCACTTCCACAGATGTATGGGACCAGATGTTCCTTGAGAACAAGAGCCATGTCTTGTACTTTGGATCAGCAGGATCCAAAATGGCCTGCTACAGAATAAAAAACTTGGAGAAACAGCTATAAGCTGGAGGGCCCTACCTGTATTCCCAGCTAATCAAAAGGTTGACATCTGAGAATGAAAGTTTGAAGCTAGCCCATGAAGACAAATCTGAGAGACTCTTATCTCTAATAGCCAGCAAAAAAGTCAAAAGTAGAGTTTTGGTTCAAGTGATAGAGTTCCAGCCTTGAGGGAAAAAGCCAAGCCCTGAATTCAAGCCCCAGTACCTGCACCAAATCTGCTCCCCAAAACTAAATAAAATAAAAAAAATTAAGTTGGCGACAGTAGTTGAATGAGTAAATTTGTTCATGCATTCACTTATTCATTCACTGAATACTTAATATGCATTTAATAAGCACTGGAAATATGGCCAAAACCCCAAACCAGCTTCAAGCCCTGTCTTTATGCAGCTGTTATTCTGGTGAATAAATGAACTAACCTACTCAGCTAGCTTGAGAGAGAAGGCAAAGACTGGCCTAGGTTACCCTGCAAGTGGTAGAACTCACTGAACCTTGTGCTCTGCTTTTCTGAGCTACAGCATCTGCTTCATTTTGGCTTCCTCCAGATTTGGGTTCAAGGCAGCTGGCTCCTCAGGGCAACACTGAAGACAGAGGAGAGGAAGGACATGGTTCTGGCATGAAACTCCATTCTAGGGCTGGGAAGGTGGCTCAGTGGTAGAGCGCTTGCCTTGCATGCATGAGGCCCTGGGTTCGATTCCTCAGCACCACATAAGCAAAAAGAAAAAAGCCGGAAGTGGCGCTGTGGCTCAAGTGGTATAGTGCTAGCCTTGAGCTGAAGAGCTGAGGGACAGCACCCAGGCCCAGAGTTCAAGGCTCCACGACCTGACCCCCCCCCCCCAAAAAAAAGAAACTCCATTCTATTTGAGGATTGTACCTATGGAGTTGGCCTGGACAGCAGTAAGCAGGGGTTCCAAGAGAACACAATTTGGTGTCAAAGGGAAAAATAATCAATTAGCATGGCTGCTTAGGTTCTACAAGGAAGAAACAATTGGCTATAAATCAGATGGCACAGTTTTGTTCCTCTATGAAAACTAGACTGAAAAGACATATAGCTGTGCACATGTACACACACATACACACATATATATATATACCTATATATGCATATAGGTATACATATATATGAATGTAACTATGACACTAAATCAGAGGATAAGGGAAAGGGGAAAGGGAAAAAAGAAACATACAGCCGTGGGGCTTGAACTCAAGGCCTGGGCACTTTCCCTGAGGTTTTTATGCTCAAAACTTGCACTCTATCCTTTCTGCCACAGCTCCATTTCTGATTTTTTGTTTGTTTGTTTGTTTTTGTAGAGAGAAGAGTCTTGTGGACTCCACTACTGGGCTGGCTTCAAACGCAATCCTCAGATCTCAGCCTCCTGAATAGCTAGGATTACAGGTGTGAGCCACCAGCACCTGGCTTAGCAAAGGAAATCTTAATGAAAGCTGTTGATGAATAGGAGGTTGGGGGAAGGAAAGAAAGCAAATGGGACAACACTATTGCAGGGAATCAGCTACAGATGGCTTGTCTAAAAAAACAATGGCCACCTAGGGAGGGTTCTAGGATGTAATATGGAGTCATGAATTAGTTGGCATAAACAATGAGGTGCTAGAAAATGTTTGATACCTTGCTCACTGAGAGATAAAAGAAGCCCTAATTGGTAGTATTTGTCAATTACCATGGTGTAAATGGTCCAATAATGGCTGAATTCAATCTGTGAATATGACATTGTGAAATGTGGGTTGTGGAAGAGTTATGCACAATGGCCTTGCCCTGGTGTGTGTGTGTGTGTGTGTGTGTGTGTGTGTGTGTGTGTGTGTGTGCGTGCGTGTGCGCGCGCACATGCGCATGCACGTGTATCTGGAGTTTAGGTATTCAAGATGAGACTGGTTGGTAGATGAAGGTTGAGTAGTGACTGTGGTTTATATCATGGGGTCTCTCTGAGCACTGGCATGATTCAGTGTCTGCAGAAACGGGAGCACAAGAGTGGTGTGTGTGTGTGTGTGTGTGTATGTGAGAGAGAGAATGTGTGTATATGAGAGAGAATGTGTGTGTGTGTGTGTTTGTGTGTGTGTGTGTATGTGGTTGGTTGGTTGGGTGGGGAGGCATAAAGAGATGGTGCTGTGCTTGATCCTTAAAATTATATCACACCTTCACAATACTCCATCTGTATCAGGCCCCATACAGTCTTTTATGCATTTATTCATTGGGCTTCAAAAACACCCTGCAGAATTAACATGTGGCTCAAGAGATAGAGTGCCAACCTTGAGTGAAAAAGCCAGATAAGAGCTTGAGGCCATGAGTTCAAGCCCCGACAAACACACAGAAAGAAGAAAGAAGAAAGAAGAAAGAAGAAAGAAGAAAGAAAGTAAGAAGGAAGGAAGGAAGGAAGGAAGGAAGGAAGGAAGGAAGGAAGGAAGGAAGGAAGGAAGGAAGGAAGGAAGGAAGGAAGGAAATTATTATTATCCCAGGAAAATGAAGCACAGATTAAGTAACTGTCTCATGTCACATGTCTCCTTTCTTCCCTAATGAAATCTCTTTTTTTTTGGGTGGGGGGAGGGGTCCGGTAGTGGGGCCTGAACTCTGGGTCTGGGCGCTGTCCCTCAGCTCTTCAGCTCAAGGCTAGCCCTCTACCACTTGAGCCACAGCACCACTTGCAGCTTTTTTCTTTTTGCTTATGTGGTGCTGAGGAATCGAACCCAGGGCCTCAGACATGCAAGGCAAGTGCTCTACCACTGAGCCACCTTCCCAGCCCCTCCCTAATGAAATCTTATCAAAATAGACCTCTTCCATAGGCTCACAGTAGCCTACAGAGTTGCTGGACAGGCATATTGTTCCCAACATGCTTCCTGCTTCCTTCTCCCATTTGCTTGTGGTCTCTCTTGGTCTGTGGCCACCCACACAGTGACAGAATCAGTTCTTAGTTATATTTTTTGTGGCCATGAGACCTGGAGTGTGTGTGTGTGTGTGTGTGTGTGTGTGTGTGTATGTGTGTGTGTGTGTTAAGGTGATCAGCAGAAGGAAGCATGTTTGTATAGATGAAGGAGGGGAAGGAGTAGAGCAACAGAGGAGGAGAGGGCAACAATTTAACATTGTCTTGCACTGCTTTCAGGGTCAATGTGATCCCTGTACTCACTTAAGAAAACATGAGGTGTCACTCACTGGAACGTATGTAGGGTGAGGGGATATGAGCTCCCATAGGTAGCTGGTGAAATTAGCTGATCAGTACAATATGTTTAGGGTTGTGGGTGAGTGTGTGCGCATCATCCTATTTGCACATCCAGACTCAAATGAGAGGCTGTAACTATATATGCTCAACCAGTGTATGTGGGATGCTAGGCTTGTGTGTGAGAGAAATTTGGATGTCCTGGCCTCCTGGAATTTCCCTGGACCTCTGGAAACCCCCAGCAGAGGAGGTTTGGCATGGGCTCTAGAAAAGCCCTGAGACCAAGCCAAGGGGGCAGATTGGCATTAGGAGGGGCTTTCCTTGGAGCAGAGGTCACTGCCCCTCTTTCAGCCTATATTATATATAAGTGTTCAGTCTGTTACCAGTGCCTAGAGAGCAGAGAAGATTTCCTCTGAGCCTTGATCTGCAAAAGAAAGAGAGAGATAACTGAGGTAAAGTTTGTAAGGAAGCACCCGGGGATGGATACCTGGCTTGCTCTTGGTTGTCTCCATTGTTGCCTGTGGCTTCAAGAGTAACCCCAGTGTTCCAGCTCTCTCCCAACCACGTTGTATTGAGTAAGGAGCAAGAAAGCTTTTGCAGTACACAGAGATCAATATTTTACTCCTTGTTCCATAGAGTAGGGCTGGTTCCTTCTCATCACTGAACCTCAGTCTCCTCATCTGTAAAATACGTATGGCCTGGCTGCCAGGAATAAGGGAAATCACATATGTGAAAGGACACAGCATAGTCCTTGTCTCCCTTCCATTTTCTTTTTCTTAATTAATAAGTTTGTTTTAATTGTGAAAATACCGTACAGAGGGGTTACAATTACATGGGCAAGGTAATGAGTACATTTCTTTTTTTTTTAATTTATTTTTATTGTGAAAATACTGTACAGAGGGGTTACAATTACACGAGCAAGATAATGAGGACATTTCTTATCAAGCATTGTTGCCTCCTCTTTTTTTCCCTTTCCCATCCCTTACCCCCCACTTCCGTTTTCTGACTTCCCCTTTTTGTGGTCAACCTCTTTCTAGGTCGAGAAATCTAAGGATCCAACTTTCCTCCCTCTCTTAGTGCAGGGAAGTTGGAGAAGAGCACTCTTGCCCTCACTTGAGTCTTTTTTGGTCCCACCTTGTTTTACATATCAACAGATGATCAACAAGTCCTTGGCCCAATGCTGGAGCAACAGCCGTCCTCCTTTATAACCATTAGCTCAGGTTAACTAAAATCTCTCATTCATAGGCACTGACACTTTGGCAATATGATGATGTAAACAAATATAGTCAGAGATGATCGTGGCTGGCAGCTCTTACTTATAATCCTAGTTACTCAGAGGCTAAGATCTGAAGATCAAGGTTCAAACCCAGCCAGGGCAGGAAAGTACATGAGACTCTTATTGCCAATGAACCAACAAAAAGCTGGAAGTAGAACTGTGGCTCAAGTTGTAGAGTGCAAGCCTTGAGTGAAAAAGCTAAAGGATGGTATCCAGGCCTTGAATTCAAGTCCCAGTTCCGACACAAAAGAAAAGCAATATATAGTCAGAACATCAGCTGAGAGAAAGCTAATATTTTGTCACATGCACCTAGATGCTGTACTTTGAGGACACTGGTTATTCTTTCATGCCCCATGGTACTAAATGCGTTTTGCCCTACTACTCATGTGAGATCTGATTATTTAAGGAGAAAATAGAGTTAAACATGGCATAAAGGTTAATTAGGAATCTTAGTGACCCCTTGACAACAACAGCTAAAGTGTTTAGTGATGTACCTAAAGAGAGAGTGATAGAATTAGAGAGGAAAATGAACAGAGAACCTCGTGGAAAGAGTCTCACTGGACCCCTGGCCCTCCCTCTGCCACTAAGCATCTGTATCACTGCAAGTGAGGCATTTAATCTCTTTGGCCTCCTTTCCCCTATTTGCAGTATGAACAGTCTGAATTGTTATGTGTGTATAATGTGGGCTGGGGCCGCTGTACATATAATGTAACATGTTGTGTGTACAGTGTGCCACAGACCATAAACAGTGTACATGGCACAAATGCTTGTCATCCCAGCTACACAGGAAGTCATGGGTACAAGGATTTCAATCTGAAATCCATTCTGGGCAAAAGCATGAGACTCTGAGAAAAATAACTAAAAGCAAAAAGGATTTGGGAAATGGTTAGCCAAACTGAAGCCCTGAATTCAAACCCCAGTACTGCACCCCCCTTTAAAAAAAACAAACAAACAGTACACACAGTAAATCAAAATGGAGAACCATAGTCACAGCTGAGTCTCTGTTCTGGGCCCCTTTGTGTGCTGGGCAGAAGTTCCACATATGAGCCCCTCTGGACCACTGGTTTGGAAACATCTTGAGGCTAGAGCATGGATCTCCTATACATCATCCTCCCCCTCCCCATTTTCCCAGCACCAGATTTGGCCTGCTACTGAGCAAGCGTGCAATTATATGGGCTCCACACAACCACCCAATGGTACAGATAGAATTCTCATCATTCATTTGTTAAAGTTCAAAAGTGAGGCTCAATATGCTGAATGTATTTTCCACAACAACAGTACTGGCGGAGTGGAGACAGTGTCTCTGTGGCTGAAATCCATTCTGGTTCCATTTTACCTCTCTTTCTTCCTTACCTCTGTCACCATGATGCTTCCTTAGCTCACTATACTGCTGGGAGAGCTATCAGATCAAGTGGACAGCCCAAAAGGCAGAGATTAGAAATGGTGAGGAAAGAAAGTTCAGGCCAGTCCTGGTTTCTGCTGGATTTAATCCATGAGTTGAGCCAGTTCCCAAATACTCTGTTTTTCACAGGTGACCTTGGCTTTCCAAGTCTGCTAGTAATGGATGACACTGCCTTTGATATACAGGCACAATGAGAGACTACAGAGGTGACAATGTTGTAAAAGGGAACCATGTGGTTCAGAAGGGAAACTTCTGAGAATATCAGAGAGGTGCCCTGGTCTTCCTTGGTTACTAATTATATCCAAAGACCACTACTCTGAAGAAATTTTTCCTGGTATCTATCTTAAATTCTTGCTGCAATCTAAAACTATTTTTTAAAGTTTTAATGCCTCTGAGTTTTTTTTTAAACTTCTCGCTATCCTTGTTGTTGTTGTTTGTTTTGGTTTTTTTTTTTTTTGCCAGTCCTGGGGCTTGAACTCAAGGCCTGGAACTGTCCCTGAGCTTCTTTTGCTCAAGGCTAGCACTCTACAATTTGAGCCACAGCACCACTTCTGGCTTTTTTTGTATATGTGGTACTGGGGACTCAAACACAGGGCTTCACGCATGCTAGGCAAGGACTGTAACACTAAGCCACATTCCCAGCCCCCTCACTGTCCTTTATATTACAACCTTTCAGGGCCATCAGTCTCCCAGGCACCTATACTCAAGTGAGATGAATTAGGGTCTAGCATGGTAACACAAGTTTGCAATCTTAGCTACTATGGAGGTCATCATTGGGAAGATTATGGTTTGAGGCCACCCTGGACAAAAAGTTACTGAGACCTCATCTCAGTCAACAACCTGGGCATGGTGGTGCATGCTTGTGACTTGAGCTACATGGGAGACTATGGGTAGGAAATTCAAGGTCTAGGTGGAACTGGACAAAAACATGAAGCATAACTACAGCAAAAAGGGCCGGAGGTTTGGCCCACCTAGTAGAACAACTTTCTAGCGAGCAAGAAGTCCTGAGTTCAAACCTCAGTGCCACACATATATAAAAAAAGGAGATAACTTGCCACCAATCCCTCCCAATGGAATCAGTAACAGAATCACAACACAAGAGCCCTGAAGTAGACATGTGGTTCCATCTGTTATTATCAGTATAATTTTTACACAGATCATCTCTCCATTCTGTGTGCTAGTTTCTCCATGTGAAGTCAGTGCTATTAATATATGCTTTGAGGCCTATCAAAGAGTTGGTACTCAATCAACAGAATTGTAAGATAATGTAAATTGATGTCTTGATTGCATCATGCTCACTGATTAGCATTGTACACAAGCTAGTTCTTTTGCCTTTGGATTGCTCAGGATAAGATTTTTGCATCTCCAAATCTAGCCCTCAGTTTGTGCCTGGACAGTCATGGGCTGCCTGCTGAAATTCACTGCCCTAAGCTAGGGAGCCACCTATGCCTGAGCACCATCTCCTCCCAACATCCCTTGCCACAGCCACATTCTTTCCCAGTGGCCTCCAGGCTTCCATGGATCAACTAGCCCAGCTGCTCTCCCAGCAACCCAGACACCACATCCTCTCTTTCTCTGCAAGCTCTTGGGATTCCTTTTTAGCCAGGTTCCCCGGAGAGCCATACATCCAGGCCTCCAGTGTTCAGAAGCCATGTCAGTCCAACCAGCCTGGCATTTACATTTGCATTTCCAAAGCCCAATTTACATTAGAATTATTCCTGTCTGGCCAGGCAGGGAGACTCCACACATATTTTGGGGAAGCCTTTTTGCCAACTACAAGGATTGGCATCCCCTGGGCCTCTTTCCCCTAACATTGCAGCCTTTACTGAGTTTCTTAGAGTGACCACATAACCTCATTGCTTCTATTTATTCTTGCTCCCTCCCCAGGTAGGAAATTTCTCTGAGCTGCTCTCTAACCTGCAAGGCTCAATTCACTTAGCAGCACTGGTCCTGGGATTCTGAACTTCCAGTCCAGACTCCAACCAAATGGGATATAAAGAATGTTAATTTAGTAAAAATAAATAAATAAATAAAAACTAATACTCAGTTTGTTCTTCCTATTATGTGATTATTTGGGGGATATCCCACTTGCATGCTTGCTGATCCAGGGGGTGTAAACTGGGGGCCAGTGTTATGCAGCAAGTAGGAAACTGCCTGGTCCACGAACTACAAACTCTGTGCAGCCAGCGGCAGCTTCCAGTATACAAGTAAGGGAAGCTTCTAAGGTGAAAGCAGCACAGAAGCAGATAACTAACCCTTGACCAGTATCACCCTCAATCCACAAATATCAATCTATATACTACCAGAGACCACAGCTGATATTCATCTACCTGAGTGGTACTGGGAATTAGGTTTGGTTCTATAACCATTCAGGCAAAAATTCAGCTACTGAAATATCCTCCAATTCACTGGTCAAAAGAAAAAGACTACACTTCAGTCTGGACACCACACAGTCTTGCCTAAATATTGAAAATACTCCAACTGAAAGACTACAGATGATTAAAATTAGCAAACAATGATTTGGACTCAGATGCACAAATCTCAATATAGAAACACTAGAAATAAGTAAAACAAAGCAACGTGGGTCCTCTAAAAGTCAGCAACCTTACAGTGATGAACACTAAGAATGAAGTGAAGCATATTAAGCTGCAAATAATTCAAAAGAATGATTATAAGAATGGCAAACAAAATTAAAGAGCGCATGTAAAAATGCATAAATTCAATGAAAATGTAAATAACAGTTGAATGAATTCCAAGAGAATCCAAATCAACAGCAGAACAAAATAAGAAATACAATATAAGATATGAAAGAAGTATTAAATGAAGATATAAAATTTTTTTAAATCAAATAGACATTTTGAAGTGAAAATCTTAGTAAATCAACATTTTAAGACTCAAATGAGAAGTTGGAGGTGTGACTCAGTTCATAGAGCACTAGCCAATGAGCAAAAGTGTTAGGGACTAAGTTTATGTCCTGATCTCAGACCCAAAACAAAAACAAACAAAATACAACCTTCAACCTCAGTTGAAGGTCTCTCTATTAGAATGGATCAAATTGAAGACAGACTATCAAGCTTGAAGAAAAGGCAGATATGGTAAAAAAAATTCAGATAAAGAGAAAAAGAAGTACAAACAAAATATACAAGATGTCATGGATACCATTAAAAAGGAAACCTATGCATCATGGGCATAGAAGAGAAGAGGTGCAAGCTGAAGTCATACAAAACACATTCACTAAAATAATTAGAGGGAAAATTCTCAAATCTTGAGGAAGTGATAATCATTCCAGTACAGAAGGCTTTTAGGACAGCTAATAGACAAGATCAGAAAGAACCCTCTCTAGACTATATAGTTAAACATTAAATATGCAGAATAAGAAAAGAATATTCAATGCTCCAAGAGAGAAACTCCAAGCCAAATATAAATGCAAACCTATCAAATAACAGCAAATTTTTCAACAGAAATGCTAAATCCCCCAAAAGGCATGGAAAGATATATTTCAAGCTATGAAAGAAAATAACTGTCAGTCTAGACTACTGTATTCACCAAATCTATTTTTCATAAATAAAACTGTCTATATCCAGGCATCAGTGTCTCTACCTGTAATTCTAGCTACTCAGGAAGCTGAGATCTGAGAATCACAATTCAAAGCCAGCTGGGGCAAGAAAATCTGTGAGACTTTTATCTTTAATTAACCACCAAAAAAAGGGGGAGAAGAGCTGTAAATCAAGTGGTAGAGTGCTAGCCTTGAACAAAATAGCTCAAGGACAGAGTACAGCCCCTGAGTTCAAGCCCCAGGACTGGCATACACACATATTCACACACACACACACACACACACACACACACACACACACACACACACACCCAGATATGATAAACAAAATTAAAGCCAACATAACCAGGAAAATATAGGAAACAATAAATTTCACTAGAGTAGAAGATAAGCAAGTGAGGATTAGGAAACAATCATTACAGAAAAGGAATAAAATGACAGGAAATTCTATATAACTTTTAATAATAACTGTATGTTAAAGGTCTCAATTCTCCAATCAAAAGACATAGATTGGTAATTAGATTAAAAAACAAGATCTACTAGGTGGTTTACCCCTGTAATCCTAGCTACACAGGAGGCTGAGATCTGAGGATCAAAGTTTGAAACTAGCCCAGGCAGAAAAGACTTTAAGACCCTTATCTTCAATTAACTACCCAAAATCCACAAGTAGAACTGTGGCTCAAGGGGTAGGTAGAGTGCCAGCCTTGAGCAAAAAAGCTCAGGACCTGAATTCAAGCCCGACCAGCACCAAAAAAAAGACTCAACTTTTTGTTGTCTACAAGAAATACACTTCATTAAGACAAACACAAACTTAAAGTGAAACAGTGGTAAAAGATATTCCCAGTAGTAAACAGCCTCATATTTCATAAAGCATACTTCAAACCGAACTTAGCTATAAGAGAAAAATATAAAAGAAAGAGAAAAAGAGAAACCTGATAAAGACAATAGTCTTTTAAGAGGAGATAACAATTGGAAACATATATACCCCAAAATTTCATACAACAAACACTATGGCAATAAAAGCAGAGATAGACTCCAACACAATGTTAGTCAGGAGACCTGAAAACCGTGTTCCCCTTCACACCAATAGATAAGTTATTCAGCTAACCCAAACAACAAAAGAAAAAAAAAGACACTTCAGAATTAAATGACAATATAGGTAAAATGGACTTAACATACATCTAAATTCACTCCAGAGCTACAGAATGCACATTCTTCTCAGCAGCCTAGAGAGCTTTCTCTAAAATAGATCATATTTTAGGACATAAGACAAGACTTATCATGATGCTAAGTGAAATGAACCCCAAGATAGAGACAGAAGAGGTTTTATCTTTGTTGCTGTTGTTTTTAATATACTTGTAATGTACTATGTGATTTTTTTGTTTCTTTTGTATGTTCTTCCCCCATGGTATTTGATTCCGGTGCCCTGCATCTTTTTTTTTTTGTTGGGGGGGGTCCGGTCATGGGACCTGAACTCTGGGCCTGGGCGCTGTCCTTCAGCTCTTCAGCTTAAGGCTAGCGCTCTACCACTTAAACCACAGCGCCACTTCCGGCTTTTTTCTTTTTGCTTATGTGGTGCTAGGGAATCGAACCCAGGGCCTCATGCATGCAAGGCAAGCGCTCTACCACTGAGCCACCTTCCCAGCCCCCGGTGCCCTGCATCTTGTATATACATTTTTCTAATTTGGAGAGGGGAAGGGAAATAACAAAAAGCTGAAATAAGGATATAGGTTAACCCATTGTACAAGACACTATGTTGGAAATGAACTTCACAGCTTGGGGGAGAGGAAGAGTTGGGGAGGTTTGAAGGGGAGGGATGGAAGGGGAAAAATAAAGGAGGGAGTAACAATGCTCAGTAGGATATGTACTCATTACTTTATTCATGTAACTGTAACCCCTCTATACGCTATCTTTACAATAAAAAATATATATTTAAAAAACAAGACTTATCAAACATAAGACAATTGAAATAACTTCCTGCATTTTATTAGACCATAATGGAATCAAACTAGAAATAAAAGCAAAAGAAACTTGAGCACATATTAAAAAACCATAAAAAGACCGAAGAATACACGACTGTGTGTATCTCCTATAAAACACATAAATTGTAATTTAACTACACTATTATATAAAATCATTTAAAATTACAATATCAAAGAAATAATAAGGTAGGCAATATTCATAATTATTACAAAACAATACTCAATTATACAAAGGAAAATCATATGTAAATGGATATAACCTTTTTGGTGGACAACTTAGAAATAGCAAGTCATTTAAAAGCAAGTGTACACTGAGACAAATAATTTACTTATAGGAATCTATAGCAAAGAAATATGTGCAACTTTGAGATAAAATGTACCTTAAAGGTATTCACAAAAGTAATAAACTGTCTGGGCATTGATTGCTCATGCCTACAATTCCAGCTTCTTGGGACCCTGAGAAGTGAGGATTGGGGTATAAAGCCAGCCAGGACAGAAAAGTCTGTGAGACTCAAAAGTCAGAAGTGGAATTATAGCTCAAGTGGTAAAGCACTAGCCTAGAGCAAAAATGCTCAGGGACAGTGCCCACGCCCTGAGTTCACATACTGAGATAGACAATCACACACACACACCACAGATATACACACAGAGTAACAAGCTAAATGTTCAGAATTACAAAACTAAATAAAATGGTATCTTATAAGGATATTAAAGATATATAATGGTGTGAAAATGTCCCTGATACAATGTGAAGTTATATAAAATGTGCAGAATGTAAATTCATATATACACATGATCTAGATTTTTTTTGTGTGTACTGGGGCACACGATTCAGATCCTCCAACTCTCTCATGGCTTTTTCCCTCAAGGTAGGTGGTATATCACTCGAGCCACACCTTCACATCTAACCTTTTATGGTCAATTAGAGATAAGAGTTATATGGAGGTTTTTGCTCTGGATGGCTTTAAATTTCAATCTTCAGATCTCAGTTTCTTGAGTGGCTAGGATGACAGGAATAAGCCACCAGTACTGAGCTTATGATCTATTTTTTTTACAATATTCAAATATGTAATATTTAAATAGAAAGACTAAAAGGAAATCAAACAGTTGTTATTACCTTCTGACCCTAGATGGGATTTTAGTGGATTATAAAACAGTAAAAGCTAACTTTTGTGACACTAAGGATGGACCAGTCTCACTCTTTTCTTTTCCTTTCTTTCCTTTCCCTCTTCCTTCCTTCCTTCCTTCCTTCCTTCCTTCCTTCCTTCCTTCCTTCCTTCCTTCCTTCCTTCCTTCCTTCCTTCCTTCCTTCCTCTCTCTCTCTGTCTCTTTCTCTCTCTCTCTCTCTCTCCCTCCATTTCTCCCTCCTTCTTTCTCTCTCTGTCTTTCCCCCCACTCTCTTCCTTATTTTGTTGTGCTAGTCCTGGGGCTTGAACTCAGGGCCTGAGTACTAGCCCTGAGCTTTTTATCTCAAATATAGCGCTCTGCCACTTGAGCCACAGAACCACTTTCAGATTTTTTGGTGGATAATTGGAGACAAGAGTCTCATGGATTTTTCCTGCCTGGACTAGCTTTGAGCTGTGATCCTCAGATCTCAGCATCCTGAATATGTAGGATTACAGGCGTGAGCCACCAGCACCCATCTCAGCCAGTCTTCTTTCTCAGATCTTTACATCTATGTGACTAGAATGAAAGATAAATACCACATTAGCCTCATAAATCAGCTGAAGAGAGGGAGATGCAGGGAGGTTAAATGACTTGTACATTATTACACATTCATTTCTTTCTTTGTACTTACTTGCCAATTTGGAGGGAGGGAGGAAGGAACAAAGTGTACTGTTGGTTCATAGCCCCTCACTAGCCTAGCTGGGCACAGCTTTGCTGGGCATCCAGTTTGTCTTGACCATGACACTCTGGGCCATTGGGACAAAGTCCCAGTCTCTCTGGTCTTCTCTGGCTTAAAGTTAGATGCAGACTTCACCTCTCTGATCATGGACCACTGCTCAGCATCTTCCCTGCCTGTGTTGGTGCATCTCTTAGCTGCCCACCTTCCCACCTACTGACTGGCCTTGCATGATGATCACCCTTGCTCGCTCCTTTCTGGGCATACATCTCCACTAGCCTACATCTGCAAGAGCAGAGGCTGGCTGTGGGCTCACTCCTGCTGCTGTGGGGTGGGCAGAGAAAACATATCTTGAGGCATCTGTGTATAAGGGTTCCCTACACAGAGATTCAGCTGGTCTTCTCAATCCACAGGTTGCTTCCCGAAGAACTCAACGAGTGCTAATTGAAAATATTCAGGAAATAACTAACAGTGTACATGCATAGACTTTCTTCTTGACATTATTTCCTAAACAATACATTCTAACAGCTACTTCCTAACATGTATACTGGATTAGATGTTAAGCCATGCGTGTGTGCGTGTTTGTGTGCGTGTGTGCGTGTGTGTGTGTGTGTGTGTGTGTGTGTGTGTGTGTATAGTGGGGCTTGAACTTGGGGACTCATCCTATTGCTTAGCTTTTTCACTCAAGGTTATATAGTTCTACCGCTTAAGCCATAGCTCAAGGTATGGATTTTAAAAAAAGTTTCATGGTTTCTCTTCTTTGTAATAACTAGTATATGTCTGAGACAAGCAGAAAAGATCAGATAAGTTGATGTTAGGTGAAATGAACCCCAAGATAAGTATTCAAATGTTTTTTACTTTCTTGCTATTGTTTCTAACATATTCATAAGATGATTTCTTTGTTGCTTTGTATGTCCCTCCCCCACAATATAACCCCTGCTTTCACTGTATTTGAGGTTGGTATAATTTGTGGAGGGGAAGGGAAAAAACAAATCATTTAAATAGGGATACAGGTGGACCCATTGCAACAATGAGATGTACAAGTCGTTATGTCGAAAAATGAACTTTACAACTTTGGTGCGGGGGGAGATAAGGGGGGGCAGGAGATGGGAAGGGATGGGAAGGGGAAACAAAGGAGGAGGCTACAATGCTTGATAATAAATGTGCTCATTATCTTGCCCATGTAATTGTAACTCCTCTGTACGGTATTTTCATAATAAAAAACTGTTTAAACGTCTCATGGACTTTCCTGTGTGAACTTCAAACCATGATTCTCAGATCTCAGCCGTCTGAGTAACTAGGATTGCAAGGGTGAGCCAGTAGTACCTGGCGAGCCACTAGTACCTGGCTCCCTTAAGGCTTTTAAAGGAACAATATTATGATTGTTCTTGGTAGGAGGAGGAGGGACACAACCAACATTAAATTTGCCTAGCTCCCAAATCTTTATCGAGTTGCTGCTGGGAGTCACTTCCTCTCCCTGCCAACACCAGCCATCCCATGTGTGTGATGCGTGTAATCCAGTGGCTGTGGAAAGGAGCTGGGTCTGACCTCTTACATTTTCAAATAGTTGGAACATTCAGGTAGATGATGGAAACCCTATGAAAGGAAAAGTTTGTTCACCTCAGATCAAGAGCAAC
This sequence comes from Dipodomys spectabilis, assembly GCF_019054845.1. Taxonomy (NCBI): domain Eukaryota; kingdom Metazoa; phylum Chordata; class Mammalia; order Rodentia; family Heteromyidae; genus Dipodomys; species Dipodomys spectabilis. Next base: position 4,319,273 of record NW_024870853.1, on the reverse strand, counting down.
AGATACTTCTTGGGTGGCCTAGTGAGACCTTTGGTGGCCTGGGCTGAGGGTAGGAACAGAGTGGAGTAGCAATGCAGCCTGGGAAAGGCCACGCTGAGCCTGACTAGGAGTAGGGCTTGACTCAGGCCTCTGGGCACCTGAGCTGTGATGGTGATATGAGTGTTATGCCTGTCCTGTGTCCTTCAAACCACCCTCAATCAGCCCCAGCCTCCTGTGGAGACTGTTCTGAAGAAAGGCACTTCCTGGGATCTTGAGGGCCTAACCTGAAGGGACATTGCTGTCTAATGCCCATGGTGAGTGAGTGTGTACATGCGTGCGTGCGTGTGTGCGTGTGGTGTGTGTGTGTGTGTGTGTGTGTGTGTGTGTGAATCTGTGGGGACACAGCCCCTGGAGGCCACATATGTGTATGGGTAAGTGTCTATATATACAGTAGCATGGTATGGGTACACAGAGGCCCACCAGGGTGGTAGCGATGTGTGTGTGTGTGTGTGTGTGTGTGTGTGTGTGTGTGTGTGTGTGTGTGTGTGTGTGTGTATGTTTTTGTGTATGTTTCTTAAACAGTAGGGAGAAAAGGAAAAAAGACAAAAGCCCTAACGACTCTGGCTTTTGGAAGAATCAGCCCGGTGTAGCCCGTTTAGGGAGCTGGCCAGCCAGGGGCCTGATTGGAACCAGACTCAGCAAGGAGGGGCTGTGAATTTTTTTTTTCCCCTCTTCTGCCTGTCCTGAGAAATTTATGTCACACCCACTCCATCATCCTGGCGGGGGCAGCCTCTCCCAGCTGCCTGTGGTTCTGGGCTTTCCAGCCCAAGCAGCAACCACGCTGGGGGTCCCCTGAGCCTCCCAGACCCAGCATTGAATGGATTCCATGCCATTGTACCCTGAGACTGATGAGGATGCTCCCTGCAGGGGTGGATGAAGAAGAGGAAGAGGGAATGTGACCCCCTCCCTCCAAATAACAGCCTTTCCTTCCCACAGAGCCTAGTGTTGTGGAAGGGTTGGAGGCATTGGGGAAGTACAGGAAGAAGGGAAGACAGGACAGGAGGCTGTGTTCCATTCAGAATCTCTTCCTTGTTCTTAAAAGGAAGTGGGTACAGACAACAGGGCAGGCTAGAAAAGGTCAAGATGATCGCTAAAGGAGGGTTTGAAAACCATTTGGGAGGTAGAAATCGAAGCTCACCCAAGGAGTTTGCCCAAGGCCAGACATACAACAAGGGAACCAATGTTAGGGTCAAGGCAGATGTAGTCTCTTCCCACCTTCCCCGATGTTGCCTTTCGTCCTTACCCTTTTGTCTAAGGCCTGTCAGTCCAGTCTGTTTTCAACCATGGCACTCTATCCTTGAAATCCTTCTGTGTTTTCCCTTTGTTCTTAAAATAAAGACAAGATTCCTGGACATAGTTATAGAATTTGCTTCAATCTGGTCCCTGATATCCTCTCAATCTACACCTTATATCAGGATCCCTAGCTCCCTCCTACCACCAGATCTTTGTATATGCTGTGTGGTCTGCCTGGGATGATCTTCTTTCTCCTTCTGTTATTTGACTGCTACCTCTCTTTCAGAATACAGCTCAAGTGTCACTTCCATAAAAATTATGATTCTCAATTGTCACTGTCTGGCACCACAGTGCTCTCTTTTCATACAGTTACAATCTTCCTTTTATTGTGTTCCTTAGTGATTAACAGCTACTTTTCTTGCATACACAAAGCTCCTGAGGACAGGGACCACAGCTGTTGATACTGTCCCGTTGAGCATCACAGGCTCTGGAAATAGCCACAACAGTGGCAAAGATATCAGGAGCTAATATTTGAGCCTGAAATGTGACAAGCACTCCACCAATTGCTTTACTTAGAACAGCAGACATAATCTGCTAGTATACAGAATCCACCCAGCCAGGTGCAAGTCATGCGTGTAATCCCAGCTACTCAGGAGGCTGAGATCTGAGACTCCGAGTTCAAAGCTAGTCCAGGCAGGAAATTCCATGAGACTCTTACCTCCATTTAATCACCAAAAAAATAGCCTAAACTGGAGGTGCACTTCAAGTGATAAAGTGCCAGCTTTGAGCAAAACAAGCTAACCAAGAGCATGAAACACTGAGTTCAAGCCCCAGTACCAGCACAAAAAAGTAAAAGAAAAATAAGTCACTGAGAATTTAAATAACCATACTAAGGTATTCATGCTGGGATTTGAACCCAGGAAGTGTGGCTCCACAGTTTGTATTTTTTTTTTCGGTCATGGCGCCTGAACTCTGGGCCTGGGCACTGTCCCTCAGCTCTTTAGCCATAGTGCCACTTCCAGGTTTTTCTGCTTATGTGGTGCTGAGGAACCGAACCCAGGGCCTCATGCATGCAAGGCAAGCATTGTACCACTAAGCCACCTTCCCAGCCTCCAGTTTGTATTCTTAATGCTAAGTGCTTAATCATAAACATTTCTTGGCTCAACATGTTCTTGTTGAGCTGCCCCAGTGTCAACTCTTAGGGATGTTCCAACCCCTGAGTACCTCCCTGGATCTTGGGGTGATGCCTGTTTCAGAATGCCCAGCCATCTGTGAAATCACTTTTCCCACATTGTCACCCCTCCACTTCTGCACTGCTTGCCTTCACTGCCTCTTTGCAGGAGTTTCTAGGGCTTGGCAATGCCCGCTGGCTTTAAGTGTTTCTAGGGTCCACCACCCTGATCTCAATGATCCAGGCTCACTCCCAGCTAGGTGTCAAATGACTTCACCTTCCTGAGCCTCAGTTTTCCCTTTTGTAAACCAGTTTCTTCTGTGTCTGCCTGTGGGATTAGGAGGATTGAGGGAGTTTGTAGGTGTTTGGTAACTGTAAAGCAGGAGGCTATTATTAGACATCTATCACTCCTGTACTTACTAGTAGCAATATGTTACAGTAAGCTAGAACCTCTTCATGGCTCCCAGCTCCCAATCCAAAGGAAGACAGAAAGTTAAAAAGTTTATTAATAGGGGCTTCATGTGCCCCCTTCCTGACTTAGCCCTGTCACCAAGCCTTCTCAACCAACCCTTGCTGGCCTCACCCAAGTCAGGCCTTGGGCTGCTCAGGAACCCTGGCTGGCGGGGGGAGGGGAGGGGAAGGGTAGAACTCTGTCCTCTTGTTTGCCCTCCCTTAGCCCCCCACCAGCTTCACTGTTTCTATGCTAGGCCAAGGCCAGGGAACACAATGCCCCTCCTGCTCACCCGCCCCAGGCCCCAAGAGCCCTGCCCCCTCCCCTGCCATGGCATCTTGAACAGAGAAGAGTCTATGGCTCTTAGTGGGGGGTGGCTGGGGACTGGGGGGCCACAGAGAGAGGAGGGTTACAAAAGCTGGAGGCTCTGCTTTCTGCAGTGGCCTCCTGGGGGCCAATGAATGTGCAGAGCCGCAGCGGGGAGGGGGGGCAGCCGGTGTGTTTTCATTTTGCTCTGTTTGTTTTCTGTTTAGATCGACTGCTCAGTTCTGGTTTGGCCCTCTGAGGGCTGATGGGGTTTGGCAGGTAAGGATTTCTGGGGCCACCCAGCTCTGTCTTCTATAGGGTTGTGGGCTTGGCTTCTGCTGGTCTGCTCTGCTGCCTTGCCCCCCTTTTTTCCTTATTTCATTTTCTCTCTCTCTTTCTCTCCCTTCAATCCTCCCCCCTCCCCCATCTTGCTTCTTTCCCTCTCTCCCCCTCCCCCTGGTCATGTTCTTTTCTGCCTCCCTGTGTGCCTTTGTTCTGTTTCCATATTCTATTTTTCCTTTTCTCTTAATCAAAGGGAGGGAAAGAAATCAAGACCTGTGCATTAGAAGGCCTGAGTTCTAGCCCAGCCTCTGCCATTAACTCTCCCAATGTATCAACAAGTCCTTCCCATCTGTGGGCCTCAGTTTCCAAATGTGCACACTGAAGGCTCAACCTTAGACCATCACTGAAATCTAAGCTAGGAAATCTTGTGAGCAAATAAGAGGGAATAGATGGATGCCATTCTTTGCAGAGAGCAAAACCCCACAGTGTATCCTGGACAGGAGAGAGAGGGAGGTCAATAGAGTACCTGCCTGGGCAGTGAGAGTTTATGGGAAAAGGACTCTCCCCCAACTGGAATCAAAACCATGTTCAGTGATGTAGTGGTGCATGCTTGTAATCCCAGCAGCTGGGAGCCTAAGGCAGGAACATCATGAGTTTCAGGCTAGCCTGGGCCAGAGAATAAGACTCTGGCTTAAATTTTAAAAAAAGAGCCCAAAATAAAACAAAAACCAGTCCAGGAACAGAAACCCAAGCAGAACAGAGGGCCTGGGGTTGGGAATGCAGAGGCACTGAACAGCAATAGGTGAGAAAGATAATTTAGAATGAATATCTTCTCTCCTTGGCAGTTCTGCTTTCCCCACCACTCTGCATTAGGCCAAAGGCCTAGGGTCCTCCACCTTTAAGTTTACTTTATCTCTCTATACAGCATTTGGCCATTCCCTTCTAGTGACTTTTGGACAGAGAATGTCATACGTCCCTGGGTGGCCTAGTTGCCTGGTCCACAGGTATATCACTTACTACAGATCAAACACACCTTCTTCTCCGTTCCCACCTCCTATTTCTTGAGGCTTCTTTTTTCTAGAATGAACAACATGGCCATCTTCTCAGGAGAAATCCAGTCTCTGACTTCCCTGTCACCTCCCACATCTAGCTCAGAGTCCTTCAGCCTGTGTCCTTCCTCTTCTTTCCCCAAATATACCTTGCCCACCCCCATGGTCACTGCCAAGCACTGATACCACTATTTCTTTTCTAGCTCCTGCTCCTCCATGTCACTATCTCTGATTCTACCTCCACACAGTTGCCAGGACAACCACAATTTGGGGATCTAGGTGCAATTTCAAGGTTTGGGCTATTATATCTAAGACGATTAGAAACATTCTAGATGAATTGTGGGAGGGAATTGTTGACTAACAGATAAGCAGATACAGTTATTTCTCCATATCTATGAGGTTCCAGAATCTATAAGAATCCAAATGGGCTGACACTTAAATTCCCTGTGTAAAATGACCTGGTACTCAACAGATCACCTGCACTCCTACTCCCATTTATTTTTTGTGTATGTATGCTGCCTGGGGCTTGAAGTCAGGACCTGGACGCTGTCTCTGAGCTTCTTTGCTCAAGGTTAGTGCTCTACCACTTGAGCCACACCTGTACTTCTGGCTTTTTGCTGATTACTTGGAGATAAGAATCTCACAGACTTTCCTGCTTGGGCTGGCTTTGAATGATGAGTCTCAGATCTCAGCCTTCTGAGTGGCTAGGATTGCAGGCATGAGCCACCAGCACCCGACTTGCTCACCTTTACTTTCAATCATCTCTAAATTACTTTCAGTACCTGCTCCAATTTCAGTACTACGCAAGAGTTAAGCTGGTTTAGGAAAGAGTGAAGGGAAAGAAAAATCTGTGTATGTTCAGAAAAGATACAGTTCCTGCTCCTCAAATGTTTCAGAAAATGGTGTACTCCAACTTTCCAAGTCCTCTGCATTGTGGGCTCCTCTTACACTGCACAAGTGTTTCAGTTGCTCCTCTTTGCCAGTACTTGACCATCTATATTGTCTTTCATTTCACTCATTATACTTACTGGCTTTATGCTGGCATCTCATTGTGGCTTTGATCTTCCATTTCCTTTTGATTAATTATGTGCAGAACTTTTTCATACAATTATTGGCCATCTGGGTATTTGTTTTTTTTTTCTTATTGTGCCAGCACCATAGTTTGAACTCAAGACTTCAAGCTCACCCAATTAGCGAATGGCTGGTATTCTACCATTTGAGCCACATCTCCAGTCCAGCATTTTGTTGCTTAATTGGAAATGCCATCTCATGGACTTTTTCAGCCCAAGCTAGCCTTGAAACAAAATTTTCCATATCTCAGCCTCCTGAGTACCTAGAATTACAATTGTGAGCCATCAGTGCCTGGCTTGACATTTTTTTCAGTTGTCAAAGTCCTCTTCACATTTTTCTGAGTTTCCTCATATTCTGAATTATGTCTTTTGTCAAACATTACAAATATTGGGGCTGGGAAGGTGGCTCAGTGGTAGAGCGCTTGCCTTGCATGCTCAAGGCCCTGGGTTCGATTCCTCAGCACCACATAAGCAAAAAGAAAAAAGCCGGAAGTGTCGCTGTGGCTCAAGTGGTAGAGTGCTAGCCTTGATCTGAAGATCTGAGGGACAGCGCCCAGACCCAGACTTCAGGCCCCACGACCGGACCCAAAAAAAAAACACAAAAAAACATTACAAATATTTTCTCCTATGAATTCTATGTAAAGTACACACTCTCAACACAGTCTTTCAATTATCAGAAAATCTTTATTTTAGTATAAGATTACGTGAGTGGTTCTTGGCCTTTTGTATCCCCATATGGATTTTAGGACCAAATTATCAGTGTCATATGACAGACACACACAAAAGCACTTACTAAAATTTTATTTTATAGTGGTACTGGGGTTTGAAGTCAGAACCTCATGCTTCGTTGGCTGGTGCTCTAACCCTTAAGACACATCTTCATCCATTTTTTACTGGTTATTTTTGAAATAGGTTCTTGCTTCCATCTTTGTTGTGTTCCTGAAATGCAGTCATCCAATTCTATTCTTCTAGTGGTAGCTGGGGTAATAGGAGTGCACTAACATGTGCAAACTTTCCTGCCCAGGCTGGCCTTGAATAGCAATCCTCATGATCCCAGCCCCCAAGTAGCTAGGATTATAAGCATGAGCCACCTCAATTACTTGCTGGGATTTTTGAGTGAGACATACTGACTCTGGATTAATTTCTTTTCTTTTCTTTTTTTTTTTTTTTTGGCCATGGGGCCTGAACTCTGGACCTGGACACTGTCCCTTAGCTCTTCAGCTCAAGGTTAGTGCACTACCATTTGACCCACAGTGCCACTTCCGGCTTTTTCTGCTTATGTGGTACTGAGGAATCAAACCCAGGGCCTCATGCATGCAAGACAAGTACTCTACCACTGAGCCACCTCCCCAGCCCTGGATTAATTTCTTTACCATATCAAATGTTCTAATTAATGAATAAAATTTGGCTTCTGCTTTACCTGTATTCTGGTTTCAGTAATGTGTAAATTCAATGTATACTTTAAAAAAAATAGTTTTATTCATAAGTAATTGATTTTTATGGCATTACAAATCACAAGTTTTTTTCAATCTGTTTTACAGAAAACCTGATATACAGAAATGGAGTACAATGTTGCATATCAAGTGATCTTGCTAAATTCACTTACCAGTTCTAATAATTTATCTATGGTGTCTTCTGTGTTTTCTATAACACAGTGAGGTTAAATGCTATTGCTGGTCATTTTACTTCTCCCTTTAACTCTGTTGTTTGCTCATGAGTTTTCGTAAATGCACTTTCTCTGGTTGAAGATGTTTTCTTATCTTTGTAGTTTGTCCAGGACTTCACAGATGTGTGATAAATTTTGCAAAATGCTTTTTTGCAGCTACATCTTTTTGTCCCCTTCCTTTTTCTGGTAGAAGATTCACAATGTTTGGCATTTGATTATTTAGCTATTCTTGAATTCCTGGATTAAAACTCACAACTAATTCTAGCTACTCAGGTAGCAGAGGTTTGAAGAGTGGTTGGCAGCCAGTCTGAGCAGGAAAGTGTGAGACTCTTATCTCCAATTAACCAGCAAAAAACTGGAAGTGGGGACAGCTCAAGTGCTAGCCTTGAGCTAAAAAGCTAAGGGATAGCATTCAAGCTCCAGGTCTGGCACCCAGACACGTGCATGTAGGCGCACGTATACACACACACACACACACACACACACACACACATCCTCATTTGGTCATCATAAATGACTTACTTCTATAGTATACTTCTGGATTTTCCTTGCCAATAAATTGTACTTCTGATTTGGTGATCATTGGAGAATCGCATGCAGTTAGTTGTAAGAAGTCATACAGAGAGACCATGTGTTCCCTCTGCCTAGTTTCTCCCAATGATAATGTCTCACAAAAGTATTATACCAAGTTAGGCCCTGGTAGCTCATGCCTGTAATACTAGTAAGGAGGCTGAGATCTGAGGAGTTATGTTTGAAGCCAGCCCAAGCAGAAAAATCCAAGACTTTTACCCCCAATTAACCAACAAAAACCCAGAAGTGGGGGTATAGTTCAAGTGGTAGAGCACCAATTTTGGGAAAAAGAAGCTAAGGAATAGTATCCTGGTCCTGAGTTCAAGCCTAGTACTAGCACAAAAAGTATACATGTAATACTATGTCACAATCAGGAATGTGACATTGACACAACAAAGAGTGTCATCACAAAGCCCCTCCTGAAGCCTTTCCCAGTCCTGTCCATTCCCTTTCCTGGCTACCTCATCCTGAGCCCCTGGCAACCACAATTCCTTTCTCCATTCCCATAATTGTCATTTCAAGAATGTTGCATAATGACATCATATTGTATAGAACCCCTGTGGGACTGTCTTCTTCACTCAGAAAAATTCTCTGGAGATGGAGTAAAGCTATCATGCATTGGTTATTCCTTTTGGTTGCTGAGTAGTATTCCACAGTATGGATACATCACAGCTGGTTTAATCAGTCACCCTTTGAAGGACAGCTGGACTGTTTCCATGTTGGAGCTATAATAAAGCAAGTTTCTAGGAGCATTCATGTGCAAATTTTATATAAAAGTTAGTTTTAAATTCTTTGGCATAAGTCCCTAAAAGTGTAATTGCTGGGTTATACGGTATTGCATGTTTAAATTCACAAGAACCTGCCAAGCTATTTTTGTGGAGTGACTGGGCCACTTCAGATCTCCAACAGCACTGTATGAGTACTCCAGTTTCTGAATTTGCTGTTGTCACTTTTAAAACAATTAATTAGCCATTGGATAGCTATGTAGTGATATCTCATTGTGGTTTTAATTTGCATTAATTTACATTAATGATGTTGACTAACTTTTTATGTGCTTATTTGCCATCTGTATATCCTCTTTGGTAAAATGTCTCTTCATGTCTTTTGCCTACTTCCTAATTGGATTGTTTGTTTTGTTTTATCTTGTCTTGTCTTGTTTGGTCTTACTATTGAGTCTAAGAGTTTTTCATGTATTCTAGATATGAGTCTTATGTCAAATATATGATTTGTAAATATTTTTCCTAGCCTGTAATTTATCCTTTCATCCATTTTTATTGCAGACTCTGAGGACTTAATTTGATGAAGTCCAAGTTAGCCATTTTCTTATTTCATGGATGTTTTTTTTTTTTTTTGTTTGTGTGTGCTGGTCCTGGGTCTTGAACTCAGGGCTTGGGCACTGTCCCTGAGCTTCTTTTGCTCAAGGTTAGCACTCTACCACTTGAGCCACAGCTCTACTTCTGGCTTTTTCTGTGACAAATTGGAGATAAGAGTCTCCCTAACTTTTCTTCCCAGGCTGGCTTTGAACCAGGATCCTCAGATCTCAGCCTCCTGAATAGCTAGGATTACAGGCATGAGGCACCCAGCTTCATGGACACTTTTGATGTAATGGCTATTGCTTATAAGTGCAAAGGTCCTAAAGATTTTTCTCCAGTGTTTTCTTCAAAATGATCTATAGTTTTTTATTTTACTTTTATGCATTTTCAGTTCATTTATTTACAAGATCTAGTTCTAGGGCTTGAACTCACAGCCTTGCTCTCTGGCTTGGCTTTTTCATTCAAGACTGGCATTCTCTCACTTGAGCGATAGTTCTAGTTCTGGCTTTTCTCTAGTTAATTGGAGATAAGAATACCATGGACTTTCCTGACATATATGACTTCAAACTGAGATCTTCAAACCTCAGCCTCCTGAGCAGCTAGGATTATAGGTCTGAGCCATTAGCGCCTGGCTCTGGCCTCATTTGTTCAAGTTTGTCAGTCTTTCAGTGAGCTGCATCTGCCCCTCTGTCCAAAATTAATTGGACATATGTGTAAATTTGATTCTGGGTGCTCTTTTCTGTTCAATTGAACCCACTCTCTCCCCCTGTCTTTCCCTGACTCTCTCCTTGTCTCTCCCTGTCTTTCCCTGTTTCTCTCTCTGTCTCTGTCTCTCTCCTGGTACCACACAGTCTTAATTACAGTAGCTATGTAATAAGTCTTAAAATCAGGTACAATGATTCCTCCCACTGTGTTCTTTTTCAAAATTATCTTAGCTGTTCTAATTCCTTTGCCTTTTCATATAAATTTTAGAATAATCTTGTCTATACAAAAAAGCTTGTTGGAATTTGGGTAATAACAGCATTAAACCTGTATATCAATTTGAGCAAACTGACACATTTATTATATTGAATCATCAAACCCACGAACACCTTAGTATGCCCCTCTATTTCTTTCGACCTTTGATTGCTTTATTAGCATTTTGAGATTTTAAAACATGCAAGTACTGTATGTATTTTGATTTATTGATACCTAATTTTATGGGTTTATACTGTATCTTGTGACCTTCCAGAGCTTACTTACTAGTTCTAGAAAATTCTTTGGAAGATTCTTTACATTCATGGGATAAACTCTTGGTAGATAATTCCTTACACAGATTGCTACACTAGATTTGTTAGTATTTTATTGATAATTTTATGTATATTATCTTCTTTTATACTGCCTTTTTCAGTTTGGGTATTGGAAACATTGATTTTATGAATCAAGAAGTATCCCCTTCTTTTATTTTCTGGCAGAAATCATATAAGATTTAGGGTTGTTTGTATAGCTCAAGTGGTAGAGTGCCTGTTTAACAAGTGTAAGGACCTGAGTTCAAACTCTCATACCACACACACAAAAATAAAAGAAAAAGAATGGGGATTATATGGAATTTTAAAAATTGTTCTTCAAATTCTTAGTAAAATTGTCCTGTGAAAGCAATAGGGCCTAGAGTTTTATTTGAGGTCAGTGTTAATTTTCAATTCGATTTCTTAGCTATAGGACAATACAAATTACCTACTTCTTTAAAAAAAATATTACCGTTAAGTAGTTGCACATTGGATGTGTCATATAACAAAACAGTTTATGAAAACAATGCATCTTGATAGTGTCACCTTCTTCAACCTCCTCACCTTCATAGGAGCTTGTGGTTTTCAAGACATTGATCCATTTTATCTTGAGCTGTCAATTTCCTAAGTGTAGAGTTATTCATAAGTATTACCTATTTTCCTTTGGTTATCCACAGGATCTGTATCAATAGTCCCTGATATTACTAATTTGTTTCTTCACTCCTTTTTATTCTCATTGTCAGTATTGTTAGACATTTGTCAATTATATTGACTGGTTCAAAGAACCAGCTCTTTTGTTTCATTGATTTTTCACTTTTGAAGTCCTCAAAAAACCTTACTTGGTCATGATGAATTATTCTTTTAATATCTTTTCCAATTCCATTCCCTGTTACTTTACTTTGGGATTTTTTGCACCCATCTTTACAAGACAGATTGGTCTGAGATGTTCCTTTTCTTATAATCCCCTTGTCTAGTTTTGGAATCAAGATTTGTCCAGTTTTGTGGCTAGCCTAAGAAAACGAGTTGAGAAATGTTCCTTCTTTTTCTCTCTCTGGAAAGATTTATGTAATACAATATTGTAAACACACAACTAATGTTATATACTTAGGTACATTTGGAGGCAAATAGTTTTTTTTTGGGGGGGGGGGGTCCAGACGTGGGCCTGAACTCTGGGCCTGGGCGCTGTCCCTCAGCTCTTCAGCTCAAGGCTAGCACTCTACCACTTGAGCCACAGCGCCACTTCTGGCTTTTTTTTCTGCTTATGTGGTGCTGAGGAATCGAACCCAGGGCCTCATGCATGCAAGGCAAGCACTCTACCATTGAGCCACCTTCCCAGCCCTGGGGAAATAGTTTTATCTCAATGTATGGAGCTAGGTGGAACAGTAAAACATATATTTTATTTCCTACAATCTGCCTGGCATGCTAAGAATTTACATTCATTACATCATTTTCATTTTTAAAAACTCATTGGAGGACTATTTTATTCTTTTCTCTTCTTTTTTTGTCGGTTGTGTGGCTGGGTGCTGTCCCTGGACTGCTTTGCTCAAAGTTAGTGCTCTACCACTTTGAGCCACAGCTCCATTTCAGGTTTTCTGGTGGTTAATTGGCAATGAGTTTCACAGACTTTCCTACCCAGGCTGGCTTTGAACCACGATCCTCAGATCTCAGTCTTCTGAGTAGCTAGGATTACAGACATTGGAAGAATGTAATCCTAGCTAAGAAAATTGAGATTCATTGATTTGCCTAAAATCATACAAATGTGGGGATCCAAGAGCTCTCTTGGGTAGGGATGGAACTCAATGGTAGATCTTTGACCTAGTATGTACAAGACCCTCAGTTCCACCCCCCCCCCCAGCACTGGACATAAAAAAGAGCTAATTTCCTGCTAGATACCAGGCTCTGTGTTCACAGATGGTCAGTTGCTTACTGTCATACTGACTCCTTCCAGCAGAAAAAAACATTTGTGATTTTGTCTATTGAGGACATGAGGAAGTTGAAGTTGAGAGAAGCTGAGCAACTTGTTCAGAGCTAAGCATTTGAATTGGCCAAGCTGCTGTGGGTGGGGTTGAGGAGGGGAGGTGGTATTTGCTATTCTTCAGCTGGAAAATGTGTTCTTTTTTTCTTTTTTCCATTTCCTGCAGTTCATTTTGATAAATATTATTTTATATGATCAGAGGCACATATGCATTGCACCTTTATGTTCCTTTCCTAAGAATATCCTTCTTTGGTCTCACTGTGGGTGAATACCTAGAGTCCTATATAATTTATCATGTCCCAGTGTATTTTAGATCTAGTTTCCACATATGAGAAAAAACATGCACTGTTTGTTTCTCTGAGCTTGGTTTATCTCACTTAACATGATTTATTCTGCATCCATCCATTGAAAGTGTGTTATTTATGCTGTAGCTAGAATATTCCCCAAGTGGCAGGGAGTACACTCTTGTGTGTCCACCATTGCTCAGGAGGAGGGAAGAGTCACAAACATCAGAACAGCCATTGGCCCCAAGTTCCATGTGATCCAGGCAATCAAACCTGAAGACAGAGTTGAAAACAAAGCTCCTGTGCAGCTGGAAGAAAAGGCCCAGGAATCTGTGCCTTAAAACTAGGGGACTAGGGCTGAGAAGGTGGCTCAGTGGTAGAGTGCTTGCCTAGCATGCATGAGGCCTTGGGTTCAATTCCTCAGCACCACATAAGCAGAAAAAAGCTGAAAGTGGCGCTGTGGCTCAAGTGGTAGAGTGCTAGCCTTGAGCTGAAGAGCTGAGAGACAGGGCGCAGGCCCAGAGTTCAGGCCCCACGACTGACAAAAATAATAAGGGACTAAGAGGTGACTCTGGAAACCCCCACACAGACAAGGAAAGGGAAGTAAAGGGAGGTCAGTGTGGAGCTGGACCATGGTAGGCCCAATGTCCCCTCCCCGATCATGGGAAACAGATTTCTGTTTTGCAGCTGGCCTGGTTGGTTCTCCTCTGTCCATACACAGCCCAAGAAAGACACTTAGTGACTAACTCCTGGGAGAGGAGAGGTTGGAAGGGGTAGCAAGAAAGGTATCCTGAGGCTCCAACCCCAAACCAGAAGCATGCAAGGGACTAAACTGGTGTTAATATAGCACAGCTGGGAGCACTTCCAGATCATCAGGTCCAATCACTGTATTGCCTAAAGGGAAACCAAGGCTTAGAGAAGCAAAGATGAAGTGATGGATTTGTTCAAGGCTATGAACTCCTGAGGAAAATCAAGGGCCCAGAATGAGCTGAGTCGAGTGTGGGGCACACAGAGTAGAAAGGAGACTCCTTGCATCTCTAATTCTGTTGGAACACAGACACTGAGGCTTCACTCCATGTATTAGCTTGTGCCCTTAGGAGCAAGTTACTCAGATGCTCTGGACTTCAGTTTCCTCATTTGCATATCATTAAAGTAACTGCCACATAGTATTATTGTCTGGATTAAGTAAGTCAATATAGTTATAGAAAACACTTATAACAGGGTGGTACATGGTATGGGAAACACCTCATAAATGATACTGTTGTCTACCCTTTCCTCCTCCTCCTCCTCCTCCTCCTCTTCCTCCTCCTTCTCCTCCTTCTGCTTCTGCTGCTGCTTCTCTTCCTCCTTGTTCTTCTTGGACAGGATGAGAGCTTAAACTCGGGGTCTTGGCACTACCTTTTAGCTCTTCCACACAAAGCTGGCACTCTATCCCTTGAGCAACACCTCCATTTCCAGCTTTTTGCTGGTTAATTGGAGATAAGAGTCTAATGGACTTTCCTTCCTCAGATCTCAGCTTCCTGAGTAGCTCGGATTATAGTCATAAGCCACCAATAGCCAGTTTGTTGCTCTTCCTGAGACAAAATTTCACTATATAGTCTAGGCTAGTGCTAAACATGTGATCCTCTTGCCTTAGCATCCAAAGTGTTGAGATTTCAGGCATGTGTCACCACTCTAAGCAATGCTATTGCTATTGGCAGAGGCTGTAAGTTTCAGGCCCTGGCTTACTGAGTTGACAAGTTATACTTTCCACACAGGACAGGAGGCTGGGAAAGCAGCACCAAGGTAGGGAAGCACCTGAGTGGAGGCCTCTAAACTCTCACTGACGGCCCCCTGAAGCAGAGAGGTCATGTCTGCCTACAGGGCTCATTCCGCCCTGGCAAGACCCACTTGTCCCAAAGCCTCTCCTCCTGGGGTTCTAGTTAGAATGAGAGCTGCATCTGCCCAGGCTTCAGAGACCCGCTAACTGCAGCTCCCTCTCTCCTTATACCCATGGAGTTTAGTTGAAGGGAGGGAAATAAAGACCTGGAAAAATAAGAAGTGGTCAAGGTCATATAGCAATGGTTTCTATTGTACAAATTTTAGGATGCTGCAGGTCTAACATATTGAAGGCAGAGTTAAGATCACAACCTAGTTTTCTCAAATGCTTTTTTCTAAAAGTCAAGTATGTCACAGCTGGAAGAAGTCTTAGTGTGGGGGATATTTGAGTCTCCTTCCATTTTGTAGATGAGTACCATTGAGGTTAGGAGGAAAAGGGACTTGTATAAAGGCCCAAGGGAATTTGTGGCAGGGGTGGGACCCAAACGGAGGGCTCCAGATGTCTTGCAGGGTTGCAGGACAGGCTGCAGCCTGCGGGCTGTATATGGGAATGGGGATGCTCAGTAGAATAATGACATATTTTTATCTTCCACCCAATCAGAACTCTTGCTTTGTTATCACTTTTGTTTCTTTGGTGTGTGTGGGGGGGGTGAGCATGCATGCAAATGCATATGTGTCTATGTGTGTGTGTGTATGAGAGAGAGAGAGAGAGAGAGAGAGAGAGAGAGAGGGAGGGAGGGAGGGAGGGAGGGAGGGTGGGAGGGAGAGAGGGGGAGAAGATCCTGGGGCTGGGGCGCTGTCCCTGAGCTTTTTTTGCTCAAGGCTAGTGCTCTACTACCAACTGAGCCACAGCTCCACTTCTGCTTTTTGGGGATTAATAGAGATAAGAGCTCATGGACTTTCCTGCCCAGGCTGGATTCAAACCACAATCCTCAGATCTCAGCCTTCTGAGTAGCTAGGATTACAACTGTGAGCCAGCAGCAAAGCCTCCTTCTCATCTATGCCCTAGTGCTCCAGGGAATGCCTTCCTATGTGGCTCAGACCTAAGCAGCCAGGGACTTGAGCTCTATACTATGTATCCTCTGTTAAGTGCCTTCCTTTCTGTGGGTCTCTGCTTCTTTTATTGTAAAAAAAGTTTCTGTGGTGTATATAGCAAAATAGGACTTTACTAGATAGTTTGGAAAAATCCTGATGCCAGGTTGGGCAGTGTCTCACAGCTGTAATTCCAGGTATTTAGGAGGCAGAAATTGGGAGGATCAACATTTGAGGCCAGCTCAAACAAAAAGTTATCAAGACCCTATGTAACCAACAAGCCAGGCATGTATGTCTGTAATCCTAGCTATATAAGAATTGTGTCTGAGTCCAACCTAGGCAAAAGCCTGAAACCCTTTCTGAAAAATAACAAGCCAAAGAGGCTTGTATTTGCTTGAACAAAAGTGGCTCAAGTGGTAGAGTAGCTCAAATCCCAATAGTGCCAACAACTAAAAAAAAATGCCATGCCAAGTGTTCTCCCAAACCCATGAAATCAGGACATCTAAAAGCCCCAAGCTTGGAGAAGGTCAGAGGTTTGTCCAGTTCCCAGGGAATTGAGCTGAACAGCTATTGTTGGGGTGATCCCTAAGGGCCCCCCTACCTATCTTTGGTGGAAATTCTGTGACACCCTAAAGGTGTCATGGGTATAGGAGTAGAGAACCCTAAGAGCTCCCCTCTCAGAATTGCATACTGGGCACACCAGCCCAAACTATGGATGGTTTTCCCATGGTTAGAAAATTGTTTTGGGGTTTCAACCAGCATTGTCTGAATTCCTACTGGGACACTACTTTTGTGGTATGAGTCTGCCTGTCCAAGCCATTCTACCTCCTCTCTCCCTGCCACCCCTCAACTCCACCCCTCCCCTAATGTGAGAGAAACCAATGTAGGCTCTGGAATGGGGACAGACTGTAGGGGTAGGGGGAGGACACATCTCTGACTCACCCTGACCAGCTCCTCAAGGCCTTCCTTATGCATCTCTCCACCTACATTTTCTTGCTTCTAGGTGGCAGTACTGCAACTTAGCTCACAGCACATTGCAAAGATCGGCTAAGCTAACAATATGACTCACAGCACTGTCACAAAGATCATTTAATCCATCTTGGGTAGTGTGCCTAGCACAGTGTTGGCCTTTGGAAGCACTAGGTGCACTGGATTTCTCTCTTGCCTTTGTGCCTTGGGGCTGGGAAAACCACAGAGAGCCTTATTTGCTCTTATTTAAAACACAATGGATCAAACCCATTCCAGGAGAGAGCTGTGACTATCTAGGTCCTGTGTTTGGTGATTTTGATCCATTTTCACTTGCATGTGCCACCTTCCAGCAAGCCATTGAGGACAGGGGAGGATGCTGCGACCTAGACAGCTTTAGTCAATTCCTCAAAGTCACTCAGTTGGGAATCAGCCATGTTGATACCATGTAATATTCGGTTGTAACTCGAGATAGGCAGAGCTCATTCTAGTTACAGCCCTTTTGCCTCTGAAGTCAAATGAGACCACTAGGATTGCAGCCCTGTAGCAGGAAACACTTGCGTAGAGTCACAGCTCAGTATCAGACAATGCCTCAGTGTTGCATCTCCATTGCTTATACTGCTGTGATAGCCTTCTCAGGTTCATGTCTCCGGAATTCAGCTCCACCGCTAGTGCTGCCACTGTAGATTTCTCTTGCTTCAATGATTCAGCGAATGAAGTACCTCTGTCAAGGCCTCTGCTGCTTGATCCATGTTTCTGCTCTCCCAATCTATTGTGTGATCTGGCTCTGTGTCTTGCCAGAACCTAGGGATTTTTATTCCCTCGGCTGTCCTTTGATTAGTTGACCCTATGCAAACTAGGCATAGGAAAATCAACCAATCAGACACCCGCTGAGTCTGCAGACTTGAAATTAGTTCTCAGGTCTGTCTCCTGTTATCACAACCCTCCCTCCACAACTAAAATTATGAGGAACAAGGAGAAGTAAGGAGATGGAAGCAAGACATTCTATCACTGCAGCTGGGATTTTTGAAGCAATCTTGCATTATTTTTTTTTGTAGTTTGCTCTCAGCTGGCCAAGCAAGCAATGCCTTCCATAGCAAGATGTTCTCCAGGGGCTTTGGACCCTAACTAAATAGCCCTAATTAATCTACTTAACTCTCTAACTAAATTTACTCTTTCATTGGGATTTGAACCCATGACTGACTCCAGAGTCTGTTATGGAAAAGTTCCGCTACCAGGCTGGGTTTACACTCACTCTCCCCAACCTACCTCAGCAGGGGTGAAAATGCCCATCCAAGGTGCCCAGAGGACCAGGAAGGCCTGATGTTGGCAGGATACATGTGCATACACGCATATATACAACTTATGGCAGTGGAGGTGGAATCAGGGTGGGTGTCACAAATAATATTATAGAGCTTAGTGAGCTGGTCCACTACACCAGCCACTACAGAAGAATGGTAAGTACATACTTGATCAGAAATATGGTAATGGAAATAATAAATGAGGCCCCCACACCCTGAGCAAGTTAACAGCTTCTAACACACATGTACAAACACATATGCACACATGGAGATACGCATGCATGCACACACATGTGCACACAGAGACATCTCAGCATGCACACATGTGTACCAGCACACAAATGCACAGACATCCACATGCATGTATACGCAGGCATGAGAACGTGCACAGACCATGAACACACACACGTTAATGACAGTAGCCATGGGCAGCTCTTGTGTGGGTGTAACATTAGGACACAGGCAGACCTTTCTCTTCTCATTTCCCTCAAAGACAGCTTTGTTCAATAATTACCTATTTAGTAACTACTTTGTGAAAGTGGTGTTCGAGGTGCTGGAGAAATAGAAGCAAGGAAAACAAAGAGCTCTCTCCTTATGAGACTCACAATGCAATGAGCAGAGGCAAAATAAACAAGATAAATAAAATATACCATGTGACTGATGGCGCTAAGTGCTGTGGGGGAAATAGCAGGAAAGAAGATCAGGCTGGGAGGGTTGGGGTAGGAGGCTCCAAGTTTAAGGTCACCAGACAAGAAAAAGGAGAAAAGGATGCGAGCTGTGCAGATGGATGTCAGAAGGGCGTTCAAGGCTGGGAACAGTAGGTGCAAAGGCACTCATTGGTTACTTAGTTATAGGCCAGTGATGTTTGAGGACCTGCAAGAAGGTCAATGAGACTGGGAGGGCTAATGGGAGAGAAGTGCAATCTTAGAGGGCTTTTGGCTTTGGGGAGGGATCTAATTTGAACTGACCTGAAGTCCTCTGGCTTGGACCTTGTGGGAGCAAGAAAGGTCACCCCAGGGTGGAGACAACTAGGTGAGAAGTGGCCACTTGAGGGGTAGGTTCTGAAGATAGACAAGAGGCTTGCTGACAGATGGGATGTGGGGTGCTGAAGATAGAAAGGATTCAAGGAAAACCTTAGACTTCAGTCTAAAGTCTATAATTTCCTCTCCTGCTTTCACCATGCTGCACTTCCACCTTGGGCTCTTCACTGAAGCCTCCTGTCCCTTCCCCCTTCAATTTGCTCTCTATCCTGTAGACTGTCCCCCCCACACACACCAGAAGAGGAATTCTGTTGGAATGTAAATCAGGTCATGTCACTTTCCTGCTTAAGACCTTTTAATGGCTTCCCATGAGAGAAAAAGGTCCATATGAGTTGTTCCTGCCTTTCCATTATTTTTTTCCCTGGCTTTCTCCTCACCCTACCCTGTCCCTTATTTAGCCTGTTCTGCTAAAGTTCATTTTCCACCTGAGGACCTTTGAATCAGCTCTTTCTTCTACCTGAAATGTTGTTTCTCTACCTTGTGTGGTGGCTGAGATGCTATTTCTTTAGAAAGATCTAATCCTGCACCACCACCTCATCTATATTACATTCGTCATTCTGGGTTTGCTGTCTTGTTTTGTTTTATTCCCTTCGTAACACATTCCAAGGACTCTCTGCTGATTCCTGTTACTTTTGTCTCATTCACTCAACTCCCTAAGGAGAAAGGCAGGGACCACACAGAATTAGCCACCCCTGCTAACAGCGCCTAAATCCAAGACAGGCACTCAGTGTCACTATGTGTGTGGTAGTCCTTTTGAAGTCTGTGCTCATGTCAGCCCTACAGCCAGCTTGTGAACTAGGTGTTACCATTCCCATTGCACAGATGGAGAAACTGAGGCAGGTTTGCAAGTGGTAGAGCTAACATTCAAACTCATGCTTGTCTGACCTCACCTTGTACCCTTTAGAATCATTCACATGCACCTGATATACAACCTCCACTTCTTAGGTTGCCATAATGAGGTACCCCATACTTTGTGCTTGTTTGTTTCTTTGTTTTGGTGGTACTGGGGTTTTGAGTGTTGTACTTCCTAGGCAGACACTAATTGAGCCACACTTTTTTTCCCCTAAGTGTTTTTTAGATAGGTTCTCAAATTTTTGCCTGGGACTAGCCTTGGAACAAGATCCTCCTACCTACCGCCTTTTGTGATGTCTAGCATAGCTGGAACTACAGACCTACACCATTATGCTGTTTATTGACTAAAATGAGGCCTTACTGATTTGTTGTCAAGGCTAGCCTCAAATCTCAACCCTCTCCATTTCTGCCTCCCAAGTAGCTGGATTATAGGCATGAGTCCAACATACGGTCTTCCTACACTTTTGATGGGATATTGTAGACAGACCATGAGCTTCAGTGCCAAGCAGGCCTAAGTTCAAATCCTTGCTTTACTGAGTACTATGTGACCTCAGGCAAGTCACTCACATCTGTATCCATTCACTCAGCATAATATGGGAAGGATAGTAAGTCTTGAATTTCAATGTTGCTAGGAGATGTATGTGTTTAGACAGGCCTATGAATCTATTTCTTCCTGTGATATTCTTTAAATTAATAGCATTCCATAAGTAATCTCAATGTATCCTACTATAGCTTGCTATACCAATTTAACTTATTTGACCCTCTCTCTACTCCTCAGTCCATGGATGCATCCCTCCATCGGCCCACCCAACCATGTATATCCATCCATCTACCAACTTAGCTTTCTGTTCTCCATATACTTATTCAATCCACTGATACTAATGAAGCCTCCTACTATGCATCAGGCCCTATAATAAGCCATGAGCTCCAGGGAAGAATGGAGTACTGTCTTAGTTGCTTCTCCATTGCTATAACAGAGCACCTAAGCCTAGGTAGTTTGTAATAAAAAAAAAAGGGGGGGGGAAGGTTGTTCAGTCTATCATTCTGGAGACAGGGACTGATGCAGAAGTAGAAGAGTAAATGAGCATTTGCAGAAGAGAGGGAACAAAGAGGCTAGAAACTTTATAATAGCCTGTCCCAGTAAGAAGTACCCAAATCCCCTAAGAAAGACATGGATACCTCTTAAAGGCCCTACATACCAATATCATACGAGAACAACCAAATTTCAACCCGAGTTTTGGCCAGGACAAACCACATGCAAACCATCCAAGATACTGACAAAGCTGTAGTCCAAGTTTTCCAAAAGCAGCTAAGGGCTACACCATGTCCTGTAGAGAGCTGGGTGTTGTCAGAATCTGCAGTGTGCCCCATTCCTGCTAAAAGCTGAAGTTAGTCCCAGTGCTTAGCACACAGGACCTCTCTGTATCATTACTTGTTTCCAAGCCCCAAACCCCACCTGGAGTACATTGTACTTGAGCCCACACAGCACACAAATGATGCGGGGAGGGAATGACCAATGCACTCAATGGCTTGACCTTTCTGATACCTAGGATCTTCTACATGGGAAGGGATGGCATTGGAGGCAGGAGGACCAATTGGAGAGCTTGGGTACAGGTGTAAAGACTCGTAAGTGATTTAAAATGCAGACATATTTATATGGTGATGGGGGTGGTGGTGACAGAGAGATGGATTAAAAATGGCTCCCAGGTTTCTGCTTCAAATGCCATCCCATGGGTGCCCGAGAGAGAGGACAATGGCTTTGACCTTCCCAGGGCAGCTTGCTTGGCATTTGTCTTAGCCATCAGCAAATATTTATCTTTCTCTAGAGTTACAGCCCAGACTCTTCGTTAACAGCCAAAAGGGAGCTTCGTGGCAAAGCATGGGCTGCAGCCACTGAGAAGCTCATCTGTTCACTCAGCATACCTGTCCAGGGACTTTCCCTCTGCCCAGACTTAACATAACCAGTCTGTAAAGATCACAAAGAGTTGTTCTGAGGAAAAAAAAAAAAAAAAACAACTAGTTTCCTGAACTAACCCCTATGATCCAAGACGTCCCAGAGGGAGCATTGAGGAAGAAGCCATCAGTTGCCTGTGTGGATAGCAAGTTCAGAAAGACTTTTCACAGGGTATACCCTTTAAAACAACCTTTGAGCTGGGCACTGGTGGCTCATACCTATAATTCAAGCTACGCAGGAGGCTGAGATGTGAGGATCGCAGTTCTTAGCTCCAATGAACCACCAAAAAGCAGGAAGTGGAGCTGTGGCTCAAGTGGTAGAATGTTATCCTTGAGCAAAAACACCTCAGTGTCAGTGCCCAGGCCCTGAGTTCAAACCCCAGTCCTGGCACGAAATAAATGAATACATAAATACATAAATAAAGCAACTTTGAAGCATGAGGTGAAGTTACTTGTATAGCTAAGAGGGAAAGATCTCCCAGAAGGTATGAATAGCATACCTACCAGTATGAGAGAAAATGGCAATTAGTTCACTAGCTCTGAGTGTGGTGGGGAGATAGAAGGTGGAGAAGACTGAGCTCTGACAGCCCATGTGTGAACTTGAGTGACAGATAGTTAATTAGAACACTTACCTCAGAGGGCATATGTGAAGCCATCCAGGTTTCTGATGCCCATACCTTTGGTGCAGCAGTTTCCCATCTTGATGTCTGCCCTGGAGAAGCACTTGGTACAAGAGTACACCTGGGAATTATGGCATTTTGATAATGTAAAAGAAAATGTCTAGTGCTGTGAATAGCTACCAATAAGGGACTAGTTAAATAAGATTTTGTTCGATCCCTGCTAAGGAATATCATGAGGCAGTTACAGTAAATGAAGTGGATCTCTTGAGAAAAGAACAGAGTAAATAACATTTTAATTGCAGTAACATACGCTAGTATATGCACATATATTTCCTAGCCCTGTCAGTGGAGAGGCCTTAAAAGCAATCACAGCCTGGTGCCCACAGCAGTGATCACGTCTAGCATCCAGATTTTTAGTGGTTTAGTTTTGCTTTGTTTTTTGGAAGTATAGGGATTAAACTCAAGGGCTCAAGCTTGCTAATTCTCTAACACTTTAGCCATACCTCCAGCCTCTTTTATTGTGTGCTGGTTTTTGAGACAAAATCTTGCTAACTTTGCTTGAGGCTGGTTTCCAACATCAGATTCTCATGTCTCCTGAGTAGCTAGGATTGTAGGAGTGTGCTACTATACCCAGCCCCAAAAGTTTGAATTTTAAGATCATTCCCCAACAAGAGAAGCCAGGGCTCCTTGTAAAAATAGCCAAATTGGGAATGAGGTAGAAAAAGTCCAAGATAAACCCAGAGTATCTTGTATCAGAAAAGGTCATATTCACAGAAGGATGAGGGTCATCAGAAGAATACAGTTAGCCTGAGGGCAATTCTCATGGCCAAGGCAGGAGCAATTTGAACAAGAAATAATGTGGACAGCATTAACTTTTTAATATTTTATTTTCACTTTAGCCTAGTTTTAGATTTACAGTAAAGGCAAAAAGATAATGCTGAGGTCAGGCAGGTACCAGGGGCTCATGAAGGCTGAGATCTGAGGATCTTGGATCAAAAGCCATTGAAGTTATGGGTTAAGTGGTAGAATATCTGTTGAGTGAAAAAGCTAAGGGACAGAACCCAGGCCTTGAGTTGAAGTCCCAGTACACCCCCACACACACTCTCTCTCCCTCTCTGTCTCTGTCTCTCTTTGTCTCTGTCTCTCTCTCAAACACACACACACACAAACACACACATACACACACACACACACAATAATGCAGAGTTCCCATATACCCTGAGTCTAGTTTTTCTCTATTGCTAACGTGGCACATTAATATGGTATATATGTGATAATTAATGAACCAAATTTCTTTGTATTCTAATGACTTTGACCTGGCCCAGCCCCCCCCCCCCACCATCTGAGACACTGCATTACATTTACTCATAGATCTCCTTAGACTCTTCTGGGCTGGGGCAATTTCCCACAATGCTTGCTTTGATGGCCTAGGGTACTTCGAGGATTGTTAGTTGGGTATTTTGTAGACTGGCTCTCAGTTTGGATTTGAGCACCCAGAATGACTTCCTTAGGGATGAAGTGGGGAATGGATTTGCACTGAAGTACCCTACTCAGGTAGGTTCTCAATTGATGGTACTCTACTGGCCTAGTAGCTGAGATAGTGTTGGTCTTATTTTTGCATGCTCCTTTCTCCCTTTTACAACGAACTCATTCAGGGCTAAGAAGGTGGCTCAGTGGTAGAGTGCTTGCCTTGCATGCCTAAGGCCCTGGGTTCGATTCCTCAGCACCACGTAAGCAAAAAGAAAAAAGCTGGAAGTGGCGCTGTGGCTCAAGTGGTAGAGTGCTAGCCTTGAGCTGAAGAGCTGAGGGACAGTGCCCAGGCCCAGAGTTCAGGCCAAAAAACAATGAACTCATTCAAAGGAACTTACTGTGTGTAGCCAATACTTAAAGATCAGAGAATTTGCCAGACAGTGGTGGTTCACACCTATAATCCTAGCTACTCAGGAGGCTGAGACCTGAGGATCACTGTTCAAAGTCAGCTGGGCAGAAATGAGACTTTTTACCTTCCATGACTCACCAAGAGCTAAAAGTGGAGATGTGTTCAAGAGTTAGAGCACCAGCCTTGAGCATGCAAGCTGAGGGACTGTGCCAAGGCCCTGAGCTCAAGTCCCAGCTCCAGAACCAAAAAAAAGAAATCACCACAGTAATGAGTGGTAAGAAGTAGGGGTGAAGATTTGAGGAGAAATAGTACTTGCATAGTCTAATATCTTCCCCAGACACTAATGAAGTTAAAGAGAAATACAACAATTTTATGTTGCATAACTCTTCAGACTTCAGCCTAACCAGTGATCAAGGAAAATGACATGCAGCATAAGACAGATTAACATCACAAACTCTTGAGCCAAAAAGAAGCCAATAATTTTCCAGTGCAATTCTTGCCGAAACTGCATAGTCAATCTCTGCTCCAAGAAACACGATGAGGATAACTCACCTGAGATACTCTACAAAGCACTTGTTCTTCAAAAACATCCAGATTGTGAAAGATGAGGATTGGTTGGGGGACTGCCCCAGGCTGGAGGAGACTAGGGACCCAAGACTATGGAATGTGACCTGGGATCAGGTATGGAGTCTGAGAACAATAGTCAAAACTCTGGGGAGATGGTAGTGAGAGCTATACTTCAGGCGGTCGTATTGGGCCAATGTTAAATTCTTCATTTCATCATTGTACGAGGGTTATGTAAGATGTTAATATTAGGGGAAGCTAGGTGAGGGGTGTATAGGAGCAATCTGTTCTATTTTTTACAACTTTTCTGTAAGTCTAAAATTAGCTCAAAATAAAAGGTTTTAAAAGTTGTTACAGAAAAGATTTAGGGCAGATCCCTGAAAGGCCTTGGGTGGATATTGAAGGGTACCTGTCTCTAGTAGTCAAGGGAGAGACAGGAAAGAAACCTGGGAGTTTAGGCTCCAGGAGACACAAAGATTCTGAGAGTATTCTACTTTTCTGTGGATTTAGGATTTACAATTTTGCCTCAGGATCTCCAATTGTTTGTTTGTTTGTTTGTTGTTGTTGTTACCAAATTAGCCTATGATTGATCAACTAACCTAAATCTCCAGACCTGCCCCCCAGCACCCTGTGTGGCAGCCCAGACTGCAATATCCCCTTTTCTCATCCCAGTATGGTACTGGAAGGGGCAGTCCTGAGCCTCTGTATCCCAGATTTCCATTCTGGATGGCAGAGGGGCAAGAGGAGGTTGAAGCAGATGGGGGAAGGCTTGGCAGGCGAGTGAGCAAGTAGGCAAGCTGGTACTCCAGAGGGAAAGGCAGCTCAGACAGTGGTTAGCTGCAGAGAGGGGCTTAGCCTGGGAAGGGGGAAGGGGAGGGGGACTCTCCTTCTCAAGGGGCCCTTTCATGTTGAAATCAGCCAGCGTGAATGCTGGCGGCCCAGGAGCCCAGCCAGGGGAAATGTGAGAGCCCCCTTATCTCCCCTCATGTCACAGCACCGTCTGCGGTTCCCAGCCGGCCAGCAAGGATGCATTACGAGAAGTGTCGGCTTGGTGGGGGGAGTACCATCAAAACCTTGGGCTGGGCCCACTCAGTTAAAGGGTGGGAGTGGAGGAAGCAGGTCCTAGCCCCTCTGGTTCTAGAGTGTGTAATGGACTGAGCACCCTGTATCTTGAACCCAACTGGCTTTAGGGCCTTGGCTGAGGATTTAACAGACATGGGAAAGGAGGCCTGTGGTCGGTCTTCTTCGTGCAGAGCACTGGAATGTTCTGTATAACATGCCTCTCACTGGCTCTTGGTGCCCAGGGCTCATTGCATATTGCACACCTGCAGGGACAGGAACTCACTCCCTTTGGGAGAGGCCTGAGTCACCACCCTGACTCAATTCCTAGGCAGGAAGTCTGAGACATTTGACCAAGGAGGCTGTGGCCCCACATCCCTGGGACACTCTCAGCCCAGGAGTGACCCCTGCTGTCCATACAAACTTGGTGGCAGAGGACTCAAGACTATTAGCTTCCTGTCACTTGACTGGCTGGCCCGAACAATTCCTTCTCACCCTGCAACTTGGCATTGCTCTCTGAAGGCCTGTGAGGGTCTCTGTAAATGTGCTGCTACAGGGGGAAGGTGGGTGAGGCCAACATCTGGACCATAGGGGCATAGCTAGCCCTCCCAGCTGGAGCTGTCAGCAGTCCATGTTTTCACAGATACCATTTGCCTGTGCAAGTTCCTGGCCTCCAACCTGTTCCTGTTGTGAGGAGGACCTTATGTCTCCACACAGGGACTGGGGAGAGCTCTGGCTGTCTGGAGTTTAAGTCTCCCCACAGTCTCAGCTGCCCAGAGCTGGGAGACATGAGCAGGACAAGGCAATAAGAGGCTGTTGAGGTGCACCTGGGACATGGCTTGGTTTAGGAAAGGGCATGGAACCTCTGACATGCGCTGGGTGACCCAGGGTTCAGTCTGTCATCCAAGACCCTCAGCCATCATCTGGGAAGAGTTCCTTGGTACCCAGTTGAAATTAGCTGTTCTCTCTTCCTCCTCTTTCCTTCTTTGCTCTGTGTGTGTGTGTGTGTGTGTGTGTGTGTGTGTTATTGTTGTTTTCATAGCAAAGTTAAAATATGAGGGTTTCTGGCCCCTCCTCTAGAACACAAGTACCCTGAGGGTGAGGTGGGGAGAACCTTGTTTTCCTTGTCACTGCATCCTAGAAAACAGGGGGAAAGGGGTTCCAGGGACTGCATGTCTGCTGATATCTACTATTCCATTTATTTTCAAATTTAGTTTGAGATTGGAGCCAGAAGAATGGGATTCTGCAACAGGGGCCCAACAGGGAGTAGCAGGGACTTGACAAGAAAGAATTTTGTCCTGAAGCAGAATGGTCATAAGGGATTGGTACCAAGGTGGGAACATCTTCACAACGGCCCCTAGGGAAGGGAGCTGAGGCTTGAGATGGCTGCCAGGACACAAGACTGATTGGATCCTGACACAATCCAGCTGAGGATGTACCCTATGACACCTCTAGCAGTCCCTAGAACTAAACTCAGATCTTGGCAAGGGAAAGGGATTCCAGCAGTGTGTGCTATTCAGAGCTAATCCATTGCTCATCATGTTGTGCCTGCCCAGGCCCCTCCTAACTTCCTGACACCTTCCTACGGGCCCTGTCATCTCCCATGAGCTGGCTAGGATCACCCAATCAATAAAGAGCAGCACTGTCACCTGCTTCAGGTAAAGGCTTGTGAAATTTCCCTGTAAAAGTAGGGACTCTTCACTTAGGGTCCTTGACTTCCACTGCAGAATAAGAATTTCTGGACAATTTGTAATGGTAAGAAAACTTGGCGGAGCTTTATTGAATAAGGAAGCAATCAAGCAAGCAGACAAACAGACAAGCAGGAAGGCAGGGGCACCCGAACCGAGTATTGGTGTTCTCAAAGGAAGAAACACACAACTCTCTGACATCAGGGGTATGTAGATGATAAAGGCAGGGGGTCTAACTTAAGGCTATGCAAAGATAGGTGTTCATCTTTGCTCTCAATCACTTTTGGTGTTGTTACATGTTCTATGCTTCTCTGATTATGTTGTGAGTCCACCTTTTAATTTGGGGAGGAGGGATTTCCCTCAGGAGGGGATACATTCTGCCACCAAACAGAAGATAGTTCTTAAAGTAAGAATACATCCTTTTAGAAGCAAGGATAGTACTTCTATGCTTTTTAATACCTTACTTTTAAGTTGCCTTCACCAGGCCTCATTTTCCCTAGTCTATCCTGCCTCAGCACTGATAGTGGTACTTACTAGACACTATGTTGAAAAATGCACACCTTGTGGGTAGGCATAGGAAGGAAAAACTGGGAGAGAGCAAGAGAAAGGGTAACATTCTCCAAAAAGAAATGTAATCTTTACCTTACTTATGTAACTGTAACCTCTCTATATATCATCCTTATCATAGCAATAAAATATTTTTGCAAAATAGCAGCACTGCACCCAAAGCCTCACATCACACACAGCCTTGGTGTTTGAGCCTGAGCTTAAGCATTCAGACTCCATTTGCTGGTCAAGACTCTGGCATTCAATACAACTGGAGCCACAAGCTCCCCAGAACCGTAATTCTGGACAAAACCTGCTCTTTACTCCCCCACACAGGTCTTTCCAGCAACTACTATTGGGCTGTAGTGAGGAGGCCAAGGGTGATCAGGCTACCATGGAACACCAACGAAGGTGGACCTAGGAATCTTACAGAACATCTACAAAGTTCTCTGGTCAAACGCAGCTGTGCCTTGATTTTTACTCAAAGCCAAGTACTATTTCAATTAATATGTACTACATATCCACAACATGTTTGGCATTTCATGAAATGCTTTCTTTTTTTTATTTTTATTTTTATTTTTTGGGTCCGGTCGTGGGGCCTGAACTCTGGGCCTGGGCGCTGTCCCTCAGCTCTTCAGCTCAAGGCTAGCGCTCTACCACTTGAGCCACAGCGCCACTTCCAGCTTTTTTCTTTTTTCTTATGTGGTGCTGAGGAATTGAACCCAGGGCCTCATGCATGCAAGGCAAGCGCTCTACCACTGAGCCAACTTCCCAGCCCATGAAATGCTTTCTTAAAGAGGCAATTGTCATAACTCAAATGCTTGCTATACAGCACGGAGTCATGTGGAAAATCCATTTGAATTTTCACAGGAAAATGAAGAACATCACCCCCATTTGCAGGTGGTAAAGTGACAAAGAAGCCAAGCTACATGTCCAAAGTCTCTCAGGTATAAAGTCGCAGAACTGGATGCAGACTCTAGACTAAAATATCTATGTAGCTGGGCACCAGTGGTTCACACTTATAATCCTAGCTACTTAGGAGGCTGAGATCTGAGAATTGTGGTTTGAAGGAAGCCAAAGCAGGAAAGTAAATGACATGCTAATCTCCAATTAATCAACAAAAAAAACTGGAAGTGGAGCTGTGGCTCAAGTGGTAGAGTGCTAGCCTTGAGCAAAAATGCTCAGGGACAAAGAGACAGCACCCAGGTCCTGAGTTCAAGCCTCAGGACTGTCATTAAAAACAAAAAAATCTATGCCTATTTGCCATCTGTTCCTTCTCAGAAAGCAAACGTAAGAGCCATCTTTGCTCCTGTATGACAGGGGGACAAAGAGCAAGAACAAGTCCAACAGGGAGACAGCTCACTTCATAGGGACATAATAGCCTTGGAAAGACTGGAGTTGCTCCCT
This sequence comes from Dipodomys spectabilis, assembly GCF_019054845.1. Lineage (NCBI taxonomy): Eukaryota > Metazoa > Chordata > Mammalia > Rodentia > Heteromyidae > Dipodomys > Dipodomys spectabilis. The sequence continues at coordinate 4,289,874 of NW_024870853.1, read as the reverse complement.
CCAACACTCCACTCAGACTCAAGTCGGCCTGGGGGAACTTGTGGGACACACACTGGGTATGCTGATGGTGCCTGCTGGAAAGTAAAAAGCTGGGCATGCAGATGACAAAACCAAGGGTCCAGAGGAAGCAAGGGGGCATGGTTACAAAGGAGAGAAGTTTAGAGAAATTCTGGCTGGAAAATCACTGGAAGGAAAACTTCCACACAAAAGAATGTGACTTGGTGCTTTATGAATGTGGAGGAAGTTAAGGCCACATTAGACTGAAGGTGCCCATGTCTCACTCAATAGGCTGGCAGACAAAAGGCTGTTACTCTGTCAGGCAATTTCAATGCATATGCTATTTCTAACTTCCCACAGTTCCAAGAGTTATGCTATTTTAGAGGGGGGAAACTGAAGCTCTGCAGTGGGATCCCTGAAATCCCAAAGTGTATAGTTAGGAAAAGAAGCAGAACTACCTTGTGAACCCAGGTCGGTCTGGGTCTAAAGCCTATGTTAATTCATGCTGTTGCAACAAAATGGTTTAAACTGGGCAATTTCTAAATAATAGAGTCAAATGGTGGTAATGTAATCCTAGCCTCTCAGGAGGCTGAGATCTGAGCATTATGGTTCAAAGACATCCATCCCAGGAAGGAAAGTCTATGAGACTCTTATTTATAATTAACCAGGACAAAAGCTGGAAGTGGAGCTGTTACTCAAGTGGTAGAGTGCCAGCCTTGAGTGAAAAAGCCAAGCAAGAGCACAAGGGTCTGGGTTCAAGTTCCAGTAGTGGCGCACCAAAATATCAAATAGAAATGTATTCCCTACAGTTGTGGAGGCTAAGAAGTTCAAGTTCAAGGTGCCAGCAGATTTACAGAGCTTCTCTCTGCTTCTAAGATGGTACCTTCCAATTAAAAAAAGCTCCTCTGGTCATTTTTTGTTTTTATTTTCTTTTGTTTGAGGCAGAGTCTCACTATACTCATATCTGGTCTCAAAATTTTAATCCTTCTGCCTCAGCCTCCCTGGTGTTGAGACTGCAGGTATGTGTTCCACACCCAGCTCCCTTAGGCCTCTTCTATAAGGGTATGAATCTCATTCATAAAGGCTTAGTCTCCATGACTGAATCTGCTCCCAAAAGCCTCATCTCTTAATAATATTTCACTGGAGATTAGCTTTCAACAGTATGAATTTGGGGAATCACATACTTTCAGACCATATATAGTCTGTGTTCTAAAATGTCCTCAAAATCAGGCTTTGGGGGTAGAAAAAAATCCCCAGCACAGTCACATTCACACACACACACACACACACACACACACACACACACACACAGGGTCCAGGTTTATTCTGGATCTCATGTAGCTCAGTTCTCAAAATCCCTTAGTCAGCTATGAATCCTTCATACAATACTGATAAATAGAACAGCCACTAGACTGGAAGGCAGGCAGAAGAGAGACAACATCCAGTGCAAACCCTCTCCCTGTCTGTCTTAGGCTAAGTTCTCTCTGATACACATGGATGCTGAGTAGGATTTCAGTAGGCCCTAACAGGAGCTAAGCCTGAGCAAAGGCATGGTGCCTAGAGACACCACAGTCAGTGCAGGAGATGCTGGGACTAGTGTGGATAGTGAGAGAGGTGGAAAGAAAGTTGGGAAGCTGGTTAGACCTCTGACTACAAAGGATAGTCAAGGTTCTCTAGGCCAACTTGTCCCCCAGGGCCACATGGTTGCATATCCCTTTCCCCCCATATATCTTTCAGACTTGAGAAACTAGAGGAGCCCTTGCAGTGCCACTAGCTTGGTGCCTTCATTCACGTATGGAGAAACTGAGGCCTCGTTAGGGAGAGTGAGTGGGGCAAGGGAACACAGCCAGTCAGCCACAAATCTGTGGTAGACTTTTTGGCAGGTCCCCAGTAAATACGATTGATTTGAAGTTTGGTTCTGAGCAGGAATTCAGACAACCTTCTGCTGTCAGAGGGGTTATTGCCCTGGCTTCTTAGAAGCGTGTATCCTCAGCTTCTTAGGGTCCATTAAATATTAATTGAATAAATGTAAGTTTGAGTTAAGCAGATGGGGATTTTAGGGCAGCCTCAGAGGCACATAGCCAAAGGGGGCTGGTAGAGGCTTAAATGGAACTCCTGCTGCCCTCTCTAAGCCATGTGCTTACCGCAAAGCCTCATATGCAGCCCACGTGCACTAGGACAATGTATAGGCTAGTGACAGTCCTAGGGACCTCAGAGGGCCAGATCATACCCTTGTTCTCTTTTCTGTAAGCAGGTACCCATTTGATTGCAGCCTACCTCAGTGAACAAGAGGAGTGTGGTTCCCCGTACTGGTTCCTAGTCAGTCCAGGGGGGTCCACCTCCTGCACTGCCCCATGGAGGGCATGACATCCTACAGATGAGGTCAATGATGCTTAGACTGGTTAAGTAACTGGCACCGGTGGCTCACACCTGTAATCATCACTAATCAGGAGGCTGAGATCTGGGGATCACAGTTTGAAGTCAGCCTGAGCAGGAAAGTCTGTGAGACTCTTATATCCAATCAATCACAAAAAAAGCCAGAATTGAAGTTGTGGCTCAAGTGGTAGAGCACGAACCTTGAGCAAAAAGCTAAAAAGGACAGTGCTCAGTCCCGGAGATCAAGCCCCATCACAACACAAAAAGTGAGATTAAGTAATTTGGTCAAGGTCACTCAGTAAAAGTCATCTCAACTTGCATTTCAACGGCAATCTGTCTATTCCAGGCCTTATGCTTTGCCCAGGGCTCTCCCTTCCCAGGCCAGGCCAGGGCAGTCCCACTGGAAAAGTGCCTCATGACAGACTCTTCTCTATCCCCTAGTACAAGTCCCCTGTATCAAGTCCATATCCGAATGTCTGCTTATGTGCTGCACGTGCCACCTGTGTGCCTCTAGGCAGGAGCTCCCACCTGGCTCCTTAGTAAGGGACAGATGGACTTTTATGCTATCTGCCGACCCTGCACTGAGCACTGTAGCAGCCCTTCTGAGAACAGGACCTGCTCAGAATGGAGACAGAGGCTAGGGACTGCACTCAGGAGCCAGGACCTGATTATAAATTCCTGTCCTTCAACCTGGGCAGGATTTCCCTAAGCGGGGAATGAAAATCCCATCCCTTTGCTCCAGTTCTGGTTCAAGTTCAGTTCCAGTTCTGACTTTGGCTTTGCTTGGAAAAGCAGGTGGATCGATTCAAAGAACGACCACGGATGCCCTGTCTCGGGAACAAATGAGAGCCAGGTGGGCCCTGGCCAGCCTGCCTGCCTGGTGGCCTGAGCTGACAGGGGCACCACCTGGCCAAAAGGACAAGGTAAGGGGCCACTGTGCAGAAGGTAGAGTCCCCTGTGAGGGTCCAGGTGGCAAGCTGCTTGCCTTTGGCAGCCTAGGAGCAGAAGGCACCGGAAAGAGAAGTTCTGATTAGTTAAGAGTCTGTAAAAGACAGATGCTTGCTGGGCAAAGAAGAAGGAGGGAGAAAGGCAACATAGAGAAATGAGAGAACGTATAAGGGAGCAGACAACAGAGAAGCATGATGAAGTATGCCTGGAGTCTCGGCCTAGCCCAGTCACTGATTTGAAGCAGTCCTATAGCCAGTCACCACCCCCTCTCTTCAGGCCTCTACCCCTAACTAATTTGTCAGGCTGTAGGGGGCCAAGGGAGGACTGGTATGGGCACCCTCTGAGGCCCTACCAGGATCGACCTCAAATTCCATGAGAGAGAAACTGTCCTTCATATGTTGGCTCTGGCAGTGGACATTTCTAAAAGTCCTAGAATGAAAAAGAGCAAAAACCAAACTTTGGAAATTCCAAGTGTGTCTGGGGCTAGAGGCTGAGGGATGCAGGGCTGCACAATTGTTTGTCTATGACTCAAAACCTCGTGGGGGGTAGAACACACGTTTGAGGAGAAAGGGAGGCAGGGCTGCCCAGCACTACCATGTCCCTAGCTGCCCACCCAGTTTGAAATGGGTACAACCTCTGCCACCACCATCTCCACCACTACTGCCACCCTCTTCTGTTTGTTGGCCTTTGGAAGAAGCCAAGGCCCAGAGAGGCTCATTATCCTTCACTCAGACACCCAGCAGCTTAGGAACCAATCCTTGTTGGATTATTTGTTTGTTTGTTTTTATTATTTGTGCTGTTATTTCAAGGCCTTTTGCTCTTGTTTGTTTTTTTTTTCCACTCGAGACTGGTGCTTTACCACTTAAATCATACCTGTACTACCAAATTGTTTGCTGGTTAGTTAAAAATAAGAGTCTCATGTACTTTCCTGCCTAGGCTGGTTTCGAACTGTGATCCTTAGAGCTCAGCATCCTGAGTAGCTAAGATGACAGGTGTTAGGCACCAATGCTCAATTGGAGTCCATCCTAATGTAGCTCCAAGTGGATAAGAAGAAGAAAGGGAGGAGTAGACAGGAGTGTCCTGTCTACCTTGTTCTTTTACCGAGAATAGTAATAACCCCTACATGTCATTCTCCTTAATCTTCAAAAGCACAATTGAGGAGAACTTGAGGATGCCTCACGCCAGTGACCAGAGAGATGCCTTTCTTACCTTAAGTTCACATAATTGGTGTAAAGGTAAGACTTGGGATTCAAGTGCCCAAATTCCTGCCACTGCCCAAGGGGCCTGACCCGGCCACAACAGAAGTTCTTCATGACACTTCAGTCTTGTCACTCTGACTAGCAGTTTCCTGTCCCATACCAGTCTGTCCTAGAGGTCAGGCTCCCTTTATGCAAGGAACCAGAGTGAAGGAGTGAAGGTACAAACACTATGGGATGATAGGTCATGGGGATTGTGCATGTCTGTACCTCTGTCCTAGCTCCTTCTCTTAGTAGGAGTGGCAGCCACTAGATCCCTGACCACCCTAAGTGACCCTCTGGGCCATGAAGCCCTCCTTCCATTTTATTCTCACTGAGAGGGGACAGTAGAAGCAGCTGCCCAGTGTCCAGCATCTCAGAGTGGCCAGCCAGGCTCAGGAAGACAGATCCAAGTGGGTCTCGCTCACACGATCAGAGGCAAGGAGGCTTTTTAAGATGCAGGGGTCACAAGAAGTGGGAGGAAGAGAAAGGTAGAGACAGAAGAGAGCCAGGTGGCCAGTGAGAACCAGAGACTGAAACAGGGACTGGAGGAGAGAGACAGGCAAGGAATGGGAGACGGTGAGGGAGTGAGAGGCAGGCCAGGAAAGGCTTGGAGACATCAGGAACTCAGGGAAGGGGGTGGGGACCAGAAGAAGGCAGACAGCCAGCAGGGCAAAGACAGAGAGAAGCGATGGGAACTGACTGGGAGGGAGCCAGGCTTGAGGTGGCCCAGCTGCTGTGATCAGGCCCACCGCCTAGTTTCCTGCACTCTCCTCCCCCCCCCCCACCCCCATCTCCCTTTGCCCTGCCTGTCTCATTCAGAATACACAGAGGAAAGATGATCCCATCTGGGTAGCAGTCTGGGCTAGGAGAGGGAGACTTAAAGACTTTGCCACCACAGGCCTCAGTTGCCCAGTAAGGATGGTGGCAGGGCGGGCAGTTCACGAGATCTATAACTCATCTGACAGGAGGGTTGGGAAATTTTGTCCAGAAGTGCTATTGTTCAGGTGAAACATGCATAGCCCTAGAGCCAATGCACAGCATACAGAGAGGATACCAGAGCCCTGCTTTAGGAAATAGAGCTGTGACTCAAAGTGGTAGAGCACTACCTTGAGCAAAAAAGCTCAGGGACAGCACCCAGGCCCTGATTTTGCACTCCAAATCAATAGCAACAACAACAAAAAGAATAGAACCCTGCTTCAGCCCTTCATTCTCCTTGGGCTGTCAGAATCCTTGGCACCCAAAATGCCTTCCTCTGAGCTGAGGAGCCACAAGAAAAAAGGGCCTAGGAGCACTGTGGGGACCACTAAGTATCCTATAATATGTTCCAGGTACAGTTGAACAACTTTTTTCCCCCTTTTCTCCTGCATCTTTGTGTAAACATCCCTTCCTCATTGTCTGTTCTGTCTCCATTTTTACTGAACCCTACAATATCTTGACATGCTACCTCTTTCCTTCCATCAACCTTAGGCTCCAATTCCCAGATGAGGTTCCCAGCCCCGTCCCCAGCCCCAGAAAATCAGGATGCTGAGAAAAAGTTTAAAACCTCCATAAACAGCTGAACATAGTGGTGCATGCCTGTAATCCCAGCATTCAGGAGGCAAAAGAAGGAAGATAACAACTTTAAGGTCAATCTGGACTATTTAGGGAGACCCTGTTTCAATAAAGCAAAATAAAACAAAACTCCTCCATGCCTGCCACTTGCCTAAGCCCAAGGAGAGGATTTGGGGCTCCTAGAAAGCTTCTTTCTGGCCAGTCATTCCTTCTCCAACCTCTATTGCAGGCCCAGAGAAGGCAGTGCCTGGCATTAGGGACTCCTTCCCAGCCATCATATTTCACACAGATTACCCAAGAACTTTGGATGTTTTTTTTATCTTCCTGCCTCTGTCTCTTGAGTGCTGAGATTAAAGGTATGTGCTGCCATATTCATCTAGCTCCATCTTTTCCCCAGGGCCCTGCAAGGCAAAGACAATGACCATTTAGCTACCAGCCGCAGCCCTGCCTAATACCGGCTGCTCAGTGATAGTACTCCCATGGAACTCAAAGGATTGTGCTTTTCAGCTCCAGGCTAAAGTAAGTGTGTGTGTGTATGTGTGTGTGTGTGTGTGTGTGTGTGTGTGTGTGTGTGTGTGTGTGTGTGTGTGTGTGTGTATCCCTCATCTTGGCAGTGGACTCTCTGTCAGAGAGTCATGGACTTTCTATAGGAAAGGCAGCTCAGCTAGGTGTCAGGCTCTGCTCTCTGAGGGCCTGAGGACCACACTTGGCCTGGTTAGCTGGAACAGCTGCCTTAGACCCACAGGAAAGAATTCACCATCTCAGCCAAAATGTCTCAGTCTGAGGGATTGTGGGATGTGAGCAGTGATCCAAAGCCCACTTCCTCACTGCCTTGGAGGGCAGAACATTCTTCATGTCATGGGCAAAAGGACAGGTGCCTCTCCCTCCACCCCAGCTTAGTGCCTGTGCCTTGCCAAAACTAGCATGGTGAACCCCCTGGATGGTTAAGCCACTTAGAGGTGGTATGGAAAGGAGACAGGACTTAATAGGTATGAAGAGCCTGACAAAGCATACAAAGTGACTAGTGCCAGCCTCCCTCCATAAGCTGAGACCATCTCCCTGTTTTCTGCTGCCTGCCACTTCATAATTAGACTCTTGGCTGGTGTCCTTTTTTTCTCATTTGAGCTATAACTCAGTCACCAAAGGAAAGTCCATCCAGTGTAATCACCCAGTCTAAGTTCTCACTGTCTCTACCCATTTTATACAAGGAAGACTGAGTTCCTGTCACTAGGAATGGCTGGGTCAGATCTCCTTCAGTAGAGCCAGGAGCTGTGGAACAAAGTCCAGCTGTGGGGAGAAGTTCCCCAATCCCATCCCAGGGCACACTCATCATGGCTCTCTCTATACACACATGTTGGTGTGTATAGCCTATGTTTCCAAAGGGGAGCAACTAGCTATTATAACAGTTCTTTTCCTATGAAGGCAGGAGAACAAGGAGACAGAGGCCCTGCTCTGTCGGCTCCATCTTCCTGCCCAGCCAGGCTCTGAGAGCAATCTTTTCAGGCATCCACGTGGCTCCTTGCTTGTGAGTGACCCAGCCAAGCAGGCAGAACAGGACTGATCTGGAAACCCAGTGGCCTGGCCTATTTCTGTCCCAGGGCCCTGGAGCTGATCCAGCCCAAATCTCAGCCTACCTTGCTTCCTCAGCTCTCCAATTCACAATCTGGGCAGAAACCCATGTCTGCTTTTTCCTCCGGCCAATCCTTCCAGCCACCTCCCAGCAGCCAGCCTGGGCATGCCTTCAGGCCTGATCACCCCTGCCCTGCCCCCCAACAAGAGAGGACTCCCCAACCTCACACCTGTCTCCAGTGGGTACACTTGGGACAGCCACTCTCCTCCACCCCTAGGCAAGAAAAGAGCAAATCAGAGACAGCTGAGGTTTCACTGAGCTGGCACTAATGCCATCTTCTATGACTTGACAGGAGAGCAGGGAAGAGTGAACCAGGGCTGCCTTCTCAGAATTCATCTCCTTTTCTGCCAAGTTCTACAGGACACTCTGGCCTGCTGAGGCTGATTCAGGGGGAAAGAGGAGGAGCACCCCCCGGGGAACAGACTGGGGTAAACTGAAGCACAGAACAAGAGGGTTTCTTCATAGGACCCTGTATCCCATAGGACCTCCCCTCAACAGATATGTCCTGAGACTTGGGGCAACTCTTGTTGGCTCTTTTGAGTGTATTTGCATATATGTTTTGGTGATTTAACATTGAAGAGCTAACTATGTATAGGTGAAATTCTTGAGGCTCTGTTATTGTTGGTGTTATTTGTGATAGGGATCAAACCTAGGGCATCTGCCATGTAAGGTAAGTCCTCTACCACTGAGCTATATCCCGGCACCAGTTGAAAATTTTTGGAGAAATTTGTCTTTTTGTTTGTACAAATTAATCAAGCTTATGACAGAAAATTAAGGATATGTATAGGCAAGACCTTGGCTTCCCATAGTGGAAAGGAAGAAGGAAGGAAGGAAGGAAGGAAGGAAGGAAGGAAGGAAGGAAGGAAGGAAGGAAGGGAGGGAGGGAGGGAGGGAGGGAGGGAGGGAGGGAGGGAGGGAGGGAGGGAGGGAAGGAGGGAGAGAGAAGAAAGAAAGACACAGAAAAAAGAGACAGGAATAGAGAGGAAAAAAGAAGGAAGGAAGGAAGGAAAGAAGGAAGGAATAGAGGGAGGGAAGAAGGGAGAGAGGGAAGAAAGAAGGGAGGAAGGGAGAGAGGGAGGGAAGGAGGGAGGGAGGAAGGGAGGGAGGGAGGAAGGGAGGGAGGGAGGGAGGAAGGAAAGGGGATGGAAGGAAGAAAGGGAAGAGAAAATGAAAAAATAGAAGGAAGGAAGGGAAGGGAAAGGAAAGGAAAGGAGGGAGGGACAGAGAAAGAGAGATGGAAAGAGAGTGAGAGGGAGGGAGGGAAATTTAGGAGGCACAGAATATAAGAGAGACAGAAATACACTTCCCACTCTCTAGTATCCAGATGTAATCCTGTCTTACATGTTTTTTTTTTTATTCACTGTTATTTTCCTATGATAGTCCCCAAGCTTTGTGGAGCTCTACAAATACCTATGGACAAAAACATATTTTTTTCACAGTCCTGAGGATAGAACCCAGGGCTGTAAGCACGCCAGGCAAGTAGTCTACCACAGGGCCACACCTCCAACCCCATATGTTCCTTGAGAACATATATACTAGCAATAGTTAACACTTGCTGCATATTTACATCAGACCCAGTTCTCTGCATGTCCATGTATTAACAAAATTGTTAATAAATCTTGAAAGCAAGGCCAATTATTAGCCCCATTTACTTCTGGGGAAAAAAAAGTAGGGAAAAGGGAGGGTGAATATCCAACTCAAAGTCAGGCATCTAACAAGTAAGAGCTAGAAAACTAACCCAGATAGCCTTGACTTTTGGAATCTGTTCATTTAATGACAATAGTAGACAACTTTTAACAATTCTGTTTTTGTTTTAGTCTTTTTGGTGTGCCAGTCCTGGGGTTTGAACTCAGGGCTTGGGCTTTGTACCTGAGCTTTTCCTCTATAGGCTGGTACTCTACCACTTGACCCACATCTTTACTTCTGGCTTATGGCTGATTCAGTGGAGATAATCATCTCACATACTTTCTGCCTGGACTGGCTTCCAACCTCGGTCCTCACATCTCAGTCTCCATAACAGCTATGATCACAGATGGGAACCACTGGCACCAGGCTAGCTTTAATGTTTTTTATATTATAAAATATATTTATGTTACTGAAGATTCTATGTAATGTTCACACCATGTTTAAAGACAGTAAGGCAATAAGCATCTGTGATTTAGCACCCAGCTTAGGAAATAGAGCATCACCATTCCCAAACTTTCCCTTGTTCTGCTTCACAAGATGTCAGGAACATGTCCCTCCAGCACTCCAAACCCCTGAATGATATGACTCATTACTCCTCCTTGGTCTCCCAGATCCCTGAGATTTCATCTTCCAGGGTCTTCCCTCAGGGGAGGAGCTGGGAGATGTCCTTTCCTTCCCCTACCCAAAAGAGCTCTGAGACATCCGAAGGCTGGCTGAGATTCATGGGCAGCACTGTGGCTGGGCCCATTGCCAATCTCTTCACCTTTGGGCTTGGGGACTGTGTCAGCCTGGCAGACACAAGTTTTCTCTTGTTGGTGCCCATTGACTGGCAGATGGGGGAGGAGAAAGGAGGAGTGAGAAGGAACAGGAGGGAGGAGGGATGAACTCATTGAATACCTGCAATGGGGCCTGAAAGGCCCTGGGCAATCACTGTTGGTTAGCCTCTCCCCTTGGCTGAAAGAGTCAGTGTGAAGGAGCTGAGGATGGGCACAGACCCTCTAGCTGTTAAAGCTCTATACTGAGCACCCCATCTTGATGGTCCAAGAAGCACTCATTCATCATCTCTTTTGGGGTCCCCCAAGAGGCATGTTGATAGCCCAAGATGAGTTGCAGCCATTGGATGAGAAGATAGCCACAAGAATGCACATTCAGATTACCATGTGGATGAGAGCTGTGAAAATCCCCAGGCCCAGGCTCTCTCCTCTAACCTCCATACCATTGATCTGGCCTAGGTCTGGGGTTCCAACATCCTGGGGAGATTCCCCCATGATTCTCACAGGATGTCATGTCAGGGACAAATAGTTCTGAGAGGCTGTGCCTACAGATCCTGGCCTCAAGAGGCCTCCAGGCTGGAGAGGAGATGAGACATGTAAGAACTCACACCCAGGCCCAGGGATGGCAAAGCATGATGCCAAGGTCAATGTGCTTTGCCAGGGCTGCTTCACAGAGGAGGGAGGTTTGACTCATTCATCTACCAGTGCAGTCAATATTTGAGTATGATTTATTTGTATATTTATTTTTTGTGTCAGTCCTGGGGCTTGAATTTGGGGACTGGGTGCTATCCCTGAGCTTTTTTTTCCCCCAAGGCTGATACTCTATCACTTCAGCCATAGCCCTACTTCCAACATTTTTTGATGATTAATTGAAGGTAAGATTCTCATGGACTTTCCTGCCCCGCCTGGCATCAAACCACAATCCTCAGCCTCCTGAATACCTAGAATTACAGGCATGATCCATTGGTGTCCAGCTGAGGACTATTCATTGAGTATCTATTAATCCCAGGGATGGTTCCAAGTGTTATAGATACAACCTTGGCCAAGAGGAAGTCTGTGCACTCCTGGATCTTTCGATGAGAGCTCAGTGGGAGTTTACAGTCAGGAAAGCTTGCTTCTAGGTGTTCCCAACAAGAGCTGTGGGAGCAAATGGGTGGGAAAGAAAAGGCCATGATTTAACCCAATGTTTGATGTGGTTGAATCCTTGGCATCAGAAATGAAAGTAGTAAAGATGAAGAAAGAGGTTAAGGTGTGGTCTAGATGAAAGTGGGTAGATGTAGGCCTAATCCGGAGTTGGAATGAATCCTTAGGACATCAAGCAGCCACAACAAGGCTGAGCACGGGAGTGATTCGTGTTAGAACAATGACTCTGGGTCCATGAAGAAGAATGACCTTTTCCTGACCCTTCCTATGTCAAGATCACAATTAAGCACAAAAAATGCAGAAGTAGAGCTGTGGCTTAAGTGGTAGAGTGCTAGCCTTGAGCAAAAGAAGCTCAGGGACAAAAATAATACTTATATCCTCTTGTGGAAAGACTCACACGAGGCAAAAGGTTAAGGCAAGAAGCAAGGAGCAGGTTGAACATCTGTTGGATGTACTTTTTGTTTGTTTGTTCTTGTTTTTGTTTGTGCCAGTCCTGTGGCTTGAACTCAGGGCCTGGGTACTGTCCCTAAGCATTTTTTACTTGAGACTAGGGCTTTAACACTTGAGCCACAGCTCCACTTCTGGCTTTTTGGTAGTTAATTGGAGATAAGAGGCTTATGGGCTTGGCTGCTGGGGCTGGCTTTGAACCAAGGTCTTTAGATCTCAGCCTCCTGAGTAGTGAGGATTACAGGTGAAACTCACAGGCACCCAGCTTGCTTATTTTTGCTTTACAGACTATTTTTATTAGCTGTATTAGAAACATTAGCTAATAATAAGAAGTTAACTGTATTGTTCCAATAACAGCTTTTCTTCCCCCAGTACTTTACATCCACTGATAATTTAGTTCTTATTGTATATTTTCATCATAGGTAAATAGCATTGCTTTAATTTGCTGAAATAAAAACAATGTCATTGCAATTAATGATTAAGCTTCCTTAGGATAACTTGTTCTCAAATAATGTGCTCCTCTTTAAAGGGGGATTAGTGTTTTCCTTGCTAGTCTATCATTTAAATCAATAAACTTGCTGAATTGTTAGAGGAGATATTTTTCAATGTGTTAACATACTGCTTCACTCAAATGTCAAGCAATCTGCTTGAATTCTTACAGTTTCACCTTACTTTATTTTATTTTTATTTTTTGACTGCCCATTGGGCTTGAACTCAGGATCCAGGCTTTGTCCATTCAAGGCTGGTGCTCTACCAGTTGAGCCACACTGCCACTTCCAACTTTTTTCTGGTTAGTTTCAGATAAGAATCTCCAGACTTTTCTTCCTTCAACTATCTTCAGACCATAATCCTTAGATCTCAGCCTCCTGAGTAACTAGGATTATAGGCTGGACCACTGATACCTGGCTCTCCTAATTCATTTTTGCTTATAAAATATCCCTCAGAACACCACTGGAAAAAAACTGTTCTTAAATCCATAAATCTTGGTTAAAACACTCTGCATTGATTATCTGGTGTGTGTGTGTGTGTGTGTGTGTGTGTGTGTGTGTGTGTGTGTGTGTGTGTGTGTGTGTGTGTGTGTGTGTGTGTGTGTGTTTGCCAGTACTGAGACTTTATCTCTGGGCCTTGTGCTCTCCCTTGGCTTTTTCAACTCTACCAGTTGAGCCACACTTCCACTTCTGGCATTTTGCTGGTCAATTGGAGATAAAAACTGTCCTGGACTTTCTTGCCTGGGCTGGTGCACTAGCCATTGCTGTGCAATATTTTACTAACATTAAATATATATAATCAGATCCTCCCGAAATGTACTGCTTATTGGGTGCACTCTTGCAAGCTTTTACAAATATCAACTCATTTGATCTTCACAAGAGTGTGTTAGGCACAATTTTTATCCCTACTTTCCATATGCTAAAACTTAGGCTCTGAGAAGTGAATCAACTTTCTCAAGGCTATATAACTGGTCAGTGACAGAGGCAGGATTTGATCTCAGGCAGTTCATACTGTTAAACACTATACTACCCTGCTTTATAAAATCCCCATTCTCTTTAAGGACTCAATCTGGAAGGAATGCTGTGAGGGCATCACTTCAATTGCTGTGCTTCCAAGAAGGTAAGGTGAACCTTGCCTTCATCTGAAGCTTGAAGTTTGTCTTCTGGAGTGATCTTTTCAGGCCTGGTCCACTTTCGTAGTCCTGCCTGGAATCCTTCCCCCTGATGACTTCTCAAACCTAACTAGGACGGTTTGGAAGAATGTATTTTTTTCTGCTTCCATTGGTGTTTCTGCTACTACTTCTCCTTTCTTCTCTTTCGCCTCCTCTTCTCTTCCTCCTTTTCCCTCTCTCCTTACCCCTCTTCTTTCTTCTATTCGTCCTCCTTCTCCTCCTCATCCACCTCCTAGTCTTTGTTCTCCTCCTCAATCTTCTCCTCTCCTTCTCCTTCTTCTTTGATAGAATCTCATGATCCTATCAAGTGCAAGATCCTCCTAAGACAATCTCCAAAATTCTGGGATTACATGAATGCAACACCACATTCAGCTAGAAGAATGTGTATTTTTGCTGGGCGCTGGTGGCTCGTGCTTGTAATCTTTACTACTCAGGAGGCTAAGATCTGAGAATCGCAGTTCAAAGCTAGACCAGGCAGGAAAGTCTATGAGATTCTTATCTCCAATTAGCCACCAGAAAACTGGAAGTGGTGCTGTGGCTCAAGTGGTAGCCTTGAGCTCAAGAGCTGAGGGACAGCGCCCAGGCCCAAAGTTCAAGAAAGAGAGAGGGGGGGATAGGAAGGAAGGAAGGAAGGAAGGAAGGAAGGAAGGAAGGAAGGAGGGAGGGAGGGAGGGAGGGAGGAAGGGAGGGAGGGAGAAAGAAAGAAAGAAAGAAGGAAAGAAAAAAAGAAAGAAGGAAGGAAGGAAGGAAGGAAAGAAAGAAAGAAAATAAAAGAAAGTGTGTATTTTTACATTTGGCACTGTTCTTAACAAAATGCAAGGTGGTTAACAGGGAACTGAGGACTACATAAACGAATGAACGAGCATACAAAGGAAAGGTGAGTAAGGCCAAGCCCTTGTGGTAGTTTTTGGAAGGCAATGGAAGCCATAGCCAATCGCTTTAGTGTCAGGAAAGCCTGGGTTCATCCTGACCTAAACAATTGTCAGCTTGGTAATCATCTCCGAATTTGGGGAATCCCCTTTCCCCTCAGGGATGTTTGAAAGGTTGGGATAAAAGCCATTAAATGCTTACTTAGGATGGTCCTGAAATACAATGAATTGCTTAATATCTGGTAGCTCGTGTTGGGTTTCCAGAATTTTCCGAGAACTTAATAAACACTAATAAAATGTTTTCCCCAAATAATGTCATCACACATCCCACTTTTCTGGAGAAGATCGGGAGTTTAATTAAAGACTAGAGCCCACATTCACAAGTATGGTTCTAGGTGACTTCATCTGGAGAATGCTAGAGAACAGGGTAGCATTTGCCCCTGCCCTCTGCTCACTCCTTTCTCCAAGACCTGCTGTTGGAAATCAGCAGATAGAAAAGGAAGACTGAGGACCAAGGATAGAGTCCCTCTCCATATCCCCTGTAGCCACTTCCATCTTGAGCCCATCTGGTTCCTCTGCCTTCTCTCTTTTGCTCCCTTCAGAGGCCAGAGACCTGGTGGATGAGGTTGGAGAAGGTGCCAGATGTAGGCAAGCTGAGGCAGCCGGGAGAGAGTAAGGAAGTCCAGCTGTTGACCAGCCACTGGGTCATCTCCTCTGCTGCATGCACAAGACTGCATGCATCCCAGGCCTTAGCTCTCCTTGCAGATGACAGAGCAGGCCCAGAAAGGGGGTACCCAGAGCAGGGCCCTGCAGTCTCACTCCAAGGCCTTTGTTTACAACTTCCCACCAAGTTGCCTTATGGGGAAAGGATGGCCCCCAGCCCAGATGAGCTCAGCCTTGTTGTATGACTGGACAGCAGTGGGCAAAAGGCCTCAGACACCTAGGCTGAGAGCCCACCTCCCATTTACTTCCCTCCTTTTTCAGCTCTCAAGGGGAGGCTGCCTTGAGAGCAGCAGCCACCCATCCGGAGGGGGTGGTAAAGCCACAGCTGAGTTTATGGAGAGCAAAAGATGACTCCAGCTGCACAGGAAACTCAGTAACCCTGATTATGTGTTTATTCTTTCCCTTCCCTGCCTCCTACTCCCTCCCTCCCACCTCCTCTTTCTTCCTGCCTCCTCCCTGTCTGCCTTTCCACCTTCTGTCTTCTCTCACATCTGCCCACTGCTAGCTGCCCTCTACTCTCATCTGCTCTTTCTCACCCAAGTCCTGCTCTGGCTTAGTCCACTCACTCTGGATGGCCTCTTGTCCTCCCTTCCAAAAGCAAGAGCTGCTCACATGCCACACAAAGTGAGAAGCATTGAACTTCTCTCCCTCTGGTACAGCCATATAGAGATGGCCTTAGAGATCATAGTCCCATTCTCCCCTTTATATAGGTAAAGAACCTGAGGCTCAGAGAGGGGCTGTCATCACACAGCTATAACAAAATCAGAAGTAGAAGTTCAGCTTCCCAAAGCAACACTTCAAGGGTGTCAGTGACATGAGACCATAGGTGCCAGAAAAGGCCACAGGGCCCACTGATTGTAACCTAGCCTACTTCTTTTTTTTTTTTTTTTGTCGGTCGTGGGGCTTGAACTCTGGGTCTGGGCGCTGTCCCTCAGCTCTTCAGATCAAGGCGAGCGCTCTACCACTTGAGCTACAGCGCCACTTCCAGTTTTCTGGTGGTTTATTGGAGATAGGAGTCTCACGGTCTCTCCTGCCCGGGCTGGCTTTGAACCGCGATCCTGAGATCTCAGCCTCCTGAGTAGCTAGGATTATAGGCCTGAGCCACCAGCGCCCGGCCTAGCCTACTTCTTTTATGGTCCAGAGAGGGAAATGGAGGAACAGTGCCCCAAGCCATATGTCCCCAGGGAGGTCATGATTCCCTCTACTGTGGATGAGGGACTGGAGGAATCATAAGGAATTGTGTTTGACACAGAAGAACTCCTTGGTCAGAGGCCTTGGTGGGCCAATAGAAATGTGTGAGCAAAAGTATGTTGGACCCAAAGAAATATAGGTCCCATGGTTTCCCTCATTTGCAATAATTAGTATACATCTAGGAAAATTGTATCAGATGAGCAGAAAATCTCAAAAGCTATGTACATATGACCATATAAGATGATGCTAAGTGAAATGAACCCCAAGTTATGGACACAGAGGTCTTTCTTTGTCAATGTTGTTTTTAATGTACTATGTGATTTTTTTGTTTCCTTTGTATGTTCTTCCCCCTATGGTATATCCCCTGTTGTCACTGTACTTGATTTTGGTACATTTGTCTTGTATATACATTTGTCTAATTTGGGGAGGAAAGGGGGAATAACAAAATGCTTAAACAAGGGCACAGGATGACCCATTGCAACAATGATACTCACAAGACACTATGTTGGAAATGACTTTTATAACTTCGGCGGTGGGAGGAGTGAGGGAGGTGGGGAAGGGAAGGGTTAGTAGGAGAAAAACAAAGGAGGAAACAAAGAAATGTACTAATTACATTACTCATGTAACTGTAACTCCTCTGTACCGAATCTTTACAATAAAAATTTTAAAAAGTGTGTTGAAGATTTCATTCTCCAGAGATCTCTGAAGAGAGCCTTGTTAGAGCTGAGCAGTGGATACAGTGTGTGGAGGTGGGGGGGGGGACAGACATGGTATCTACCTACTAAGGAGCCCTTCAAGATCTTTGTCCCTTGGTAGTAGCTTTATATGTGGCTCATGCATGGAATACAACCTTTGGGAAGGAGGCTAAAGATGAAAGTGGCAGGAGGGGAACAGATCTTTGTTCAGCTCTAAAAACAATCTCCATTAACCCAACCTGACACATTGGTATTAGCTTTTCCTATACTAAATTACCCAAAGATAAATGTGAGGCTGGGAGAGAAACCATGCTGAGTAGTGTCAGCTCCACATCCCACCACACTGTGACCAGGGGCACACAGGGGCAGGCTCTGTGGGGTGACTCTTTCCTCTCTGATTCATTTGTCAGAGTTTGGGTGGCTCTGTCTTTTCCATACAGAGCTAGGAGCACAAAATAGACTGTTACATTCTCTGCTAATCCCACATGGCCCTTTTTGAAACCTTTTAAAAGGCGTGGCAGGGACAGAGAGCCTTCCCTAGTGCGCTACATTTGGAAAGACCAGAAAATCTAGTAGGAAAGGGGAAACCATTAGTCAGTGTATCAGACAAAAGTAAAATCAAATAGAAACTTTAATTAAACTGCCTGGGTCTCACTTTGTTGCTAGAATCCAGTCATTGGGCCCTGGGGGCTCTGTGAGTCGGAGAGTGACAGGAGCCCTTCAAGTGTGAGAAGGACTGGGAGTCATGGCTGGGGGTCTGCTCTAAAGATATGAGAAGACCAACCATCACCATCACTGCCTATGGGCCAGGAAATTTGCCAGGCACTTAACTAACTAGACTTTCCTTCTCATTGAAACATTTCCCCACTCCATCCCTGAAGCCCCATTTTGCAGATGGAGCTGGGACTCAGAGAGGTTGAATAACACATCAAAGCCACAGAGTTAATAGTAGAGCCCAATTCTTGGATCATATTCCTGAGGCTTCCACCGTGTCCCACAGCATCAGCCAAGCATCTTTGGGAGGGACCTTTTGAGAAACCAGAACCAAATAAGGTAACTCTTTCTTTTCATGGATCAGTTCTGGGACCCCCAGACCTTGCTTAGCTTGAATGTTTCAGCCCTCAATCCCCACTCATGTACTTACCCTTTAATGCCCAGTTCTATTCCACCTTAGTCCCTAAGACATACACTCCTCTCTCTTGTTGGATATTGGGCAGGTGAAGGAGATCTTCATCTAAGAGTTTGGCCACAAGGGAACAGGGCCTCTAACTCAAGCACAGGAACAAGTTGGAAAAGTAGACATAGCCAATGTCTCTGCCAGCTACAGTTCAAATACCAGTGTAACAACGTATTGGTGGGTAGGCCTCAGGCAAGTTGTTTTCTTAGTTTCCCACTTTCTAAAATGGAAGGATTATAAAACCTGACCTGTGGGGGCAGTTATGAGCATGTCAATACTTACTTAGCCCACGGTCTGATAAATAGGAGGCTCATGCATATAAATGCTGGTTCTCATCATTTTAAATTCCACAAGGAACTCATTTGTGGCCAGGAAGAAAATAATGCTCCTAGGAAGCCTCAAGGAACCTATTGCAATGCTTCAACAAGAGTGAGGATGCTGGGCACCAGTGGTTCATGCCTGTGATCCTAGCTACTCAGGAGACTGATATCTGAGTATCATGATTCAATGCCAGCCTGGGAATACAAATCTGAGAAACTCTTTTCTCCAACTAAGCAGCAAAGAACCAAAAGTGAAGGTATACCTCAAGCAGTAGAGTACCAGTGGTGAGCAGAAAAAGATGAACAAGAACACAAGGTTCTAAGTTCAAGCCCCCATATTGGTGCATGCACACATGTAAACACACACACACACACACACACACAAACAAACAGATCCAACATGTAGATCCACTTAACCCAGGACGACTGGTAATATGGTTGATCCATACAAAATTGCCAATACTTGCCCATTGCTGGCCTTCAAAAATGGCAATTTCATATAGTTTGATAACAACAGAGTTTATTGTGGGGTGGGGCTATCTCCCCTCCTTTCTTTTTTTTTTTTTTTGTTTTGTTTTTGGTACTGGGGATCGAACTCAGGACTTTGCACTTGCTAGGCAAGCGCTTTGCCACTGAGCTACATCCCAGTCCACTCTCCACACGTTTCTTATGTCCTCAGAGAAGGGAAATTGTTAAGATCAAGTTCTGTGAAGAATGAGTGGTTTCTAGAAGATACTTCTAAAGGACTTAGAAACTATATTATTTTGTGAAGTTGAAAAATTCCTCCTGGAACCAATTTCACACTATTAGAGTGCTTGATCTATAAAGCCAGGAGTTTTTTATTTTTATTTTTTAAGGGGGAAAACCTTATCATTTTAGATGTTTGAAGATAAGTGGGGGATAACTAGCAATTGTTTTTTTTTGTTTTTTTTTGGGTCTGGTCATGGGGCCTGAACCTGAACTCTGGGCCTGGGCGCTGTCCCTCAGCTCTTCAGCTCAAGGCTAGCGCTCTACCACTTGAGCCACAGCGCCACTTCCAGCTTTTTTCTTTTTTTCTTATGTGGTGCTGAGGAATCGAACCCAGGGCCTCTGGCATGCAAGGCATGCGCTCTACCACTGAGCCACCTTCCCAGCCCCAACTAGCAATTGTTGATGGAGGTGCTACAAGCAGTCACTAGTAGTGGGCACTGGTGGCTCACATCTGTATTATGGCTACTCAGGAGATCTGTGGATCACGGTTCAAAGCCAGCCCAGGCAGGAAAGTCCATGAGACTCTTATCTCTAACCACAGAAAACTGGAAGTGGCACTGTGGCTCAAGTGGTAGAGTGCTTGCCTTGAGCTGAAGAGCTGAGGGATAGTGTCCAGGCCCAGAGTTCAAGCCCCACGACCGACCGGATAAAAAAAGTCAGTAGAACACTGGGACAGTGATCAGGGTTGTGGAAAGAGTGAAAAGGTAGCCACTTTGCCCTTGGATAACTCCAGAGTTGTCAAAAATGGCTCCGGGCAGAAGCACGTGTACATGGAGTAGGGTGTGCATGTTCCTCTTTTTTATTGTCAGTAGTGGGGCTTGAACTTGGGGCCTGGGCACTGTTCCTGAGCTCTTTTGCTCAAGGTGAGCACTCCAACACTTTGAGCCACAGCTCTACTTCCAGTTTTCTGGTGGTTAATTGGAAATGAGTCTCACAGACTTTTCTGCCTGATCTGGCTTTGAACCGCAATTCTCAGATCTTAGCCTCCTGAGTAGCTAGGATTATAGGTGTGAACCACTGGTGCCCAACAGTGCTCCTCTTTAATTTCAATTTTGCTTCTATTTCTCATTGTAGTTGATTTTTCTTATTATTACATTCACAGTGCAGATTTATGATGTGCAATGTGATAATTCAGTACATCTATACAGGATATAATGATCCAATCAGGGAAGTTGACAGCTCCGCCACATCCTTTGTTTCTTTTGTACAAAACCAGGGCCCTACATATACCAGCAGGTGTTTTACCATTATGTTACTCTCCTCTAGGTTTTTGAGAATGCTCTTGCTATATAGTCCAGGCTGGCACTGAACTCACCATATAGCCCAGGCTGGCTTCGAACTCACTATCCTCCAGGTTCTACCTCTCCAGTACTGGGATTACAAGCATGTACCACCACATCCGGCTTCCATCTCCCTTCTAATTCTATCTGTGCCATTAAATGGTCCCTCTGAAGTTCAGTTTCTCCTTTCTAAACTCCATGATGTCAAAGGTCACATCTGTCTTATCATCACTGAATCCCAGCACTTAACACATTGCTAGGCACAAAGTAAACATTCAGTAAATGTTTTCTGAATGAAGTAATTAATGAAAAGCTGAAGCAAGTAGATTCTGACTTGTCTAGTAGTCATGACTTTTAGGAGGAAATGATGAGGTCCTGTGAAAGGCCTTTCTGAGAACTTAATGTATTGCACAAATGCCTGTGGATGTTCTGGGTGTTGTGGTTAAGGCTCCCCCAAACAGTTAAAGCCTCAGCTCTCAAAATGATGAAAGCTATAGACAAAGAGAAAGCCAAGGGGACAGGACAGAGACATTTTGGCATTCAGAAAGGCTCTACTGACGGGTGACAACATGGGATTTAGGTTAGACCTTTCAGACACAATACAAAGGTTTGGCAGGGTGGTGGCTCTACTGAATGAACATCTTTTAAGTAGAATACTTGGAACCTCATCATTCCACCCCAGCCACTCACTGGCATGGGTGCCTTTGGGAAATCTTTTCCCTGGGACTCAGTTTCCCCATCTGTAGCTAGAGGTGGAGAACAGTGACAGGCGCCATGGTCTATGGTTCCTTCCAGCTCTTAAAAGTCTGGAATTCTGTCTGCAGGCTGGGCTGAGCTGGCATAACTTCAGAAGGCTGTAGACGGCCATAAAAATGGTGAGATCCCTAGGGATGGAGAATCCTGGAGGGGGGGGTCGGGGAGCCCCCTCCCCCCACCGCCCTCCACCTCCTGCCCTTTTAACTGCTGCAACCACAGCCCTCCCCTGCTTTCCTGCTTTCTCCTCCTCAAGCTCCCCCCACCCCAGCTCTGTCTGGAGGCCCCATTCTCTGGCCAGCTTTGTTTGCTTTTAATAAAGTTAATCGCACTCCTAATTTGTATGTAATGAAAAGATAAAAGGGAGACATGGGGGTGAACCTTCCATTGGAGTGGGAGCAGTCCCAGCCTAAGGCTGCCAGCTACCTCCCCACCTCCACCGCCTCGTCCATCCCCACAGTCTCAGCAGGGGTGAGGGGAGGGGGGCAGCACAGCACAGTTGTTCCTGCAGCTCGCCAAGAGAAACTTCCGGGGGTCTGTTTGCTCTATCCTCAACTTTGTCTTGGATGCAAGACAAAAGATTCTCCTCCTCACTAAGTTCTAATAGCACCCTAGAATCCACTTTGTGGGGCTCCCCAGCCACTTAGTTCTCCAAACGCGGAAGTTGAGCCCCTGGCTAAGCACAGAGAAGTAGCAACAAAACTCAATGCATTAGTGTGTGTGTGTGTGTGTGTGTGTGTGTGTGTGTGTGTGTGTGTGTGTGTGTGTGTGTGTGTGTGTGTGTGTGTGTGTGTGTGTGTGTGTGTGTGTGTGTGTGTGTGTGTGTGGAGGGCCTGGGAGCTGTCCCTTAGCTTTTTTCACTCCACGCCAGCACTCTACTACTTGAACCACCTCTCCACTTCTGGCTTTCTGCTGGTCCAAAGCCTGGTTTATCTTTCTACTGGTTAATTGTAGCCTGCCCAGGCAGGCTTTGAACTATGATTCTCAGATTTTAGCCTACTGAGTAGCTAGGATTACAGGCATGAGCCACCAGTGCCTCGCTTAATACATTCACTCTTAACCTTGTCCTTGTCACTTAGTCTTTGGGAAAACTTTAGCCTTCTCAATGAGAATGGAGGAGAATATACGAGAAGGGGGGTGATTATTTAATTTGATTCATCTGTCATTGACATTTCTGTATTCAATCCACTTAGCCATCTCTCACTCTCTTACATGCCTTTTCAAGGTGTCACTCAACTCCTTGGTCTCCTCAAATTCTGTCATCTGCCTGTAATTTGGGGGACAGGCTGCTTCTTCTGCCTCCCTGGGGCTCAGGTTCCCTCTGCATCTGAGATGGCTGCAGAATTCGGAGGTGGATCATAAGGTGGCCAATCAGAAGATGGTGATGTCCAAATCTGGTTGTGCTATAGAACCTGGGGGCCCAGGAGGCCCTTGGAACTAAATCCTTAACTATGCAGGGTTTCTTACTGCATTCCCTCATCCCAGAGACAGCCTCCATGGGAAACTACCCTGTGGTAGCGCTATGGCTATGGGGTAGAACTGTTCAGGAAAAGAGGTGGGAGAACCCTAGGATCCCTATGGGGACTACTCATTGACAACTTTCAATGAAGACTGTGGCAGGGGACAGAGGTTGATGGGGGTTAGAGGTGACTTGGTACACTGGGATGAAGCAAGGTTGAGGACAAACAGCCCATCTTCTCCCCTGCCAGGGCCAGGGTCAGGCAGGGCACAGGCTGGGCTCCAGACTCAGATAGGGGTGTAGAGAGAACAGCCCTGCTGCAGGGGGCTCCCAGCATGGCACGCCTGAGCAGCAATCTGGAAGCTATTGGACTGGTGCATTTCTGCGATCCACCTCGAATGCCAGGCCCAGTTCATTTCCTCTAAGGAAACACAACCTCAGGGGATAATTAGAGCTTCTTTGCGTACACAATCCCATATTGTTTATCCAACACAAATTCAAAAACGTGGGCCCTGAGAACATGGAGCAGAGGGAGAGATAAAGGAACCTCCTCCTCTTCCCTCTCTCCCCCTTTCCTCTTCTTCCTCCCCCCCCCCCCCCCCGTCTCCCCCTCCCCCATCCCCTTACTCTTCCTCCCCGCCTTCTCCCCCCTCCTCTTCCTCCTCTCTTCCAGCTGGATCTCATTACCCTGCCTGGCCAGGCCAAGCCCCCGCCCCAGCCTCAGCCTCAGCCTCACCCCCACCCAACTGGCTCCCACTCCTTTGCACAGCCTTTGTGGGCCCCCAACTGGGACCTTCAAAGTCAGGGTCTGGGATCCTCCCTAAGCCTTCTTCTATGTCTGGGCCCATTGCTCTGTAATAAAAAGTGGCTCTGGCCACAGAGTACTTGACAAAGAGTGACCATTTGTCCCTGTGTCCCTCAAGGACCCTCCCACTGAGGGATGTGGGAAATAACAGCACACAAATACAAACTCTCACCCAGAAGCTGAGGCAGAGACTATGCCCTGGGGGTTGCTGGGAAGGAAGCACTGGCTTTCTTGGCCCTGGCCTTGGCCCTAGTTCCTTTCCACTGCCCAGATGCGCTCCACCCAGACAACAGGGAGCCCAGTCAGCCTGGCCTGGGGGCCCCCCTCCACAAAGCCCAGCCCCTCTTCCCCCCAGGGCTCAGCCCAACAAAGGAGGATTCTCAGCTGGGCAACTTAGGGCGGGAGGAAGGAGGTTTGTGGGTGGAAAATAGCTTCATAACCCAAAGTTGGCCATCTCTATGAAAGCCCTATTATTGCTCGAGTAGTTAAACGTCTTGCTCAGCATGGCCAATTCAGCTCCCCTGACTTCCATGTCTCCCCGTTGGAATAGCTGCACATTCCACTGCAAAGCCAGCCCTGTTGAGCCATGGGAGGCTGGCTGGAGGCTAGCTGGGCAGAAAAGACTCCAGAGAGAAGGGATGCAGATTGAGCTCACCTTTCCCAAGTCTTTGCTTGCTCACGGGGCAAAATGGCCTCACAGAAGCTGCTACCTTATCACCAGGTGTGTCCTCCCTGTTCCACTGGCATCCCAGCCAGCCCAATTCAGATGGTAGGATTCCAGGAAAGCATACCTGGGTTTTCCTTGGGGCCTGGAAAGATGCCCTCCCTATCCGCTAGCTGCAAAGCAGTATGACCTCTATCTTCCAGGTAGCGCCAGAGGCCAGTGACATCAAGGTCTTGCTCTTCTGTGCCCTGATCCCATCTTCACTTCAGTTTAATTCCTACAAAGATCATAGAGCTGGGAGAACAACCAGACTCTCTTGGGGCTAGACTCTCCCACCTTCCCATAGGTCCTGAGTGGAAAGCTGGCTGGCTGGCTGGGTGAGCCAGGAGTTTGATTTGAGGTAGGATTTTCTCTGGTTGAAGAGGAAGTTGTGTGAACTGAGAACACATTCTCCGTCTGGTCTGCTCTTTCAGCTCTCCTGGTATTTTTTTTTTCTTTCAGTTTGTCTCTGAGCTGGAAAGAACATGTGCTTGGCAGATTTTTATTAACTCTGTAGCGTTCTCTCTCTCTCTCTTTCTCCCCTCTCTCTCTCTCCCTCTCTCTCCCCTCTCTCTCTCTCCCTCCCTCTCCCTCTCTCTTGGTCTGTCTCTGTCTCTGTCCTTTTCGCTTGCTTGACAGAATTTATATTAGACAAAACATGAGCTCATTTCTGCCAGAGGGAGGGAAAAAGAGAGAGCCCTCCCCCCTTCCCCTTCCTCCTTTCTAGCCTTACCCACCTCTGCTCATCAAACAGAGCAGACCTACAGGAGTCATCCAGATAGTCAGACAGCATCTCGAAGTCAGGGCTTGGGTGCCATGGGCCCCACAATGTGCCAGCTCCCCCAATTTGGAGGACAGACACTCCCACAGACTTGTAGTCATATGTGTCCTGCCTGAAGTGTTGGTTGGAAGTAGATGGGAGGGGGCAGTAATCATGAAGGGATTGCCTGGGGTCCTGGGGGGAGACAGGGAAGGAAGGCCTTGCCAACCCCCGATACCACCTACACCCAATACTCTGGACTATGGGTCCTGAAGCCACCTGGGCCTGTCCCTTTCTTGTGTTCCAATTTTTTTCATACCCACAGATATATTTCTGGAATAATTGTCACTACTCTCCATCTCCAGGCTACCTAATTGTTTATTCAGCTCATTACCTCTGAGCACTTGCTGGAAGGCCTCTCCCCCAAACACTGGGCAAACCACTGAAGATTCTGATTTCCCTCTTGGTAGATGATTAGGCCTGTGGACCCAGCAGACATGCCAGACTGTGTCTAGGGCAGCCTATCCCTGTTGGAGGTGAAATTCCAACTTTACAGAACACTTGCCTGGTCTTGGCCTAATCATCACACACACACACACACACACACACACACACACACACACACACACACACACTGCATGAAACCTCAGTATCTCAACTGTAAAATAGGTTAATGAGATCTACATTATAAAATTGTCACCAGATTTAAATGACATCGAAATTTATTTTGATCTCTTGAAACAGGAGGAAACAACTCACAGAGTCCTTGATACATCATAGATGCAAAATCTGAAGTATACCCGTAGTCTCAGCTACTCAAGAGGTTGAGACCTGAGGACCATCATTCAAAGCCAGCCCAGGCAGGAAAGTTTGTGAGACTCTTACCTCCAATTAGCTACCCAAAAGCCAGAAGTAGAGTAGATGTGTGGCTCAAGTGGTAGAGCACCAGTCTTGAGAGAAAAGGCTAAGGGACAGTGCCCAGGATCCCCAGCACCAGAACACACACACACACACACACACACACACACACACACACACACACACACACAGTCACTCAGCCACCCACACAACTGAAGCTGCTATGTCCTTATCCATCTTCTCCTCCTCCTTATCTCCCTCTCTCTTTTTCTTCCTCTACCTCTAATTCTCATCCTTCTTCTTTCCCCTCTCCATCTCTCTCCAAACAATAAATCGAAGTGGAATGGTAGCCGGAAGGATTATGCATAGACATGAGAAGGAACTTCCTCCCACTACCATGACCAGAACCTGAAAGAAATGCCCACTGGAATCTGTTACTATGCTCCCCAAAATGCTTCCTGCTCCTAACCTAGGAACAGTAAGATGGCTCTCATGCTGCCCTGCAGAGGCAGGACCAGTGATGTGTGGTGGAACCGAATCTTGTGTGACCAGGGCAGGATCACTCCCCTCCTGAGCTTTACTCTGTTCACTTGTTCCTTGCCTGCTTGGTGGAAGGTAGCCACCATCCTCTCTGAGCTGCTGTCAAGTAAGTATCTTTATGAGCTTCTGCGGACTGCTCTGATGACGTTTCCTTGTCATTCCATAACACCGGGGAGGAAGGCCAGAGGGGGTTTCTAAGGCTGCCCTGATTACTGAGGCTGCTGGTCTCTCAGAGTTCTTCCTTCCAGACCATCCTGGCCCTAGGATTGGTGGGACCCTGTGAGTCACGGGGCTCCCTGTCTCTCCCAAGTACCCCTCCCTCACTGACACTTGCCAGCCTTCAAGCTGTACCTTAGCCAAGCAGGGCAGTGTAGCTCTTCTAATCTCGTTTTTATAAATTAATCCCACTCTCCCCTTAATCATTTTCATTGCCTGCCTCTGAACCCATTCCAATCCATCTATTGCTCCTCTACTCCCACTTATCATTCCCTTCCTGTCCCTCTAGCTGGTTGTATGGCCTGACACCCCCCCCCCCCCCCAGGCCTTTACCAACTGCATTCCTGTCCACATGTAAGGGACAAGCTCTAAAGATTCAGTGCATCTGGCCTTTTTACCTTTAACTCCTTCACATCATCTGAGCAAAGCAGAAGCACATGGATGCTGGAGTACACACCTGGGGGGAAATCATAACACTGCCACTTGCTTGCATAAGGACCCTCATGGAAGTCCCTCTGCCTCCCTGGGCCTTGTCCTCTCCATCTATAGAGTGGTCATGCCTGAGTCGCACTGATCACTGCAGGAGATACCAGGGCTTTCAAGTCAGCCATCCTCTTGTCCCCTCTGCTTTGCTTTCTCATCCAGCCCTGGCTTGTATTATACTGGAACTGCCTAGCTTGCTGGACACAGACAAAAGCCTCATTCCTCAGACTGTTGCCAGCTTCCTTCTGGCCTGACAGGTGTCCTCTGCCGCGTGAAGAACGCCAGGCCTGAGACAGCAGCCAGCAT
This sequence comes from Dipodomys spectabilis, assembly GCF_019054845.1. Classification (NCBI taxonomy): domain Eukaryota; kingdom Metazoa; phylum Chordata; class Mammalia; order Rodentia; family Heteromyidae; genus Dipodomys; species Dipodomys spectabilis. The sequence continues at coordinate 4,262,537 of NW_024870853.1, read as the reverse complement.
GGAGGTGGTGGCAAGTGGCTCTGGGGTGATAATGTGCTGAGTCTGAGTCCAAGCCCAAAGCCATGACCAAGGCCCTGCAGGCTTCCCTCCACTTCCACTGTTATCTCTGCAAAGGCAAGCCATGCTCCACTGGCTAGCTGCTGTGCCTCCAGTGAAGAGTGACAGCAGGTTGTTGTGGGTGTGGCTTTATGGAGCATCTACTTTAGACTGTCCCATCCTTGTGAGCCTCACTGAGGGGATCTTATCTTCAGAACGTTCCCAGTTTGAGTGTCTCTGCCATTCCAGTGGCTGGTGGCTTGAGCAGCAATGAACAGAGTACCCATGTCTGTCACCACACCGAATTTACTATAAGTGGGCTGAGCCATTTTTAAAAATTACTCATTTACTTATTTGTTTATACCTTCACTTATTTGTTTATTGAGACAAGGTCTCATTATGTAGGCTAAACTAGTTTGTAGCTCCTACAAAGACCAAAGTGACCCTTGAACTCAAGATCTCCTGCCTCGAGGTATTAGGATTACAGGCATGTACTACTATACCCTACTGGCCATTTTCAAACTCTGGTCTGTCTGATGCAATGCCTATGCTTATACCTTTTACACTAAGATGCTTCATATTTCACACAGAGAAATGTAAACTCATTCTAGTTGTAAGACAAAGAAGGTACGAGACTAACAGTGACCAAAAAGACTTTCCAATCTTATAGGAGTTGAGGGAAGTAGGGAAAAACAGATCTCTTCTTCAAGAATGACAAGGACTGAAATGAGGCAGTGGGGATACAACAGAGACAGCCATACCAAGGTTTGATAAGCCAGAACTTTTAAGCTGGCTCTTCAAGTGTGCATGGCCAACCTGACAAGGGAAGAAACTGTAGCCCAGGCAGAAAGATACAACCCTTGAGCTAGTACCAGCAGCACAATGAATGTGCGACTCTGATCCCTCATGTTCCTCATCCATCAGATCATGAAGTCCCTGTTCTGTGGGAATGAACACATATAGAAAACCTGGGTTATTTCTCCTTTGATCTTTACCTGTTAGAAGGCCTTCAATGATAATGTCATCTCTTGGAGTCTTGATTTTCCATTCTACATTTTTTTTCTTTTTTCTTTTTCCTTTTTTTAAAATGCGGGACTAGTGTTTGAACTCAGGGCCTGTGCTCTGTCCCTTAGCTATTTTGTTCAAGACTAGTGCTCTTTTTTATACTGGAGATGAATCAAGGTCAGTGGCATGGCTCAAGTGGTAGAGTACCAGCTAATGAACGGAAGTGTCAGACACCAAGTTTGAGTCCCAGTCTTATACAAAAAAAAAAAGAAAGAAAGAAAGAAGAAAGAAGAGTCTTGTGGACTTTCCTGTTTGAGCTGGTTCTGAATTTGGATCCTCTTGAGTAAAGGTAGGAATACGGGTATAAGCTTGGGCAAAATCTAGATAGATGTTGGGCACTTGCCAGTATTATTACTGTTATATTTGTTATTATCATCATGAAACTGTCATCTCAGAGTGTACCACACTATACAGGGCCTGTCCAAGTCCTGCTTGCTCTGCCTGTCTTTCCCCCTAATTTTCTCACCTATCTTTCCTGTTTCCTGTGCCTCACCCCAGTTCCAGCCAAGACAGACTGGCTGGACTATGGATGCTGTCTGAAAGGGCAGGTCCTAATAGTTTGCTGGCAGACATCAGGGCCATTGGCATCCTCCCTGCCAGTCCCTGGCCAATCTTGAAGAAAGAAAGTGGCCTGGGAAGATTTGTATACTGCTGCAGTCTGTGGAGGTTACATGAGGGGGTCTGAGGCCTGTCTCCTTCCTCTGCTTTGGATACCTCTGCAGAGGGGAGTAGAGGAAGGGAAAGTGAAACCAAGAGGATAGCTGAAGGGATAGCTTCCACCTCCACCCTCCATGGCTCATTGTAGACCTGCTTGAGCTCACTGCATTTCTCCCAGGCCAGCAAGGAGGGAGGTGTCAGCCAGTGAGGGTATTGGGGGCAGGGCCTATATACAGCCTGGTTCTGATTTCCCTGGCTAGGGCTGGGAACCAGAGCCTAGTCTGTCTTCAATCCCCACCCCCTAGCACAAGGCTTCTCTGCTTTCGGGAGCGGCCCATAACCGCAAACACATTTGCTAATGCAGCTAGCCTGCCCGCCCTGGGACAGCTGGCTGGGCCCTGTGCCTGGGGCCAGGCCAGGCAAAGGGCAGGAGGCCTGGCTGGGAAAGGGGCCCAAGACTCCTCCTCTACTGCTCAGCTGCCTGAAAAGCCCTGGTCGATTTTTCTCTGGCTCCATAGCCCTTCTCAATTCTCCTTTTAGGACTGAAAATCATGTCAGAGAAACAGGCTGATAGAAGGAACGGGCTCTAAGACTAGCTGTGCAGTGGCCTCCCCAAGCGAGCAATTGGTCAGTGGGCTAATGGGGATTTGGGTCTGAGCCATCATACATAGCATCTCCTTTGAGAGGAACTTATACTCCCAGCACTCAAGAGGTACAGGCAGGAGGACCACATGTTTGATGCCAGGCTGGGCTACATAGTAAGCCCCTGTGTCAAAAAAAAAAAAAAAAAAGAAAAGAAAAGCAAGATCTAGAGCCTGAGGATGGTTGGAGGCTTATAGGTTGTCCAGGAAGGCAAGAGCAGATAGAAGCCAGGACTTGCCTTCTCTGCTACTGAGTGGCTTAAGAAAATACTACTTTTCTCTAGCCTATGATTTCTCTATTCAGATCTTTTTACCTCATAGTCCTGGGAGATAGGAATGGATGAATCAGTGTCTTAGAAGCTGTGAAGTGCTATATTTGTAAAACTAATCTCCCTATCAGACTCTAAGCTCTGGGAGAACAGAAATTATGACTGAACTACTTCTATATCCTCCTGTGACCTGTGATTCCAGCCCTGAGAGTCATTGTTGGGAGAGATGGGCTGAGGAGTGACACGTCAGTCTTATCTCTTGTAAGCCTGAGTTCATAGCCTATGAGAAGCAATTCTGGGTCCTGAGGTCTCTGAATTCTGGAGCTGAAGCTATGACCAGAGCCCACTCTCAACCAGACATCAATCCCAAAGCCCCAGTTTTGCTCAGCTCCCCCTTCTCCCAACCCCCTCTCCCCATCACACACAAAGCATGCAGCTCAGCTTCACCTTGCCAAGACCCCCCCCCCATCCTGGCCCCACAGCCCCTCTCCAAAGACAGGGGCCTTTCTCTGCCACGTTCCTGGAGGCTTTTCCACTTAACGGGGCCTTGAAATCCATTTGCCGCAGACTGTGAACTTCCTCTCCATGCTCCTGCCCGCTGGCCCTCTTTGAGCCTGACCCTCCGCCTCCACACTCCTACCCCCACACTGGCGTCTGCCAGCCTATGGCCTAGCAGCTGTCACCCTGATATGCCCCTCCTCCAGGCCTCTGGGGCCAAGCAGGGGGCACCTGGAGGAGGTACCTGGGCCCAGGAAGCAGCCACAGCCTAGGTCTGGGAGGAAACGCTGAGAGCTTCTTCCCTGGGAATGTCTTGAGCTCCCATCTGCCTGTGAAGGACTGTTCCCTTCAACCAACTCTCTAGGGATGGAGGCTACCTCCTTCAAGACTCCAGAATTATCAAGGCACTCCTCCATGGGTCACATCTTATTTCCTCTTGGTCTGCCTGACCCTCAGGGTACCCTCAGGCACAGCTGGGAGGGCAAGTGTTCTGGGTTCTTGTCTTGCCTCAGCCAGAATCCATAACCTTGAGCCAATCTGGTGTCTTCCTTGAACCCCTGATTCTTAAGGAGGATCCTCCCACCCAACCCCAAGATTCTGTGGTTAAACTCTTCCCTCTGTGCCCTCCATCCTGCAGTCTCAAACACTCCCATATTATGCCACAAACTCAATTCTCCATTCCACAAGGCCCCTCAAAGCTGTACAAGTGCAAGGTTACTACCAGCCACTGACACTAAGTAGTGCTTACAGTGCCCAGAAATTTGTAGGCCATCCACTTCAGTTTGGTGTCATGTCCATGGTACAGGCTGAGGAAACTGAGGCTGGAAAAGAAGTGACCCTCACTCTCAAGGCTAGGATATGGAGCCACAACTTAAACTTGGATAGTTTCTTTCCTTGCCCCCTCCCTTTGCTCATACCTGCCAGCCAATGTTCCCTGTAATAAGCCAAGGGCTACAGCAATTAGTTACAGAGCTCAGATCTTGGTCAGGATTACCAACTGTGCTCACACACATGCAGCTTGGGATCCATTTTGACTAGAGACTACTTCAGCTCTAATTTCCTGAAATTATGTTATTCTAAATATTATATATGTACATATTAAATTATATGCATATATTATAAACATATTATATATTATATGTGTGTATATATACATACACACATATGTATTCTTCCTTGCCAGAGAGAAAGAGAAACTTGAGTCCAAGGACAGAACACTTGGGAGAAGGAGGAAACATTGTGACCCTCAAGTCCCCTAAACCAACTAAATACTTACCATACATTGACCGTTGGTAACCCTTTTACACCATCACTGTCTCTGATGCCCTTTTTCACACCTCAGTTAAGCCCGTCCCCAAGGGAGGAAAGGCAAGAAGTACCTTTCCTATTCCAGACATCCCAGGCCCACACAGGACTACCATGAGCACTGAGCTATCTGAAGCAGGCAGGACCACAGTCTCTGGCCAAAGCTTGCTCTCAGATCTGCTGTCTGGAGTATACCCTTGCATGGGCTCCCAGAGATGCCTGCCTTTCTCCCCATCTGTCTTTCTCATCCTACCTCACTCTAGTTCTCAGCAATGAATTTGTCGGAAACCTGGACTGAATTACCACCCATTACCCAACCTGCCTCACTCCAAATCCCTGGCATTAATGCAATCAATGGAGGGGAAGCAGGCTCCCTTTGGCCTCCTGTCTGGCCCGCCCAGCACTGGCTTCCCAATGCTGCAAAAGCCCCTGTACCTCCACCCCTCCTCCCCCTTGCACGTGGACAGGCCCCACACACCATTCACACATGTGCTTGCCGAAACAGAACAGGTCTGCCCACAGAGGAAGCCCTCTTCCTGAAAGTTTGGTTGAATTAAGATATAGATGTGTGTACTAGTTCTTTCAGTGATCACTGATGGGACTCCAAGGACTGCCTTTTTTTTTTCTTTTTTTTGGTCGGTTGTGGGGTTTGAACTCTGGGCCTGAGCGCTGTCCCTTACCTCTTCAGCTCAAGGCGAGCGCTCTACCACTTGAGCTACAACACCACTTCTGGTTTTCTGATGGTTTACTGGAGATCAGAGTTTCACGGACTTTCCTGCCTGGGCTGGCTTTGAACTGCAGTCCTCAGATCTCAGCCTCCTGAGTAGCTAGGATTACAGTCGTGAGCCACCGGCACCCAGCTCCAAGCACTATCTTGAGATACTTGAAGTAGAGCAACAAATGACTCAGAAGCCTTGTTTTGTGCTCTTTGTAGTCTAGTGAGGGGAATGAGTGGATCATCAACCAGTAATTCATAAGTACACCAAGTAACCCCAGTTTGCAGTGTGAGAAATGAAGAAAATAAGACAGGGTTATGGACTTGTGATGTTAGAGGTGCTGTTTTAAATCAAGTGATCAGGGAAAGTGCCAATTAGAGGATAATGCTTAGACTTGAGACCTTATGGATAAGTAAGAACCAGTTATGTGAAAGCCAGGGGGAGGGACAGCTTCAGAGGTGAAAGTTCAGAGAGTGTAAAGGTAGAAGGCAGGATGAGGGAGAAAGAGGATGAAAATTGAAGTTCAAGAAATAGAAAGGGATAATATCATACACGGCTGTGTAAGCCATGAGAAAGTGTTGATGTTTTATTCAGTTTTAAATCACTAAAGGATTTTAAGCATGTTGAAGAACGGGACTTCAGGACACCAGTGACTCACACTTGTAACCCTAGCTACTCAAAAGGCTCAGATCTGAGTGTCACAGTTCAAAGCTAGCTGGGCAGGAAAGTCTGTGAGACTCTTATCTCCAATTAGCCAGCAAAAGACTGTAAGTGGAACTGTGGTTCAAGTGGTAAGCAACAGCCTTGAGTGAAAAAGCTAAAGGACAGCACCCTGTTTAAGTCCCTAGAACTGGCAGGTACATGTTCTCTCTGTGTTTGTCTCTGTCTCTCTGTCTCTGTCTCTGTCTCTCTCATACACACACATGAGCAGGACTGAGGGCGGAAAGGTTAACAAAAGAGTTTGAATGAGAATGAATATGTTGAAAGTACTTTATATGCATATATGAAATCTGGTGACATTTTTTATGAAGGGAAGATGGGATGTAGAGAGTGATAGATGGGATGAATTTGATCAGGATACGTTGAACACATGTATAGAACACATGTATAGAAATGTCACAGTGAAACTACTCTGTGTACAACTAATATATGCTGATTTTTAAAATTATAAAACGAACAGGTCTGTATTTGTATTTTAGAAAGTTCATTCCTGTGGCTTCAAGGAAAATGGATTTTTGAAGGGCAACAGTAGAAGTAGAGAGATCTATTGCATTAATCCAGATAAAAGCTGGTGGTGGCCTGGGTAGGCTGGGGGCCACAGAGAAGTGGATATCAAGCAGGTAATTGGATATATTCATCTGGACTCCTGTAAGGTTCAGGCTTTTGCTGATAACCCCCAATAGATGGTTCCTTCCTATCTTCTTTTGGATGTGTAGTTAGGCATCTCAAATATCCTGTGACTATGAAAGAATCCTTGATTTTCTTCCACCAAGCCAGGCAGTTAAGATATAAGCATGGGGTTTATGGGACAGATCAGGATTGAAGAGACAAAAAAAGATTGGAGAGACAAATTTTTGTTTAGTTTTTTTTTTACACAGATGCTATTTAAACTCATACAGCTTGATGAGATTGCCTGCTGAGAAGCTACTGGTATGGGAAGATAACAGCAATCTACATGCAACCTAAACAGCAATAAAGTTTTACCATCTAGAGGAGGAGCTTGCCAGGCACCAAGGATGGAGCAATTGGTGAAAGGAGAGCATAGTCAGAAACCAGGAGGGCATGCTCAACGAGAGCAGGTGCTTCTGAGAGGTCCAGAAAGGCAGGTTTCTGCCTTTGGCAATGTTGGTTCACAGGTAACCTCTGACAAGAACGGTTTCAGTTAGGCTACAAGTGCATTGGGATAGCTAGAAGGAAGAACGGGCTGAGGAAGTAGAATTTAAATGTAGAAATATTTTGTGAGGTTTTGCAATAAAAGAAAGCAGAAATAAGGAAAGAGAGGTAAACTCATTGGGTTAGAGATCTAGGTGAAAGCACAGCATTGTCAGAGTAAGGGTCCTAGGGAAAGTTAGAAAGAAGAATGGAGGATAGGGTCAGGCAATGGAGTGACTGAAATCAAGATATTCACAATGGTGGGAATGTTTAAAGGGCTTAGAAAGGGGAAAGGAAAAGAGCAAGTTAGAAGGTGAACAATACTGAAATCTATTGCATCTATGAATGAGATGGCAATGCCAACCTCATAGGAAACTGTATAGTCAGAGGAGATAGGGGAATGGGAAAAGCAAGAGGAGGCAATAGAATCAATTAGATTAAAGTGCTATATATGCATGTGTAAGATTCCATTGTAAAGCTGCCTTAGACAATGAACATATACTTTTAAAAAATGACAGACCAGGCACTAATATCTCACACCTATCATCTTAGTTACTCAAGAGGTTGAGATCATGGTTCACAGCCAGGCTGGGCAGGAAAGTACATGAGATTCTTAGAACATTGGCCTTGAGCAATAAAAGCTAAGGGACAATGCTCAGATTCTAAGTTCAAGCCCCAGTACCTACACCCTCCCTCAATAGCCTCCAGAAAGGGTTAGAAATAAGCCATTATTTCAGAAGAAGGAAGTAAGGAAGGAAGAAAAACTGATCTTGATATAGCCATTAGAAACAAGGACAATGTTGTCCCTACCTCCCTACCTAGAAGAGTGCAGGAGAAAAAATAATACCTCAAACATAGCAAAAGAGTTGTGTCCTCAGGGCATAAAAATGAAGGAAATAGTTATAAGAGATTGAGGATGTGGAAGGAACCATTATTGACTATAGACCATGTGCAGCAGAAAGCAGGGCAGAAGGGTTTCAGGAGCTCAGAAAAGGCCCCAGCTAAGATAGGTAAGTATATAATGCAATGTAGGGACCAGAGTTATTGGGCCATGGGAAAACCAGAAGCCTAGAGCTTCTATGGTGACTGAGGTAAACATAAACGTGAGTTCTGATGGAAGACTTTCTTCCAGAAAGCTTGCACGTTGGATAAGCCAGAAGATCTGGGGAGACTGAATGACCCATCCTTGCTGCTTGCTGGTTGATGATGGTTGTAGAGGCCAAGGGTGAGCCTGTAGGCTTCTACATGACCTTTAGGGGGCAGTGTATCTGCTGAGGAAGAAGTAAAGCGATCCCAGCAGAGTATTTTAATGCACATCAGACAAGGCACCGATGAGTCTGTACCCTCAGATGCACAGTTGTTTGCACACAAAGATAGTACAACATACACACAGAAGTACCATGAACATAGAGGCAAAATCATATGTATATGCAATCATGTGCAGGCACACATACCTTTGCATGTATCCACATAACACCATACTCACAGGCCCACACCACACCTGCCATGTTACTCCTCACCATCAACTACACACACAGGCACACGTGCACATGTGCATGCTCGCGCGCACGCACACACACACACGTACACACAGGCAACTTAAACTGGGTTCTCTTAAGTCTTGCCAAATCCCAGACAGCAGAAAATCAAGCTGAAGTTTAACAATCCAACCCAGAAAAGGGGGAGGAGAGGCAGGGGCGTGAGAATGAGGTGTGCATTGGGGGAGTCAGGCAGCAAGGAGCAATGGAGCCAAGTGCTGAGAAAAAAAAAATGTAGACCGTTTGAAAAAGGGAAAGCCTTCAGACAGAGCAGGAATGTAAGTTGTAATTAGAATCGCTTCAACCGTCTCTAGATTTGGAGAGGATAGGCAAACTGGTTACACATGCGGCATGGTGATCTCCAGCCTAGATAATGTCGGCAGAGCATTTGCATGTGTGAGTGAATGTGTACACATGCACACTTGCATGTGCACATGGAAGCGTGGGATGGTTGTGGGAAATGCATTGGACCACGTGGCATTGGGCTCTGAGGAAGTCAATGTGAGGTACACACACACACACACACACACACACACACACACACACACACACACACACAGATGCATACCCCTGCAGTGCTTGCTTTCAGACTGGACTTCACCCCAGACTCAGAGCCACCACCACCACAACTACATGAGGCCTAGAGGTGAGATTTTCCCACAGCCACAAAGCTAGCCTCATTGGATTTAAGGAGTGACAAGGTGGCAAAGGGACTGGATTAGGAAGCCATATACCTGAATTTAAGTTCCACAACACTCATTGACAGGCTGCCTGATGGACGACACTGCAGCCCTCCCTTTCTCTGGGCCTCTGGAGCCTGAAGGGAAATCTTGGGGTCCTTCCAATCTGGCCCTGAATATCCATCCAGAACTGTTGGTTATGAGCAGCTGGAAGGAGGCAAAGGAAAGATTTGTGGGGTGTCTGAGAGAGGAGGGCTGGACCAGGAGGAGTATATATGGGAAAACCTTCCTATACTGGCCTGGCCTGTGTGTGGTGGGCACCAGGGACTAAAGAAGGCCCTAGAGGAGAGGGCCTGGCAGCCAGGCAGGGCCCAGCCAGCCACAAACATAATCCTTTATATTCCCCCAGGCCCTCCCTTCCCTTCTTCTCACCTTTCTCCTCTGGGTTTTCTGCTAGGGGGTGGGGTATTGGGGCCAGCTGTTCTCATCACTAAAAATAGTCCAGCCAGCTTTGGGTGTGAAGGAGCCCTTCTTACTTGCAGGATCCCAGAGGTCTGGCAGGTGGCAGTTGGTGTCCATGGCCCCTCCAGGCCTAAGAGATCAGATTCTCCTTTCTAAGTACAAGCCCCAGTTCCAGCTCCAGGCATAGGTTTCACACACACACACACACACACCACACACACACACCACCCGCTTTGTTTCCCAGTATCCCAGTGACGTGGTTTCACACAGTGGGTAACTTGGATCCTGGTGCTCAGAGAGTAATAATAATGATGATAATAATGATAATTACTATTATTATTACAGTTGATACTTATTGAATATTTACTGTGTGTCATGTGCTCTACTAAGGGCTTTGCATGTGTTAACTCATTACTCCTCCCAACAATCCTTTGAGGTAGGTACTATTAGCTACATTTTACAGGTGGACAAACTAAGGTACAGACAGCTTAAATTACCCAAACAGCTTAATTACATACCTAGTAAGTCGAATGTGAATGAGGTGTGTGTGTGTGTGTGTGTGTGTGTGTGTGTGTGTGTGTGTGTGTGTGTGTGTGTGAAGGTACACACACATGCCCTGTACTAAACCTTGAACTCAAGGCCTCAACTTCTTGCTTTGCTATATCACTCGAGACTGGTGCTCTACCACATGAGCCACAGTTCCACTTCTGGATTTTTACTGGTTAATTAGAGATGAGAGTCTCATGGATTCTTCTGCCCAGGTTGGATTTGAACTGTGATCCTCAGATCTCAGCCTCCTGACTGGCTAGGATTATAAGCAGGAGCCAGAAGAGCCTGACTCTGGGAATGATTTTTATCCTTTTAACTGCAGATTCTTCCAGAGAGAGAAAAGTTCTGATAACAATAATAGTAATATTCTAATAATAGTAATATTTATTTTTCTTGTTTGCAATGGCTGTCTAGAGAGAGCCTCAATTCAGACTTCTGTTCACGTGCCACAAATGGCATGGGACCCAGGACCTCAAAGCTTTTTAGAGGCCTAAGAAAAGTCTTGGTCCTGAGAAAAAGAACATTTTATTGGCTCTAAAATATGAAAAGCAACCAGCAGAATTGGAATTAATAAATGGTCTATCATATGTCTACAAAATGGAATATAATATCAGCTGCATTAATTGTTAAATTTAGTATTCCTAAAATTTTCATTACATTTGAAAACAATTTGTTAGTTAGATTTCCTCACTTTGTAAGAATTCCTAAGAATGCACAATGATTACTCACACACAAATAATTTCAAAGTAGGAATTATAAAAGTCCTTTGAGGAAGATGCTGTGACTTATGTCTATAATCCTAGCCATTCAGGGGGCTAAGATCTGAGGACTGAGGTTCAAAGCTAGCCTACACAGGCAAGTCCCTGAGACTTTTATCTATAATTAACTACCAAAAACCTGATATTGGGGCTGTGGCTCAAATGGTAGAGTGCTAGCTTTGAGTAAAAAAGCTCAGGACAGCTACTGGTAGCCTATGCACATTTGCTCTCATTCTCTCTCTCTGTCTCTCTGTCTCTCTCTCTGTCTCTCTCTCTGTCTCTCTCTCTGTCTCTCTGTCTCTCTCTCTCTCTCTCTCTCTCTCTCTCTCACACACACACACACACACACACACACACACACACACACACACACAGTTCTTTGAAAGATTTTATAACAAAAAAACAGCACCGAATGTGGGATGTGGGTACATTTTAACCTATCTGAATTGCTGTGGAGTAATACCTGGGAAAGCAACAGTGTCTGGGGCCTGAGAAGGTACGGATATGATCTGGCCCAAGTGATAGGAGGAACCAGAGTCCTTGAACAAGAGCATAAGAACAGATCTATGACACACGCGCTGTTGAAAGGAAGAGCAGCCTGGCTCCTTAGGTTATTCCTCTCATCTCCTTTAAAAAAAAAAAAAAAGCAAACAAAACGCAAAACAAAACCCCTGGCCCTAGCCACATGCATGTAGGCACTGGCAAAATGTACTGCCCTCGGCTCTTATCAAAGGCCCTTTCAAGAAACAGGCCTGCCTGTGTGCCTTTCATAATCAGGAAGACAAATAAACATTATCTGACAAGAGGCAAACAGCCATGTGTAAACGGTGTCTTTTGGCTTGTCAAGCCATCACCTAGGACATTGTCCACTGGGCTGCTCAGTGCCCTGGGGCCAGGGCCCACATGAGGTATTTCTCTCCCAATTTAGCACCAGTATAAACTTGAGGTCCCTGGAGGACCTGTCAGTTTCTTCCTCTGTGATACTGAAAGCAGCCAAAGGCTCTGTTTCAGGCAGCCTCACAATGGGAGGCCTCTGCTCTCCAGGCAGGCAGTGTGAAGTACACAGGCCACCACTTACTTCTACGTGACCTGGGGCAGGTCCCTTTCCGCTGAGCCACATGCCAAGCACAGAGGGAAATTGTGGGCTTAGTGTAAAGATGCACTGAGATCATGGGTGTCAGGTAGAAAGAACAAGCCACTCTGTGGGTAAGAACGCAGGGTTGGGAGTGGATTGCTCTCAATTGTTGGGATTTGATGGCTCAAGACGTCTGCCTGCTTTGTACTGTGTCCAAGATGTGTCAGGCACCTGACTAGGTTAAGTCTCTTTGGGGCCCAACATCGATGAATTCAGGGGTCAGCAGGGATCATCGATGTACTCTAGGATCATCGATGAACTATGGTATTAGCAACAAAGGTTCTTCCATGGTCCCTGCTCTCTACAAGCCAAGATAACATACTCTCACCATTTCTAAGAAGTCCTGCTCGGGCTTGTTACCCTTTTCTGAGCTTCTGTTCTTTCTTCTCACCTCTTCAATGCAGAAACCCAATGAGGACCAGTTCTGCTGAGTTCTTCCTGTCCTACTTGTATCACTGTGGCCAATGCAAGGATGAATGAGCCCCAAAAGAGGCTGGTGGCGTGATGCCATCTCAACAATAACAGAGCAGCATGGGAACTAATCTGGCATCTGCAGCTGGGCAGTCACTCTCTAGTCCAACCATCTTGCTACTAGCTTGGAATGAGCATTGTCCATTCCTTGGAAAAATCATCTTTTTCCTGGCCCCCAACCTCTCTCCCTCAATCCCCCAATTCCTACTCCCCACCTCCTTACAACACTTGACATTAGCACTTCTCCCTCCTTTTTAGCCATTCTTTATGTAATGTACTTAGCAACTATTAGCTGCTTGGGCCAACATATCTGGGATCTTGTATCTACATCCTTTAGGTTGTCTCATCCCTGTCATTGCAGCTACTCAGGTGGCTGAGATCTGAAGATCACTCTAAGAAGCCAGCCTGGGGATGAAAGTCTGTGGGACTCTTATCACCAATTAACCTGCAAAATGCTACAAGTAGAGGTATTACACCAGTGGTAGAGTGTCATCCTTGAGTGAAAAAGTTAAGAATCAGTGCCCAGGCCCCAAATTTCAAGCCCCAGAAAGAACCTCCCCCACCCCCCACACACAAATATGGAGTCAGTGTAGCTTCATCTCTGGATCTTTGGTGCCCTGAATAGGGCTTACGAAAGGGTTCAATTGGAATGAAGTTCAGTGCAGATGTAAGAAAACCAGTAAGGGTAGTTTTTGTTGTCTAGGTCCTTCCAATCCTGAATATTAGGACTCAGAGTTCTGGGCTCAACTCTTTGATCTTTTTTGGTTTCTTTTTTGTGTGTTTGTCAGTCCTGGGACTTGAACTCAATGCTTGGGCACTGACTCTGAGCTGTGTGTGTGTGTGTGTGTGAGAGAGAGAGAGAGAGAGAGACAGAGACAGACAGAGATAGAGACAGACAGACAGACAGACACAGACACAGACACAGAGAGACAGAGTGTCCTTGGGCTTGAACTCATGGCCTGGGCATGATCCCTGAACTATTTTTCTGCAAGACTAGCATTCTACCACTTGAACCATAGCTCTACTTCTGGACTTTTGATGGCTAATTGGAGATGTGTCTCACAGATTTACCTTCGGGAGCTGGCTTCAAACATCAATCCTCAGATCAGAGCCTCCTGAGTAGCTAGGGTTATAGATATAAACCACCAGTACCCAGCTTAACTTGACCTTTATTGCTCAAGGCTAGCTCTCTACCACTCAAACCGCGGCTCCACGTCTAGCTCTTTGGTGGTTAATTGGAGACGAGAGTCTCACAGACTTTCTCGCCTTTACTAGCTTTGAACCATAATCCTAATATAAAGGAATTGAGCCAGGTAGCTCACATCTATAATCCTAACTCATTAGAAAGCTGATATCTGAGGATCATGGTTCAAATCCAGCCAGGGAAGAAAAGTGCCTGAGACTCTTATCTCCAATTAACCACCAAAAAGTTACAAGTGAAGGTATGGCTGAAGTGGTAGAGAACTAGTCTTACACACACACACACACACACACACACACACACACACACACACACACACACAAGATTGAGATAGGAAGATTAAGAGTTTAAGTCCATCTTGACCCTAGAAAGTCTTTCTTTAAGGTACTGACTTTCTGCACCGCTGGGTAGACCCAAATCACCACCATACAAAAAGGCCTGGTATGCTCTGGGAATAGAATGGTGTCCCAGGAGACCCTAAGACTTTATAGGAGAAAAGCAGGGACTTGAATGCTAAGCTAAAGAAGAAAGACTTGATTTCTGCAGGTAAAAGGGAATCTGCTTACCTTCTTATTGAAGAGAGAAGCCACACACCAGAGAGCTTCAAGGGGGAATAGACCCTGTGGGTCACACTATGCCCCCAGCTAGCAAGAACACCACATCCTCAAAGGAGCTGAGTTTGGCAAGGTCAGCTGCTGAGATGGAAGGAATCGGGTCTTTATTGGATTTGGACAGAGTTTTCGGACTGGTACATGTAGCAAGCCATGGAGCCCAGGGACCATGGAGAAAAGAGACCTGCTTTGGTGCAGTCCACCTCACATCCTTCTCACCCAAGCTCTTAGTAAAGCCACAGAGGTCTTAAGCTCGTAGAATCTTGTTGGTTGCCCCCAATGTCCAGAGATGACCCAAGAGCCAAACCTAGTCTCATTTTCCACCATGGAAAGTAGGCAGAGAAGGGACTTTGTCAGGGGATTGAAGGGCTGGCTGGGCAGACAAGTATCCTGGTTTGAGAGAAGCCAGACCTAACTCAGAGCGGCCAGCCATCCCCAGCCAGTAGAGGAGCCAATTAGAGCTGGGGTGCGGTGGGGTCCTGGCGGCCTCTGCCCTGGGTCCTCCACTCTCAGCTGGCAATCATTAGATTTGTTCAGAGGATCCCTGTCAAGACAGTTAGACTCTGGGATGGATCAAGGTGAAAGGGAGGCTGGCAGAGAAGACCCTTGTGCCTAGACCGCACACTGAGGGCCCCCCACAGCTGCCGGCTCCCTTGGGAGCATGTCAAAAAGACATTTCAAAGACCTAGTCGGCCCTTTATCAAGCTGTGTGTATCCCTCCACCCCCACTTCTACCCCCACGTAGTAAGCCATGTGTCTGTCCCAGCTCTCATGGGGAAGTATGGTGTTATGGGCTTGACAGAACTGCTTCTCAGAGTAATGGACCATTGTTAGGCAAAAGCTGCGAGGACAGTGCTAAATGCTGGGGCTGGGAATATTCAGGACATATAGCTCTATGGGAACACATACAGGGGCTATAGACAGTTCTCCCAAATCTCAATGTCCTCTTCTGTATAGTGTCCATAATTTTGTTCTCCATGGGTATTTTTTTGTCAGTTGTGGAGCCTGAATTCTGGGTCTGGGCTCTGTCCCTCAGCTCTTCAGCTCAAGGCTGGTGCTCTACCACTTGAACCACAGCACCACTTCCTGGTTTTTCTGCTTATGTGGTGCTGAGGAATCGAACCCAGGGCCTCATGTATGAGAGGCATGCACTCTACCACTGAGCCACCTTCCTAGCCCTCTCCATGGGTTTTTTCTTAAAGCTAAAACATGACACTATATGAAAAAAAATCCCAATATTCAGTAAATGCTAGACCAAGTGATATGCTTTTTATCTCTACAAAGGACTGAGTGCTAGTACCTCATGTCTATAATCCTCACTACTAAGTAGGCTGAGAACTGAAAATGGTGGTTTAAAGTCAGCCGGAGCAAGAAAATCCATGAGACACTTATCTCTAAATAACCACCAAAAAGCTGGAAGTGGAGGTGTGGCTTCCATGATAGAGTACTAGCCTGGAGTTAAAAAAGTAAAACAACATTGTTAGGCACTGAATTCAAGCCCCAGTACTGGCAGAGCGCACACACACACACACACACACACACACACACACCACCACCACCACCACCACCACCACCACCACCACCACCACCTTACAGAAGGAATCAGAGCAAAAGCAGGTAAAAAATCCCTCAGTACAGTCCCTGGAATTCCTACATAGTAGTCATGAGGCTTGTATTACCTAGATACTACTTTGGCCATCTTACTGGCACAGCAGTAGAGGTCAAGAGGTACTAGGCGACATATCCAAGACCACACAGCCCATCAGTGCTAGGGTGGGGAATAGAATCTAGGTTGCCTGAATCTGGGCCTGAAGTCTGAGATCCTCTGCTTTTACTCTGGGGGCAGCAGCAGCTTGGCTCCTATGCAGAGAGAAAGGAAAATAGGAAAGAGAGAGGAGAGATAAGAGAAAGGAGAGAGAGAAAAAAGAGAGAGAGAGAGAGCTCACTTTAGTAGACTACCATATCACGTTGCAGTCTCATATCTCATTTGCTGTTCACCAGTCCCTGGCCCCCTTCCCTTGCTCTTTCCCGGGCAGATCTGCATGGTTTGCATTATTCCCCTTCCCGCCCACCCCCTCCCCGGATATCTTGGTTCCATATTTTCCACGCTGAGGCTCAGTTTACTCCTGGCTGGGCTCCGGGCCTGCACCTGGGTTCTAAAAGAGAGGTCTGGGTGTGTGTGTGTGTGTGTGTGTGTGTGCACGTGAGCATGCATGTGCATGCACATGCACATTTATGTGTTGGGGGGGGGATACTGCTGGTCATCTAGCCTTTCTCTCTACCCTAGGAGCAGAACACTAGAATATCCTACCCTTCACTTTTCACTACCTGCTTCTAAGGGAATTCTTAAAGTCAATGTTACAGATACTCGCTAGTGATTCACTTGACTGCTTGTGAGAAATGAAGATTCCCAAGCCCCACTCAGACCTACAGAATCAGAACCCTGGGGGCAGGGCCCAAGAATCCATATTATGTTTAATATTATACTTATAAAGATTTTGCTGAATTCTTCTCCTTTATAAGCTTCTCTAGTAAGGGGCTCATTTTGATAACTGGCCTTGGTGGCTCCTAGTTCAAGTTCATTTAAGAAAATGCTCACTGGACACTGGTGGCTCACACCCTAATTGTAGCTACTCGGGAAGCTGAGATCTGAGGATTGAGGTTTGAAGCCAGCCCAAACAGAAAAATCGGTGAGACTCTCATCTCTAATTTACCACCAAAATCCAGAAGTGGAATTGTGGCCCAAGTGGTAGAGCATTACCCTTGACTGAAAAAGCTAAGGGATAGCACATGCACCCTGAGTTCTAAGCCCCAGTACCAACACAGGAAAGGAAAATGTATTAATCAGACACCAGTGGTTTTCCTGAGACTCTTATCTCCAATTAACCAGCAAAAAGCCAGAAATGGAGGTGTGGCTCAGGCAGTAGAGAACCAGACTTGAGTGGAAAAAGCCAAGTGAAAGCACAAAGCCTGATACCAAAACAGAATTTTCACTGACTGCCCCACCACATACTTGGTTTCCTTTCCTTGCTTTTTGTTTCCTTTGCTGGCTCCTCTCTCCTCTCCCAGTTCTTGGATGTTGGAAGGCTTTGGAGCTCTGTCCTTCCCCCATTTCATGCACCCCAGTCTCCTTGTGTGAGGTCATCTTCTCTCAGTTCCAGCTCCTATCTACATGCTGATAATCTCCACCCCAGTCCTCCCTCTCAGCCCTCTCCCCTGAGTCTAGGCCCCATCCCAGCTTGAATGTCCTCCAGATCCCTTCAGCTCCACAGGACCCATCATGAGCTCATCTTCTTCACATGTTCAGTGAACTTTCTGAAGCACACATACATGACCTCACTGAGAAGCCTTCTGGGGACTGTCCTTGGCCTACAAGATCAAGTCCACATTCTGTAGCTAGAATATAAGACCTGCCTCCTTTTACTTCTGCAGCTTGATCTCTCTTCTTTCTTCCCTCGTAGACCCTCACCCCTGGCTGCTCCGTTCCCTCAGGGTCAGCTGAATGACTCACACTTGTAGAAAGGCACCCGGAGCCCCTCACCCTTGGCCCTGCATGTGTTATTCTTGCTTCCTGGAACACAAGGACAAGAGTGGGAAGAGGCAGGGGCAAAGAGGACATCTGTCTTGGAGTGTCTATGTGTGTGGGGGTGCTGAAATTCTACTTTTAGCATCCTTAGTAAGCATGTGGGGACAAAGGGGACATCAAATTCCCCTAGCTAGGCCATTGGTGGCTTACCCTTCTCCCCAGGCTTAACCAAGCCAAATTCTATTTCCTCTGGATTGTCAATATGCTAATAATCATAGATAAGCCTCTAAGAATACTGCTTGATATAGAATAGGCACTTGATAAATATTTGCTAATGGTTGAATGAAAGTGTTCTCTGGCTTCCTCTGCCAGCCATTCTATTATGATACACAATTTCTAGTCTCTCCCTATCCCACACACTCATCCACCGAAAGCAGCATTTTCTCCAGCTATGTATCCCCAGTGCTCAGCACATACTAGGAGGGCTCACCTAGTGTTTTGTAAAAGGGCTTACTAAGACCCCTCCGTGCCTAGCACTGAACTAAATCCTGAGAAATTCACATTGATTCTCTGTGTGTTCACGTACACTGATACTGGGACTTGAACTCAGGGCCTGGTGTCATCTTTTAGCTTTTTTGCTCTACCACTTGAGCCACAGCTCCACTTCTGGTTTTTGGTGGTTAATTGAAGATAAAAGTCTCTCAGACTTTCCTTCCTGGGTTGGCTTCAAATTGAGATCCTTAGATCTCAGCCTCCTGAGTAGCAAAGATTACAGGTATAAATCATCGGCACTTAGCTGAAAACATATTGTTTTAAAAAATCAAGTGCATGCTGAGTGTGGTGGTATACACCTGTAATCCCAGCACTTGGGAGGCTGAAGCAGGAAGACTATGAGTTTGAGGTCAGCTGAGGCTACATATAGTGAAACCTTGTATAACAAGGAGGAAAAAAAAGAAGAAAAAAGTATTGTCATCTTCCTTGGTTGACCAATGACTGAGCAAAGGTTCCTTGGGCCATTCATATGAGTTGTAAGTTGGTCCCAAATTTCCCAGCTTTCAGAGTTCACAAACTTACTACCATGTTCTCTTGCCCACAGTCTGTACATGCTGTACATTTCAATAATGCTATCTCCTAAATGTGACTGTTCACCTGTCCTTCAGGGAATTATATCAAGGATACCTCATCCCTGTGGACACCAAAGCCCATGGATATTCAAGTCCCTTATAGAAAATGGCAGAGTATTTTCATGACTCCTCTGCATATCCTTCTGTACATGTTTAACCACATCTGGGTGTTTAATAATACATAATACAATGCGATGGCTTTGTATAGTTGATGTATTGTCTATACATTTCAGTACAGAGGCAGAATAGTTTCAGCCTTAGTTGGTTGAGTCCACTGATGGAGGAACCCACAGAGCAATTCAGGAGGCTGGCATCTGAAGATACTGGTTCGAAGCCAGCCTGGGTAGGAAAGTTTGTGAGACTTATATCTCCAGTTAATCACCAAAAAGTTAGAAGTGGAGCTGTGACACAAGTGGTAGTACTGCAGCCTTGAGTGAAAAAACTGAGTGCCCTGAATTCAAGCTAAGAGTGCCCTGAATTCAAGCCCTAGTACCAGCAAAAACGCGCGTGAGCGTGCGCGCGCATGTGCGTGTGCGCGCACACACACACATACACACACAGAGACAAAAACTATATTCTTCCAGTCCTTAGCTCTTGCTTTTGTTCTACAAGTGAGAGACAGCAGTGTGATGATCCAGACTAGAGTTGGGAGCCCCAAGGCCTTGATGCAGGGGCCAGTTGTACTACTTGGTAGCTGTATGATACTAAGTAAGATGCTCTACCTCTCTAGGCCTGTTTTACTATATGTAAAATGAGAGTGATGGTTACACCACCTAATCCATGTGGTTGTTATGAAGACTAAACTAGTTAGAAAGCATTTAAAATAGTGTTTGGAAGAACATTCAACAAATAGTTATTGTACTTTTCTATCAAAATAAATGGAACTGAGTTGGATGCTGGTGGCTCATACTTATCATTGTAGCCACTTAGGAGGCTGAGATCTGAGAATGGAGATTTGAAGTCAGTCTGGGCAGATAAATCCATGGCACACTCTAATCTCCAATTAATTATCAAAAATCCAAAAGTGGAGGTATAGCTCAAGTGGTAGAGCACTGGCCTTGAGTGAAAAAGTCAAATGAGAATGCTAGGCTCTGAGTTCAAGCTCCAGCACTAACACAGACACACACACACACACACACACACACACACATGAATGGAATTGTACTATATGTGTCACTGGCTGCCTCTACTTCTCTCTAAGGAGTAGACTTTTCTAAAGTAGAGAGCATTCTAAGCAGACAGGAGAATGAATGCAAAAGCAGTGAAAGTGGGGAATACTTGGTGAGTTTGTGGGAAATTCAGATGGACCAGAGTAGCTGGAGACCTTAAAGACTCCCTTTGCATGACAGGACAGGGAAGAAACTTCAGGACTCCAGGCCCAACAAACAGGGCTCTTTGGTGAGAGATCTAGATTCTCTGCCCTTATGTGAGCCCCTCTAGATGGGCAGCTGGGATAGGAACTGGCTAGCCCCAGGCCCCAAAGTTTGTACTCTCCAGGCAGCTGTCTGTCTCTGTCTTCCCAGGTCCAGCCCCCAGGCCTGGTCTTACTCAGGCATCTAAGGCATTCTCTCCTCCTTAGAGGAGAGAGGAGGGAGGGGCTGGCAGGGCCAGGGCCCCCTCTGCATCTGGAAGGAAAGCCCGGATGGGAAAGGCTGGGTGAAAGGGCCAGGGCAGCCTGCCAGGGTGGGCTCCCCTTCTCAGCTGAGGTCTAATGGGAGTTGACAAGAGCAGCTGTGGGTCTTTGATCTGCCCTTCAGGTATGTGTCCCAGCTTGGGATGGGAAAGCTGGAATGAGGAATGCTGATGAGGGCGGAGATAAGAGAGGATCAGTCCAACCAGGCAGAAAGGGCTGGGGCCACTAGGCCAGGACTCAAGGGAAGAAAGAAAATCTCAGCTAGAAAAAGGCTTGTGCAGGCCCCGAAAGAGCACCTCCCTGGCCCCTTCCTTCCCCCACAAAGGCAAAATCAGCTCCTCTGGACTCAACCAGGCCCGACTTGCATGGGTGGGGTTTGACCTACCATGTGCTCATCATTTCAGATCTGTACATATGCACTCCACCCTGCCCACACCTGGCCAGATAGGAGGTAGCCTGGGCTCCGGATTTGAGTCAGATTCGCCAGGTGAATTGGGGTGGGGGCTTCCTGGAGCTGCCAGCCCTGAGATCAGAGGCTAGCCTCAAACCAGTGGGAGAGTTTTCCAGTTGGCCCTGGCCCAAGAGACACCTGCTTGGTGTGGCTCAGAAAGAAACCCGCCCACCCACCCACCCCCAAAATGACTCCCAGTTGTAGATTGTCAAGCCACCACAACCCCCTCCATTGTGCTCTCCAAAGGAGTCAAGCCGCATTTTCTTCCAGCCTTTCAGAGAACTTCCCTGCCCCTCCCAGCTGTTTCACCTGACTCTGGCTATCTTTCCATTTGCCTCTTGAAGTGAAATCCCTCAGGAGGAGCCAGTAGCGTCAGAGTCGAGGCTCTGAGCATAGGATCCCAACCTAGATCATGGGGAAGAGAGCTGGGTGTTAAAACAATGAAGACATGGATGCTCAGGGAGGGGGGGAAGGAGTTTCCTCAGCACATGGTTTTCTTGCAGCCTAGTGAATGGCAGGCATCCTTGCTCAGTTTCTTAATCTGTCTCACTTTAAGATCACTCTAAGGCTGGTAGGAACCTTGAAGGAAATCCCATTCCCACCTATGCCTTGCTAGCAGACTTCTGCTCACACTTAGCACTCATCCAGTTTGGGGGAACTCATAACTTTTCCTTTATTGAACTGTTCTCTTTTATTCCTGGTGATAGAAGGATTTGAACTTTTTTTGCAGCTTCCCTCTTAAGTCATGCCTCTAACCCTTTTCTGCTTTAGTATATTTTTCAGGTAGGGTGTTCATGATTTTTGGGGGGGCAGCCTGAAACTCTACTCCTCTTACCTCCATCTTCCAAGTAAATAGCAGAATTACAGGCATGCATCACTGTACTCAACCTTTTTGGATGGTCAGAAAGTAAATTCCTGTTAATAGTCTGAATGTATTGCCCTATTACTTGCCTCTTGTGTTTAGTCTGCTTTCAAAACTCATATACTGGAAGGTTCCTGACTTGGGAGAAAGAATGCTTTAAATTTGAGAGTTGGCCTCCACTTTTTCCTGCCCTTTGAGGGGTGGTAGCCCCTTCCCTTCCAGGTTGGAGCTGGATACAAATCATCTAGGTAAAAAAAAAGTTTTCTGTAGATATTTTTGCTTTGTGACAGCCTTTCAGGTTTGTGATGATGGAGACCACACCTCCCACACTTCCCCACAGTTTTCTCTCTTCCAGCATCAACAACTCCAGTTCCTTCAACTGATCCTCCCAGGGTGTGAGCTGGTCTCCTCCTTACCAGCCAAGTAACTTCCTTAGGGTGGGAGGGGAAAGAAGAAGTCCAGCAGCACCTCCACACAGAGACATTCCCCACCCCGAAATGTTTGCAGAGAGAAAGCAGGGAGGAAAGCTGCTTTCGACTCTGTCTCTGCTCCATCTTTTTCTTGGTGCTGCAGATACTTAATTGTCCTCATTTCAAAGCCCTAAGAAGCAGAACCTGGAACAATCATCTGAACCTTTGTATGTCCTTCACCCTCCAGACTTCCCCTCTCCCCTCCTGCCAGGACCTAAACTTTGCCAATTGGCAAGAGAATACCCTAGACCTTGTTCATTAAACTCCCCCTCCTGAAATAGCTTCTTCAAAGACCAGGCTTACAGATTCCCTGACTAGACAAAAGTTGATTTGGGGAAAACAGGCTCGACCTCAATTCGGGAAGTAGGTTTTGGCCATCCTAAGTCCTCTGGGCCCACTGCAGCCTCAGGTGGAGCTGGCCTTGCTGGCCCTGGCAGCTATTCTGTGTCTCAGCCAGAGGCCCTGGCTTAGGACTTCATCCCTGGGACCCTGGCAAGCCCTACAGGAGATGACAGCATCAGCTGGGAGCTTGCAAGTGAATGAGGAAGGCCAACACCATCCCCAGCCTCCCTTCTCTCCTCCTCTTCCCATTGTGGAGAAGTTGGACAGCTGCCCTTTCTCCCTGAGGTGGTCACCTGCTTACCCCCACTTGAGCACTACAACTGCTGAGTAGGAGGAGGAGGGATCAAAAAGGGGCTGGGAGCACCAACTAACCTTGGCTGAGAAGAATGTGCAGACCAGGCAGGCGACAGAGCCCCCTTCCCAGCCAAGGGGCCAGTGATAAGGAACGGGGGAGGGGGCAGCTGGAGGCCGGCAGCAGGAGGGAGAGAGGGAGGGAGGGAGAGCAAGAGAATGTGCTGTGTCAGCCGCCAGCTCTGTGCTCCACTGGGCCCTGAACTAACAAGCCCTCTCCTTCCTTCCTTTCCTTCCTTCCCCTTCCTTTCTTCCCATTCTAAGTCTTCATCAGCCTTTCATATTGCCTCTACATCTGTGTTTCTTTCTCCCTTTGTCTCTTTCTGCCAGCCTTGTTTCCCTTTGGGGGTCTTTGGAGCCTCTTCTTATCTGTCTCTCTCCCTGCCTCTTCTCTCTCTGTGTCCCCTGCTTTGTCTCTCCACTGCTCTGCCTGTTCCTTTGTCTCTTTGCCTCTCTTCCCACCTAGCTCCTCTAGATCAGTCCAACTCTCCTTGTCCCTAAAAGTCTATCTCATTTCTTTCACTTCTTTGTCTCTGCCCCACCCTCTCTCCTCCCTCTCCCCCTCCTCTGTCCTGCCATTTCTCCCTCCCATTTCTGCTCTCAGATGTTGAGGCACTAAGACACACACACACACACACACACACACACACACACACACACACACACACACACACACACAGAGCAGCCTCCCTCATCACAAGCGCACATGCAGCCCACTTTAAACTCAGATGCAACCCACAAGTTGTAGCCTAGAGCAAGCTTTTGCCACTTTGCCCTTGGTCCTGTTAGGGAGACAGTGATGTGTGGGTTCCCCTGAGGAATTCTCAAGAGAAAGACTAAGGTTGTGAAGCAGGGAGCCAGACTAGCTGGAGGGCTTTTAGAGGGAGAGAGAAAATGATTAAGGGAGAAGAGGGATTGGCTGAAGGAAGAAGATTAAAGAAACCAGCAGACAGGGTTTGGCTGAGGGATGAGTCAGGCCAACTGCCTCTAGAGATAGTGATCTACAAATATCTTTGAGGTGTAAACAGCCAAGTAGACTTCAAGTAGGAGGAGGGGCCGGAAGGAGAGCAGGAGCAGGAAGAGGAGGGCCAGGGTGAGAAATGAAGCAGCTTGGCCAATCAGCTCAGAGACATCTACCTTGGGAACTGCCAGAAGAGGCTGGCTGGGCCAGGTGGGCAGGGCCCTGGCTGGTTTCCCTGGCCAGCAGCCCTAGGCCTCAGTGGCAGCTCCATCCTGAGGGGATGCTGACCTCCCAGCCTAGCCTCTCCCACAGAGCAGGCAAGCCACTGGCCATTTTCTGCCCCCCACCCCGAAGTGGGGCCCTGTGCCAAGTTGGGAGTTTTCCATCTCTAATAGGACTGAATCTGTAAGTACATGCTGCCTATTCCCAGGACTGGGTCTGATTGTCCATCCACACACACTGCCTCAGGCTTGTTTGCTTAGCAGTTCAAGGGTGGGAGCAGGACAGGAGTCCACCTTCCTAAGCGGGTCTTCTCCTGCCTTGCAGGGGCCTTTGGGTACTGGGAGGCTTAGCTTGCTCAAGCAGAGCTTAGCCCTTAGCTCAGAGAAGAGGCCACATAGAAATACCACCCACCGAGGCAGAGGCCAGTGCTTTGGCCTTGCATTCATATGCACTTAGCTGTGTTTGCCCTATGTTCTCATTTAAAGGCCCAGGATACTAATCCTGCTTTAAGCAGTTGTGGAAACTGAGGCTCAAAGAGAGAAATGATGTTCCTGAGATTGAAATGAAAGTGTCACCTGGAAATAAAGAACAGAGATAGAACAAAGCCCCCGCCCCCATTCCTTGGGAAGTTAGAAATACTATTCACCCACCACCACCATCACCACCTCTCTGTTTCTATAAACTTCACACACTCAGATACACTTGCATACTACATTTATGGGCAAATTTTCTATACTCCCCTCACTCCACCCTGGGCTAAAATGAAGATACCTGCCTGACTCCAGGACCCCATGTATGTAATCCTACCTACTAAGGAGGCTGAGATCTGGAAGATCCTAATTTGAAGCCAGCCCAGGCAGAAAAGTCTATGAAACTATCTCCAAAATAATCATCAAAAAGCTGGGCTAGAGGCATAGTTCAAGTGGTAAAACAAGAGCCCAGCTGAGCAAATACGTGAAGCAGGTAAGAGACCCTGAGTCAAAAATAAATAAAATATGAAATAAAATAAACAGTGCCTGGTGCCAGTGGCTCACACTTGTAATGCTGTCTATTCAAGAGGTTGAGATCTGAAGATCACAGTGTGAATCAGTTTGAAAGACAGGAAATTCTGTGAGACTGTTATCTCCAATTAACCAGCAGAGAGTTGGAGGTGGAACTGTGGTTGAAGTGGTAGAGTGCCAGGCTTGAGTGAAAATAGGGGACAGTGCTTAAGCCCTAAGTTCAAGCTCTAGCATTAGCACAAATAACAGCAACCAAATAAAGCAGGTATGATACACAGGTAAGTACCAAAAACAATGCTAATCTCTGGTCCTTGAAGGACCCCAGAGCCAGGATGCTTATTCTGAGGCCCGATGGGATGGAACCTGTGACAGGGAGGAGAGTGGGAACAGAAAAAGAGGCACAAATACCCTACACATCTACATGCACTCCCACATGTGCAATTCTCCCAGGCATGCACGCACACACACATGTTCATACCTCTGCCATGGCAGCCTTCCCCCAAACTCAAGGTTCCAACACATCCCCCTCCTGTTTGCACATGCAAACATACAACTGTGCCCCCTCTCACACAGTAACAAATGAGAGAGGAACAGCTGTGGCTTCACTAGGAGCCTGCCATGCCAGCCTGAAGAGGCTGATGTTGGCTTCCTGAGGGGCAGTATGTAGCAGGAATGTTGTAGGTTCTTCTCTCTCCATACACAGGAGCTGTTCTCATTGTTCTCCTAATTGGAAACCATCCCTTAGGAAAAATGATCAGCAGGATCTTACTGGGTTGTTGTGAGAACTAACTTGGCTAATAGAAAGCTCTTAAATAGTGTCTAGAGCATGGCAGACCCTCAAAATGAAAATAGTCACAAACTGTTGTTAGAGCACCTGAGTAGGGAAAAAAGAGATGAATTAAGGCCCTGGGAACCATCTGTTCAAGGAGACAGAGGGGCAGAGGTGACAGGTGAGTCATGTGACTTCTAAACGCAAACCAGAATGAGTCCTGGTAGTGAAAAAATCTGGTGATGGAACTGCACAACTCTGGGACATAGGGGATGGTGGCACCCTTCCTCCTGTTCAGAAGCCGTCGCTTAGGAAAAGAGCCACAATGGGGACATGACAATGGGCACTGGGCCCCTGTTGCTAGAAGGGGAATACCTACCCTGTTCTTGGTAACCCTCAGTGAACATGAGTTTCCCAGAGGAGAGAGGGCAGAAGGGACAATGTCTTTTCTGAACCCAATTGTGGCCCGCAATAAGGACATGGCTTGGGAAAAGGAAGTGCTGGACACCTCAGAAGGAAGAAAGCAGGTCAATCCATGAGTGGTCCTCACCAAGAGAGAGGCATACATCTGCCTACATGCTTAGCATGTTCCCCTCTCAGGCACTGGGAATGTGAAAGTCAAAGAAGTCACAAAAATGACAGCATGAGATTAGGGCAGAGGACGTCCTAGTCCAGCACCACCAAAAGAAAAATGGCTCAAGGGGTACATGAGCACCTATACATTAGCTCTGAAGAGTAGAACTATACATACTCCAGGCAAAATTAAACTGGTATTGGAATTAAAAGTACTAAAAGGTTTGTGTGTATGTGTGTGTGTGTGTGTGTGTGTGTGTGTGTGCGCGCGTGCGCACGCACATGCATGAGCAGATATTGGGCCTTGAACTCAGGGCCTTTTGCTCTGTCTTGCCTTTTTCATTCAAGATTGGTACTCTGCCACTCAAGTCACACCTACACTTGCTGTTTTTTGATGGCTAATCAGAAATAGGGGTCTCATGGCCTTTTCTGCCTAGGCTGGCTTCAAGACATGACCCCCTTCCATCCCTCCAATCTCGGCCTTCTGAGGAGTTTAAGATTACAGACATGGACCACCAGCACTCAGAACATTTGTTGTTGTTTTAATTGGCTTCCTTTCCAGGTCCATTGTACCAAAGGCATTTGCAGATGTGAGGTCAACCCATTGTCACAAGTCTAAGAATACTTGGAGAATGGATGGTTAGATTAATGAGTACACTGTTGATTTGCCAGAATGGGGAAAAGTAGAGTTTAGTGACACCAAGCCATTCTACTCATTCTGGAACTTTAAGCAGATTCTCCAAAATACTCATGTTTGCTTGGGGGAAACCTCTGAGGGAAGCTGGGAGCATGATGAAGCAGTGGGTCACTAAGAGCCTTTTGGGGGCACTAAGATATCATTCTATTTTGAGATCAGGTTGGTCTTCGGAATTCAAAACTGTGTGATTGTGCTTGTGCACATCCACACACGTGTACAACTAGGGCTTGAACTTAAGACTTGGGTGCTGTCCCTTAACTTTTTCACTTAAGATTGGCACTCTGTTAATGGAGCCCCATTTCCACTCCTTCAGTAAAGCTTCTGAGGAGGACCCTCACATTGTCCTTGTAAAGAAGATTGAGCTGGGTGCTGGTGGCTCACACCTGTAATCCTAACTACTCAGGAAGCTGAGATCTGAGGATGGCGGTTCAAAGCCATCCTGGACAGGAAAGTCCATGAGATTCTTATCTCCAATTAAGCACCAGAAAACCCGAAGTGGCACTGTGGTTCAAGTGGTAGAGTGCTTGCCTTGAGCTGAAGAGCTCAGGGACAGCGCCCAGGCCCAGAGTTCAAGCCCCATGACCAACAAAAGAAGAAGGAAGAGGAAGAGGAGGAGGAGGCGGCGGCGGCGGCAGCAGCAAAGTGGCACTGTGACTCAAAGTGGTAGAGCACTAGCCTTGAACAAAATTGCTCAGGGACAGTGCCTAGGCCCTGAGTTCAAGCACCATACCTAACCAAAAAACAAAAACAAAAAGATGGAGAAGTATGGAATGCAGAAGGTCAGAGGAGGTGAGTTAGTGGCCGAATAATTTAACTTGAAGAGCCCTGATTGATATCAAGCAGGAAGGAATTATCTAGAAGCTCCCACAGGGCCTTGGGCCCAATCCTACCCTGTGATCTGAAGGATGCCATAAAAGATCTGGCCACCACCCAATCTCCAAAGACCCAGAGCTGCAAGCAACAAATAAGAGATTAGTTTTTAAAAGGAAAAGAAAAAGTAAAACCAGGCACCCGTGGCTCACCTAACTACTGAGGAGGCTTTGATCTGAGGATTGTGGTTTGAAGCCAGCCTGGGCAGGAAGGTCCATGAGACTCTTAACTTCAATTGATTAGCAAAAATACAGAATGGGAATGTGGTTCAAGTGGTAGAGCACCAGCCACTAGTGAAAAATAAGGGACAGTGCCCAGGCCCTGAGTTCAAGCCTCTGATATAACACAGAGAGAGGGGGGGAACAAATTCTCCACAGGCTGGAACCAGCCAGCCAGCCAGATCAAATTGAATAGAAGTGTGAAGTCTTGTGTGGAGATTCAAACCCAACTACCTAAATGCAGGCTGGAAAGAAGAGCTTTAAGGTGCCATGTATGAAAAAGACTAAGGCTTTGAGTTGACCACAGGTTTCACAGAAGCCAATGGTGTAAAAAATTCTAATGAAATTGCAGGCTGTCTGAATAGAAGAAAAATAGTTCTCAAATATAGAGAGGTAATAGCTCTACTGTATTTCATCCGTCCAGGACATCTGAAATATTGGGGTTTGATTGTCAGCCCCATATTTGCAAGGAATATTGATAAACAGCCAGAGAGGGTCACCTAGCCTGGGGAAGTAAAGTGTGTGAGAAATCATGGTTGATTGCCTCATCAAGGAGAACTAGTGAGCCTTGGCCTAAACCAGCAATCTTATGAGAGGTGCAGTCATATCCAACACTCCCTCTATGCTCAGGGGGTGGTGGAGCTTTTCCCCCACAGAACCCCCACCACATCCCCAAGAGAAGGAGTTCTCACACTTGACTCAGAGGAGAGAACTAACTTGTACAAAGTCACGCATCTCAGACATAGCAGAGCCAATATGTAGCTCAGCTTTGTTTGGCTCCAATGTCACTTTTGTCCAAATATCTGCAGGCCTGCATGGGGCAGAGGAAACAGGGTGGTCTGTATGGTTCAAGGAGAGATATCTGGGATCTGTGGGTAGAAAACATTGGAAAGTATGATTTCAGCGAGATCTATACCTGGTGTTAGAGTTTTTATGCTTTATGTTGCTGTTTAGTTTAAATTTTTTCTTATGGAAATTTTCAGATTCCTATGTCAAAGTAGAATCACTTTTTCTTTCTTTACTCTTTCTCCCTCTCCCCCTCTCTCTTTGGTGCTGGTATTGGGGCTTGAACTCAGGGCCTGGGCACTGTCTCTTAACTTTTTCACTCAAATTTGATGTAGTAAAACTCGAGTCATGGCTCTACTCCCAGTCTTGACTTTTCTGACTGGGCTAGCTTCAAACCACCATCTTCAGATCTCAGACTCCTGAGTAGGTAGGACTTCTGCTGTAAGCCACAAGCTCCTTGCTGCCAGAATAGTTTTATGAGGCCCATGTGTCTACCCATTGCCCAGCTTCAACAATGACCAACTCATTCTCTAACTTGTTTATCCTTTTCTCGCACATACTTCTCATGCAAGGAAGTATTGAGTAGACTCCAGAAATCATATTAGCTTGTGTACACATGGGATTTTTAACAATCAGCTCTGGCCTGTCTAGAACTGGCATCTCAGAGAAGCAACAAGGAAGCTCACTCTCACTGGAGGGCTGTGAATAATCCAGAGGCCATTCTCCATTCACAGAAATAGAGAATGGGCAAGTCACTTTCCTCTTCTTTAGAGTTCAACTAAACTGATGGGTATAGGCCAAGAAGCAGAGGCTTACTAGATCAGGGCAAAGAAGATGAGTAGAGTATCAGGATTACCAAGGAGCCCCCTTATGATCTTCAGCCGGAAACTGCCACCGTCCTAGCTCTGGTACCCCAATGTTTGCTCAGAAACAAGAAGATATGTATTTACCCCATCCTCTCTCTCTCTCTCTCTTTCTCTCTCTCTCTCTCTCTCTCTCTCTTTCTGTCTCTGTCTCTCTCTCTGTCTCTCTCTCTCCCCCTCCTTCCCCCCTCTGTCTCTGTCTCTGTCACTGTCTCTCTGTCTCTCTCTGTCTCTCTCTCTGTCTCTGTCTCTCTCTCTCTCTCTCTCTCTCTCACACACACACACACACACACACACACACACACACACACACGTATACATACTCACACACCCTATTAGAGTCTTGCAAGAAAGCATGTATTAGGCCGCCTCTCACACCTTGCCCCGGAGCCTGGCATGAGTCACCTCCTCCTTGTGAACATGTGGACACAGGTCTTCGTGGGAGCAGGCAAACTTCAAGGCTCAGGGGCTCCCAGGCCCCCAGTCTAGGCTGTACTTCTAACAAGTGGCTCCTCTTAACTTTGTCCACCACCCCTCAACGCCCTTTACATGTGTCCCATCTTTATCTATCCCTCTCCTATCCCACTCCAGATATGGTGGGAGACAGCTAGAGGCAGAGGTACACTGTATGTTGAAGAGATCATAACCAACCAAATAACAGCACTTGACCCATACCTGTGCCAGGATGCCCTTGAACTTGGTAAGGCTCTGACACTAGATTCACAGGCACAAAAGTTTGTCGTGGTGGACCCCATGTCTATGTTAGTTTATCAGCCTTTGTCTAGAAGGCTAAACTCTGCCTCCAGCTGGAGATCAATTTGAATCAGGCTTTTAAGTAAGAGAGAAGGAGGTGGAGATGACAGTGAGTGGAAATTATGACTGGTAATATTGGTGATTGTTGATATTAACATTAAAATGTAGACAATGGCAGTGTTGATATTTATTTATTTTTAATGTATTTATAATTTACTGTACTCTAATACAGAATCTTACACTCTTGCCTGGCTTTTCCTACTCAAGACTGACACATTACTATTTAAGCCACAGCTATACATTTTGGTGGTTAATTGGAGATGAGTTTCATGGACTTTTCTGCCCAGAAGGCTTCAAACCACAATCCTCAGATCTCAGCCTCCTGAGTATCTAAGATTATACACAAAAGCCACCAGTGAGATGACAGGAGCTTTTTATAAAAGTGGTAATAATGACTGTGGAAGTGGCAATGGTGACAATGAGGAGAGTCGTTTCCTGACTTTGTACCCTTGCTCAAGCCCCTTTATTTTGCTGCTACTAAGTTTCCTCATCCAGAGGGGCCCACAACCCTTCTGCCTTGTTCCCTTCACAGATGCCAGCACATGGTTGACATTCTATGATTGGTAGTAGAAGGAAAGGGGGTCTCCCTGCTTCACAATCAGTTTGTTTACGGTATTGGAGTTTCAACTCCAGGTCTCATGCTTGCTAGGCAAGTGTTCTATCACTTTGGCCATAGTAACAGTCCTTTTCCCTTTTCTTTGTTTTTTCAAATAAGATCTCCACCCCCCTCCCCCTCTCTCCCTCGCTCACTCTTTCCAACCCCTTGCTCAGTTGCCAGGCTGGCCTTCAGCCATGGTCTTCCTACCTCTGCCTCCTGAGTAGTTGGGACCATAGACATGCACTATCACATTCAGCTTGTTTTGGAGATAGAGAGATAGGGCCTCAATAACTTTTACCTAAGCTTGCCCCAAATCATAGATCCTCTTATCTCCATCTCCCAAGTAGCTGAGATTACAGGTGTACACCATCATTGTTGTACAGTCTTAAAACAAGCATCTCCATCTGATGCAGAAGACATGCTATTTGGCAACATCTCTTGCATTGTTGAGATGCTTGTGTCATTTAACTTGCCCTGCATCTCAGTAATTGTCTATCTGGGCAAGTGCTTTCTCTTCAATAGCAAAGCCCTGAAGAGCAGAGGGCACCCTTTCATGATTCCATCCATTATGGGCACAAAGCTTGATACTTGAAATGCTTGAGGCCAACATGGTTCTTTCCTCTGTGGTTAGAATGTTGCTCAGAGGGGCTGGGAAGGTGGCTCAGTGGTAGAGCGCTTGCCTTGCATGCATGAGCCCTGGGTTCGATTCCTCAGCACCACATAAGCAAAAAGAAAAAAGCCGGAAGTGGTGCTGTGGCTCAAGTGGTAGAATGCTAGCCTTGATCTGAAGAGCTGAGGGACAGCGCCCAGGCCCAGAGTTCAGTCCCCACGACCAGACCCCCCCCAAAACAAAGAATGTTGTTCAGAGACCTTGTGTGTCTGTGTGTCTGTGTCTGTGTGCATGCATGCAATAGTCCTGGGGCTTGAACTCAGGGCCTGTGTGCTGTCCTTGAGTATTTTTTCCCCCAACACTGGTACTATATAACTTTAGCCCCAACTTCACTTTGGGCTTTTTGGTGATTAATTGGCCCAGGTTGGCTTCAAACCACAATCTTTGGATCTCAGCTTCCTGAGGATTACATATGTGAGCCATTGGTGCCCAGTGCTCAGGGCCCTTTTAAAAATGATAAAGATTCAAAATGTCGCCTAAGCTCTGGGTCTCTGGGTTAGGGGGCATTCCAGAACCTTCATAGACTATATTCCTAGATCTCTTTCTCTAGGAAAATCTTCATAGCCCCCTGAGCTGAGAACACTAGGTACATCTTTGTACCACTGTCTCTATAAGTGGATGTCTTCCAATCTCTGAGAAATGAGGGTGGGACCAATGCAAACATTGAAGCTGAATAGGATCTTTGTGGCCTATAGTTTTTGGAAAATAATTTGCACTGCAGGCTTATTATTCAGAGGATGGGAACCAGCTGTTCCCCCTCCCCTAACAGTGGGATGAGAAGGAGTAGATGAAAACTGTAGCCAGAGTGCCCCAAGTTTCTGATCTATAGTGGCCAGTGATGTGGGGACCAGAGGCCCTAGAGTGAGGGCTATGGTATCTTCTCTAGAAAACTCAAGATCATATTGTGTTCCATTTCAGCCCAAGTTATGTAGAATGTTCTCTCTGGATTCAAAGAGGTGGCCACAATGCCCTAAGAAGGTCCAAAATAAGCAGCACTGGGAGAGATCTAGAAAATAAGAATGAAATAAAAAGAGCCTTGTGCTTGGTGCTGGAGGCTTACACCTGTAATCCTAGCTACTCAGGAGGCTGAGATCTGAGGATCATGGTTCAAAGCAGCCCAGGCAGGAAAGGCCATGAGACTCTTATCTCTAATTAACCACATGAAAACTAGAAGTAGAACTGTGGCTCAAAATGATAGAGCACTAGGCTTGAGCAAAAGAGCTCAGGGACACCAACCAAGCTCTGAGTTCAAGCCCTATAACCGGTAAACAAAAAAAGAGCCTTGTAATGAATGACCTGGGACAGAGATTTGGGAAATACTGCACTAATTGGAACTATTAATTGCTGAAAGTCACTTGTGGATTAAACCCTGTACCAAGTTTGTCATCATCTATTCATCTCATTCAGCTCTTCAAGGCTGGACTTTGAGGTAAAGAGGTTGTTGTGCCCATTTTATTGGTAAGGAGCCTGAGACTCCTTCAGAAAACTGAAGTTCAAGATCACACACTGACAGAAAAAGGCAGGGTCAGAGTTTAAGCCTGAGTTTGACTCTTAAGTGAATGTTCCTCTACAGTCCTTTATGTCCAAGGAGAGCAGTGACAAGCTTGGTTACTACTACTGGTGGCAAAGAAAGTGGGGAAGAGTATATCAGGAACATGGTTGTGCTACTGGGCCACCAGCCTTAACCCAAGCACCTTTAACTCTTGATCAGCACCAGGGCTGGCTAAGGGAAGCTTCTATTCTAGAGCCTTTTCTGGTTCCAAAGAAAGCAGGGGTCAAAAAGAAACAACTCTTCAGGTTCAGGAGTCATTAAGAAACGGCTCGGGTCTCATTCAAAGTGAAACTCTTGAGCGGCACTGATGTTTCACACCTGTAATCCTAGCTACTCAGGAAACTGAGATCTGAGGATCATGATTTGAAGCCAGGTTGGGAAAGAAAGTCTATGAGATTGTTATGTCCAATTAATCACTAAAATTAAAAAAAAAGCCAGAAGTGGAGCTGTGGCTCAAGTGGTAGAGTACCGGCCTTGAGAGAAAAGGATAAGGGCCCGCTCCCAGGCCCTAATTTTTTTTTCAATATTGGGATTTAAATACAGAGGCTTACACTTGCCAGGAAGCACTGTACTATTTGAGCCACACTGCCAGGCCTTTTTTGCATTTGTTATTTTCCCAATAAAGCAGTAAAAGCTCAGGGATAGTACCCAGGGCCTGAGTTTAAGCCCTAGTACCAGCACAGAAAAAGAATGAAGTTTTCTCCTCAAGCATCTAGAACCAGTGCCAAGGTGGTGCCTCCCAAAAGGCAACGAGATTGGTGCCATCCTCACCAGAGTTCCCGACAAGTTGAAGTAGTGTCCAGTGTCCAAGGATAGTACCATGCCCCTTCATGCATGCTAATTGTTAGAATCTGTATAACCAGATGAAGTCAGTATGGTGAGAATTGAAACCCTGAGGGAGTGAGGAGTGTCCAGCTGAAAATTCATGCTGCCTGTCCCTGGTCCTTGAGAGAACCTTTGCTTACTTCCAGAAAGTGCTAGCAATGGGCTCAGCCTTCTTTTTACCTTACCTGCTCTGCCCCTGTCCACTAAGAAAGGAAAGATTATTCCAGACATCTCTAGTCCAGGTTATCTCTGTAATACACCCTCAGCCTTTCTCTGTGTGTGTGTGTGTGGGAGAGAGAGAGAGAGACAGACAGACAGACAGACAGACAGACTGACAGACAGACAGACAGACAGACAGAGACAGAGACAGGGACAGAGAGAGTGTGTCATGGGGCTTGAACTCAGGGCCTAGACACTGTCCCTGAGCTTTTTCACTGAGGGCTAATACTCTACCACTTTGAGTCACAGATCCACTTCTGGTTTTCTGGTGATTGGAGGTAAGATTCTTACGGACTTTCTTGAATGGACTGGCTTCAAACCTCAATCTTCAGATTTCAGCCTCCTGAGTATCTAGGATTACAGGAGTGAGTTACCAACAACCTGACTACTTTCTGTGTTTTAAGAATTTGAAGATGGCTGGGTGCCAGTGCCTTGTGCCTATAATGTTAGCTGAAGAGGCTGACATCTGAGGATCGTGGTTCAAAGCCAGCCTGGACAGGAAAATGCGTGAGAATCTCATCTCCAATTAATCACAGACAAACCCAGAAGTGGTGCTGTGGCTCAAGTGGTGGAGTTCTAGCCTTGAGCAAAAGAAGCTCAGGGACAGCGCTCTGAATTCAAGCCTCAGGACTGGCACACACACACACAAAAGTTATAAGTGGAGCTGTGGCTCAAGTGATAAAGTGCCAGCATTGATCAATAAAGCTAAGGGACAGTTCCCAGGACCAAGATGTGCTCATGCACACATGCCATGCACAGTTTGAGGGCCAAGGGTCTATGTTTCAGATAGTAAGTCATAGAGGCAGCATCAGAGCCAATTTCCACCTGTTTTACACACAGGGTTTGCGAAGAGGTTTGTCCCTAACTAAGGGGCAGCTCAGGCAGTCCCTTTAGGCTCAAAGGAAGGAAATTCTCATCCACTTCTGACCTACTATGTGCGAGCTTCTCACATTGATCATCTGCTTTCTCCTGTTGAACAATACTGCCTAAAACAATGGTAGTGTTGTGATTTTTATTTTGTATTTGAGAAAACTGTCAAAAATATAAAGGGACTTGGAAAGGGTCATATAAC
The DNA here is from genome assembly GCF_019054845.1 of Dipodomys spectabilis. Classification (NCBI taxonomy): domain Eukaryota; kingdom Metazoa; phylum Chordata; class Mammalia; order Rodentia; family Heteromyidae; genus Dipodomys; species Dipodomys spectabilis. The sequence goes on along the minus strand of NW_024870853.1, from coordinate 4,226,605 downwards.
TAGACAGTGATGATCTCAGATTGAAAACTATCTTGTGACCCACATCCTCTTACCAAAAAGCTTCTCAGAGCTATTCTAGCCATGCTCCAGGTCTAGGCCAGACTCTTTTCCCCACACCCTTCCAGTCTACCTCCATTTTACCCATATTGGCCTGGATAAGTATAATTGGTGAGGGATTCCCCCAGGACTGTGCTTTGGGGAACACACAGGCTCTGATTCAGTGCAACTGAAGAATCTAGGATTTAGGAACTGGCCCCAAGCAAAATGATGTACAAGCAGGCAAGTGTGAGGTACAAACAATTTGAACAAATCTCATCTCATCTAGGTCTAGTTCTGAGTGTGTGTGCATGTACACACCTGCATGATAGCCTGGCCAGGCTGCATATGAGCCTGATTCTATGCATTTGAGGCTATTTGTCTGGGTGGAGCTAGAGGCTTGGATATGTGTGATTATGTACTTGTATCTGTCCACATGTGATAGACACTGTGTAAATATGTGCAGGGGGGAGGGTGGGTACACCTACAACTGTGGGTATGTATACATCTCTATAGTGTCTTGCATGTGTCTGGATGTGAGTGCCAGGGCCACTACCAATATCTGTATGCATTGCATCTGGAAGTTGGGTGAGTTTTAAAGAGTAGATAGTATGGTACATGTGACATGCATGCCACTTTTGGGGTCTCTTTATGCCTGTGTACTTGGAGGAGGAGAGTATCTGCAACATATGTGTGGGTCTAGGGCTATCTGTGATGGCAAGTGTTTGTGGAGTACTCTCACGAGGGTCTGTACATACACCTGAGCCTCTGAAGGTCCCTAGAACATATAGACCTCCCTCCACATATACTCAGAATCCATCTCCATCTGCCCATGAATCTCTGCAGTTTCCCAACAAACCCTGTAGCCTCCAGAACACCTGCCCCCTGCTGAGGAATCAGGACCCATCGGGTGCAAGCAGCCCTGTTCCACCCTGCCAAATGCACTAATCCCCCTGGGGAAGTGATTACCAACGACCATACACAGCCGGACTTGCTTAATCACTCTTAAGAAATTTCTTTATAATCTTAGTAAATTACTTTAATTACTTGCAACTACCAATTAGTGTTTGAAGGTTTCCCTTCCAGAGAAACAAACCTCCCCCTCTGGACTTCTAGTCCCCTCCTTCTGTTTAGTAAGGACTGCTCACCTGGCTGCCCCTCCTGCCAGGCACCAGACAGCTCCTGTTCTGCTCCCAGGGCCTAGACTGAAGGGAGTAGCTCATCCCAATGGCCTTGTCTCAGTTCTGATCTTTTTAGGGGGCTTTTTCTGTCTCTAGATAGATCTTTTCCTCTCTGGGCCTTCTTCCTCCTCAGCCAGCTCATGCCCCTCCTGGTATGAGGGGAAAATGGTAGCCTCCACTGAGCAAGATCTTACACAGATGGGCATGTGAAGGCTAAGCAGCCCTCTGATTAGTCTGCTGCCAACTACTGCTGAACTTCTTAAATGGGTGCTAACCCTTCCCCAGGTTTTGCCCCAGCCCCCTGCAAACTCTCAGAGAAAAAGCTGTAAGGGACAGAGCTTCCTCTTAGCTGCAAGAACTTGGACAAGTCATCTCCTCACTTGGAATCTTTGCTTTCCCATCCCCCACATCCAAGTGTCTAAACATAGTAAATTCTCAGAATTCTCAATGTGCTAAGGGCTGGGGACCCAGAAAAACCCTGGCTCTGGAAAGTTTTTAGAGTTACAGAGGAGATAGACATATAGAAAGATCACTGGAACAGAATTGTGCTGTTTCTGCAAGAGCAGAAAATTTGGAGTTCTTTCCCGCCTAGCTCTCATTCATCCTTTGTTAGGTTTCCTGGGTAGGAGCATCTTTTGTGACATAAGTTATGACTCAGCCAGGTGCCAGTGGCTCCTGCCTGTAATCCTAGCTAATCAGGAGGCTGAGATTTGAGGATTGCAGTTCAATGCCAGCCCAGGCAGGAAAGTCAGTGAGATTCTTATCTCCAATTAGCTACCAAAAAGCAGGAAGTGAAACTATGGCTTAAGTGATAGAATGCTTGAGTTAAAAAAAAAAAAAAAAGAGCTCAGGGATAGTGCCCAGACCCTGAGTTCAAGCCCCAGGACTAGCACTAGAAACAAATATGACTGTCCTCCAATAGGGACCTCATAGTTTGCTCCAGATCATTTGGGTGCCTGGATGTATGTGTGTGTGTGTGCTTGTCTGAGCACACATATGCACATGAGTGTAGATGAATACACTGTGTGTGTATATATATGTACAAAAGAATCTTGGAAAAAATGATTAAGTGAAGCTGAAGAAAGAGAAGGTTCCAAAGAACACAGTGCCCACTCCTTTCCACAGTTCCCAGAGTTCTGGCTCTCCCTACTCCATCCCAGGAGGTCTGTCCTATCATCCTGACACCTATGTGAAATTACTGTCTGTTTTTGAGAATAAAATTGAATAAATTGAGGCATGGAGAGATGGTGTGACATATTCTCTCTCTCTCTCTCTCTTTTGTCGGTCATGGGTCTTGAACTCTGGGTTTGGGCGCTGCCCCTGCACTCTTCAGCTCAAGGCGAGCACTCTACTGCTTGAGCCAAAGCACCACTTCCTGTTTTCTGGTGGTTTATTGGAGATAAGAGTTTCAAGGACTTTCCTGCCCAGGGTAGCTTTGAACCTCATCCTCAGATCTCAGCTTCTTGAGTAGCTAGGATTACAGGCCTGAGCCACCGGTGCCCGGCTACATACTCTCTCTTAACTTGTGCCTGAAGGGAGCTCTTTAGCTCCCAGTCCCTCCATTTGCTCTGGTCTCTGGGGTTCCTACCTGCTATAGGAGGATGGGAGGGGGATTGAAAAGCAGGCCTTTTCTTTGTCTGGGAGCCTGTGGTCACTTAAGTCCCAGCATCATGCCCTTTTCTTCAAGACTTCCACTTCTCCCACCCTTCCCTTTCCCCACCCTACAGAGCCTCTTCTAGCCTCCTGGGCAGACAAAGGGTGGTAGGGCTGTGAGGGTTAATTAACTGTTTCTCAGAAAGCTTTGAAGATGAAGGCTCCTTCAGGAGGGAGGAGGAGGGCAGGCTGGCTTGCAGGCAGGCACAGCCGCCAATGAGTTGAGGTGCCAAGTTGTTATTAAAGAAAAATCCCCGGCTTCTGGCCTCCATTCCACTCACCCCTGCCAGGTGCTGCCAGTGGGCTGTGCACTTTGTATGCTCTCCGGACTCCATGCCCTACCATGCCTAGGCCTGCTTTTGGAAGCACACAGCCCTAGAAGAGGGGAGCTGAGCCCGTGGTCTCCGGCGAGCAAATAGGAAAAAAACAGGAGGGACCCCTGGCTGGAGACAATATGGGTCCCAAGGCTACATGAAGGGGTAGGTGGAGGAGTTACCCAAATATTCTTCATATGAGTCTGCCCTTACTGGTTTAGGGGAACAAGACATCAGGCCCTGGTGTTGTTTTAACCATGCAAGGACTCCAGTTCAGTGAGCCTAATCCAGAAGGCCAGGATGGTGGCTCTTAATCCAATGCCTTTTATCCTCAGAAGGCCAGAACTGAAATCTGAGATGGTTTTCCCCAGGTAAATCAATGGATTTAAAGTTACTCACATCTGCAAGCCACACTCTGTCCTTCTGGAACTTCCAGTCTAGTTGGAAAAGTTATAGAAAAAGTTGTGGAGTGGAAAAGTTGTAATAAGTCAGGCACTGACTGGGGCTCGTGTCTGTAATCTTAGTTACTCAGGAAGATGAGAGCTGAGAATCAAGTTTCAAAGTCAGCTCAAACAGGAAGTTCTGTGAACCGTTTCTTTCCAATTAACCAGCAAAAAGCCAGCAATGGAGCTGTGACTCAAGTTGTAGAACACTAGCCCTGACTGAAAAAGCTAAGGGACAGTGCCTAGGCCCTGAATTCAAGCCCTACATACACACACAGTGTTGTAATACCATCAAATATAACCATTAGCTTAACATTCCTCCCCTGTCTAATTGTCCTACACAATTTTGCCCAGGCTAACAAGCCACCACAAGGAAGCTGGTTTCCAAAGCAATAAGGTTGCTGGGTGCCAGTAGTTCATACCTGTAATCCTAGCTACTCAGGAGGCTGAGACCAGGAAGACAGTTCAAAGCCAGCCTAGGCAGAAAAATCCTCAAGATTCTGTTTTCAAAGTAACTAGAAAACAGTAGTGCTGAAGGTATAGCTCAAGTGGTAGGGCACCAGCCATAAGCAAGCAAGCCAAGAAAGAGTGCAAGACACTGATTTCAAGCTCTGATACTAGAATGAAAATGAAGTGAGAGTAAAGTAGATCAATACACCAATCCACACAGCCTGGAAAGGTGCCCCACACATACTATTATGTTTGAGGGCTGCAAATGTAGCTTAGTGGTAGAGTGTTTGCCTCGAATGCATGAAACCCTGGGTTCATACACAGAAAAAGCTGGAAGTGGTGCTGTGTCTCAAGTGGTAGGGTGCTAGCCTTGAGCAAAAGATCAAGGACAGTGCCCAGGCCCTGAGTTCAAGCCCCAAGACTGGCAAAAAATAAAGATAAAGTCCATTTAAAAGCTCAGGTGATCATGGAGTAAGATCCCATGTAAGAACAAGTGAGTGGAAGCAGTTTCTACAAGTCTCTGTGTATTGGTGTAGAGCAGTTCTGTTTCCCTTTGCCCCTGAACTGTTCTGCTAGTCCTGGCCTGCAGGGGGTGCTGTTGTCTCTGCACTAATCCTTGTCTTCTTGGTCCAACAATGGTGGAACCACAGGAAAAGAAGTAACAATGCAGACTCTGGACCAGATGCTTGCCAAGACCAATCATTTGTGGCTAAGTTCCAGCTGAGGCTGCCTGGTACCTCTGTAAATTATCCTATTGGGACCTCTGCCTCCACACCAGATGGCTTCTTCCCATGACAGTCTCCTCTGTACTAAAACCTTTACCTAGTTTGTAGGTAAACAGTTTTCTCTTTCTCTAGGTCAAGAACCAAGGGCCAAGAAGTGTGTGTTTGTGCTTGCATATATGTGTGTGCAAGTATGAGTACTCTGTGGGAGTAGCTGCACAGAGTCTGATCCCTCAGCCTTGAGATTGAGGCAATACATTTCTAGATCACATGTACCAAGAGGCTGAATCTGGACTTGCATGGGAGACTCAGGCCATGCCCTTCCTGGCCCCCATCCACATGGTGGGAGAAGCAGCCTGGCCTCACTGCCACTGTGAGAATGGCCCCTTGGGATCTTAACAGCCCTTTTGTAGGCCCTGTCTTCTCTCTCCTCTTCTTTCCCTGCATTGGAGAACTAAACCCTCAGCAAATCTCTGAGCTCAATTTAGAAAGGGTGCTTGTGGCCTTTGGTGCCAGCTGGCCTGTGGCAGAGGCAGAGTAAGCTGTGGTCGCATTCCCTGGAGGTTTTCCCGCCGGCTCCCTGCAAGGCTGGCCAGGATCCCTTGGCTGTGGGCAGGGACTAGGAGACAGTCTTGGCTGGTGAGGGTGGGAAGAGCTCTCACACTCCCACTTTGTGGCCTCCCAGGACTTACTATGGCACTGAGTAGGCAACACTGGCTGCTTGAAAAGCAGGGGTGTGGAAAGAGGCTACAGGAGGTGCTTTGGGGAATATACTTCTGACTAAAGGGTGGGAGCCTGGCTTCTCTTACTCCTTTGAGTGGTCTATATAATCAGCCCTTTGGGTAGCCCTTCTATCCTCTTTTCCTTCTCAAACTGTCAGGGACCAACTCTCAGGGTACAAAGCTTTTCCAGCTACTGGGCTACTTTGTGAACCTCTGGCTCAGTGCTCCACTAAGTGAGTTTCCTCTTTGAGCAAGGTGAATCAGGTAGGTCGAGGCTGCTGGCTTTGAGGCCTACACTGTTTCTCAGTAGCCATTGCTTCAGAGGCCTTAGCAAGTCTTCCAGCTCTCATTTGAGAGCTTTCACTTGTTTCCTTGGGCACATCAGCCATGTGGCAAAAGTAAGAATTGCAGCCTGCAGAAAAAAATTCTTCCTGCCGTTACTTGACCCAGGTACCCAGGGCAATGCCAAGAGGGTGAGCAGTATAGGGGAATAGGCCAGAGAACACTGTCTCTACTCACTGAGTGACCTACTTCCCACTGTAGCCTCTATGACACTGAGCTGCTGGAAGCTTAAATGAGTCCATGCTTGTAAACAATAGCAATGGATTGTGTGCTATGTGCATGTGCCAGGCCCCTTATAATATTAACTCATTTAATAGCACCCAGCAATACAGTGACATAGGGGCTTATTGATATGGCAATTTTACAAAGGTGGGGGGTCTCAAGGAGACATAAGGCACAGAGAGGCTATAAAACTTGGTCTAAGTCACTGAGCTAATGTGCCAGGACTGGGATTTGTTTATTTTTGTGATGGTACTCAGGCCTCATGCTCTTGTTTGGTTGGCTTTTTTGTTCACAACTGGTGTTGTACCACTGGTGCCACAGCTCTAATTCCAGATTTTTGGTGGTTGATTGGAGATGCATCTCACAGACTTTCCTGTCCAATCTGGCTTCAAACTTCAGTCAGATCTCAGCTTTCTGAGTACCTAGGCATGAGCCACCAGCACCTCGCTTACAACTAAGATTTCAACTCAAGCATCCCGGCTCCAGAACCTCCCCCTTAACCATTTGCTATAGTATAAAAGATTTCACATGCCTCAGTATTTTTTTTAATTATTTTTTTGTCGGTTGTGGGGTTTGAACTCAGGACCTGGGCACTATCCCTGAGCCTCTTTGTGATCAAAGCTAACACTCTACTGCTTGAGCCACAGCACCACTACTGGTTTTTTGAGTGATTAATTTAAGAGTCTCACAGGGACTTTTTTTTTTTTCTTATGTGGTGCTGAGGAATCGAACCCAGGGCCTCGAGCATGCAAGGCAAGTGCTCTACCACTGAGCCACCTTCCCAGCTCACAGGGACTTTTTAGCCAGGGCTGGCTTTGAACCTCGATCCTTCTATCTCAGCCTCCTGAGTAGCTAGGATTACAGGTGTGAGCCACAGGCCCCTGGCTCAGTATTATTATTTTTAAATATTTTTATTGTAAAGATACTGTAGAGAAGGGTTAAATTACATGAGTAAGGTAATGAGTACATTTCCTATCGAGCATTGTTACTCCCTCCTTTGTTTTTCCCCTACCATCCCTTCCCTCCCCACCTCCCCAACTCCCCCCTCCTCCCACGCTGAAAGTTGTAAAGTTCATTTTCAATATAGTGTCTTGTACGTCTCATTGTTACCAATCAGTATTGCTTTATAATAACTGCCTCTCACTAAGGCTGGTGGTGGTTGAAAGTATTCAGAGAAGGAACTAGAAAGAAGAGCACATGAGGATTTGGAAAAGCAAAAGCAAATGTCTGCTTTTTGAAACATTCTACAGAGGTCAGCTCCTGTCTGCCCTGGCTTGGGGGCCCCACGATCCCTTCCCCACCCACAATCTGGGATTTGGGGGACCATCAGTGGCTCCCATCTGTTCTGGCTGTGGAGGTAGGTCGGCCGGGCAGCAGCAGCGGGTGAGCCGCTAATAAAAAGCAGTGGGCCTGCCCCAGCGGTGCCCCGACCGCTTGGCTGGCTCCTTGGCGGGGCGGCAGCGGCGAGCGCCTGCTGAAAGGGCCCTGCTCCACCCCGGAGCTACCGGCGGCGGTGGCGGCAGCGGCGGCGGCGCGATGATGGAGAACCCGCGAAGCCCCTCCCCCAGGGGCCGGCTGCCCGCCACTCGGCTTTGATAGCCCGGGCCGGGCGGCGAGTCCGCAGTCCAGCAGCTCCTCCGGGCGTTGCACACATTCTTTCCGGCCAAGAAGGAACGCGGCAAGCTAACGGGATCCAGATGTGAGACTTGCTGAGCTTGAACCCCAAATACCCCAAATACCAGCTAGGCCGCTGAGAGACCTAGGGACACACAGGAGGAGTGCTAGGGACTCCCGGTCTCCTTGAATGCCTGGATCCCAGCCTCAAGCTCTTCTAGTTGTTCTCTTGGGGCCCTAGGGACACTGAGCTTGGTCACAGGCCTTGGAGTTCTTGTTTGCATCTCTGCTTCACCCCAATGATGGGCTGCTGGGCCCTCCCCACGGGAGCTAATGTGGCTGGTGTGTAGCTCTGAGACCCAAGGGAGAGGCTGCCTCCTCTGTGGGAGGCAGAAGCCCCATCCCTGACCAAGAATCTGGTTCTACCCCCTCCCCCGAGTATCCATTATGCATCTTTGTTAGCCAAAGGACCAGGAATGAGGAGACTTGAATGACAATTGATGATCCACGGTCTAGCCAGGTGCCCATGGCTCTCGCCTGTAATTCTAGTTGCTCAGGACACAGAGATCTGAGGATCATTTTCCCAAGACAGCCTAAGTGGGAAAGCCCTTGACACTCTTATCTCCAACTAACCAGCAAAAAGCACTAAGTGGAGCTGTGGCTCAAGTGGGAAAATGCCAGCTTTCGGCAGAAAAAGCAAAACACAGTGCCCAAATTCTGAGTTCAAGCCCCAGGACTAGTGCATGCTCGCGCACGCAAGTGCACGTGCGCGCGCATGCACACACACACACACACACACACACACACAAAAGATACACTGTCTAGTGGCATAGCCTTTGCGTGTCATTTCAATTTTCTAGGGCTTAGTTAACTTATTCTTACTATGGGCACGTGTGCTATGTGGGGAAACATGGAGCTTGTCCCTGAAAGCTGGGCCTGGCACCTGGTAGCACAGAGTGAATGGAGGCCAGCTTTACAGAGTCCTTATGTGGGCATCTGGGTCCCTGCTGCTAGACTAGAGCCTAGGAAGAAAATGAAGGCAGAAAGTGTTAGTGTAGCCCAAGTGGTAGAGTGCCAGACTTAAGCATAAAAGCCAAGTGACAGGACAAGGAGGCCCCAAGTTCAAGCCCCAGTATCATGACACACACACACACACACACACACACACACACACACACACACACACACGAGACAGGCAAATCTGAGTGCCTCTTCAAACATATCCCTTTAAGAACAGGTGCTACTTAACACATGGCAGTGTGTTCCTCTGTGGGCTTCAATCCTAGACCAATGGGCATTACGTACATATGTGGCAACAACAGGGTGTGGGATAAATGGTTTGTAATATAATATGATGGACTCTTAAAAGGTCTCCCTATCCCCACAGCTCTTTTCCAGCCTCCAACAAGCCAAGAGAGCCTGAAATTGCACCATTAGCACTCCACAGTGAGTTATTATTTGCCATTGACACCACAGTGTGAATTAGCTGATTAGCTTGCTTGAGGACTGCCAGTGACAGAGGACAATCGCTTACACACACACACACACACACACACACACACACACACACACACACACACACACACACACAGCCTGGCAGAGCAGATCTGTGCCTGACTCAGGCTCAGAGGTACAGAGGTAGGCCCCAAGTACTGAAGAGTTAATGGGCTGAGAGCACTACACCTTCTGGAACATTGCACTGGGAAACAGAAGACCTGGGTTCAAGTTCTGCCATTGTCACCAGCCATGTTGTATGCTCACAATCAGGTCCAACTCTTTTTTCTGTGCAATAGTATCCTTTTCTATACAGAAGGTACACTCTGTAATTTGTCCCTAGATAGGGACAAAGAAAGTGGAATAATCTCAGAATTTTGTGAACTAGAGAACCAATGAAGATTTTAATTTCCCAGTACTGCTTTGAGCTGGACCCAGCCTAAAGTCTCCCTGTGGTTCCAACATAGTGAACGCAGCAGTATATTGGGAACGAAATGCTGGGACATTGGAGTGGGGAGAGGAAGTCTCTGCCTTGTGAGGTACCCAACTTCTGGTCTACAAGGCTCAAAAAGGTAGATAAAGAAAGAGTGGTGGGAAGGAAGAGAAGGATTGAGAAGGCTAACCCTAGCCTATCCCCCTCACTGCATTCGCTTTTAAAATAAAACCCATTTATATATAAATGCTGGCCTGATGCCCAGTCTCTGTAGAAAAGCTTTTCTGTATTAAACGCTACAATGAATTAAATTAACCATAATGATTTCTTTGTGAATGGAAACCTCTCTCTCTCTCTCTCTCTCTCTCTCTCTCTCTCTCTCTCTCTCTCTCTCTCTCTCTCTCACTGCTTCTCCTTCCCTCTCCCTTCCTCCCCTTTCACCTCATTCCCCCTCCTTTGTGACATGGTTTTGATCAGGTTTTCTCTTCCCTTCCTACTCGACTCCAAGCTCCCTCCCTATCCCCTTTCTCACCCCCCAACCCCCACTGTTAGCAGCATTGGCCTCCCAGCAAGTGAAGGGTTCCCTCAGTCTTTCCCAAGGTTAAATAGATGCTGCTGTGTAGTGTCCAATGCAGAGCAGACATCAGCCAGACTGGGGGTGGGGGATAAATGGGGCTGGAGGCACACCCTGGGAAAGTGTGGTTTGGGGCCACCATGGCTTCTGTGTGCAATAACATGTTTCTGGGTGTGTGAGAGGGAGCCTCTTCTTTTGCAAACTGGAGTGGGTGATGGTGGGTACAACAACTCACAAAGGACACTGGAAGGGATGTTCCGTGAGCATGTATGTGTTCATATGGGGCCTGCCTGCAAACATAGCCACCCACTGGGACATCGCCAAGCGTGGGTACCAGGACTCTTGTTCATACATGTTCAGTTAGCCATTGTACACACACAGCAGGAACATAGATGTTGATTGGTAGGTGACCTTCCCAGGGCCATGCAGAGAGGGTAGGCACAGGTGCAACTCAGGCCTACCTCCCAGGCCCTCACAGAAACTGGGCAAGAGGAGGGGTGAGGACTGCCAGCTCAGAGGACCCTGAGGATGGCATCAGACACAGGGTCCTAACAGCAACAATCTTTCCCATGGGCAGAGTGTTCGACGTTTCCAAGGCCTTTTTATAAGCATGAGGTCATTTCTCCCACACATCAAGCCTATAAAGCACGTGTTATTATCCCCATTTTCGAGACAAAAAGACAGAGGGCTTCAAGCCTCTGGTGCCAGTTAAGAGCCACAGCCCTCCACTCATTCCATTCTTTCCTTTCCTTTCCCCCTCCCTCCCTCCCTCCCTCCCTCCCTCCCTCCCTTCCTTCCTTCCTTTCTTCCTGCCTTCCTGCCTTCCTGCCTTCCTTCCTGCCTCCCTGCCTGCCTGCCTGCCTGCCTGCCTGCCTGCCTACCTGTCTCTTTCTTTTTTGTACTGGGGCTTGAACTCAGGGCCTGGGCACTGTCCCTTACCTTTTTCACTCAAAGCTGGTAATCTATCACTTGAGTCACACTTCCATTTCCAACAAGTTGGTGGTTAACTGGAGATAAGAGTCTCATGGACTTTTCTGCCTCAGCTAGCTTTGAATCAGTCTTTTTATCTCAGCCTCCTGACTATCTAGTGTTAGGATTACAGACCTGAGCCACAGGCACCCATACATACATTCCATTTCTGCCAGACCAAGCTATAGGCAGCATGGAAATTCTTTGTTCAAACAGCTTTCCCACCATCACCTCCAAAAAGTATCCTTTCCATACCTCAGCTTCCCCATCTGTACCAGGATAAATGTCTAGCTCCTAAAGCATATCCCTCAAAACCTTGAGGCCTAGCCAGGCATGGTGATACATACTCATAAGCCAACTACCCAGGAGGCTGAATATGGTATATGTTCCAGGTTACTCTGGGCTACATAGGAAGGCCCTGTCTCAACAAAACAAAAGCTACCAAATCATTCTATGCCTAGGTCTCTTCCCACACAGCTTTTTTGTATATATTTTTATTGTAAAGATATTGTATAGAGGGGTTACAGTTACATGAGTAAGGTAATGAGTACATTTCCTATGAGCATTGTTACCTCCTCCTTTGTTTTTTTTCCTACCATCCCTTCCCTCCCCCACAGTTGTAAAGTTCATTTTTAACATAGTGTTTTGTACATCTCATTGTTTCTACCTCCTAGCCCACCTCCCTGTCTCTGCATACCTCAAAACAAAGGACATAGCTCATTGGAGGGGTGTGGCTCCGGGTGATCTCTTAGGCATTTCTGTTCCTCCAGAGCTCAAAACAAACCAGCCACTGAAGTGCTTGTACGAGAATGGGAGGGCCAGGCTTATGTCTGTAAAACTAGCTACTCAGGAGGCTGAGACCTGAGGATTGCAGTTTCAAGTCAGCCCGAACAGGAAAATCCATGAGACTCTTATCTCCAATTAACTATTATCAAAAAGTGAAGCTGTTGCTCCAATAGTAGAATGCCAGCCTTGAGCTAAAAAGCTAAGGGACAATACCCAGGCCCTGAGTTCAAATCCCAGGACTAGCTCTCTCTCTCTCTTTCTCTCTCTCTCTCTCACACACACACACACAAGAGGATGGTAAGGTAAGGAGGGGGTAGTCCATTGAGGTACATGTGGCCTTCATTCATTGTGATAGATGATGGTTCTAAGGATGTATCAGCTTTGAGAGGCTGATGTCACAGCTGGGCTGGGGGGAAGCTACGCGAGAGTAGAACAGGAAAGGAAAACCGCTACAGTTGGTGTTACAATCATGAGATCAGAGAGTCCCAAAGTATGAAGCCTTTCTACCAAGGCCTCAAATCCTCTAGAAAAAATAAGGATCCGGCAGCCACTGAACACAATAGGCAGATATTACAGGTGCCAAAAAACGAACCCAACATACAAAGGCAGATTTCTTCCTAGGGTCTAGAATTCCCTAAAAGCCTCATGGAAGGGAAGACACAATAGCACGGTAAGGGAGGGGGGAGACCTATTGAATCACAGAAAACATAAAGGACAGGAGTGTGGGAAGGACGCCTGCCCTTGCCCTTTCCTTTAGCTACCCTGCAAATGGTGGGTACTGGCTGGATCCTGGGCCTGGTAAAGTGGTACCTGAGTCCTAATAGCATCTAGCTCCAGCAGAGGCTAGAGGTTTGATCAAAGGTCATTTCTTAGCCTCCATTCACTTGGAGACCCTTCTGTAGAAGGCAGCCATGGGGGGTCGCTTAGGAGGAAGACCAGGCAATGGGGCTGGCTCAGAAGTATTTGGCAAGGGGCCAGCAGGCCTGCCCTGGCACAGAGATGTGAACGCATGGCCGTTGCAACTGGTCTAATTGCTGTCTCATCAGCGATCCCAGGGGCTTATTCAGAGCCAAGCAAAGGGAGGTTTCGGGTATGAGACTTGAGGGAGCCTGAGGAGAGGTGGAGGGCCCGGCACTTTGAAAGGCCCTGACAAACCCCAGCATGCCCAGGGCAGAGACCCAAGTCTAGGGTTGGAGGGGGGGGCGGGGAGAGTAGGGGAGAGAGGCAGGGAGCAAAATAGCCAGGAGGGAAGAGACTAACATTCCCACCAGCCAGTTTGGCTTTCCCCTTGACCCAGTGTCTCCCTCTAGCTGATGCTTTGTGTCTCCTTTTTCCCACTGACTCTTCCTGTTTCCCTATCTGCCTTTGACAGTTCAGATCACTGTTCTCAGGCATCCATTCTTGCTTCAGCTATTACCTGGGACTACCAAGACGTAATTACAAAAATGGACACATAGTTATTGTTCACTCTCTGCTGTCTGAGAATTTCTATTTATAAATTTCGTACTCTTATGTAAAGATGGCTTTCCTGGATCTCTTATTTCTATGTTAGAACCCCCAAAGGTGTGTTCTCAAACCTCCCCTCCCTATATATACTTCCCTAAAGGTTCTCAGCCACTGCTGTGACTTTCAATGCCTCCTTTCAGCACATAAATCCCACCTAGTCACCTAGTCTTCAGCAGTCTGCCCAGCTCTAGTTAGCCGAGGTCTATACTTGGTGGCTACCTTCAAAGATATATCCAGTCAAGTGCTGCGACTCACACCTATAATCCTAGGTACTCAAGTAGCTGAGATCTGAGCATCGTGGTACAAAGCCAGTTTGGGAAGGAAAGCCATGTCTCCAATTAACCAGCAAAAAGCCACAACTAGAACTGTGGCTCAAACAGTAAAACACCAGCCTTGAGAGATAAAGCTAAGAGACAGAGCCCAGTCCCTGAGTTCAAGTACAAGTACGAGTATATATGCAAAAAAAAAAAAAAAAAGATGAGGCTGGGAAGGTGGCTCAGTGGTAGAGCGCTTGCCTTGCATGCTTGAGGCCCTGGGTTTGATTCCTCAGCACCACATAAGCAAAAAGAAAAAAGCTAGAAGTGGCGCTGTGGCTCAAGTGGAGCTGAGGGACAGCACCCAGGCCCAGAGTTCAGGCCCACTATCGGACCCCCCCCCAAAAAAATAAAATAAAATAAAAATAAAAAGTAATGGGAATGTTTTCTATCCCCTGTTGGATAATGTGTTCCTTTAAAATATGCCTTGGGGCTGGGAAGGTGGCTCAGTGGTACAGTGCTTGCCTTGCATGCCTGAGACCCTGGGTTCAATTCCTCAGCACCACATAAGCAGGAAAAAAAGCCGGAAGTGGAACTGTGGCTCAAGTGGTAGAGGGCTAGCCTTGAGCTGAAGAGCTGAGGGACAGCACCCAGGCCCAGAGTTCAGGCCCCATATGACCGACCTCCCCCCCAAAAGATGCATCTTGCCCATCCCACTCCCAAAACAACTCATTGTACCCCCAGACCATACTTCTGCTAGCTTCATTTCTCAAAAGGCAGCCCCCCACTCCCCCTTCCACCATCCACACAGGATCCCAGCTAGAAACCTTTGCTCCTCCCTCTCCCTCACCCTCATGTCTAATTAATTACCATGACCTGCCAGTTTTACCTCCTTAATAGTTCTGGAATCCATCCCAAGCATTCCATCTCTATAAACACTGGCTTGAGTCAAGGCCTTTATCATTTCTCCACCGCCAGAGTGCGTCCTCCTCTGATTAGCCTCCACTAGTTAGATCTTTTCTCCCTGTCACTCTAACAAAAATCTGCCAGTGACTCCCCATTGTCTCCAGAATCCAGTTCACGTTCTTAGGGCTCTTAGAATACAATCCCCACTCAGTAGCCCCATCCACCAACCCTGGCATGACTCCTGCATTCATTGTACACACTACTCAATGTCTACTTCAGTAGCAGACTTCTACTCACCCAGGAAGCTTGGGACAGGGATGGGGGTTAAAACTTTAGCCCTAGGCTGTGGATATAGCTCAGAGGTGGAGCACTTAGTTTAAATCTTGGAGGCCCAGAGTTCTATCTCTAGCAATGAAAAAAAATAAAATGCAAATTTTCTCTAAGGTTCTAGTCTGCCTGTATTCCCAGCCCCTGGGAGTCTGGGGATGGAAGGCTGAGAGTTTGAGGACAGTCTGGGTTACAGAGCAAGACCATGTCTAAACAACCAACCAACCAAATAAACAAAGTGTGGCCTCAAGAGCCAGGAAGCTGACTTACCTACTTTGTGCCTCAATTTCCCTATCTGTGAAAGGGGAATAGAAACCACTTTTATCTGATAAGTTGGATTTCTGGTAAGAGTAAATTCAATTATATATGTAAAGCACTTAAAACAGCAACTGAGGTATAGCAAGTGCAGTTTAGCTGTAATTAGTTATAATAATAACTAATTCATCAAGGATCAACTCTGGACAGGGAAGAATGATGGAAGGGTTGACATGGATCAAGATGCATTATACTCATAGAACAGCCACATTGAACTAAAACTCCTTTGTAGTACTACACAAAGACAATAAAATGAACATAAATAATAACAGAAAGGGCCATCTCTGTGAAGCCCCCTCTTCCTCTGAGATTAAGGTAAGTACGCCTCTTCTGGTTCCCTAGAGCTCTGTCTGACTTCTTCCTCTGCCTACTATTGCTTCGCCTTCTTCCCTTGCTGAATGATAGCAACAAACCTACTGGGCTGGAGGTGCAGTTAATGGGTAGAGTATGTGCTTAGCATGCATGGAACCTGGGTTCTATCCCCAACAAGGATAGGAGAGGGAGAGGGGGAAGAGGAGAGAAAGAGGGAGAGGGAGGGGGAGGAGAGGGAGAGAGGAGGGAAAGGGAGAAGGGGGGAAATAGAGGGGAGGGGTGGGGGAAGAAGAGAGTCACCAAGAGAAAGTCTCCAAAGTCCAAGACTTTTCACATGAACCTCAGACCTATTGATAATATTATCTGTTAGCATCGCCAGAGAGAGGTAAAGTGAATTTCTCAAGATTACGTAGCTGGAAATAGGTAAAACTCTGAGTTAAGCCAAAGTCTGCAAGATTTCTTTTTTTTTTTTTATTGAGTACTTAGTTTATTCTAGAGCCTCTATCATTTTTAAACATATGGCTTGGTAGATTGATTTTTTAAATTTTTTATTATCTTTAAGTGGTTGTACAAAGAAGTTCTCATTCTACAAAACAGTATATGAATACAAAGCATCTGATAACATTGTCACCCATTGCTCCTAACCCACCCCTTCTCTCACTTAGTCTACAAGATTTCAAACCCAGGGACCTTTCTGCTTTGCCTAACTCCCTGGGTGTGGGTGCAGGGTTAGGGTTCTGAAGGAGGGATTAAAGGAGTGGGCTGCTGCTCTGCCGAGAAGAGAGACCAGTCTGGGACAAGGACAATCCCCTCCCACCCATCTACTGAAGCCTTCTGATGCTGGTATTTGTTTCAACAATGATGTCAACACATGTGTTGGACATGCGTGCAATGATGTCATGGCAGAACAGGAGGGGAGGAAGCCTTCATCTCAGAGCCTCCCTCACCTCTGCTCATCCTTCTGAGTTTAGGTGATGCTTCTCTATCTCATTTTTCTCATGTGATCTACCTCATGCACCCAAAAGACATGCCATGAATCAGAGAGGACAGTGACATCATAGTCACCCAGTTCAGAAGTGGTAGAGCCAGGACTCTAACATTTAATCAACATATGAAGTCTTTAACTTCCCAGGTAGCTTAAATGGGCCCACTGAATTCAAAGCAGTCCAAAATAGAGCCCCTTTTCCTTTCAGTTGAAGAAGGTTAGTGTCCAAGAAAATAGGGATGGTGTGGGTATGGATCACCTAGAGGAAGGGTGGAGAGTGAAGGCCCAGAACCAAGATTTCTCATTATTGCCTGCTAACGTGAACAACACCCCTCCTTCCCCACCCCCCACCCATCTCTCCCTTCCTCCCTCACCTGACAGATGTAAAATATAGCTGGGGACAGGTGGCTACTCAGGAGGCTAAGATCTGAGGATTGAGGTTCAAAACCAGCCTAGGCAGCCAAATCCAATCAGCCAGTAAAAGTTCCTAAGTGGAGGTGTGGCTCAAGTGGTAGAGCACCAGCCATTAGCAAAAAAGCCAAGTGAGAGTACAAAACCTTGAGTTCCAGCCCCAGTACTGGCACAAGACAAAAAAGATGGGTAGGAGGAGAAAGGGAGGGAGAGAGGGGGGGGAGAGGGAGGGAGAGAGAAAGAGAGAGGGAGAAGGAGAAGAAGAAAGAGAGGGAGAGGGAGAGGGGGGAAAAAGCTGAACTTCCAAATCCCATTTCTTGCTTCTTTTCCTGTGACCTTGGTGCTATGCCTGAGCTTTTGTGTTCAAGATTAGCATTCTACCACTTGAGTCACAGCTCTACTCTGGCTTTTTATTTGGTAGCTAATTGGGGATAAGAGTCTCATAGGCTGGCTTCAAACCATGATCCCCAGGTCTCAGCCTTCTAAGTAGCTAGGATTATAGGCATGAACCACTGGCACTAAACCAAATCCCATTTCTGATCATGTAACTTCTGCAAGTGTCTGTGACCTTATTTAAAAGATAGAGACTATCAGGTCTGCCTTAGAGAATTATTACGAATATTAATTGAGGATACATATATGAAATGGTTGGTGTTGAAGTACCAATACATCACAGTAAGAATAATAATTCCGCCGAGCACTGGTGGCTCATGCCTGTAATCCTAGCTACTCAAGAGGCTGAGATCTGTGGATCTCGGTTCAAAGCCAGCCCGGGCAGGAAATCCATGAAATTTTTATCTCCAATAAACCACCAGAAAACCGGAAGTGGTGCTGTAGCTCAAATGGTAGAGCACTAGCCTTGAGTTGAAGAGCTGAGGGACAGCACTCAGCCCTATGACTGACAAAAAAAAGAATAATAATTCCTCTCTCAGATTAGACCTTAGAGAACAGTGATAAAGCCTCTGGGAACATCTAAGTTCCAAATCCAGTTTCCTCTCTCCCTTCCTTCCCCTTTCCATTTCTTTAACTTTTTTGTGTGAGGCAGTGTCTCATTATATATAGCCCAGACTGGCCTCAAACTCATGATCTTCTCACTTCCGCCTCAGGTGCTGAGATTACAGGCCTATGCCACCACATCAAGCTCAAACTCAGTTTCTCTACATACCAGTTGTGTGGACTTTCACATGACACTTAAATTCTCTGTACCTCTGTTTTCTTGTGTACCAGACTGGTTGAGAAGATTAAATGAGGTTAGTGAGTATTGTTGTTAGACAACAATTTGTGTCAGACAAAGGCTTCAGAGGCATGACCCAGTGTCCCAAGGGACTGCACCCCCTCCATGAACCAAGATATGAGTCAAGGGCAATTTGGAACAGATTAATGGGGTCTCTTTCATTCAGCCTCCTAAAGGCAGAATGTGACCCCCTCCCGTGCTATGGGAGGCCCTATAAGCCCAACCTCTGCCACAGATTCTCAGGGGCTCCCACATATCAGGCTTGACCCATCCAGAGAAAGCCCTTGAGAAGTTGAGTGAGTCTCACACTGTCCCCTGGGTGGGGATAGAGGTGGGAGTTGGGGATGAATCTACATCTCATCCACTTGACTGTGGCCCCCATGTGGCCATCTGGGAGGCAGAAGCTGGGCTTCCTGAGCATTGTGACCACAGAAAGGCAGAGCAAGGCAGGGTGGATGGCCAGCAAGCTAGGGTCTAGACCCAGGGGGTGAAGGCAGCGATGCCCACTGGTGGTGGCATTCTAGCCATGATTCAATTTGCAACAGACTTCTAGAGTCACCTGGCATCTTCCCAGGCATCTCCTGACAGGAAGGAAGCAGGGGCTCAAGTCCTGGGCAGGGGAAGGGTGGTGGTGGGGGACTGGGTTGGGGAGGGGCAAGTGCAGAGCTGGCCAGGCAGAAGTTTTCCCAAGGAAATGACCCCTCCACCCTCAAATGCTCCAAGTGGATGGAGAGGGAGAATCAGAAGAAGCTGAGGAATTGTTTGTAATTAGTGTGTTTTTAAAGGCTTTTCCGTGAGCCTTCAGCAGATTTTGGAGGAAGGCAACTTGCCAGGGAGCATTGAAATGGAAATCTAGTAAGGACCCTCTTGGAAGAAGATTCTTCCCAGAGGAAAGGCCAAACACACACACACACACACACACACACACACACACACACACACACACACACACACACACACACGTGCCCCTCCAGGGTCCCTAGAGCTGCTGTGGTCACCAGGTCCAGGGAGGTGGGGCAGCTTTGTGAGGTCCTGAGTTCAGGGCCTCCACTTTCTCCTATGGTACCTCTCTGGCCCTGATACACACCCTATTACCCAAACTGGAGGCATCCATTCTAGAGCCAACTAGCACCCTCTCATGCTACCCTGAGCTTATGTGTCCCCCCTTGCAGCAGAAGTATCCCACTTTATAACTGTGGTCCTTTGCCTGCTAACTAAGCCAGCCAGGCTCATAGCAAAGGGGCCACTGCCTATTAGGAAGGGTTCACAAAGGGACTACAAGGAGGGGTGTGATTCACCTCAGCTTTCTCTGCTAGTAAAATAACTGAGTTGGGCCTGACTCCCCACCCCAGATTGCCGCTCCCACACACTGGCTGACACGCAGGCAGGACTTTTCTTCTGGTGCAATCCTTTGGCCTTGTGGTCTGGGATCATTTCCTGTGGCCTGAAGTACTTATTTGCAAGTTGTAAGGACTGCCCAGTTTCTGGCAGGCTGTTGAATGCTTCCAGCTGGGAATTTAACCTTCTCAGACCCAGCCGGGGAATCTTGAGAGCTCTCCTAGTTCCCACCCACTTTCCTAGAACCCCTTGAGGTAAATAAATTAGTAATGTTCAAGTGGGGGACAGTAGGGAAGTACTGGACTTGAATCCAGAAAACTGTCTGGACCTGGGTCTGCCACCCAGTCTCCGTGAACTTGGGCAAATCTGTCTGACCTTCAATCAAGGAGCCAGGCATCTTGTTCTCTCTGGAACATGAATGGAACTGACTTCTTCCAAAGCTCCCCCATAGCTCAAAGTTTTGGGAATAAGCTGGAATTGTTGCACAGGAGATCTGAGTAGGTAGAAAAGATCTAGGCGTGACAATGAAATCCATTCTCCACTCTTTCATCCCTCTAGCATTGTACACACTGGTAAATGGAGGTACAGGAAAAGGGAATGACTTGCTCAATTTTGTCCAAAGAAATTAGTGGCAAAGTTGATATCAAAATCCTGCTCAAATCCAGGTGCCAGTGGTTCATGCCTGTAATCCTAGCTACTCAGGAGACAGAGATCTGAGGATCATGGTTCGAAAGCAGCCTGTGCAGAAAAGTCCCCATGAGACTCATCTGTAATTAACCACTCAAAAAAAAATCGAAATAGAGCTGTGGCTCAAAGTGGTAGTGTGCTAGCCTTGAGCAAAAGAGCTCAGGGACAGCTCACAGGCCCTGAGTTCAAGGCCATGACCAACAAAAAATTAAAATCCAGCTCAAACCAAAAGGGAAAAAGGAAGAATTTGAGACCAACTCAAGCTACATAAGATGTTCCGGACCAACTTGAGCTACACAGGGAGACTTGGTCTGAAATAAAATAAAATATAATGAAAATCCAACTCAGCCGGTGGATCACACCTATAATCCAAGCTACTCAAGAGACAAATCTCAGTATCCAGGTTCAAGCCAGCCCAGGAGGGAAAGTCTGTGAGACTCTTATCTCCAAGAACCTACCCAAGGGCTGGGAAGGTGGCTCAGTGGTAGAGCGGTTGCCTTGCATGCTCAAGGCCCTGGGTTCGATTCCTCAGCACCACATAAGCAAAAAGAAAAAAGCCGGAAGTGGCGCTGTGGCTCAAGTGGTAGAGCACTAGCCTTCAGCTGAAGAGTTCAGGCCCCACGACCGGACCCCAAAAAAAAAAAAAAAGAACCTACCCAAAAAAAGCTGGAAATGAAGCTGTGGCACAAGTGGTAGAGCACTTGCCTTGACGAAAAAAGCTTAGCAAAAACACCCAGGCTGTGAGTTCAAGCCACAGTACTGGCATACACATACACACAGACACAGACACACACACACAGTCACACACACACACAGACACAGACACACACACACACACACACACACACACACACACACACACACACACACACCACTCCAGCTCATCAGCAGTGAAACCAAGGGAAATGGGAGTTCTTACCCGCCTAGAGTTTTCCTGCAACCTTCCTAAAGCCATTCCCAATATAGTTGTCATAATCATAGACACAGAGAAAATCCTCTGTAAATGGTGAATGAAAATGTCTTCAGAAAATCTGGTGATGTATATAGCCTGTGGTTCTTGTCTTCCAAGCATACATAGTGTTCTCTGTGAATTCAGCCTCCAGGGATTTCCTACCTTCCGCTCCACTGATGGTACCTTTAAATCCCTGCTAGAGAGAAATGCTGGCTGTATACTCAGCCTACCAGAGCTCCCCAAACTCCCAGAAGCCTTCTTTTAGTGTCTGTGAGCCTGCAGCCTTTCTGGGGACCTGATTGGACCCAGGACTGATGTCCAGGGTCTCCCACCCTTGTCCTCCTTAACTAGGGGAAGTTTTTTAGCCACAATCCCTCCTCCTTGCCTCTGCCTTTCCATTGATGCTAGGAAGACAAACATATAAGGAGCAGGGGCTGGGAGTTACTGAGGAGTAGAGAAATGTCATGTATATTTTAAAGGTGGCTCTGCTGTCTTTTCCTGGTGTCATCTTTTCTTCAGGAACAAGGGTTTTCTGAGTCTGCTCCAGCATGTAGAATATCAAGGAACTGGAGCATGTGAAAGCTGTCATCTGCCTACTCAACATTCTCTTGTTGTGAATGGAGAAACTGAGGCCCAGAGCAGATACAAGGGCTTGGAAACCTTGGCAACATAGCTCACACCAGACATGTCTTCTGTCTCTGCAGCCAATATTTTTCTCCCCCTCTCCCTTCCTCGGCTCCCCATCCCTGGCTGCCTCCTGCTTACACATGCAGGCTCACCCATGTGTGTCCTAATGCAGGTTGATGGCTGCTGGGAAGGTCACACATGGAGTTATACACTGGCCCGTTCACTCTGACACATACCCCAGCTGGCTGTACCCCATCACACTCCACCATGCCCACTCACGGCCACCTCCTACCCCCTCCACTGTTTTTGCACAAGTGCACCCACACTGATTCACAGACCCCTCCCTGTGACTGCCCCTGGGTTTCCCTTTGTTAATATGACTGCCCACATCTGTGGCAGAGGAGAGCTGAGGATGCTGGGGAGGTGGAGTGAGGGCTGTGTGTCACAGGGTATGTGGGGTGTGGATGAATGTAGCTGGATCCACAAGGTTCCATCTAGGAGGCCTGGGACCCAGACACACCTTGGGGAAAGCAAAAAGAAAAAAATATACAATGTTAAACAGCTTGAGCAAGATAAAACCAGGAATGGAGATGCTGAAAGCTTCTTCAGCAGAGGAGGACAAGATCTCAGAAGAGCATCCAAGAAGCCATCTATAAAATGGCAGCTAGAGGATACTGGGCACCAGCCTAGGAAGAAAGGAGGGGAAAAGTGGTAGTTGGCTGTAGCTTCTCTAGAGCAGATCTGGGGAGAGTCTGGGCTAAGGTCTCAGACCAAGAATCATGAAGTTGATAAGTCTCTTGGGCTGGATGAGGTTGAACAATGCCTGACATCCTGTGGGTGTCAGAATATGATTACTAGGTGGAGGAAGGAAGGAAAAGAGGAAGGAAGGAAGGAAGGAAGGAAGGAAGGAAGGAAGGAAGGAAGGAAGGAAGGAAGGAAGGAAGGAAGGAAGGAAGGAAGGAAGGAAGGAAGGGAAGGAGGGAGGGAGGGAGGGAGGGAGGGAGGGAGAGAGGGAGGGAGGGAGGGAGGGAGGGAGGGAGGGAGGGAGAGAAGGGGAAGGAGGGAGAGAAGGGGAGGGAGGGAGGGAGGGAAGGAAGGGAAGAAAGGAAAGGGCAAGGAAGGAAAGGGCAAGGAAGGGAGGGAAGGAAAGGACAAGGAAGGGAGGGAGGGAAAGAAGCAAAAGTGAGGGAAGGGAGGGAAGCGAAGGGAAGAGTAGGGAAAGGAAGGGAAGGGAAGGGAAGGGAAGGGAAGGGAAGCAATCGAAATCACTTTATAATTAAGATTAGACTGGGCCTAAGCAGAGCTCACAGTCAGGGCTAGCTTGACGTGGGAGCCTACGTGAGGAAAGGTTTAAAGGTTTATGTGAGAAAATCTTCAACCTGAAGCCTTCTTTTTTTGTCTTTTCTTTTTTGGTGCTAGAGATCAAACCCCAGACGTTGTACTTGGTAGACAAGTGCTTTGCCACTGAGCTATATCCCAGCCCCAGACTTCTTTTTTTTTTTTGGTCGGTTGTGGGCCTTGAACTCTGGGCTTGGGCACTGTCTCTGCACTCTTTAGCTCAAGGCAAGCACTCTACTGCTTGAGCCACAGCCCCACTTCTGGTTTTCTACTGGTTTATTGGAGATAAGAGTCTCACAGACTTTCCTGCTCGGGCTGGCTTTGAACCATGATTCTCAGATCCCAGCTTCCTGAGTAGCTAGGATTACAGGCATGAGCCACTGGCGCCCACCCCCACCCCCTCCAGACTTCTTGAGAGTGAGGAACAGCTGGCCTTCAGAAAAGAGAAGAAATGAGCCTGGTGCTGATGGCTCAGGAGGCTGAGATTTGAGAATCACAATTCAAAGCTAGCCTGGGCAGACAAATCTGAGAGTCTCTTATGTCCAACTACCTAGCAAAAAGCTAGAAATGGAGGTATGGCTCAAGTGGTAGAGCACTGGCCTTAGGAAGAGCATGAGGCCCTGAGTTCAAGCCACTCTAGTGGCATCCAAAAAAGGAGAAGAAAAAAGAGAAAGAAACAGGCCAGGAGGCTGCTTGTAATATAAGCTAGACTGGCACAATGGGGCACAGCAGGTAGAGTCCTTCATGGCCATCTAGTCTAGTTGAATCTCTCTTCCGACTAAGTATTAGATGGGAAACAAAGATTCTATTTGGGAATGACTTGGCCAAGTTCCTGCCAACCATTAGTTGTAACCTCTCTGCAGTGTACGGCAGTCTGTGCAGCCCCTAGGGGCTATAGACCAAGGCTTGAATGTCATGGCTCAGTGGCTCCTGGCACTGGGAGAGACATGGAGAATCAAAAATGGTGGAGAAAACAGAAAGATGATGGCAATGAGTTGTTCTAAGGGAACAAAGGAAGGGTTGTCTGGTCAGAAATATAGGCAGTGCATGTAAGAGGAAGGTGCAGGTCACAGGCCTCTTCTGCTTATTCTGACATGAAAAGGTCAAAGCAGTTGCCCTCCTCTCTCAAAAAGTCCACAGAGTAGGAGGAAGGTTTGTATTCCCTGAACAAAACACACACACCACACACACACACACACACACACACACACACACACACACGCACGCAAGCACGCGCGCGCGTGCGCGCGCACACACACACACACACACACACACACACACACACAGGGCCCCAGGGTGTCTGTCCCATTGTGTGACAGGGGTGATGATTATAAAGACAGGCTTTATCCTCCCTCCCCACCTCAGAGCAGAGCTGGCATTACAGCTAGAAGGGAAGTATGGGTGGCTTGGGGGACAAAGGCCTTGGATTCCACACAAGAACGATGGATATTTTTCTTGTTAGCACACAATTCTGCTTGCATAACTGAAACTGGCTAGACATTGTAAGAAATGTTTAGGATTTAAAAAAAGACAGGAGGAGGAAAACAGCCACAAAGCCACAGGGTTTCAGGGGTTGCTTTCCCGAGGATGTCTTGCTCCCCCCACACCTCCCACATTTACATGAATGAGGGTCTGGATGAAGCAAGCTCTTTTCTCTTGGCAGCCCACAGTGACCCACTGGGCATGCAGGGCTGGATTTTTGGACAGAATTTGAGCTTTTCCAGAGTCCAGAATGCTCTAGGCCTGACTTCTGGTCAGATACAATTTCTACACTGAGTACAGGCTGGGAGATGTAGTCCAGCCGGTGAGATCCAACCAGTGGGTTGGACAATTGTCACAACCAGAACATAAGGCACATCTGTGTACTCTGTTTAGATCTGCATAGTGATACCAATGGTTCCTGTTTGGCCCCAACCCTGACCTCAGCCCTGATTCCAACCATCCCTGTGGCTGGGTGCTAGTAGTCCACACCTATAATCCTAGCTACTCAAGAGGCTGAGATCTGAGGATCATGATTTGGAACCAGCTCAAACGGGAAAGCCTGTGAGACACATTGCCAGTGAACCAACAAAAAGCTGAAAGCCAAGCCAGAGTGTGAGGCCCTGAAATCAAACCCTAGGACAAGTCTAAAAAGAAAATAAAAAGATATAAGCAGTGATCCAAGGACTCTTTCTTTTATTGTTTCTCTTTAGACAGGATCTCTGTATATAGCCCAGGCTGGCCTTGAACAGAAGATCCTCCTACCTTAGCATCCCAAATGCTGGGATTACAGGTATGTGCCACCACATTTGGCAGTACTCCTTTGTCTCTGGCCTCTAAGAATCATAAAATGTGTAGACATTGTCTTTAAACACAGTGCCAGAATTAAAAACAGTCTGGAATGCTTCAACCTGCATTTGCAGGGGGACACATCAGAATATAAGGAGAGGTACACAAGGCTGAGAAATAAACCTGATATGGGGGGGTCAAACGATCTGAAGACCACCTTCTTTTTGGCACTTTTTGGCATTACTGGGGTATAAACTCAGTATCTTGTGCTTGCTAGGCAAGTACACTACCACTTAAACCACACACACACACACACACACACACACACACACACACACACACACACACACACACACACACACACCAGCCCTTTTTGCTTTTAATTACTTTTCAGTTAAGGTCTCACTTTTCCCCCCTGCCAGGGCAGGCCTCAAACCATGATCCTTCTGAAATCTGCCTTCGTGGTTGGAATCATAGGTGTGAGGCCACAGTTCCTGACCTTCTTAATCAACGTTGATGGATTTTTTCCTGATGGTTCCCTAGGACAACCAAGCCCCACAGTACATGGCTCATCCATATCCAAAGGTATCTCACATTTAAATTTGAAGTGTGGGGGGGGGAATGGGGGGAGTCACAAACATTGCATTCCCTCACTCCTGTGCCTTGTTTTACTTACAGAACTTCCTATCTGAAGACTCTCACACTTCTAGAGGTAAGACTTTCTCGAACTTCATTTTCTTCATGTTCATTCCAACCTTCCCATCCTCAGAAAATTTCTATCACCTAGCACCCCTGGGTCCTTAAATGAGAAGCATGTTTGTTTATAGTCAGGTGAAATTCATCTCTACTCTCCGATCCTTCCCCGGCCATGTCTGTGTATGTGTCTCAGAATTTCCTGAACCAAGCAAGCTGGAGAGGTGGGGTCCCCTCCTCCCACTTCTCCCACTCTTCCCACTCCTGGATCCCTGAGAGGCGGGGCTGAGGCAGCTGCCACACTCAGTGTGGCAGAGCCGCTAGCCCAGTACAAATCAGAAACATATTGGAGGCAGGCAGGCCAGGCAGGAGCAGACAGACCGGGCTGGGGCCCATTAGGGCCGGAGCCCGGTTGGCCGAACTGTTTACCATCTAGGCACAATGTTTCAGGTTTGCCTCTTGATTGTTTGTTTCAGAGATGAGAAAGGTCAAAGAGACAGCTGACAAGGACCTTGGAGTGTGTGGGGTGGGGATGTCAATGAGGCCTTGCCTCTCCCAGGCCTCCCCCCTCCCCAATACACATACCCTGGAACTTAAGGAGTGCAGGAGAAGCGAGCTGCTTCATTTCCCTACCCCCACCCCAAATTCCAAACAGATGTGCAGTCAGATTCTTCCTCTCCTTGGTTGGGGGAAACAAAAGAAATTAAAAATGGGACCCTTGAGACACTACTTTTAGGAGAACCTGAATATACAGAAGGGATGAAAGGGAGATACAGGAAGGACTTCCGGAGGTGCAGGTGAGATGGGAGGGGGGGGCAGCTCACCCCCTTCCCCTAAAAACAAGTTTCTATAGATTCCTGTGTGGGGTTGGGTGGTTAGGGGGAGTGGTGTTGCCTGGAAGGATGATTGCTCTGGGAGGTCCCACTGAGTCTCAGATGTAAAAGGATTCAAAGATGTCCACAGACATGAATAGAATCTATGTATCTTGATTCAGTGAGTCCTGACTTAATCAGAGCTGGCAGGAGAGATCCCAGAGCCAGGGCCCCTCACTGAGAGACAAGGCCCAGACTCTCAACAACCACTGCTCAGAGCAAGGTAGCCGAGCAGGCTCCAATGCAGGCCTCTGGGTCTGGCAATCTGCAGTTTGGTTTGGTAGGAAAGTGGCTTCCCTGCTTCTCTCTACATATTCACATCTCCCCTACTTGCTCTGCAACCATGGGATGGTTGAGTGCATTTCTTTTTTCTTTTTGTGACAGTCCTGGGGCTTGGACTTGGCCTTGGTGCTGTACCTGAGCTTTTCTGCTCAATGTTAGTGCTCTACCATTTTGAGCCACAGCTCCACTTCCAGATTTTGATGGTTAATTGGAGATCACTCACAGACCAGTCACTGCCTGGTCTGACTTTGAACTGTGCAATTCATAGATCTCTGCCTCCCGAGTAGCTAGGATTATAGGCATGAGCCACCAGTACCTGGTGAGGACATTTCTATTTAACATTTCTATCTAAAATTCCTTGCCCAGGCCAGTTGGTTGTGGACAGTGTACTGAATAATGACCCCCTGAGCTAAGGTGATTGGGCCAGTGATCTTGTTTCTGATGGGAAAACTTAAAGCCCCATCCTCCTCTCAATTTGTCAGCTTCATTGCCAAGTCTGTTCTAACCTTCATCTCTTTCCATGCTCACCAGAAGCCATGCTGAGGTAGCAGAGACAGTCTCTCTCTTTCTCTCTCTCTCTCTCTCTCTCTCTCTCTCTCTCTCTCTCTCTCTCTCTCTCTCTCTCTCTCTCTCTCTCTTTCTCCGCCTGGTCTAGTCCATAGTTGACCCCAAAGCTGTCCCTAGGATGTTCTCTGGGCTCCTGAAGGGACTTGGCTGAAGATGGTTCCCATAACAGAAGGGGGGGAGTTTCCAGAAGCACCTGGTGACTTACTAAGTCTCCAACCTAGCAATAACCAACTGATGTCCCATTGTCCACTTAAAAATGTTGCCCCCAGAAAGATTTGAGAACTCTGAGAGCTTTGGAAATTCCTGAAAACACTAGCACTGCCAGGGAATCAGTGCTAAGGAACAGGTTTGGGAGGGAGATGATAGCCAAAGAGATTAGATTCTCTCTCTCTCTCTCTCTCTCTCTCTCTCTCTCTCTCTCTCTCTCTCTCTCTCTCTCCCTCCCTCTCTCTCTCATACACACACACACACACACACACACACACACACACACACACTCCTCATTCCTTTTTTTCCTCTCTCCCCCCTCCTTCTCCTCCCCATCACTCTTTTTTCTTGCAGTAAATTCCAAACAGATGGGCCAGTCTTCTCTCCCACTTCTGAAGTTGAGAGGGGGAATATCAGCCATGGGGGAACCAGAAATCACTCCCTTCCTCAGATTCCATCATCCTAGCCTCTCCAGGCCTCCTTTGCCAGGGTCTCCTGCCTGGCTGGATTAGACCAGATATTAAAAAAGTATTTCCTTAGTCCTTCTTTGTTCTGTGGCTACTATTGACACTTGTGATTTTCCTCTCTGTGGGTCTCACAGTGAGGAGGGAGGGAAGGGGAGGGGACAAGGGCATACTTTCTAAGGACTTTGCTTAGTTCTAGCGAAAGGGCCAGGCTGCAGCCCCAGGAAGAAACGCTGCCCTCCTGGACATGACTGGGAATATCAATAGAGTGCTGTCTGCCTACACCAGCACTCCAAGACTGCAGACAACAGCACCCCAGAGCAATCAAATACTGGCTCTCTCTCTCTCCACAGCAGAGTTGGGGCTTGTTATTTGAGCTATAGATGCTACATCTCCATGTGATTTTCTCTCTCAGCACCAACACTAAGAATCCCTAAGGTATCCCTTAGGATACCTAAGGCAGGGCTGGAACAAAGCCTCTCACAATTAAGGCTATTTCCAGAAAGAATAGTGGAGGTTTAGTTGGGCTGAGCTGCTATAGAATCATCATCCTAACTCTTAGAGTTAGACCTGGACTTTTGTTGGTGCTTCACCTGGGGCCGTCTTAGGGTTCAGCAACACTCACCACTGATCTCACCCTAACTTGTGTACCTGTGATCCAACGGTTAGCCTCTTAAACTATCTTAAGACTGCAGAGGCAGGTGTTACAAGGGGCAGTCACAGTTTGCTTCCCTGACAATCATGAGAACACCTCTTTTTGTTGTTGTTGGTCATGGGGCTTGAACTCAAGGCCTGGGTGCTGTGCCTGAGCTCTTTTGCTCAAGGCTAGTGCTCTACCACTTTGAGCCACAGCTCTACTTCTGGTTTTCTAGTGGTTAATTGGAGTTAAGAGTTTCACGGACTTTCCTGCCCACGCTGGCTTTGAACCTTGATCCTCAGACCTGAGCCTCCTAAGTAGCTATGATTATAGATGTGAGCCACCAGTGGCTGGCTGAGAACATCTTTGGAGTACTTACTAAGTGCCAGGCACTGGCGTAAGAGCTTTGCTTTTTACTTAGGAAATCTTGGTATTGCTCCCATTTCACAGATTACAAACTTGAGGCACAGAAATGTTAAGTAACTTTTTCAATGTCCGACAGCTGGCAAGTACAAGAACTGGAATTCAGGCCAGTATAGTAATCAATCCCATAAATATGTAATCACTACCCTGTCTTCCCTGTCTTTCCAAGACTACAATCAGGCCTCCTAACCCCATGCCCTGGGGATAGGCTTTGACAGTCTGCCTAGCCAAGAGAAGTCTCTTAGCAGATACTGTCTACCCACAAGTCTGACCTGTACAGTTCTTTTGCCTGGAAGGTTTAGATTTTCCCCAATCCTTACTCTGTTCTCCTTAGAGCTGAAAATATTGGGACTTCTGGTAGAGATTTAGCACAGAAATGTAAGCCACACATAGAATTTTCTAGTAACCAAGTTTAAGTAGTTAAAAAAATGCTGAGCACTGGTGGCTCATGTCTATAATCCTAGCTACACAGGAAGCTAAGATCTCGGGATTGTGGTTCAAAGCCAGCCCAGAGAGAAAAGTCCGTGAAACTCATCTCCAATAAAATACTCAGAAAAAAGTGGAAGTGGCACTAGTAGTAGCGCTAGTGGTAGACCACTAGCCTTGAGCAAAAGAAGCTCAGGAACAGTGCCCAGGCCCTGAGTTCAAGCCCTAGTACCAGCAAAACAAAAACAAAAACAAAAAATTTCTGAAATTCAGGAGGCTGAGATTTCAGGATCACAATTTTTTTTTGGTCGGTCGTGGGGCTTGAACTCTGGGCCTGACCGCTGTCCCTCAGCTATTCAGCTCAAGGCTAACACTCTACCACTTGAGCTACAGGGCCACTTCCGGTTTTCTGGTGGTTTATTGGAGATAAGAGTTTCACAGACTTTCCTGCCCAGGCTGGCTTTGAACCACGATCCTCAGATCTCAGCCTCTTGAGTAGCTAGGATTACAAGCGTGAGCCACCGGTGCCTGGCTAAGGATCACAATTTGAAGCCACCCTGGGCAGACAAAACCCCAAGACTTATATCTCTAATTAACCAGCAAAAAGTTGGAAATAGAGCTGTGGCTCAAGTGGTAGAGCACCAGCTTTGAGCAAAAAAGTAAGGGACTTCACCCAGGCTCTGAGTTTAAGTCACACCTGAAGTTAATTTTTAGTCAATAGATTAAAATATCAGTTCAGTGTATAATTAATATGATAATTTTATTTTTTAACTTATATTCAAATGCAGCACCAGTGGTTCACGCTTGTAATCGTAGCTAATCAGGAAGTTGAGATCTGAGGGTTGTGGTTCAAAGTCAGCCAAGGCAGAAAAGTCCATGAGATTCTTATTTCGAATTAACCACAAAAAGCTGAAAATGGAGCTATGGCTCAAGTGGTAGAGCATTAGACTTGAGCACAAAAACTCAGAGACAGTACCCAGGCCCAGAGTTCAAGCCCCAGAAATGGCAAAAAATAAAACCACCCAAATTGTATTCAGTGGTATGCAAATGACAAAAATGTCTGGCTCAAGGATATAGAGATCTTCTGAGAACTAATATAAAAAGTATTAATGAGATATTTGACCTTTTGCTACACTAAATCTTCGAAGTCTAGGGTACATTTTAGCTTCTAGCCTATATGAATTCCAATGTCTTTTTTGTTGTTGCTGTTGAGTTTTATTTGTAATGCTAGAGATCAAACCTAAGACCTGTCATATTCTGGGCAAACTCTCTTCCACTGAGCTATACCTCCAGAACTCTCAGTTCCAATGGCAAGTTTTCAATGGTGACAGGTGTCAAGCCGCTATCATTTTTAACAACACAGAAGCAAAAATGCATTGTGCAGCTGGAAGAGTCCAGGGTGCAGAGGACTAAAATAAAATAGGTGTGGGAATGGGGCACTGACTATACCAGGGAGGCAGAAAGGATATTGATAGGAGAGTTAGGACTCCTGATTTCTAGTTGTGATGTTGATGCTGTGAATAAATCTCTCACCTTCTTCAGCTCCTACAATGACATTACATTGACCTAAAAACCCTTTCAAGGGCTGGACACTGGTGGCTCACCTGTAACCCTAGCTACTAAGGAGGCTGAGATCTGAGGATCTGGGTGAAAAGCCAGCCCAGACAAGAAAGTCCATGAGACTTTTATTTCCAAATAAACACCAAAAAACAGAAGTTGAACTGTGGTTCAAGAGGTAGAGTGCCAGCCTTTCGTGAAAAAGTGAAGGGACAGTTCTCAGGCCCTGCATTCAAGCCCCAGTACCAACAAAAAATTAAAAATTAAAAGGCCCTTCCAGGAGAACATCCCACGACTGTCCATCCTTGTCTCCCTACACACTTACAGTATCTAGTTGTCAGTAAAGACAGAAATATCTAGAAAGTGGCAGATCTGGGGAGACACAGGAAGTGCTAGTAGAACCCCACTTCTACATTAAACTGGGGCCTCTGATGCCTCTTTTGGAATACTCCTGGTCAGATGGAACTTGAGGTTTCCTTCTTCATGATCAGGAGATGCTTAGACTCTCATGGACAGACCCCAAAATCTGTGCAGAAAGTCATGTCTCTGTGACGAAGGAGTCAGCTTAGCCAGAAGTTCTGTGGGCCCCACAGCCACTGACAAGATTTAGATACAAGCTTGACTTCTTGGAATCTAGACCAAAAGCAAAAACAGGTCTCTAATATCTGCTTTTCCAAACTACAAATGCCTTTGGGAATTCTGTAGACTACTAGGATTACCACATTCCTTCTTCTAAGCTCAGCTCAGTCACTGGCCTGAACCATTACCTTTAAAAAAATTAGAGATGTGTCTTTATAAAGATTCTAATCTGGTGATTTGAGGAGTCAAATGAGTTTTCAAGGGATGTGGGCTAGTTACAGTCCAGTTGAAGCAATGTTAGACTGCTGAAATGATTTCTTTTTGTATTGTGCCAGCACTGAGGCTTATATTCAGGGCCTAGATCACTTGCTTGGATTTTTTTCTGCAATTGCTTGAGCCACACTTCCACTTCTGGCTCTTTGTTGGTTATTTGGATATAAGAGTTTCTCAGTTTTGTCTGCCCAGGCTGGCTTTGAACCATAATTCTAATAGCTCAGCCACCTGAGTACACAGAATTACAAGTATGAGCTACCATCACCCTGCTTAGAATTATTTTCTAGAGAAATCACAGCTGGGGCAAGAATTATAGCTGCCTGGTAAGCACAAAGTCCTAAGTTAAAACTCTACTACCTCAAAAAAATCCTGGAGGCGTGGCTTAAGTGGAAAAGAGCCTGCCTAGCAAGTGCCAAACCCTGAGTTTAAGCTCCAGTACCACCAAACAACAAGAAATAACTTCAGCTGGCTCATAATTAAATAGACATGGCTCAATGGTAGATAGAAGGTCCTGAGTTCAATCCCTAGTACTATCATAGTTATCATTAGAACAAAGGGATCTTTAGATCTTGTTTGTGGTGGAGGGAGGCAGGTCAAGGCAGGATCTTGTTATATAGCCCTAGCTGGCCTGGAACTGTTCATCCTCCTACCTCAGTCTCCTTAGTACTGAGATTGTCAGAGTATAGAAGCATATCCAGCTTGGAATGCAGTGATCTTATTATCACAAAGGTCAAACATTGCTGTAGAATTTAAATAAGTATACTGTTTCCAATTCAAACTTTTTTCCTTTGTTGGCTCCAGTCTTTGTTAATGAGGGTAGGATGGATCAGTGTATATTTCTATAGGGGTTAAACCTTGCAAGTACCTACCATGTTAGAAATAGCTTAGAATGTTGGGGTGTCATAGGAATAAGGATACCAACTCCAAAGGAACTCAGCAAGGCAAAGATTACTTAGACATAAAAATCTGGCAAGCAGATGGAGCAGGCAGGCTGCTCCATTTTTAGCCCTAACATAGCAGGCTCCACCCTTCTGCTCACATTGGCTGAGCTTAGGTTCATAACCTGCAAGCAGATGTGTCTTAATTAACAGTATGTAACTAAAATTCAAGGAACTTCTAAGAGAATGTATTAATTAAAATGCCAAAGAAAAGGATGTAACTAAAATGTAATTAACAAGGACCAAGCCATGTAGCCATAGAAGATAAACAATTCTCTCAAGATTAACAGAAAGGAAATAAACTCCAGGAAATGAAAACAAAATAAAACCAAAAAAAATTACCAGACTGAAAGCAAACTACTTGGACAGAAAAGATGTGTTTCTCACAACTAGGACATAAAAAAGTAGATATTGTGCTTGGGCCTTGGCCTACCCTAAGAGTACATTTTTTTGCTGTTCTGAGGTTTGAACTCTGGGCCTTGCACTTGCTTGACTGGTACTATGCTTCCAGCCCAGCTTTTTGCTAGTTAGTCTGGATGTGGAATCTCACAGACTGGGCTGGCTTTTATTTGCTGTCCTCTGAGTCTCAGCCTCCTAAATAGCTAGGATTACAGATGTGAGGCATTGGCAGTGGTCTCAGCTCCTGGCCGGCTATGAGATGAGTTGTAGGTAAGTTCCTTGCCTTCTGAGAGCCATGGCGCCCTCCCTGGAAAGTGCATGACAAGCCAGGGTGGGAGTATGGGAGGGCACCAGAGGATAGCTAAGAGGGGTTACCTCCCCCTCCCCAGCAGAAAATAGGCACAAAAGTAGATCTCATTGTTCTCTGGCTGTCCTCTATACTTGCAATGTCAAAAGAGAAGAACATTTTGCCTTCTGTGCTCTTCAGAGAAAGACTGGGTGCTAAAGTAACTGGAGCACAGACTGAGCAAGACAAATCCCTGACTCAGAAATGAGGCAGGAAGAAGCAAAGGATGTGAAGATCTCTAGTGGAATCTTCAACAAAATTAATAAGAATCCTTTTAAAGCAAGTAGTGTTAATAGCATCCTACATTTGAGAAACACTTGTATACATTATTAGCAACAACTCTGGGAAGTAAGAAGTTTTACTGTTGAGGAACTTGTGGCCCAGAAAAGTTAAGTAATTTAGCAAAAGTCACACAGCTAGTAAGGGGCAGAGCTAGGATATCAGAGTCTTACATTCTCACCTGGTTTTCTTACTCAGTACTGGTGCTCTGCCACTTAAGCCACACCTCCACTTCTGGTTTTGCTTGCTATTTGTGGAGATAAGACTCCCAAGGACTTCTTTGCAGAAGCAAGCTGGCTTTGAACCACAGCTCTCAGATCTCAGCCTCTGGCAGAGCTAGGATTACAGATGTGGGCTACCAGTGCCTGGCTAGTTTGGAACTTTTAGCTACTTCTCCATAGCTAAGCCTTGTTTCCTAGGCTACAGCCTGAAGGAGGGATGCCTCTGAGCCCCTTTGTGAGTGGCAGTTGGGGAAGTCACCTGCAGAGCTCCTTAGCTGGCTGGATACAGCACGTCTTCCTTCCCGGGGCATACTGAGCCACTGTGCCCACCTTTTAAGAAAATCCAGCCAAGCAGAAGCAAGTCGGGCCTGACAGAAGTAAGGTAGGAGAGTGGAAAGAATTTGGCCTCTGGCATCAGACAAACCAGAGTTGAAATCTTGGCTTTGGAAATTACTTTAGTGACCTTGGGCAACTCATCCAACTTCTCTGTATGTCAGTGTCCCCCACCCTTTCCCCCACCAAAGGCAGCGATGAGAAGTAAATGGAACAACTATATAGAAAAGTGAATTATATATTCCAAAGTGTTCTTAAAGGTTAGTTGTAATTGTTAGTTGTTCAGTAGGGCTAAGTTCCTCCCCTCAGGCTGGGCCAATTGGGTGACTAGAAGTGGGCTTTAGAAATGCTAATGAAATGCTTGAGTGGCAGACCTGGACAATGGAGGAGGGCGCTGTGAATGAATGGAGCCTCCTAGGCTTGGCAGCTCAGTTCCCAACGTGGGAGTCTAATGGGGGAAGGGCAAGGCCTGTCTCAGCACCAGGATTGGTTCTGGAAGTTGGCAGGGGCTGGGAACAGGAGAAAAGGGGAGGAGTTACCTGCCTTGGCTGTCCACAGGACCTGGCTCAGTGGAGAGGACTCCAAAGTGAAGGCTGTACCTGGAGAGAGTGAAATGGAGGACTGAGGAGCCCTGGACATGGGACAAGGCATGCAAACCCGTTGATCTGGAGACTGAAAAGCAAAGGGCGGAGAAACTGGAAAAGAAAGTCATTGGGAACTAGGTTGACTGGGCTGGGGAGTGTGTGTGTGTGTGTGTGTGTGTGTGTGTGTGTGTGTGTGTGTGTGTGTGTGTGGAAACTGAGGAGGGGCTTGGGCTGGGGAGTGTGTGTGTGTGTGTGTGTGTGTGTGTGTGTGTGTGTGTGTGTGTGTGTGTGTGGAAACTGAGGAGGGGCTTCTGGGATAGATAACTATCCCAGAGGCCCAAGCTTCCCTTGGAGGAAGGAGAGCCTGACAGTGGCCATTTTCTACACAGAGGTCTGGGCCTGAGTCTGGAGGTTGAGCTGGCAATCTGCTATCCCAGTGCCTGGGGACAGGACACAGTTGTGGGTGTGATTGATTGTGTGCGTAAAGGGCTGGGGCTAGGGCAGAGGCTACAGAAGGTCCTCAACACTGTCATCTCACCCCAAGTCTTCCCTCTCTTCCTCTTCTCTCTCCCTTCCCCTCCCTTCTTCCCCTCCACTATAAAGGCTGTTTTTGTTCTTCCTCAGGGCCTAGCCCCTGAGGTGTGCAAACAGGAAAGACCTCTCCCCGGGCAGTGAGTAAGGAGGGAAAAATGAGGTGTTGAAAAGATGACAAGTCACCCTGTCAGAGCTCACCTTGGCAGGGAGCAGGCAGCAGGGGCCTGCGGGTGGTGGGGGGTGGTCTACCCTGGAAGCCAGCCTACATGTGCCCAGAGCCAGGCAAGCGAGTCAGCAACAAGCAGACCCAGTGTATGCATTTGTTTGGTTTAGAAAAGTCCACTCCCTCTCGTTCTCACCATCAAAGATGCTTTCCCTTCCCTTCCCTTCCTTACCAGTGGGAAGAGTAAAGGCCCCTGAGCCAGGAACTTAAGGTGTGATTGAAGGAGGAGGGGCAATGGCAAGGGGCAGAACAAGAAACCCAAAACTCTCCTCAGCCTTCTGGTATCCCACAATCCCCTAGACATCCCTTAGCTCTTCAAGGTATTCAAACTCATCCTTAAACTGAATTTACCGACACCATTCCACATCCCTACATTCTGTCCCTCCTATGAGGTTCTGATCTCAGTAAATAACCTCATCATCCAGTCACCCAAGCCAGAATCTTGGGAATCATCCAAAGCTTCTTCATACCCCCCAATTGTATTGACTGTCAATCTGGTCACTTTTGTTTAAAGTCTATTACATCTCTCCCTCCACATGGCCAGCACTCTATTTTAGCTTTCTTCATTAATTCCTTTATTTATCCACTCATTCAACAAGTTTATTCAGCTCCTACCATGTACTGGGCACAGCCCTAAAGGCTGAGAATTCTCTTCTGAACAAATGCACTCCCAAGGAAATCTGTGTCAGTCATGGCTGGGATCATTGCAGAAGGCAGGGGCTGACTGGAGGATGCAAAACATTGGTCATGAACCAGTATTCTGTAGTCAGCTTGCAAGAGTTTGCAGTCTGGCTCTGCCACTTATAACTGTGTGGCCTTGAGCATGTCACTTAATCTCTGTGTGCCTTCTTTTTCTCCTGTGGAGAAAGAGTCATGATAGCACTTGAGCTAGTCTCAGGATTGAAAACATATTTGATATTTATTTTGTGCTGGTACTCGGGCATGAACTCAGGGCCTGGACACTGTCCCTGAGCTTTTGTGTTCAAGGCTAGTCTAGTGCACTACCACTTGAGCCACAGCTCCACTTCTGGCTTTTTTTTTTTTGGTAATTTGAGAGAAGAGGCTTCTGGGCTTTCCTGGCTGAGCTGGCTTTGAACTGTGATCCTCAGATCTCCTCCTGAGTAGCTAGGATTAAAGGGATGAGCCATGGGTACCCGGCTATGTTTGCAATGTTTAGTGCTGGATAGCACCATGTTCTATCAGCAGTATTAATTTTATTACTTAAGATATAGCATGAAGCTAGGCATCAGTGGCTCACACTGTAATACTAACTACTCCAGAAACAGACCTGAGGATCACAGTTCAAAGCCAGCCTAGTCACAAAAGTTGGTGACTCTTAAAAGCTGGAAGTAGAGGTGTGGCAAAAGTGGTAGACAGCCCTACCCTTGAGCAGAAACACCAAGTAAAAGCATAAGGCAGTAGCCCTGCAACGGTGGCTCATGCTTGTAATTCTAGCTACTCAGGAGGCTGAGATCTGAAGATCACGGTTCAAACCTAGCCTGGCCAGGAAAGTCTGTGAGATTATCTCCAATTAACCACCAGAAAACTGGAAGTGGTGTTGTGGATTGAAGTGGTAGATCATAAGCCTTGAGGAAAAAAA
This sequence comes from Dipodomys spectabilis, assembly GCF_019054845.1. Lineage (NCBI taxonomy): Eukaryota > Metazoa > Chordata > Mammalia > Rodentia > Heteromyidae > Dipodomys > Dipodomys spectabilis. The sequence continues at coordinate 4,188,753 of NW_024870853.1, read as the reverse complement.
GCTCAGAGACAGAGACCAGGCCCCGTGTTCAAGCCCCATGACCAACTGAGGGAAAAATAAAAAGCATGAGGCAGCTGGGTGCCAATGGCTCATGCTTGTAATACTAGCTATTTAGGAGGCTGAGATCTGAGGATTGCAGTTCGAAAATAGCCTGGGCAAGAAAGTCCATGAGACATTTATTTATTTATTTATTTTTGCAGTTGTGGGTGGAGCTTGAACTCTGAGCCTGGGCACTGTCCCTCAGCTCTTCAGCTCAAGGCTAGTGCTCTACGACTTGAGCTACAACACCACTTCCAGCTTTCTGGTGGTTATTTGGATATTAGAGTCTCACAGACTTTCCTGTCCAGGCTGGCTTTGAACCATGATCCTCAGATTTCAGCCTCCTGAGTAGCTAGGATTACAGATGTGAGCCACTGGCGCCCGGCAAGACCTTTTTTTTTTTTTTGTCAGTCATGGGGCTTGAATTCAGGGCCTGGGCACTCTGAGATAACTGACCAGAGTACCTTTTTGTAGAGTTATAATGAAAATTCCATGATGTTCCATGCTTAAGGTGTTCAGAAGGCTTGGTGCACAGGAAGGACTTGACTTTGGGCTCCAGACACTGTAGACTGAGTGAATCTAAACCAGCAAGGGGAGGCCTATGACAGCACCAGAGTCTAGGGGTAAGGATAGGAGACAGGCCAGAATTTCCTTCATTAGAAGTACAACTCAACATTGTCTGGGCTAGTGGCCATGTGAACTGGAATGTATGCTACTGATTAAGAGCAGAGACTATCTCAGTCACTTCAGGATTCCCCAGCGCTCCAAAGAGAAAGAGCTTAATAAATACAGGAAAGAAATGACCCTTACAGAGTGTCTCTTACAAATGGCCACTGTACATGACCCTTGTATCCTCTTTGCGGCAGCCATTCCAGATATTATCGTTCTGTTTTCTGGATAAGGGAACTGGAGCTCACAGAAATGAAATGCTTCACTCAGGGCCTAGAGCTAGAAATTCATCCAAGGGCTCTCTTTGGGCCTAGAGATGAGATAAACCAGGGCCTGAGGGTACATTTGAACACTGCAATTCCATATTTCTCTGGTGATCTGATAATCATGGGCCTCCTCACCCGTCTGCAGCCAATAGGCAAGTTCCACCTCTGCAGAATCTGCACTGTGTGGGAGGTCAAGGGCCATTAGCTGAACACATGTTAAATCCTAAGCCTTCCCAGGGATTAGGCCATAGAAGTTCTTGCCCTTGCTGGCCTGAAAGCTTAGTGAGTTGCAATTTTCCACCTGGGAGCTTTCAACTCATAGAGACTCCAGTGAGCGCCTATGCCAGTTATTCTCAGTCTGGAAGACTCTTTAAATTTTTCATGATAGTACTAGGACTTGAACTCAGGGCCTTGTATTCTTGCTTTGATTAAGGCTGATGCTCTACCACTTAAACCACAGCTCATGTCCAGCCTTTTTGGCAGTGAATTGGAGATACGAGTCTCACTGACATTCTTGTTCAGGAAGGCTTTGAATGGTTATCCTCAGATCTCAGCCTCCTGAGTAGCTAGGATCACGGGCATGAGCCATCAGCCACCCAGCTTGAAAGACTCTGAGCAAGCCTTGGATCTTTCTGTGCCAGTGTAGGGGCTTTGAGGGAGGAATCTACATGGCAGCTGTGTCTAATCAGACAAAGGGCCATGACACAGAAAGGTCAGTCCGGGGATCTGGGAGTGGTCAAGGACACAGAGAACACATCCAGCCTGGACCAGCCCACATTGTTCAACCTGAGTGGAGTGGGCATGCTCTATAGGAAGCCATGCCTTCCATCAAGGGGACTCAGGCACCATCTATTCCTACAGACAGTGGTGTGCAAAGAGCCTGGGTTAGCAGAGTCAATTGCAAATAAAAAATTACGAGTACTTGGCTTCTCCCTCCTCCTCCTCTTCTCTTCCTTTTCTCTCATCTTGTCCCTTCCAAAAGGAATGTTGGACTCTTGTTAATTTTATTTTACTCCAGATCCAGACTAGGCATGAAGAGCTAGCCTTGCCAGGTTGTTTGAAGGGATAGGGGATTATTTGGGGGTAGGGGATTATTTGGGGTAGGGGATTATTTCCATACAGAGAGTTTATTTTATTCTAAGACTTGGGCTCTTCCTGCTGCAGCCCAAAGAAAAGAGCCGGAAGAAAGGATACCAATAAACAATCAACACACTACTCAGGCTCCCATAGTGTTTTCTGCCCAAATGCTATTCCATTTGCTCATTCCAGCCATCCTATTCAATGGAGTTACTGTCCTATAAATTAGCAAACCAAGGTGACAAAGGACATGTGGCTCACAGCTAATTACCTTTAAAAACATTTTCAGGTGAAGGTCTTTACCTAGGCTACACTGGCAGAGCAAAGCTTCCTCGCAACTTCCACAATGGACTGAGACGAGGACCAAGCCGACCAACAAGGGCCTGCTTGACTTCTCTTAGAGGGTTCTGGCCTATCAGGTTGAGTTGGTGTTCTAGCATATTTCAATTCTTTACTTTTTTTAGTCATACTACAGTTTGTTTGTTTGCTTATTGTGCCTGCACTGGTACTTGAACTCAAGGTCCTGTGTTCTCTTGGCTTTTCACTCAAGGCTGGTATTCTAGTTCCACTTCCAGTTTTTTGATAGTTTATTGGAAATAAGAGTCTCACAAACTTTTTCTGCCTGGGCTGGCTTTGAACTGCAGTCCTCAGATCTCAACCTCCTGAGAAACTAAGATTATTATACATGAGCTACCAGCACTTGGCTTACTTACTTTTGTTGTGGTGAGAGTAAATGAACATTTCAGCTTGGAGGGGGAGGAGAATAGGGAGGGGTAAGTGGGAAATACAGTAACAATGATTAAAAACAAATGTACTCATTCCCTTACTTATGTAACTGAAATCCCATTGCTCATCATCTTTTCAATAAAAATATTTTAAAAAGTAAAAAAAAATCTCTTAGCAATAATCCGAAATACAGTAAAAATTTGCTATCTGCAGTCTTTTTTCTTGTTTTGTTTCTCTTACTAGCATACGTTAGTTGTAGAAGGGTGAGGGTTTATTTTGATATTTCTATATATGCAGAATAATGTATACACAGAAGCCTTACCCCTTCCCCCCCCATCACTCTTCCATATTCACTGTCCTCTTCTTAAACAAATTCCAACCAGTTTCACTGCTCTATTTTCACATGTGAAAAAGAAAACACAGTTTGGTGGGGCATCAGTGGCTCATGCCTGTTATCCTAGCTGCTCAGGAAGCTGAAATCTGAGGATTGCAATTCAAAGCCAGCCCAGTCAGGAAAGTCTATGAGACTTATGTCCAACTAGCAACCAAAAGTGGATCTGTGGCTCAAGTAGAGCACTAGCCTTGAGTCAAAAATAAACCTCAGGAACAGCACCTAGGACCTGAGTTCAAGCTGAAGTCTAGCACAAAATAAAAACCTCACTTCAACCATATAATCCTCATTCATCCTATTCATTATTCTTCTCCCTTCTGGCTAGTACCCACTCCACCAACAGAGTTTATTTTACTTTCCTGCTGTTTATTTTTTTAATGTTTATTAATTATAACAATAGGTTTTGCTATGGTATTTCAGATATGCTATATGAATATAAGGGAGGGGTTGTTTATGATGGTCCTGAGGTTTGAACTCAAGGCCTACACACTGCCCTTGAGCTTTTGTGCTCAAGGTTAGTGCTCTACCATTTGAACCATAGCTCCACTTCTGAATGCTTTTTGGCAGTAAATTAGAGATTGCAGTCTCACAGACTTTCCTGCCCTAGCTGGCTTTGAGCCAAAATCCTCAGATCACAGCAGCTAGGATTAGAGGCTTGAGTCACTGACACTAGGCACATATATTTTAATCAAAATAACCCTGTCCATTGCTTTCTCTTTTCTAGACTTCCAATACATTTCAATTATTTTTCAACTTTTTCTTCTTGCTCACCTGCTGATTGAGAACAATTTAAGAAATGCCTACCTGTAAAAAGCACAAATAAAATTTAAATTACCTGTAATCTCACCACAGATTGGCAATCAGCATCAGCTAACTTTAAGGTAGATTTCCTAATAACCTTATAGGTATATTCTGGTGGTCCTGCGCTTGATCTGGGCCACCTTCTACTCTCCACTAGGTTCCTCTCCCTACTAGGAGGTTAGCTTGGGCTGACACTTCTAGTCCCTATAGGACTTGACTTTGTGGCTAAGAACCAGGTAACCTAAGGCTTTTATTTTCTCTCAGGCTGGTCAAATCTGGTTTCTGGGTATTTGCTGTTTAATGCAAATTAAGTCTACAATTATTTGATTGGGCTGGCTCTGAACCTTGATTCTCAGATCTCGGTCTCCTGTACATGTAGAATTAGAAGCATGAGCCACCAGCACTAGGCAATCCTGCCATTTTCCCACATATATCCGGACCATAAAAATCACCAAGGAAAATATGTTCTACAACACAGGGCCACACATATGTGTACACACACACACACACACACACACACACACACCACACAATTTCATACATCCAAGCCTTTTTATTTTATTCTATCTGAGAACTCCCTCCCTCTCCCTCTCTCTCTCCCTCTCTCCCTCTCTCTCTCTTTCCCTCTCCCCCTCTCTCCCTCCCTCTCTCCCTCTCTCTCTCTCTCTCTCTCTCTTTCTCTCTCTCTCTCCCTCTCCCTCTCTCTCCTTTCTCCCTCCTCTTTCCAATGGGGAAAAATGAGCTGGAGACATAACTCTGTGATAGAGTACTTATCTAGGATGCATAATGCCCTGGTAAGCCTCCTCTTGCCACACAAACTTGGCTTCTTGTTTATCTTTTCATAGCATGGATATATATGTATCTTTCATGAAATATGTGGTAATAACTGGATAGGCTTATCTGTATCTGGCATTTGTGATTTCTTGAGTTTTGGATGTTCTTTCAGGGTGAGAAGGGTCTTCCTCACGCTGGATGGATCCAGGCTGTCTGGTGAAACTTCTCTTGATTCTACCATAACTTATTTAACCAGATGCCTTGTGATGAACATTTAACTGATTTACCATCTTGGAACTATAAAAAACTCAACAATAGCTGGGAAGGTGGCTCAGCGGTAGAGCACTTGCCTTGCATGCATGAGGCCCTGGGTTCGATTCCTCAGCACCACGTAAGCAAAAAGAAAAAAAAGCCGGAAGTCACGCTGTGGCTCAAGTGGTAGAGCGCTAGCCTTGAGCTGCCCAGGCCCAGAGTTCAGGCCCCACGACCAGACCAGAAAAAAAACAAAAAACAAAAAACAAAAAACCTCAACAATAAATATTCTTAAGCCAGGCACTGATGGCTTATGCTAATAATCCTAGCTACTCAGGATGCTGAGATTGAGAACCTATGTGCCAACACAGCCTGGACAGGAAAGCCCATGAGATTCTTACCTCCAATTAGCCAACAAAAGTCAGCAGTGGAGCTCTAACTCAAGTGGTATAGCATCAGCATTGAGGGAAAAAACTAAGGGGCAGTTCTTAGGTGCTGAGTTCAAGCCCCAGTACTAGCACTAGAAATATAAATAAATATTCTTGAACAAACAATTTTTGTGTTGTTACTTATACAAGATAAATTCCTATTAGTAGATTCACTGGGCCAGAATGTGTATAGACCTAAATGTTAACACATTTCCCTAAGAGGCCTTTCAAACAAATGGAATTAATACCACCACCAGAATGGAAAAGACCAATCCTGCATTCTCTGTTCCTTTTTTGGGTGGCTGCTGTTTACTTTCACTTTAGATATCTTTGTGAACCAGAAACAATCCCTCTCCCCACTTCTCAGCTCTGTCAGCCAGGTCCTTTGCTCCTAGCTTATCCTGTATTTGCCTCCAATTTCCCAGAACCTATTAACCATCTCTACAAGTCTGTCTCACACACCAGACTAGACTATGAGTTTTTCTCTTTTGTCAGTGCTGGGGTTTGAACTCAGAGCCTTGGGTTTGCTAGGTAGGCATTCTACCACTTGAGCCACACCTTCAGTCCCAGATTCTGAGCTATTTGAAAAGAGATGAAGCATTTTTATTAACCTCTTGCAGGCCCTGGTTGAAAATCCTGATGGCAGAAACTCAATACATATTTGTAAAACAAGTCAGCTATGACTACACAGCTTGTTTGTTGAAGGGAAACACAGTCTTGACTGAGCAGTGCCTTGGGCTTTCTTCTGGATTCCTGATCATTGGCCTATGTGCTTGTACCCCAGTCCTCACTTGCCTTCAGGCAGGCTTCCAAACTTGTGACAGCCACATGCCTCTGACTGAACATGCAGTATCTCCTAGTCCTGAGGAAGAGTCCTTCCATGCATCTGTGTCAATTTTTTTGCTGTTGTTGTTGGTCGTGGGGCTTGAACTCTGGGCTTAGGCACTGTCCCTCAGTTCTTCAGCTCAAGGTGAGTGCTCTGCCACTTGAGCCACAGTGCCACTTCCGGTTTTCTGATGGTTAATTAGGAGGTGAGTCTCACGAACTTTCCTGCCCGGGCTGGTTTTGAACCGTAATCCTCAGATCTCAGCCTCCTGAGTAGCTAGGACTACAGGCGTTAGCCACCAGCACCCGGCTGTGTCATTTTTTTTCATGGTGGTATTGGCGTTTGAACTCAGGGCTTTGTGCTTGCCATGGAGGCACTTTACCACTTGAGCTATACCTCCAACCCTGTCATTTCTTCTCTTCCTCTGGCTGCTATTGTACTGTGCCCCTGTCATCTGGGCAGCATGTGGCATTTGTGACCACATGAGCTGAATCTTATTGGAGCCAGTTTGGGGTTTTTCTTGTGTGTGTGCATGTATGCGCATGCACACTCACCCCCCAAACTCCCCCCCCCCCCCCACATGCACATCAGTCCTGGGGCTTGAACTCAGGACCTAGGTGCTGACCCTAGCTTTTTCACTCAAGGCTGGTACTCTAATTACTTGAGCTACAACTAAACTTTTGGCTTTTTGCTGGCTAATTAAAGATAAGAATCTCATGGACTTTTCTGCTCAGGTTGACTTCAAACCATTGTTCTCACATCTTAGTCTCCTGGGCGGCTGATTACAGGTATGAGCCACTAACATCTGGCTGAAGTTCAGGTTTTTCTGACATCCAGATCCCATCCCTTATCCTGTTCCTCTGGGACAGGGGTTGATGGGAAGAAAGAATTACTCTTCCCCTCCACCACCAAAGCAAACATTTCTGCTGCTGCAGAATGCTACCACCATTTGGAGCCTGATCTCCTTGTCATTCCCTTTCTGGGATCAATGGGAGAAGCTAGGGCAATCATTGAATGGAAGGGACCTGGGTAGGCACTTCCTAGGATAGTGGGATTCAGAACCAGGAAATAGGAATATGTAAAGTATACAGTGGTCACAAAGTACCACTGTGAAAATATGAATGCCAATGATGGGCAGAAAGAACCCCAGAGTTCAGTTGGCTAAAGGCTGGGACCAGGTGGGCAAAGCACCATATCTCTGCTGTGTGAGACAGAGTCTCTGTCCAGGCCTTATCTACCTTCAGATAACTCCACTTTGTCTTCACAGGCCCTGAGCCTGAGAATATCCCTAAAGAGGCCCATGGGGAGGGGTTCAAGAAAATAGCATTCATGTAGAGGTGTATAGGGACCTTCAGAGGTTGGGGTAATAGAGTTAACACTGGATTCAAGTGGCCTGATTGGACTAGAACACTATAATTCTTATTAGGTTCTTGCTGCCCTCGTCTTCCCTGTTTGGGGAGAAGAATCTAGTCACCCTACCAGCAACTATCAATGAACACTTCTGTCAAGCACAGCATGCCAAGGACTGTAGAAATGACTTTATCATAGCTGTTGACCTCAAGGACTTACAAAGATGGGAGATTGGAGAGGAAAGGAACTAGGAGTTAAAAGGATGGGTTTCTTTAGGAAGTAGCACACGTGCTTTTGAAAGGCTGAATAGAATTGAGATAGGGCTGGGAAGGACACTTCAGGACAGAGGCCCCTAAGCATGTATGTGGAAGCAGATCACTGAAACAGAGGGCTGAGCAGGGCAGGGTCTTAGAGCACATGAAGGACCTTGTGAGGGTTCACCATGATGCTAGTTGGACCACCTCAGGAAATTAGGGTGCTCTGTGAAGCATATGGTGGTGGTGGTGGTGGTGTGTGTGTGTGTGTCTATGGGGGGGGGGCATGTGCTTATAACACTGTGATTTGAATTCAGGCTTTGCACTCTGACTTAAGCTTGTTTACTACAGGCTGGTATTCAACCACTTGAGCCATAGCTTCACTTCTAGCTTTTTGCTAGTTAATTGAAGTCTCAAGGACTTTTCTGCCTGGGCTAGTTTTAAATGTCAATTCACAGATCTCAGACCCCTGAGAAGCTAGGATTACAGGTATAAGCCATCAGCACCAGGGCATATAGTGTTCTACAGTTCAAATTAGGGGCCAAAACTTGAGACTATTTATTCCACAGCCAGAAATTAGGCCAGAAACACAATGTAAACAATGAATACACCAAATATCTTGCTCAAAATATGGATGCTCCAAATATGACTTCTAGGTGCTGACTATGGGCCCACTGCATTTTAAGTAACTATTGTTTTAACTATTGGCCATTCAGGATTTTGTTCGTTTGTGCACATGCATGCACCCACACCCACACCCATACCCATAGGTACTAGGGCTTAAATTTAGGACTTTGGCACTTAGTTTTCTTAGTCAAGGCTGCTCTACCCCTTGACCTACAGCTCACTTCAGGATGTTTTGCTGGTCAACTGGAGATAAGAGTCTCAGAGACGCTGCCCTGGCTGGCTTTGAATTTGAGTAGCTAGTAATACAGGCATCTGCCTGTAATTACAGGATGAGCAGTGCCTAGAGTGAGCAAATGCTTTAAAACACTTGCTCTTTATACTTCACTCCTCCAGATGTGAATGACTGGCACAAGTGTCTAGTAGGCTTAACTGTGAGCAAAGGTGACTGATGGGCTCTGTATAGCTGGGGTGCAAGGTCCATGTGCAGCTGCTCAGGGTACCAGGACCATGTGGTCTCAGAGTCTCACTTCCTCTGAGACTACATTGGCAGGTTACTCTTAACACCTGCAGAGGCCTCTCCTGCACCAACTCATTCTGACTGAAAATTAGGATTGATGCTATGCTGTGGGAGCAGGAAGAGAGATGATTGGGATCTTAGTGTGCTCTTAAAATACTTCCTACTAAAATGCCAGTGAAAGAACAAAAAAGTTTGTAGCAAACCATTGTAACCCACCCAGAAGGACCCTACAATCACTCCATGCCCTGTTGAGGTGTGGGCAGAAGGCTGTGGATGAATACAGAACAGCTGGTGAGGAATGAACTCATAGTATTTATTTAGACACAGTTCAGGTAAAATGATTGTGGTTTCTACACATTTGTGTATTTACAGTGGGAAAGTTAATACTTTTTCTGAGCAATTTTTTCATTTTTGTCTTCAGGCTGGCTCCTAGTTAATATTCATGAAAATACAATCACGGTAAAAAATAAATAAACAAAAAAATAAAAAAAATCAAATGCCTTTTTTTCAGGCAAAAAATTCTTCACTAGATCCAATTCTCCATCTCTCCCGAGATGTCCAATGCCATTAGTTAAGGATGTAGTCTTTCAAATATTTTATGCATTCTTATATATGCTTTGTTTTCATATGGCTTTATTTATATTAACATGCTTTACCTGCTTGGTGCTAGTGACTCATACTTCTAGCTACTCAGGAGGCTGGGATCTGAGGATCATAGTTAGAATCCAGCCTAGGCAGACAGATCTGACACTCCTATTTCCAATTAAGAAGCCAAAAGCCACAAGTGGAAATGTGGCTTAAGTGGTAGAATGCCAGCCTTAAGTGAAAATCGTAAGGGAGATCACCCTGACCCCATGTTCAAGCCCAAATATCAGCACAAAAAATACTCCATTGGTTATGGACATATATCCATGTACATACACACATGCATATCATCTAAACACAGACAAGTAAATCCACCATTTTCTGGGTAGTGTTTACCTCTGTGTAGGTAAATATGGTAGTGAGGAATGTCATCTGTGTAATTTTTTAATTTATGACAGACAAGAGATTGACAGAGAGGTGGAGCAAATATGGACAAATGTTTTGCTTGTTCACTGTGTGAATGGGAACTTCTATTTCCAGCAGCCACTGACCATTGAGGTATGTGTGTATACCTGCCAGCCTGCCAGCCAGTACTGAGACTTGAACTCAGGGCCTCACACTCTTAGTTGGCTATTTTGCTCAAGGGTGGCACTCTACCACTTGTGACCCACACCTTCACTTCCAATTTTTGGTGGTTACTTGGAGTCTCACAGATTATTTTCTGTTTAAGCTGGATTGGAATCAGTCTTCAGATGTCAGCCTCCTGGGCAACTAGCACTGGCTGTTATTGTTTTAAGCTATATAGATGACATATACCTTTTTTTTTTTTTTTTTTACCAATTCTGAGAACTTCTATTTTCTCAAGTGATTTTAAATCTTTCAATTCTTGCACTCAGTTTGGGCTTTACGATTGTTCTATATTTTAATCATGTTTTCTCTTGGTTTCTTTCTGTACCTAATCTTTCTCTTGTAATAGACACATCTTATTCCTACTCTTTAAAAAAAAAAATTCTGGTTTTGGTGCTAGTATTTCCAGTCTTGGCATCACCATTTCAGAGAAAACCAAACAATTCTGTTTACCATGGAAAAACCAAAGAACTTTAATAAGCTTTAATGGCAGACACTGCGATTACAGGAACATTAGGCCAAAACATGCAACAAAAATGCTTTTGCCTTTTGAACATATTTAACAGATAAACTTGACATTACAATTAACAACACAGTCTATTCAAGAAAACAAAGGCAATTTATTTTAGCTCTCAGATTAGAAAATTTATGCTCTTACAGCGATCTCAAGTAGCATTTAGAAAGTTTAGTTTCCTTCTAACCCCTAAAGACACCATGAATTTGAACGCAACCCCACGCAACCATTTCTACATTGAAAATGATCAGAATCAACAGCTTTAAGAATCCATTTTCATTTGCGTTGTTTATTTTGAGAGAGCTCCTGCACTTAAAGGTTTCAGATAGGGAGAAGAATTAGGGTGGGATTAAACCTTGGCATTTAGAGAGCAGGTGGGAACATGCAGCGGCACACGGGACAGGTCCCGGACTTCTGAAGCCAGATGGAGACACATGGCTTGTGGAAGTAGTGGTGGCATGGCAACTCAGTTGCCACCTCCCCCTTCACATATTCACTGCAACAGATAGGACAGCACATTTCCTGACCTACTGCATCTTGATCTTCTGTGACCAGGATCTCAGGGAGAGTATCAATGCTCTCCTTGTTGGCTGGTGGGTTGGCCACCTCCACATCCACGGCGAGGGACTCCAAGTGTGCAAGGGCGGTCTCCATCGCTTGAGCCAGGCGCTCTTCCAGAGCCATGTAGGTGAGGAATTGAGGATCCACATAGGAAATGGCTTCAGCCACTCCTAACCCATCTGCAAATCCGTCAAACAGGCTCCAATCCACTTCTAGGTCTTCACTCACACTGGAGTCATCTTCAAGGTTGTTGTTCCCATCCAGCACAAATGTCCCAGGCTGAATCAAGGGGGGACGGGAATTGTTATCACCCTCACTGCTACTCTCATTCTCACTGTATCGAAGCCAAGGGATCTCTGCTGCTCCCCGAGGTGCCTGCTCCTCTCTTCTAAGAGATGGTTCTTGAACATCCTCAATATAACTATTGCCATTGGTGCTGGCACCAGTGCTGGCACTGGTGCTGTCACTGGTGCTGGCACTAGCACTAGCACTGGCACCAGCACTGGCACCAGCCATGGCACAAGCCCCATCCTCGGGGTCAGGGCTGCTGCTACTGGCAGCACTCACATTTAAGGAAGCTTGTGGAGGCTCCTGCTCTTCCTTTCCTGTCAGTGTCTCCCAGCTCTCTCCACTGGGGGACGGGGGCAGCTCTCGATTTCGATACCTGCAGCGCAGAGTGGCGATCCACTCTTTCTCACTGTCCGAATCTTCATCCATGTATCTGTGGTAATCATTGTACATATAGAAGTTAGAGTCAGCCATGGTTCGACGGCGTCTGGGTCCCTTCTCTCGCTTCCCTTGGCCAGTGATCCTCCCTTCTCTCTTGTCTTCAGGGTATTTTGGTTCAGAGTAGCTGCTGGAACTTTCACCTCGGCCTCTTCTTGCCATGCCATTGGGATAGCTTTCATCCTTCTTGGCAGCATCCATCCACCTGGAAGTACTATGTGGCATATCATCATCATCATCGGTATCAAAAAATACTTTTGGTTTCACGCTTGGTGGTGCCACATTGCGGACTTTAGGCCTCACCACGGGTTCCTCGGCACTCTTGGAGGTGTTTTTTCCACCACCACACAGACTCACAGGAGCCCTGCCAGGATGCACAGGTAAACTCTGACCTCGCCTCTCCCTCTCCAAGTTGTCACCTTTTTTAGCCCCCTTGCCTTCAGCAGAAGACATGTAAGAGGCCGCACCATTTTGCTTTTGATACTCTGCTCTGCCAGCAGAATACCTCCCAGAAGGGGCTGGGTCACGTTCCTCTCTCCCATTACGGTTATAACTAGAGAAATGGGCATGTGCCCCCATCACATTAGACCTGGCCCCTTTCTCTTGGTCATACACCTTGTCATCCTTAAGCTTGCCAGTTTTCCCTCGTACTGGCAGACGTTCCACAGGCCCAGCCCCCTCCTCCTCACTATCGTCTACTCCAAAAGTATCAATATGTCCATAAGCCATTCCTCTTCGGCTAACGGAAGCCCTGAACTCTCTGGGCAGATACCTGGAATAGTCCTCATTTTCAACAGTCAAGCTGCTTCCAGAGCCTTCTCGGTCATCCCAACGACGACGACGACTGGCAGAAAATGGTGATCGGCTCCTCTTGGATTGACTGGGGGTTGATCTATGCATTGGTACTTTGGATGTTGTCTTTCTCTGGGTGGCAATCCTCCCTTGCTGGCTCCTAGATGGCCTGTAAATGAAATAAGCACACCTTCTTTCATACCTTCTGCCTTCATTGGATTGATACTCTCCTGCTGTTTTGGGTTGTATAGGCTTGCTAGATTCCTGATCCAAAGCTCTGATTTAGGAGGGGTTTCAATATAACTAGATTGCACTCTGGGAAGGCTCTCTCCTTTCCTGCCCATGATTTTAAGCTGGAAAAAATTAGTTGAAAATAAAGAACAGGGAGATAAACTTTTACTTTAGCAAGCAGATAATAAAAGACAAAGAGGCCTTTAAAATTAGTCGTGATTTCTTCTAAGAAAGCAAATAGTACTCCATCAGGTGTAGACTTGGAATAGATGCTTAATGTAGGCAAAATGATTACAAAGATTGGGCCTGCAGGAAAGCTAAATTCTGGGGGCAATGTGACAGAAGAAAGAGTGAGTGGACACTTAGAATTGTGCTAACGTGGGAGGAAGGAACACTGCTGAGGTTTGGGGGGTTGTTTTTTCTGTGCTGGTTCTGGGGCTTGAAAACTCGGGGCTTTTTTGCTCAAGGCTGGCGCTCTATCATTGAGCCATACCTGTACTTTGGTTTTTTGGTGTTTGATTGGAGACAAAAGGTGTCAAAGTCTCTTTTCTCCAGGCTGGCTTTGTATTCGAATAGTCAGATCTCAGCCTCCACTGGTGCCTGGCTGCTGTAGGTTTTTATGGCGTGTTTCCTGGAGTTCTTTCTGGTGAGCACTGCAGACACAGGAGAAATGCAAATTGGAATTGAGTCGAAAATATAGATCACTATGTGTAAATGAGCACCTACGTGTCTGTTGGAAGGAGGACAGATGGAAGGGACCAGTAAAACTGCAATGGAAGGAAGCTTGTATTTGTAGAAAAGAGGGTGTTAGAATAAGACCCCTTCTGGATGTGGTATGCAAATGTCAGGTGTGGGCGGGGCAGCTTCAGAGAGGGTTTTGGGTAAATGTGTGAGAAACAAGGGGTGTGTGTGTGTGCGTGGCTGTATGTGTAGTAGCTGGAACCTGGATAAAAGCAAATATTTGTGTGTATCACAGGCAGGGAAAAGGAAGAGTATAGTGGCAGTTAGAGGGGTGTCAGTGTGTGTATATGCGCTTTTGTGTTTGTCAAAACGGAAGGTGACAATGGAGGAACTGCAGCCGGTATCAATGGTGGGAGAGCTGCAATGAAAAGGGGTGTGTGCGGCCAGCATAACGGGCCATCTGCACATTTGAATACAACAAGCAGGAAGGAGGTAGCCGAGAAGGATTTCTATTTGGAAGTAGAAATCACACAGAAGTCATCAACTAGTAAGGGAGAAGTGTATATGCTCCGATGGGGTGTGGATGAGAAGAGCAACCAGGGTGTAATGTATGTATGCATATGTAAGAGGTCTGCAATAGAAGCATATGTGGGGATGTGGCAGGCTAGAGGGTGACCCCGAGGGGTAGGCCTGTAGGGGTGTGAATAGCTGTGTGCGTGCTTGTGCGCTCATGTTTTTGTGTGTGCTAGAGAAAGCAAAGGAGGGAGGGTAGAAGGTTCTAGAGGTATGAAATAGGCCTGGTGCACGGGGGGCAAAGCAATAGGGGGTGCGTGATAGACTACCCGCGTGCCCGTGTGCGCATGCGTGGGAAAGGGGACTCGCTGGAACGTTGGAGATGGAGGGATAGGGACGAGGCTGCTTCATCAGGTTTCAGTGTGTGTGTGTGGGGGGGGAGTGTTCGCGTAAGCGGCAGTGCACGCGCCGGGGCCCCACACACGAGAGGGGGATGCAGTGTCATAATAAGGGGGGGCATCATTACCAGCTCAATGGGCAAACCAAATTGAGGTGACACGAACAAGGAGGTAAAAAAAAAATAAATGGTATATGTGAACATAGTTTTTTATGTGAGGCTAATTTTGTTTTTACCTCAGAAATTCTTTTCCTGGGGACAAATATTTATACCGGAATATCTTAACCATTTCTCGGTCGGCAAAACGCGTCCAAGATGGGGGAAGAAAGGCCGCGGAGCTTTCCTCAAGGGGGCCGCGGAGGGAGGAAAGGCGCGGAAGGGGCAACGGGCCGCGACCACCTCTCTACTCAGTCAGGGGCCACAAGCGTAGGGAAGGGGCTACACAAAACCGGGGCTAGTGCCCCAAAAGGCCCTTTGGGGCAAGGGCCTATGCACTCTGTAGTCAGGTCTCTATCGGTCCCACCCCCTTCCCAAGAGGAAAACCCAAAAAGAGGTTTGTGGGCTCTCCTCCTGCCCCTCACTCCGAATCCTCGCCCCACTGCTCGACCACCCTCCCACAGCCAGAACCTGGCTGAATAGGGGGCAAACCTTCTCTTACCTACTCCGGACGGCCACACGCTCGACGGACAAGCAGAGCTCCGGGGCCTCCGGGACCTCCGGGGACCTCCGGGACCTCCGACACCGCCGACCGCCACAGCGCCAGTACCTCAGCTCCGGACTCCGGCTCCTCCTCCGCCAGATAGCAACCCGGCAGGCGGAGACTGCGACGGCGGAAGTGATTGTGACGCCAGCCACAGCCACGCCCCCTGATGTGCAGGGTTGGGGGGGCAGCGGGGGGGGGGGGGGCCGAGGAGGCGCGGAGCCGCGGGGGCCATGGAGCGCGTGGGCGGAAGAGAACGGGGAAGGGAAGGCAGCTACGAACCACCAATCAGGTGGGCCCGAAAGCATTTCATTTTGTGTGCTGAAATCTGCCAAGATACGAAACAGAACAGTGAAAAACAACAACAACAACAACAAAAAACAGCGTGGATAAATGATTCACATTGAGCCATATTTCCTTCAGTTTTTTTCTGGCTTTTTCATCTACTTAAATGAAATGTTCAAATTCTTTCTGATTAATTGCAACGTGAGAATAATGGTATTACTGTAGCACACCCTATTTCCATGTTATAATTTGGGAGTATAAAAAATGCAAAACTGTATTTAGGGGAGCAATAAGCTTAAAAAATTTAACCTGATGGTTAAAGCAAATTGAAGCTGTTTGTTCTGAAATTTGTTGCTGTTGATGACTTTTTCATCCAAAAAATACTTATCAAATGTCACACAATTTAAAATTCTGTTCATTGTAGCTTGTAATGCTAGCTACTCAAGAGGATCTGAGTTCCAACCAGTCTGGGCAAGAAACTCCTGTGAGAGTCCTACCGCCAATATATGCATCCCCTCCCCCCCCCCCCAAAAAAAATGCCAGAAATGAGGTTGTGGCTCAACTGTTACAGCACCAGCCCTGCGTGGCAAAAACTCAGCTACAGCATCCAAACCCTGAATTCCCAGTACCAAAGTTTGCGTTTACAGATAATGGAATAATACTACGACTGACAGACACTTGTAGCCATGCTGTTTAAAAGTCAAGAAGCATCAGAAAACATCAGAAACAAAACAACTTGTTTCATCCACTAAAAAAGATAGCATCACAGAAATATGTGTGCCAAACAACAAGTTACCTATCATAATGTGTGAAATACTTTTAGAAATATACAGCTATCAGAAAGTCTATTATTGTAGTAAAAGACTTAACCCACACTTTCTATGGCTATAGATAGATCAAATAGACTGCAGAATATGTAAGGATCTAGGGAGGTGGAATGACACAATTAATATCGGTCTAATATATATGCATCTTTCTACTCAATGGGACACATTTTCTTTTATGAAAGTATTTTAAATATTTCAAACATGTACAAACATACAGAGTATAAAATACACATTTGAATGCATCTGCCACACAGATTGAGCAAACTTTATTTCCTTCAGGTCCTCAGATTCTTATTTTTGAAACAAAAATTTACAGCTAAAGTCCTTTTTCCCACTTAATGTACCTTTACTTGTTTTTCCCCCAACAAGGACTATTTGTAACCTGGTATGTTTTCTTCTGTTTTTCTGTGTCTACATATGTTTTTATCTGTAACCAATACACACTAAATTTTTTATGGGTGCTGTTATTGGGGTTTCAACTCAGGGCCTTGCACTTTCCTTAGAGTTGTGCTCAAGGCTGGTGCTCTACCACTTGGGCCACACCTCTATTTTTTTTATTTTGGGGGGTTAATTAGACATATAGGTTTCAATGACTTATCTATCTATTCTGGCTTTTGTACCTCAATCCTCCGATCTCCTGAGTAGCTACAATTTGAGGCATGAACCACTAGAACTCAGCTGCTTTGTTTTTCAGATAAAGTCTCTCATGTTTTTTGGCTAGAGCCAGCCTAGATCGGAGCTTTTCTCATAGCTAGCATGTACCACACCTTTCGTGTTGGTTGATATAGAGCCAACTTTTGCCTAGGCTAGCTTCAAACCATGATCTTCTTATCTCTAATTCTCATGTAACTGAGATTATAGGAATGCACCACCATACCTGCCTAGGTCATGCACTTCAACTGTGGAATGCTATTTTGTCAATTATCCAACATATTGCTATAATATTTTATTATATGAAATTCTGTTGCATGAATTATGCAACCACAAAGTTCTTTTCCCTACTGACATATTTGGGTTGTTTCTGCCTTATGACATTATGAAGATCCTGTGGACCTCTCATACCCATAAGGACTTAATGAGTGTTTTAATAGATTGATCCCCTTAGCATCTCCAAGAACATGGCCCTGGCCTCTCCCAGCTACTATGCCTGTGACTAGTGTACCTAGTCGAAAACAGACATCTGTTTAGCCCAATGAGCTTTTCTGAGTATTAGTATTTTAAACATATGCTCTGACATAAAAAGGGATTGGGAAAACTAATATGCATTACCTTATGTACACTGAAATGGCACTTCTTTCTTTCTTTCTTTCTTTTTTTTTTTTTTTGTTGGTCCTGCAGCTTGAACTCAGAGGTCCCGGGCACTGTCCTTGAGCCTCTCTATGCTCAAGGCTAGCAGTATACCACTTAGCCACAGCAGAACTTCCAGCTTTTTCTGTTTATGTGGTACTAAGGAATCGAACCCAGGGTTTCATGCATGCTAGGCAAGCACTCTTTAAGCCACATTCCCAGCTCCCTGAAATGGCATTTCTTGATAATAAGATGTATGATAGTTATCTATTACTGCATAACAAATTCCATCAAGCACATAGCAGCTTAAAAGAACAAATATTTAGCCTGGCACCGGTGGCTAATGCCTATAATCCTAGCTACTCAGGAGGCTGAGATCTGAGGATAGTGGTTCAAAGCCAGCCCAGGCAGGAAAGTCCGTGAGACTCTTATCTAGAATTAACTAGGAAACTAGAATTGGCGCTGTGGCTCAAGTGGTAGAGGCTCTCCTTGAGTTGAAGAGCTCAGGGACAGTGCCCAAGCCCAGAGTTCAAACCCCACAATAAAAAAAAGAACAAATATTTTTATCACAGTTTCTGTGGGTCAACAATACAAACCTTGGCTTAGCCTGGCACCTATGGCTCAAGGCATTTCATAAGGTGACCTTTAAGCTCTCATTTGAGGCTGCAGTCTCATTTGAAGGCTCATTTGGGATGAGCTCCTTTTATGTAGCTGTTGACAAGCTTAAGAAGATTGACACCCCTAAATCCTTAACTTAATGTGGTTTCTGATACATGTTGATTCCTTGTCATGTGGATCTATTCAAAGACTTTTTTTTTTTGTTGATGGGGCTTGAACTCAGGGCCTGGGTGCTATCCCTGAGCTTTTTTTTTGCTCAGGGCTAGCATTCTACCACTTTAAGCCACAACTATATTTCTGGTTTGGGGGTAGTTAATTGGAAACTGCACAGGCTGTCTTTGAACCACGATTCTCAGATCTCAGCCTCCTGAGTAGCTAGGATTATAGGCGTGAGCTACCAGTATCCAGCTTG